>NC_135371.1:171474803-172074803 GCF_049243985.1 Paroedura picta | reverse complement strand
GGGTGGCAGGGTGGCGGGAGAGGTCGGAGGGGTGGCAACTACAGATTTCGTTTCCTCCTCACCGGCCCTTCCGTTCCTCCCAGAGTGGTGCCAGGGCAGCGGGGGGCGGACGGTGTTGCAAGACGAAGACGCCACCAGCAAGATCGAGGGAGACTGGAAACGGCTCAACACCCTCGGGCATTATCAGGTAACCGCCTCCCCACATGTTGCAGGGCTAGGTGAGCTTTCCTGTAATCCAGGCCCTCTTGCAGAACTGAGACCACTGGTCCATCTTGTCCAGGGCCTAGTCTGCACACAATAGATAATGCACTTTCAATGCACTTTAGAAGCAGATTATCCTGTTCTGCACAAGAAAATCCAGCTGCCAAAGCACATTGAAAGTGCATTATCCTGTGTGTGCAGACTAGGCCCAGCATCCTTTCTGATACAGCAGCCAACCAGTTCTTCTGGTTCAGCCAAATACAGATCAGTCCACCTGGAGAAAACGGCCTCTTTGGAGGGGGGAGTCTATGGTATTATAACCCACTGGAGACCCTCCCCTCCTAAGTCCCTACCCCCAAAGTCTCCAGGTATTTCCCTACCTGGAGCTGGCAACCCTATGTCATTCTCTTGGCCTCTCCTCTCAGACCTGCAATATGGGGATTCTGATACCAGCCAGTGACCCACATGAGCAGCTTTGAACGTGTAGATGCCGTTCAGTATTATGGAGACCAAGACGTATAAAGAAAGGTTGGGGGAGCTTGGTCTGTTTAGCTTGGAGAGGAGACGACTGAGAGGGGATCTGATCACCATCTTCAAGTATTTAAAAGGCTGCCCTGTAGAGGATGGAGCAGAGTTGTTCTCTCTTGCCTCGGAGGGACAGACCTGAACGAATGGGATTAAATTAATGCAAAAGAATATCCGACTAAACCTCCGGAAGAAGTTCCTGACAGTCAAACCGGTTCCTCAGTGGAACAGGCTTCCTCGGGAGGTGGTGGGTTCTCCATCTTTGGAAATTTTTGAACAGAAGCTGGATGGCCATCTGACAGAAAGGCTGATTCTGCGAAGGCTCAAGGGGGTGGCAGGTGACAGTGGAAGAGCGATAGGGTTGTAGGTGTCCTGGATAGTGCAGGGGGTTGGACTAGATGACCCATGCGGTCCCTTCCAACTCTATGATTCTATGTCACTGGCAATGCTCATTCCCTTCCTCCTGCTCCTCCTCCCGGATTTCCATGGTTTCCTTTTCTGCCCCCACAGGTAACGGACGGCTCCACAGTAGCGCTGGTCCCCAGGCAAGCTTCAGGCTACAACATCGCCAGCTCCTTCACTTTCACCCACTCACTCAGCCGCTATGGTAAACATCAGCAGAGACCCCCGCTGGCCAGCCCCCCCCCACCGATCCCTTTATGCTGACCCCCCAAGCCATAAGAATGCCAGTGCCTCTTTTCTCTTTCTCTGACGCAGCACCAGAACACTGCAAAGAGCTTCTGCCAAGCCACTCTCATCTGTAGTTAATAAGATTCGTCTTTCTCCCTCCCCTCCCTGCATGTTTTGTTTTGTTTTTTCCCATTCTGGGCTCGGACAGGCAGCTTCTGCAGGAAGAAAGCTACGGCTCAAAGCCTGTACCGATTATGCAGATTTTTGGCGTTCCTCTTAGTTTTTGCACCGTTCGGCATTTTCCTATTTTGCATAATTTCCGTGCCTGCTAGTCCAGAAGGGCAGGCAAAGAGAAGTCCGGAGGGCAAGCATTTCCTTTTAAGGACATCTCTGTACTTTGGGGTTTTCTTTAAATGAAAGCGGAGATTCTATGCCCAGAGCTACATACTTGTGTTTTTATTGTGACCCCGCAAAATCATAGTATTCGCACAGTCTGCAGGGTCAGAATGATGTGACCAGGATGGTATTCGGCCTTGTTGTTTTGGTCTGATTCCCAGTCCACACCAAGTTGGTTTCGGCTGTTTTTTTTCCTTCCGATCTGTTGGCTCTCTTCTGAAGCCACCGATAAATATTCCACCTTATTTATTACCCACGAGAGCCAGTTTGGTGTAGTGGTTAGGAGTGTGGACTTCTAATCAGGCGTGCCAGGTTCGATTCTGCGCTCCCCCACATGCAGCCAGCTGGGTGACCTTGGGGTCGCCACGGCACTGATAAAACTGTTTTGACTGAGCAGGAATATCAGGGCTCTCTCAGCCTCACCCACCCCACAGGGTGTCTGTTGTGGGGAGAGGAAAGGGAAGGCAACTGTAAGCCGCTTTGAGCCTCCTTTGGGTAGAGAAAAGCGGCATATAAGAACCAAATCTTCTTCTTCTTCTTCTTCTTCTTCTTCTTCTTCTTCTTCTTCTTCTTCTTCTTCTTCTTCTTCTTCTTCTTCTTCTTCTTCTTCTTCTTCTTCTTCTTCTTCTTCTTCTTCTTCTTCTTCTTCTTCTTCTTCTTCTTCTATCTATACCCCACCGTCCCCCCCCCCATGGAAGACCCAAGGGGCCTTGCATAATTTTCCTCTCCATTTAATGCATTTAATAACAGCAACCCTGCGAGGTGGGTCCATCTGAGGCTGGCCCGAAGGCACCCAACGAGCTTCCATGGCAGAGTTGGCTCTCGAACCTGGCTCTCCTAGATCCTAGTCCGACCCTGCAGCCATTACACACCATAGTGTAACGATGGATGGAGGATGGAATTTGCCCTTGCTGATTTGGTCTGATTTCCGCAGTCCTCACAGAGTTAGAACGTAAAAGAAGCCTTGTTGGATCGAGCAAATGCCCTATGCATTCCAGGCCAACATGCTATGCCACACAGCGGCCAAATTTCAGAGGCCATCAGGAGATCCGCCAGCAGGGCTGAGAATCCAGGAGCCATCCCACAGTGCCCCCCCTCCCCCCGGGCACCAAGAATACAGAGCATTTCTGTCCCAGATTTCAGCTGGTGACTAAGAGCCACGAATAGTCCTCTGCTCCACGTGGATTTGGCCTCCACGCTTTTTTCCTGCTCTGCGGAGAGAAGCTCCCAGCCCAGGCCCCACCTTAACTCTGAGCCCACTCGGTCTGCGAATTATTTGTACCAGCGAAATGTTGGCATAACCTGTCAACACAGCGTAGCTCCCAGCGGCACACGGAGACAGCAGACCTCGTTGCAAGAGCAGGATCTGGGTATTTTTTCCACACGCGAAGTGGCCTCTTTTTCCGATCCCTCCACTGTGACCTTTCACGGCTTGCTCCGTTGTGGCCGGGCACGTGGGCGTTCTCCGACCACCTTGCTTAGCGCTTTAAGAGGAGTTTCTGCCACGTCCCACGTTCCGTTCCTGGAGTTTTTGCCCAGCACTGCTCGGTCCTGGCTGCAATTACCACGGTTATTTCAGGAAGAGAATGCCTGTAATTTTACAGCCGCTCTCGTTTTGGGGATCTGTGGTTGGAAGGGGAATGTTTTGGGTGGGGCCGGTGTCCCTGGAATAGCCCAGCCGGCCACAGGCGCAAAGGCCCCTGGCGTAACGAATAAATCTAGGTGAGGCGACTGATTCTGAGGTAAATCAAGATGGCGGAGGCGGGGGGCACTGACAGAAAGGCGGGCGCTGTGATTCTGAAGGCCGGGGGCACGCAATCCCGGGGACACCTCTTCTTCCTCCTCTCCTCCTTTTCTCCGCAGAGAGTTTGTTGCGCACCTCCAGCAGCCCAGAGAGTTTGCGTTCCCGCGCCCCCATCCTCACGCCGGACCAAGATTCGGGCACCCGGTTGTGGCACCTGGTCAAGAACCACGAGCACCTCGGAGACCCTAAGGAAGGGGAACGGGGGAGCAAGATGGTGTCCGAGATTTACCTCACCCGCCTCCTCGCCACAAAGGTAACCTGGAAACTGAGTTAGTCTTGAGTTTCCTGCCTGAAGCTATGTAGGATGGCTGGTTTCTAAACCAATGTCGTCTTTTTTTGTGAAAACCACCAAGGGAAGGAAGTTATACGAGTTCACTCTTCTTCAGGGATCGCTGATGGTATTTTCCTTAATGTCTAAACCGGGGGTGAGCAAACTGTGGCTCTCCAGATGTCCGTGGACTACAATTCCCATGAGCTCCTTGCCAGCACTGGTAGGGACTCCTGGGAATTGTAGTCCATGGACATCTGGAGAGCCACAGTTTGGCTTTCCCTGCCTTATGGGGATTATTATAATCAATGGTCCCCATAAAGTACAATAGATTCAGGGGTGGCTGGGGCTTGGGGGAGGGCTGTTTTTTTAAGCAGGGGCACCAAATTTGCAGCCTATCTGCTGGTGACACTTGTATAAAAAAACCCTAATCTTCAATAAGATTGGACTAGGGGGTGCAATTCTATGGGCTTCCAGAGAAGTGCCCCCATACTCCATTAATTTCAGTGGAGAAGTAGGAAAGGTATTCAAAGAGACCGAGCTCACTTTAAACACCTCTTGCAATGGGTGAGTTTACCCAGGAGGCATTTAAAGGGACTACAATCTCTTTAAACACCCTTTAGCTTCAACTATCTGGAGGCCCTGAAAAGTCCCGAATATTTTCAGGATTTTTGGGGCTCGGCCATTTTGGAGATCCAAAAGAAATTAAACCAAATCTATATACAGTTGAAAGAATAGCTAGGAATTAATGATAAGGTATTTTTCTGATTTTTTTTTGCTTGGATATAGCCAAGTACACACCCCTTGACTTTTATCAACCCTCATTAAGAGAAGAACTTCTGACTTTGTACACCAGTCAACTCTTCACATAGGTGATCCAAACTTGCGGCCTAAGCTGGGCTGGATTCAGACCACATCCTGTTTGTGTTGCCGGGTCAAGAGTATGAGCTCTTCCAATGGGAGACCCTGTGGCTAGCCTCATCCCGCCTCCCCGTCTCTCCCAGCTGAAGTCTGAATTCAACTCTGGAACTTTATTGACACAACCTGAAATGCCATTGCTGCTGAGGAATTCACCAGTGAGGAAGGAATGCCAAGCAGAATTCAAGTCCAAATTGTGCATTCCACCGCTAAATGCGGACATCCCTTAATTGGTGTCATTTACTTAATTGTATTTGTTGATCTTGGCATAGCATTTTGCTACTGAGTGGCAGCAAAGGAGGGGGCACTAGTAATATTATGCAGAAGGTCCCAGGTTCAATCCTTGGCATCTCCAGTTAAAGGACCAGTCAGGAGGGGATGGGAAAGACCTTGGCCTAAGACCCTGGCTCAGTGGCAGAGCCTCTGCTTGGCCTGCAGAAGGTCCCAGGTTCAATCCCTGGCATCTCCAGTTAAAAGGACCAGGCAGGAGGGGATGGGAAAGACCTTGGCCTGAGACCCTGGCTCAGTGGCAGAGCCTCTGCTTGGCAGGCAGAAGGTCCCAGGTTCAATCCTGGTATCTCCAGTTGAAAGTACCAGGCAGAGGGTGACATGAAAGAATTCCTCCTGGGACCCTGGAGTCACCTGCCAGTCTGAATAGACAGTACTTTCCTTCATGGACCAGGTCTGGGGAGGATCTGTGGCTCAGTGACAGAACTCCTATTTGGAATGCAGAATGTCCCAGGTTCAATCCCCACCATCTCCAGTTAAAGAATCTGGGAGTGGGTAACGTGAAAGGGTCTGCTTGAGACCCTAGAAATTCGCTTCCAGTCTGAGGGATGTGGTGTAAGGAAGGCAACCTTGATCCCCTCCTCCTATTCCAGATAGAAGCATCAGAGAGTAACGTCTCTTCTCCATTCCTCAGGGCACGTTGCAAAAATTTGTGGACGACCTGTTCGAGACGGTGTTCAGCACGGCGCACCGGGCCAGCGCCCTCCCCCTGCCCATCAAGTACATGTTTGACTTCCTGGACGAACAAGCAGAGCGGAGGCAGATCGGGGACCCAGATGTTCGACACACCTGGAAAAGCAATTGGTGAGATGCCTCTGGCCTCTTATCCCCAGCACCATTCCCCCTAGATGAGGGTCCCACTTCCTTATGGCAGGAGACATACAGCCAGTTGTACTTCTGCCTGCTCATTTGGGTTGCCAATCTCCAGATGCTGTCTGGAGATCTCCTGGGATTACACCTGGGCTCCAAGTGACAGATCTGGAGGAAAATGGCCAATTCAGAAGACAGAATCTAGGCATTATACCCTCCTGAAGTCCCTCCCCTCACACCCCATTGCTGCTGAGCTCCCTCCCTGGAGTCCACCCCAAATCTCCAGAAATTCCCCAACCTGGCATTAGAACTCTACTGTGCCCACTCCTTCCTTGTTTCTCAAGATGTCCAAAGTCTGCTGTGATATATGAGGGAGGGTCTTCAGGAGCCCATCTCACCCCAGGGACTCCCAACCAGGGTTCCATGGCCTTTCCCAGATGATCAGATGACCTCTGACATCACTAGACACCCCTGGAGCCCACTTCCTTGTTGCTCTACACGCCTAGTTGTTGTCTCCACGGTTGGAATTGTAAAGGATTGGTGGGTCTTCCAGCTGGGTGGGTCCCGTATCTTCCTTCTGCGACCGCTTCTCTGAAGGAGCACGCCACCACCACTTCTGGGGTTCCTGGAAGCCTGGAAAACATTTCAGGCGATCCTCCAAGATCCGGAGGTTGAAAAAGTCCCCCTGTACCCTTCCTCTGTTCCAGCCTGCCCCTGCGGTTTTGGGTGAACGTCATTAAGAACCCGCAGTTCGTCTTCGACATCCACAAGAACAGCATCACGGACGCCTGCCTCTCTGTGGTGGCCCAGACCTTCATGGACTCATGCTCTACCTCCGAGCACCGCCTGGGCAAGGACTCTCCGTCAACCAAGCTGCTCTACGCCAAGGACATCCCCGTGTACAAAGGCTGGGTGGAGAGGTGAGCCCCGTCCTGTACGCGGCGTGGAGGAGCAAAGGGAGACCTCCTACTTGCGGTCCGGCCGGCCAGCAGCGATGGAGCTGGGGTCATCCTCACCCTGCTTTGCTGGGGGGGGGGGGGGGCGATTGGTAGCAACGGCCCAGTAAATCTCCTCCAAAATATCTTATAACAGCACGGTTCTCCTCTCCAAAGCTCAGTTTATATAGTGAGGGAGCGCAGGGTCGGGTAAGGAGCCTCTCCAGCAGCTGATAATTCAGTAATAAAGGCGTTTAGGCTTTATGTTTATTTAGTTATATTTTGTACTGGATATTCCGCCCCGTCTTCGGAAGCTCAGGATGGATTACGGTGATATGAAAGGCATACACACTTTAAATTATGCATTAAAACATTAGAACACTAGAATATTAGTTATTAAAATAGCCTTTAGTGCTTCTTCTCCTGTGGGGTTGTGGTGGGGAGGGGTCATGTAGAAGAATTCCCTGTAAGATATCAGCCCAGCAGAATCCAGCCGGGTGTATAGCCAGCCTGCCTTCCTTCCTTCCTTCCTTCCTTTCCTCCTCCTCTTCCCCTTCCTTCCTTCCTTCCTTCCCCCTCCCTCCCTTCTTTCTTCCTGCCCAATTCCTTGAGCTTTTCCTTCCTTCCTTCCTTCCTTCCTTCCTTCCTTCCTTCCTTCCTTCCTTCCTATTCCTATTCCTATTCCAATTTCCTTCCTCCCTCCCTCCCTCCCTCCTTCCTTCCTTCCTTCCTTCCTTCCTTCCTTCCTTCCTTCCTTCCTTCCTTCCTTCCTTCCAATTTCCTTCCTTCCTTCCTATTCCAATTTCCTTCCTTCCTCCCTCCCTCCCTCCCTCCCTCCCTCCTTCCTTCCTTCCTTCTTCAACTTGTATCCTGCCACTCCCGTAAACCTGCTCGCAGTGGCTAACACTGTACACCCCTCGCATTAAAACCCACCACTGAACCCCTTACATCTATAACATAGCCAATTATTTATGTATTTTTGCAATGTATATTCCACCCTGTCTTTGAAAGCTCAGGGCAGAGTACGGTGATATAAAATACATAAATACAAAAGGCTTTAAATTAAGCACTAGTGCTAAATGTCCAAATATTAGTTCTTAAAATTGCCCCTAATGCTTTCTCTCCTATGGGGCATGGGGGGAGTCACAGCGAAGATTTCTCAGTAAGCTTTCAGCTCGGCGGAGTTGGACAGAGGCCAGCGATTTCCGATGTATCTTCCGGCCTCAGCTGCAGGCCTGGTGGAAAAGCTCCATCTTGCAAGCCCTGCAGAATCGTCGAAGGTCCCGCAGGGCTCTGAACTCATTTGGCAGCGTGTACCATCTGGCTGGGGCAGGGCCAAAAAAAACCCCAGGCCTAGTTGGGGCCAGGTTGATCTCCTTGGGGCCAGGGACCACCAGCTTGGCGTCGTGGTTAGGAGTGCAGACTTCTAACCTGGTGAGCCGGGTTTGATTTCCTGCTGCCAGCTGGGTGACCTTGGGCTCGCCACAGCACTGAGAAAGCTGTTCTGACCGAGCAGGAATATCAGGGCTCTCTCGGCCTCACCCACCCCACACGGTGTCTGTCATGGGGAGAGGAATGGGAAGGTGATTGTAAACTGCTTTAGGTAGAGAAAAGCGGCATATAAGAACCAACTCTTCTTCTCCTTCATTAATATCAGGGCTCTCTCAGCCTCACTCACCTCACAGGGTGTCTGTCATGGGGAGAGGAATGGGAAGGTGATTGTAAACTGCTTTAGGTAGAGAAAGCGGCATATAAGAACCAACTCTTCTTCACTGGCAGTCTTCAAGCAAAGGTTGGATACACACGTTTCTTGGATGCTTTAGGATGCTTAGGGCTAATCCTGCGTTGAGCAGGGGGTTGGACTAGATGGCCTGTATGGCCCCTTCCAACTCTATGATTCTATGATTCTATGATTCTATGATATCAGGGCTCTCTCAGCCTCCCCTCCCTCACAGGGTGTCTGTTGTGGGGAGAGGAAATGGAAGGGGAATGGAAGCTGCTTTGAGATTCCTTCGGGTAGAGAAAAGCGGCCTATAAGAACCAACTCTTCTTCTTCTTCTTAGTGTCCAGGGGGGGGACACAGGATGGGAAAGTCAGTCCCCCCAGATCCTTATTGCAGGGCGGAGTTGACTTTGAGTTGCCTTCCAGCCGCGGAGAGGATGGCCATCATGCTGCTCCCAAGAGAACCGCCGTCTCTCTCCTGCTTGTTGGCAGCTCTTACCTTTGAAGCTTGATTTGTTTCCTCTCCCCACTAGACGCCTGGCGCAAAGCAGCCTGGCTCGTCTTGGTGTGTGTTTGGGACAGCTTGATGAATGATATTTTTGACTGGTAGCCAGCACTTAGGGTATAAGGTGCTTATTTTTAGCCATGCATCTCGTCTCTAGGTCTGGCTCAGGTTTGCTGCGCGTGTCTGCATTCGAGTGGGAGGAAGCTTAGCCTGCCGTTTCTGTAAGCCCGATCGCAGTTTGTCAAAATCTCCTTGTGAGCAAACTTGGATCTTGCCTATCGTTTCCTCGGGAATTCTGCAAACCTGAAATTCCTGGCCGGAGCCCCAAACGTCAAGGCAGGAAAGGCCTTCGGGGCTGGTGTGCTTCAGAGGAGCTGCTTGCTACTGTTCCCAACCCCCAGGGATGATTAGGAATGCTTATTCTGTGAGTGGTTGGGGAGTGTCGGTTCTTGGCTCTTGTGGCCCTATCTTGCATGCTTAGAGATATGCCAATCGCCATTTTGGGATCAGGAGGCGAATTTCTTCCAAGCCAGATTGGCCAGGGATCCTGGGTTTTGGGCATGGAATTGATGTCACTGTGGGCGGGCTGGTAGTTGTGAATTTCCTGCATTCTCCAGGGGGTTGGACTAGATGACCCTCGATATCCCTTCAAACTCTACGGATCTGTGACGGAAAATAAAACGGCCAGTGTTGTAGTTCCGCTGTATGGATGGCGGCGTGGCCTCACTGTGTACAGTTCTGGTCACTGTATCTCAAAAGGGGCATTGCAGAGCTGGAAAGAGTACCGGGGAGGGTGAACAAGGGGATTAGGGAGTTGGGAGTACTTTCCCGAGGAGGAAAGGCTGAAGAGTCTTTGAGTTTTCAGTTCAGAAAAGAGGCAACTAAGGCTGGACCTGATAAAGGTTTATAAAATCATGCCTCGGGTGGAGAGAATAGACAGAGATCACTTTTTCTCCCTCTTCTAAAATGTGAGATCTCAAAAGGGCATCCAATGAATCCGATGGGCAGTAGGTTCACGACCAACCAAAGAAAATACTGCTTCACATCGAGAGGGATTAAAATGTGCAAGCCACTGCCAGAGGAGATAGTGATGGCCACAGGAACAGATAGAGGGGATTAGAGAGATTCAGGTTGATCCAGGTAGATTTGAAGTCCAGCAAGCACCAGTGAAACCAAAAGGAATTTCGCCTGACAAAGGGAATGAAGACTCTTGAAAACTCCTACCCTGAAAAATCCAGCTTTCTGTACTATGCTGATCACCTTTCTTAGCCTGAAAGCTTTCCCAAGCAGCGACCCAACATGGTGTTAGTGGTTAAGAGCAGAGGCTTCTAATCTGGCGAGCCGGGTTTGATTCCCTGCTCCTCCTCCACCTGCAGCCAGCTGGGTGACCCTGGGCTTGTCATAATCCTGACTGGGGTGTTCTGACCGAGCTGTCCTATCAGGGCTCTCTCAGCCCCACCTACCTCGCAGGGTGCTTGTTGTGGGGGGAGGAAGGGAGAGCAACCGTAAGCCGCTTGTATACTCCTTCGAGCAGAGAAAAGCGGGATATAAGAACCAACTCTTCTTCTGTGAAGGTTTAAGGGGTTGGCGGGTGACAGTGGTTGTGAGTGTCCTGCATAGTGCAGGGGGTTGGACTAGATGACCCACAAGGTCCCTTCCAACTCTATGATTCTATGATTCTTCTTTCCTAGGTACTACCGGGACATTGCCAAGATGGCCTCCATCAGTGACCAAGACATGGACGCCTACCTAGTGGAACAGTCGCGGCAGCACGCAGGCGAATTTAACACTTTAGGTGCCCTGGGGGAGCTTTACAGCTACGTGGGAAGGTACCGTGATGAGGTGAGTTTCTTTGCCCGCGTCCTCTGCAGGCACACACATGCGGGTCATTCTTCTTATCCTGCGTGAGAAGTTTTGCCAGCTGGCCACTTGATAAGAATCAGGGAATCAGTCACTTGCTGTCCTAACTTGGACTCTGGTATATAGTTCCCTGCGGGAGGGAAGGCAGGACCATAATGCCGTGGCTACAACATGACCGCAGACCGGATGCCGCTGTTCTTCTCCCTTCCATCAGTGGAGTCCCTCCGATGCAGGTGTGTGCATTCGGATATACCTGAGCAGCCTAAAACGAGAATTTGGTCTTGGGGTCAGCTCAGGAATACCGAAAACGTGGCCCCAAACAGTCCTTATGCAGTGATGACAGTGTGATTAAAATGCAGGCACTGGAATGCGGAATTCTGTAGTGTTTAAAATGTGGAATTGGAGACCAAGGAATGTAGCGATGGACACAGGAATCCACAGGTTTAAAGGGGGATTAGATAGATTCACGGAGGATCAGTCTACCAGTGCTTACAGCAGAACCTCCACATTCAGAGGCACTAATCCTGTGAGTCACAGAGCAGGGAGGCAACATCAGGAGAAGGTCTTAGCCTCCATGCCCTGTTGTTGGCCCTCCAGAGGACCTGGTTGGCCGCTGTGTGAGACAGGAGGCTGGACTAGAGGGACCATTGGTCTGATCCAGCAGGGCTCTCCTTATGTTCTTAATTTCAGGAATAACAAAGATTTATCTCCCAGAATTTTGGGAGCATTTTGGGGATTAGCACAAGGAGCCAAGACGGGGAGCGAGGGAATTTGCCTGCCAAAACAGCTGTTCAGTTGACAGTCGAAGCAGAGACCAGGTTTACCCCATATAAAACAGTGACCCTCTAAAACGTGAAGGGACTGGAGAAGTTGGCTAAGAGCTGATCGAGCAGACCTGCCCTCCAAGGTGAGGTCTTACCTTTCATAGGAGATCGGGGACCTATACTTCCCCGTGGTCGGTAAATTTGGCCTTTAGAGAGGCCAGGTCTACTTGTTCAGCTGTCCAATCGGTGGAGGCCAGGATTTGACCTAGAGGAAATAATCTCCCTTTCAAATTTTCAAGGTGGCAGTAACTGAAACCACCAAACAGATATTTAGGGAGACTCCCTGGCTCTTCTTCCCTGCTCCTAATGCCACGTTGGGGAGTGGGGGAAATTACTGAAACATTCCCAAATCATCAGGTAAGGGGCCAAACGAGATCCTGAAATGGAGAGTCCTAAACCTTCAGGATACCAAAAAAGGACGCCTTGCCCAAATCTGGATCTCATATTAATGCAAATTGTTCTTGTTGAGCAAGCCCCCCCTCCCCTTGATAGAAGAAAAAGGAAGGGGGATTTTGTTGTCTTTTCCCTCGCCGCTGCGATTCACAGAGCCTGTGAC
The DNA here is from genome assembly GCF_049243985.1 of Paroedura picta. Classification (NCBI taxonomy): domain Eukaryota; kingdom Metazoa; phylum Chordata; class Lepidosauria; order Squamata; family Gekkonidae; genus Paroedura; species Paroedura picta. The sequence goes on along the minus strand of NC_135371.1, from coordinate 172,062,561 downwards.
CTCAGGGATCCATCTCCCCACAGTCAGAAATTGGTCTTGGTTGGCCAAGCAAAAGCTAGGAGGTTCAGCTCTCTTTGGCATCCCAGCGCTCAATAGCTGAGGAGTTGTCAACAATTCTGGGAAGGCCCCATAGCAAACAGAGACCGCCATTCCCCCCCTCCTCCAATTCCCTTCTTTCTCTTTAGCCTGTCACTCCATAAACCTAATTAACATCCCAGCGCAAAATGAGACGAGCAACATTTTTTGTCCCCCTCCCGGAGAACGGAGGTCCTTTCCCAACATCTCCCAGTTCCGCCTTTGGGTCAACGGCTCCAGCAGGTTTTCAATTTTGCTTTTAAAAAGAAGCCCTTTTTGGCCCGAGGCAACAGCCAGAGGCCAAAAAGAGAAACTCGACTGTACAACACGGGAAGCCAAGCCTCTCTCGAACCGCTGTGAGCGTCCTTCCAACGGCCCTGTTCGTCTCTGGCTTAAGACGACGCACCACCCCGGCCCACCTTCCTGATTCTGCCAGCCCTTTCTCCGTGCTAAAACCCAGCGCTTATTCCCTGTGTGCCCCTGAGAATTTGATCCTGGGCCGCCCTCTTGACCTGTTTTTCCCCCCTTCTCCCGCCTCTCTTTCCCCCTCCTGGACCCTACCCTTCCCGACGGCTTTCCCGCCCCCTTGCCAGATTCTGACGGCGCTGGAGAGGGACGTCGCCTGCCGCAAGCATAAACTGAGGCAGAAGTTGGAACAAGTCATCACCCTGGTTTCTGGGAACAGCTGAGGGTGCCGGGGAAGGGAGGGAGGGAGGGGCGCAGGGAGGGGCACAAACAGACGCGCCCGGAAGGACTCTACCTCCAGCCCTGACTCATGACTCCGGCCAGAACCAGGTTGGAGCCCAGGGGCACCTTTAAGACCACGCTTGATTCAAGGGATACGCTTTTGTGTGCAACGACAGGCTGGCCCTTTCGGAGTCCCGTGGCGGGGAGGCGATAGACGTGCGACCTTTGCCCTTCGGAGGCCGAAACACCCCCCCCCCCTGGGGCGGGCAGAAGGAGGGTGACGCTCCCCCACCAACCCGTCAGCCCAGAAGCAATAACCTGTCCTTTGCGTCTGAACCGGGAGGGGCGATCTCGGCGTGAGCCACGGGGGGTCAGGGGTGCCGCCGGGGAACCGCCCCTCCCTCCTCTTCAAGCTGGCAGCTAAAGGGAGATCCCACACCGCTCCCCCCCTCCCAAAATGTTTGTGGATCCCCCCCCCTTCTCTTTTCCCAATCATGAGGCCCCTTCCCGAATTCCCGACTCCTATGTTGGTAGCTGGTGGAATTTTGCCCTTGTTCTGTTTTGGTAACCATGGCGACTGGATATTTCCGATCCTTACCTGACACCCTCCTGCCCGCTCACCTCCCCACCCCACCTGTTGCACCCTCACCGGGGGGGGGGCAGTGCCTTACTCACTAATTTATTATTGCATCTCATTAAGATTATTGGCTGTAAATGATTCCATTCTCCGGGTGTAGAGATTTCAGTGTAAAAAGGTCCCCCATCTCCCCCCCACCCCACCCCACCCCACCCTTTCATCCTTCCGAGTCTATGTAAATATTTGCACTGTGGTCTGGAGGGATTTGGATTACCCCTCCCCCCACTCCTCCCCAAAAAAAGAATCCCTCATCGGGGGGCTAAGGAATTTGGGGTGGGATGGAGGGGGCAGAAGAAACGTTCCTGCCGACCGCACGGGCTTTTTATTGGTTCATTTTATAATTAACTTTTGTTTTGCTAAATAAAAGCCTGGGAAAAGAAGCATTCTTCGTGACGTCCTGGAGTGGGGAAGGGAAGAACGGGGGCGTGGGGGGAGGACCATGGCAGAGAAGTCCTGTCAGGATGGGTGTCCGACCCCTCTCCTTTCCTGGTTTGACTTTGAGATCACGTACGTAGTCCTGAGTATGTCAGGGTTCCCGTTTCTGTCTTGGGTTGCATCTACGCCAGGGAAAACGGCTGGATCTTCGTGCAGGACAGCCTTTCTGAACTTTTGGGGCCATTGAGAAACCCCTGGAACATGCTTTAAGCTTCAAGAAACCCCAGAAGTGCAGAATAGGGTTGGGAAGCAGAGCTGTGGACATGTCCCCCTGGGAACACTCTCCTTCCCACCCCCTCAAGTCCTACCACTGGCCATTTTGGGAGGGTGGGCCAGGTCGACGCGAACATAATATGGTCATCTCACCTGCTAAATGTTCAACAAATGTTTAAAATATATTAAAAAATAATTAACTCCCACCCGTTTGGGAAAACCCTTCCTGGGCCGTCAAGAAATCCCAGCTGGATTTAGGGGGAAGGCCATGAAGATTTTCAATTCTGCAGGGATCTCCAACACATCGCCCAACACCTTTCCTGGAACCTGCTAACTGATTTTAGGAAATAGGTGAGACCCATGCGGGGCTTTAGTTCGGTCTCTGCTCTGTTGCTGGCCCTACAGGGGAACTGGTTGGCCCCTGTGTGAGATAGGAGGCTGGACTACACGGACCACTGGTCTGATCCAGCAGAGGTCTTCTCCTTGGCATGTCTGTCATGTTGCTGGCCCACTAGAGCAGGGATAGTCAAACTGCGGCCCTCCAAATGTCCATGGACTACAGTTCCCATGAGCCCCTGCCAGCATTTGCTGGCAGGGGCTCATGGGAACTGTAGTCCATGGACATCTGGAGGGCTGCAGTTTCACTACCCCTGCTCTAGAGGAACCGGTTGGCCTTGAGACTGGACTTGAGGGACCTCTGGTCTGATCCAGCAGGGCTTTTCTGATGTTCACTTGAAGGGCCTATACATTCCCTTGGGAGGTTTGAACATACACAGCATTTTAAGGTGCACAGTTAGCACTCAGTTTGGCATGCTCGCAATTATGAGAAGTCGTTCCGCTTTTCGTCCTGGGGAAGAGGACTTTGGAGCACTTTCTTTGGCCCTGAGAGTTTTTAAACTCTTTTAAGAATGTGGCCGGGGTCTGTACTGAAGAATACATTCTGACCTCCCGCAGGCCTTTGGGGCTGCCTGGGAGAGGGGTGAAGCTGGAGCACACCCATGTTGGGTTTTGATGTGGGAGCAAGGAGAGCCGGCTGTGCCCAGGAGGCCAGGCAGCAACAAGATAAAAAGGGGAAAAATCTGGTGGCAGCTCTATAAATTAGTCATGGGCACATCGGGGGTCTCATTAGCAGCCGCTGGGGGGTGGGGCTGGAGAGCTGGGGAGGGGGGCAGATTGTTTGCGTCTTCTAAGCATGGATGTGACTTTAGGATGAATTTGCTTTAGGATGCTTAGGGCTGATCCTGCGTTGAGCAGGGGGTTGGACTAGATGGCCTTTATGGCCCCTTCCAACTCTATGATTCTATGATTCTATGCTTTAGGATGCTTAGGGCTGATCCTGCGTTGAGCAGGGGGTTGGACTAGATGGCCTGTAGGGCCCCTTCCAACTCTAGGATTCTATGATTCTATGCTTTAGGATGCTTAGGGCTGATCCTGCGTTGAGCAGGGGGTTGGACTAGATGGCCTGTGTGGCCCCTTCCAACTCTATGATTCTATGATTCTATGCTTTAGGATGCTTAGGGCTGATCCTGCGTTGAGCAGGGGGTTGGACTAGATGGCCTGTAGGGCCCCTTCCAACTCTAGGATTCTATGATTCTATGACTTACAGAGGTTTAACTCTGAGTAGGGAATACTAGGGGAGCCAGAAGAGAACGGATGGAGACAGAAAGCCCCTCAGGGGATCGTAATACAGGGGCAGTCCTCTTTTTGACCTGTACTCGACAGAAAGGTGTAAGGTGGGTGAATTACAGCTCTGACCTTCTGGAGATATCTGTTTCCCAAGAGCAGTCCTGAATTTTGGCTTTCCGTCTGTGGTAAATTGGACTGTTTTTCCTTCCCCTCCATTTGCCGTCTCTTCCGACCCATGGCGACGTTGTGAAATAAGGGCATTTGTAATGGAAAAGGACTGTTTTTTGCTTTGCATGGCCTATCGCATCTTGCCCCACCATCTTCTCTGGCTGGTTGTCATCTCCTGGAGGGGGTCTAAAGGTGTCTTCCTTGGTAGCTGCTGCCACCACCACCTGGTTGTTGTACAGAGCTGCCTGCTGCAAAGATCTAGACCAGGGGTAGTCAAACTGCGGCCCTCCAGATGTCCATGGACTACAATTCCCAGGAGCCCCTGCCAGCGTTTGCTGGCAGGGGCTTCTGGGAATTGTAGTCCATGGACATCTGGAGGGCCGCAGTTTGACTACCCCTGGTCTAGACTTTCAGCTTTCCTTTCCATTTCTGAAACCTCGCCTCTGCCTCTCCCACAGCCCAGCATGTGAGATCTGTGGGGACAGTTTACTGCCGGGTACAACCCTAGAGGACTAGCTGCTTGCCTAGCCTCCCTTCCTTAGCTCTGGGGGGTTTCCCCTTGCTCTAGCATCTCTGAGCATCACATGGATCAGAGAACTGCTTCCAGCTTCAAATTTACAAAGGATTTATTTATTAGACGAGCCAGGATTATAAGCATACGTTTAGCACAGCAGAGATTTCAGCAAAAGAATCTCGAAGAAGTCATTCTTCTGTCCCTCTGCTAAAATGTACCCTTACTTGAGAGGTTGCAAGTTTCTGTTGCATATTCCTCAGCTCACCCGGCAGCCACATGGTCCAAGATGGCTGCCCACCGCCTCTCAAATCAGAGTGACCTCCTGGTTCAGTGGTCAGCTGGTGTGGAAATGAAGGGGATTAAAATCACCTTTGTGTCACACCCACTTTGGGGCATTCTGGGGAGATGAGGAATTGGGGTAATGTTGCCCTTCCACTCTCTCAGAGTTTAGAGAGTCTTCCTCCTTTCCTGTGCCTTCAACTTTTCCAGGTGTTCTTGTCTTTACCACTGGGTCTTCTCATGTTGTGACCAAACTACGATAGCCTCAGTTCAGTCACAAACCTGCAGTGTCCGTACCTCTATACCAGGGTTAGTCAAACTGCGGCCCTCCAGATGTCCATGGACTACAATTCCCAGAAGCCCCTGCCAGCATTCGCAGTTTGACTACCCCTGCTCTATACCCTTACCCTTTCTCACCCTGAATTTAGTGTTGAATGACTGATAACCTACCATAGGTTGGTGTATTTTTCTCCTATGCCTTTAACTTGAAAGGAGGGGAAATCTTGCTCTCTTCTTCCTTTCAGGTCAGTGTTGAGAACGGCATAAATCAGGGGTCCCCAACAAGTTGTCCGTGGGCACAACGGTCCCTCCCAGCACTTTCCCCAGTTCCCAACAAGTACTTCTGCCCAGAAAAGTTTCTGATTGACTGCGCAGCTCAAAAAAGGCATCGTGTCACACAGGTGTCCTACCTGAAATGCTGAAGAGTTGCAAATCTTCCCCTTGGTCAATTTGAGCTTGGCTCCGCCTCCTGTGGCACACTTAAAAAAGAAATTGTGCCCACCACACTGTCAGAACCACAAATGTGCCCGCAGGCTCAGACAGGTTGGAGACTCCTGGCAGGATTGAACACAAAGAGGGAAGCATTATGTGCTTTGCTAAACGATGCCATTTTCATCTACTGCGGTGACCCCTTACAAGTAGATTTAGCCACTGGATGGAAAGTGTGTTATTCAGTGGGGATGAGAGTGCCATGAGAGTAGCGGGATCAGCTGCGGGACCTTGGTGTGAGGCTAGGCAAATAAATTAGGCTCCCTCGACCCTTTTTGTCTGTGAAACAGCAGGAGGACATGGGAAAGCACACGTATGAAACAAGGAGTGCTGGGACACAGGGTAAGACAGATAATTTGAGCATGGTGCATGAATAGGCAGGAGCCAGAGAGAAAGAGTCACCCATGAGAGGTGAACGGCTGTTCCCTTCTCCCCATTAGAACCAAGTTAGCAGCCCGTAGTCACCCTTGGGCCTTGAAGGGGCACTGCAAAGTCAGGGGAAGGAATAGCAGGCCGGACAGGCCATTTGGGAGTGAGGCGACGCCCGGGTCCCTCCCTGTCCAGGCCAGCTCCTGAGCAGAAAGGAAGACTGGCAGTCTTCAAGCAAAGGTTGGATACACACTTTTCTTGGATGCTTTAGGATGCTCTGGGCTGATCCTGCGTTGAGCAGGGGGTTGGACTAGATGGCCTGTATGGCCCCTTCCAACTCTGATTCTATGATTCTATGATCCTGCACTGAACAGGGGGTTGGACTAGATGGCCTGCATGGCCCCTTTCAACTCTATGATTCTATGATTCTAGGTTAAAGTGGCACAGTGCCAATTAGCTGCGGAAGAATGGGAGAGGGGCTCTTTGCTCCATGCGCTGAGTGGCACGAGACAGGGCTGTCTGCCGCTCCTGTCCCCCCTCCTCCCCAGGGTGGGGGGAGAGGCCAAAAATCGTGCGAGAGATGGGGAAGAGAGAGCGCCAACCCTGGCACGCCCCTTCCCTCCCTGGCTAATTGAATCTGGATCCATCAGTCCTGACAGCCCAGCCCACGAAGGGCCACTCAGGGAAATGAAATGCCGAGACCTATTAAACTTGCCGCTCTGGCAGCCAGCGGCTGAGGCTGGCCAGCCCCTCCGTCTCAGGCCCCGGTCCCAGCTCTGTCTGTGCCAGTTTCTCTCTCGGCCGGACGGCCTTTTGTGTGAAAGGGCGTTTTCTCCTCTCCCAACGCTGCCTCTCCCCAGGCGGCAGCTCATCTGCGCTCTGATCCTCAAGAGCTGAGAGAATGTGCATTCTCGCTCCAGCAGTTCCTGCCCAGCTCTGACCGGTGCCCCCTTCCCCAATATCTTCTTATAGCCCCTTAATCCCAAGAGAACTGCCAAAATCGGAGCCCTTTGAAGTTATATCCAAGTGTCAATGATACTTTCTGGCTCAGGGCAGAGTCAAACCCAGCCCCTACCCAGAACTGGGGCAGCATTCTCGGGCTTGGATTGTAGTGTCAGGGTTTGGCCCCACACAGAGGGAATGCTTGACGGGACCAGTAGCATCTTCCAGGCACTGCTGAGTAATGGTAGCCAGCCTAAGGGGACTGGTGATTTCCCTGGATTCCAGCTGATCTCTCCAGATGGGGGGGGGGAATGGGGGATGGAGAGTTCCCTGGATTCCAGGTGATCTCTCTGCGGAGGGTGGAGATTTCCCTGGATTCCAGCTGATCACTCCGTGGAGGCTGGAGATTTCCCTGGATTCCAGCTGATCTCTCCAGGGAGGCTGGAGATTTCCCTGGATTCCAGTGATCTCTCCAGGGGCAGACTGGAGATTTTGTGGGTTTCCAGCTGATTTCCTGGAGGCAACTAGACATTCCCTGGAATGTCTGATTCAACTGGCAGGGGCTCAAGATTACCCAAGATTCCAGCTGATCTCTTCTGAGGTGGATTCCAGCTGATCTCTCCTACGAGTGTGGAGATTTCCTGAAATTCCATTCGATCTCTTCGGGGGGGGGGGGCTGAAGATTTCCCAGGATTCCAACTGATCTCTAGAAAGCAGGCCCTCCACTCGGATATTTCGCAGCTCTGAAACAGATTCTCTCTTTTCCAGACCCCCGTTCTCCTTGCATAGACGGCAAACACCCTGCCCATTTCCCTCACCTGTCCCTGCAAATTTTCTTCTCTGCCTGGCTGCTTTTCCAGTTGGACTGTTTAAAAATAGTAGGAATGTGAAATCACCAAGTGGAATATTAGGTAGCAGCAACACGTGACTGTTTGTAGAGGCAGGTGCATTGGCCTGAATCGCCCAGGCTGGCCCGATCTCATCAGATCCCAGAGCCAGAGGGAAGCATCAGGGGAAGGTGTGAGGAGCTGGAGCAGCCACTGTGTGAGACAGGATGCTGGACTAGGTGGTCTGATCCAGCAGGGCTCTTCTGAGGTTCTTATCAGGAGAAGGCCTCAGCCTTTCTGCTCTGTTGTTGGCCCTCCAGTGTACATGGTTGGCCCCAGTGTGAGACGGCAGGCTGGACTAGATGGACCGCTGGCCTGACCCAGCAGGGCTCTTCTGATATTTTTATGAAGCCCTGCCAAAATGAAGCTGGTAAAACAGGGAAGGTTGCAGCATCATGCAATGTTTCTTTCATCCTTTCTCCAAGCTCCCCGGCTCTCTTTCTGCACGTTTCGGGGAGCTGCTCAGTGATCCTAAAGGCCTTTCCCAGCCATATAGCAAGCTGGCTTCTCCCCCCCCCCTCCTTTTCCTCCAGCTGCTTAGCACCAACCTCCTCTTGACCTTACTCGCCAGCGATGGTTTATGTGGGCTGTGGGGCGTCAGGGAGGGAATCCCACCGCTGCCTCCATCCATTAACCTCGGGCCTGCTGCTTTGCCCACAGAGGGGGAATGCATAATTAATAATCAGCTAGAGCAGACCGTGGCAGCGGGCAGGGCAGGGGCGGGGGTCTTCCATCTGCTGCGGGGAGGGGGGGGTCACGTGGCGGCAGCTGGGATGGGAAGTGGGGAGAGAGAGAGAAGAAAGGTGAACGCTCCTTCACTAGGGATGAGAATCTCCTCAGAATGGTCAGTCTGCTGGTGGCCCAGCCTTGAAACCGCTGGAGGACTGAGAGGGAAAGCTTGGGTGCCAGGTACGGGAGCCAAGATGGGCACAATGTTTGGGCCCGATCAGGCTGTAGGGAGCTGTCACTGGGGTTGCCGGCCTGCGGGTGGTGGCTGGAGACCTCCCACTATGTCCTCCATGTGACAGAGATGAGTTCCCCTGGAGAAAATGCCCGCTTTGGAAGGGGGACGCTTTGGTATCATTCCTGGTTACAGCAATTAAGAGCGTTGGACTGGAGAGCCGGGTTTGATTCCCCGCTCCTCCTCCACAAGCAGCCAGCTAGGTGGTCTTGGGCCAGTCCCAGGTCTGTAAGAGCTCTAACACAGTTCTGTCAGGGCTCACCTACCTCACAGGGTGTTGGATATGGGGAAAGGAAGGGAAGGCGATCGTAGGCTGCTTTGAGACCCCTAGTCGTAACCGGGTCCTATTGGAAACAACACCTTGCGCCATTGGTTTGAAGAGGACGGGTGGCCAAACTGGCTCTCCAGATGCCCATGGACTACAATTCCCATGAGCCCCTGTAAGCAATCTGTTTGCCTTGGACCCTGCTGAGGTTCGAGGATGCCAGCCTCCAGGTGGGGCCTGGGGATCCCCTGGAATTCCAGCTCCTCTCCAGACTGCAGAGATCAGTTCCCCTGGAGGAAAGGGCTGCTTGGGAGGGGGGACTCTGTGGCCTTGGACCCCACTGAGGGTCAGGGATGCCAGCCTCCAGGTGCGGCCTGGGGATCCCCTGGAATTCCAGCTCCTCTCCAGACTGCAGAGATCAGTTCCCCTGGAGGAAAGGGCTGCTTGGGAGGGGGGACTCTGTGGCCTTGGACCCCACTGAGGGTCAGGGATGCCAGCCTCCAGGTGGGGCCTGGGGATCCCCTGGAATCCCCTCTCCAGACTGCAGAGATCAGTTCCCCTGGAGAAAAGGGCTGCTTGGGAGGGGGGACTCTGTGGCCTAGGACCCCACTGAGGGTCTGGGATGCCAGCCTCCAGGTGGGGCCTGGGGATCCCCTGGAATTCCAGCTCCTCTCCAGACTGCAGAGATCAGTTCCCCTGGAGGAAAGGGCTGCTTGGGAGGGGGGACTCTGTGGCCTTGGACCCCACAGAGGGTCAGGGATGCCAGCCTCCAGGTGGGGCCTGGGGATCCCCTGGAACTCCAGCTCCTCTCCAGACTGCAGAGATCAGTTCCCCTGGAGAAAAGGGCTGCTTGGGAGGGGGACTCTGTGGCCTTGGACCCCACTGAGGGTCAGGGATGCCAGCCTCCAGGTGGGGCCTGGGGATCCCCCGGAATTCCAGCTCCTCTCCAGACTGCAGAGATCAGTTCCCCTGGAGGAAAGGGCTGCTTGGGAGGGGGGACTCTGTGGCCTTGGACCCCACTGAGGGTCAGGGATGCCAGCCTCCAGGTGCGGCCTGGGGATCCCCTGGAATTCCAGCTCCTCTCCAGACTGCAGAGATCAGTTCCCCTGGAGGAAAGGGCTGCTTGGGAGGGGGGACTCTGTGGCCTTGGACCCCACTGAGGGTCAGGGATGCCAGCCTCCAGGTGGGGCCTGGGGATCCCCTGGAATCCCCTCTCCAGACTGCAGAGATCAGTTCCCCTGGAGGAAAGGGCTGCTTGGGAGGGGGGACTCTGTGGCCTAGGACCCCACTGAGGGTCTGGGATGCCAGCCTCCAGGTGGGGCCTGGGGATCCCCTGGAATTCCAGCTCCTCTCCAGACTGCAGAGATCAGTTCCCCTGGAGGAAAGGGCTGCTTGGGAGGGGGGACTCTGTGGCCTTGGACCCCACAGAGGGTCAGGGATGCCAGCCTCCAGGTGGGGCCTGGGGATCCCCTGGAACTCCAGCTCCTCTCCAGACTGCAGAGATCAGTTCCCCTGGAGAAAAGGGCTGCTTGGGAGGGGGACTCTGTGGCCTTGGACCCCACTGAGGGTCAGGGATGCCAGCCTCCAGGTGGGGCCTGGGGATCCCCCGGAATTCCAGCTCCTCTCCAGACTGCAGAGATCAGTTCCCCTGGAGGAAAGGGCTGCTTGGGAGGGGGGACTCTGTGGCCTTGGACCCCACTGAGGGTCAGGGATGCCAGCCTCCAGGTGGGGCCTGGGGATCCCCTGGAATTCCAGCTCCTCTCCAGACTGCAGAGATCAGTTCCCCTGGAGGAAAGGGCTGCTTTGGAGGGGGGACTCTACGACCTTGGACCCCACTGACATCCATGTCCTCCCCTGGCTCCATCCCCACCTCTCAAGCTGTTTCCCAACCTGGGGCTGTCAAACCCTGTCCCTGATCTCCCTCTGATGGCCAGGGAGCCCTGAGAATCCTAACCCAACTCATAGCCTTGGCAAACATGAGATTCCCTAGTGGGAGAGGGCAAAAATCTGCTTTGACTGTATTCTTGTTTAGCATCCAGCCGGTTAATTTTTCGAAATATCCAGAAACCTACCGGAAAGGCAGCTTGCTCCCATCTTGCGTGAGTTAGCGATGTTTTATCACCTCCGGTCTGACAGGTGTTAGAAGGTGGAATCGGTGGGCATTCTAAGGGGGAGGACAGAACTGAGGGCCTCGGAGACACAGTTACAAAAACCTTCCCCCTAATCTGGCCAGCGTTCCAAACAGCCCTTTCCCTACGGTTCTGGTTCTCTCCCCCCTCCCCAATTCCTTGTCTCCCCCCCCAGCTGCATGGTTACAAGATTTCCCGAACCGCTACACTGTGTGATTCATGCTATCGCCCGCTATTGGTGTCCATTATGGGTTGGTCGAGTCACACAACATTTTATCAAAAGCAGGGGGGGGGGAAATGGGGAAGGGGGAGGGCGAGGCATCAATCCCACCCGGGGGCTGTCACAGCCACACTCCCTCCCCCCCCCCTCCCCAAGTCGGTGATTTCACCCGCCAGCCGCCGCTAATGGCCTCGTAAATGAAATTTTATTGTTTCTGTCTCAAAAAGTCCAGGGAGAGAAAAGGGCCAAGATATAAATTCTGAGCCGGCGGAGAGTTAGCAATGATCTCAGAATTAAATAAAGAAAAGGCCGGGGGGGAGGGGCTGGGGGGGGGAGGCAGAGAGAGGAGGGAGGGGAGGGTGTTGCGTCTTGTTCATATACAGCTTGCGGAAGGAGAAGTGGGTAAGGCAGGGGTCCCCAATGTGGGGCCCGTGGGCACCAGCTAACGCCTTTCCTGATGCTCAAGGATGTGAAGAAAGTAGGTGGGGCTAGGTAGAGTCTTCTGCCCAACAAGGCTCCTGATTAGCTGTTGGAGATTTGATTGGCAGGGCATAGGGATGCCAGTCCACAGATGGGGCCTAGCTATCCACCACAACAGGAATGGGCAAATTGTGGCCCTGAAAGGGGCTTATGGGAATTGTAGTCCATGGACAGCCACAATCTGCCCACCACTGCCCCAGAAGTATAGCTCTTCTCCAGCCAACAGAGATCAGTTGCCCTAGAGAAAAGGGCTGCTTAGGAGGGAGGGAGGGACTGCATCACCTTATACTCCGCCCAAGATCCTGCCCACTCCTGGCTCCACCTCCCGTCTCCAGGTATTTCCCAACTCGAGGCAACCTGCCACCATGCCAGAAGGATGGTCACTGTGTGACTGAAGATCAAATTTAAAGTCCAGGGGCACCTTTAAGACCAGCAAAGTTTAATTCAAAGAATGAGCTTTCGGGTGCACGCACCCTTCCTCCGATGCCATGTCATGGAATAGAAGCAATCATCTTTAACCGCTCCTCGTGGAGCGGAAGAAATAAAACAGTAAGGGCCCCAAGGGCAGGCCCTGTCCGGGATGAGGAAGGGTGCTGATAGGCCCCTTCCCCTGGACTGACAAGTGGAGGGCCCAATCGGGAGGGCCCCAAACTGCCAATCAGCAGCCGTGATTGGTTGTTAGCCCGGACTACAACCAACTGGGGGGTGCAAAGTGCCTCCCAACCAGCCCCACCCCTCACCAGAGCTTACCTTCGCTCCACGGCGGCTATTACACTGCTGGCCACCGAGAGCAAAGGTACGCTCGCTGGCCCCCGCCCTCTACCCGACAACAGCTCCCCAGAGCCCGGGGAGGCCGCTGGCCGGCTCGCTGAGCCACCCAGCGCCTTCCCCGGGCTCTGGGGAGCATTTTTGAAGATCGTGGAGGGGAGGAAAAACGCTCCCCAGGCCATTAGCACCCGCTGAATTTTTGTCTCAGCGGGCTTTACTACTAGTTTTATAGATATTTATGTTCATTATTCTCTTAATGTACACACAATGTCTCCCATGCAATTCATAGAATCATAGAGTTGGAAGGGACCTCCTGGGTCATCTAGTCCAACCCCCTGCACTATGCGGGACACTCACAACCCTCTCGCTCACCCTCTGTCACCTGCCACCCCCTTGAGCCTTCACAGAATCAGCCTCTCCGTCAGATGGCTCTCCAGCCTCTGCTTAAAAATCTCCAAAGGTGGAGAACTCACCACCTCCCGAGGAAGCCTGTTCCACTGAGGAACCACTCTCACTTTCAGGAACTTCTTCCAGATGTTGAGACGGAATTTAGAATCATAGAATCCTAGAGCTGGAAGGGACCTCCTGGGTCATCTAGTCCAACCCCTGCACTATTCAGGACACTCCCAACCCTATCGCTCACCCTGTCACCTGCCACCCCCTTGAACCTTCACAGAATCAAGCCTCCCTGTCCGATCGCTCTCCAGCCTCTGTTTAAATTCAATCTCAAGTGAACACAAACAAATTCAAATTGCTGTTTTTCTCCTGTTTATCTCTGGGATTTCTCACCCATTTTCATCATGTTAATTCACTCTCACACTTTGCCTATGAGTCTGAACTGATTGCTTCCATTCCACGACGTTGCATCTGAGGAAGGGAGCGTGCCCACAAAAGCCTGGATAAAGCCTCGTTCGTCTCAAAGGTGCCCCTGGCCTCCAAATTTGTCCTGCTGCTTCAGCCCAACACGGCCGCCCACTCAAACCTGCACGACTGAAGGTAAGCCGTAGGACAGAAATCCAATTCCTACCGGAGGAGTGGGTTAAAATGTGCCACCCGTTGAAACCTCGTCCGACATTGCTAGCATTTTTCTCTTTCCGGACAAGCCTCAAACTGGGTCCTGAGTGGAAAACCAGCCGCCTTCTCTGGCCCGCAAGTAGCAATCCAGACCTTTCAAGGATTCAAATTACCTCTCCCGCAACTCCGCGGGCCCAGGTCCCACACCCGGTAGGGAATCCAATTCCGCGCCAGCAAGTAGCTTTGGATGCTGCACAAGCAGGCCTGGCCTGGAACAATCAAGCGCCACCCCGCAGTGAGATGGACAAACCGAAGGCAGGCCCTCTCCGGCCTGAGCAGGGCGGGGAAGAGAACTTGGCAAGTGCGAACCGAAAAGGGCGGCCGCTGGAAGGCCAGAAGTCATCTGGAAGCGGTTACTGCGGGGGCAGCCGGAGTGTCGGGATTGCCGCTCTGTTTATTTGTTTTTAATCTGTTTAATCGCTGCTTTTTCAACGGGGATGGGGGGGGAAGCTCTCTTGGCGGTTTACAGAGTGGAAGCATGTGTTAATATTATGGCATATTACTGTCCTTTTACCGGGCGTCGATTAGAGACCGAGGAGGCCAGGCCCTCCGCGAGGAAGCTGCAGTAATCTCAGCTGCGGATGGGGGCCCTAGGAAAGGGGGGCCGTGGGGCTGTTCCCCGTGGTCTACGCTGCACTCCCTGGATCTGTTCCTATGTGTTTCCCTGGCTGTTTCTCTTCTTCTCTCCCCCCCCCCCAATCTCACTCTGGTCTTGAACACACAACTGGGGAGAAGGGAGAGGAGTCAGGATTGGGGTTCCCCTGCCCTTACTTCAGCAGGATCTAACATAGGACTGGGCAAAGTGTGGTTCTCCATATACCCATGGACTACAGTTCCCATGAGTCCCTGGCACAGCACCCCTGGTCTAATGCCATAGAATTCACACACACTCCAAGGTGGCAATTTTCTCCAGGAGACCCTGTTCTCCTGGCTGGAGATCAGTTGGAATTCTGGGAGATCTCCAGCCAGTGGCTGGAGGGTGGCAGCCCAAGGGAGAGCACCTGCTTTCACATGCAGAAGGTCCTGGCTTCAATCCCAGCATTTCTGCTGAAAAGGATCGGTCGGTTGGTGGTTTATAGTCCCCTGCATGTGCCCTCAACACTTTCCTTGCAGTAACGCTAGTTAGTAAAAGCGGATCAAAAACAAACAAAAAAAAGAATTCACACAGGGAAAAGTCATAGAATCACAGAGTCAGAAGGGATATCCAAGGTCATCTAGTCTAACCCCTGGGAGAATGCAGGAAACTCACAACTACTTGCCCACCCACGGTGACCCCAATTTCATGCCCAGATGATGCCCCCCCCCCAAAAAAAACAGAATCCCTGGCCAGTCTGGCCTGGCAGAAATTTCTCTTCCTGCTCCCAAAGTGGCCATGGGCATTTCGCTGGGCATGCAAGAAAGGGCCCCAAGAGCCAAGCACCAACACAATGCCTTCTGCCCACCCACTCACAATCTTCCTAAGCTCACAGAATCAGCCTCTCCGTCAGAGGCCTCTCCAGCCTCTGCTTAAAAACTTCCAAAAATGGAGAACCCACCACCTCCCGAGGAAGCCTGTTCCACTGAGGAACCGCTGTGACTGTCAGGAACTTCTTCCGGATGTTGAGACGGAATTTCCTTTGGATTAATTTCATCCCATTGGCTCTGGTCTGTCCCTCTGTCCCAACAACTCTGCTCCATCCTCTACGTCAGAGGTAGTCAACCTGTGGTCCTCCAGAAGTCCATGGACTACAATTCCCATAAGCCCCTGCCAGCAAATGCTGGCAGGGGCCCATGGGAATTGTAGTCCATGGACCTCTGGAGGACCACAGGTTGACTACCCCTGCTCTACGCGACAGCCATTCATGTGCTTGAAGACCACTATCCTATCACCTTTGTTTCCCAGACCCTGTGAGCTGGCGCTGGCAGTGCTGCTGAGGCGTGTGGCTTGCTCCCTGTATCCAGCAGCAAGAGAAAAATGCAACGCAAGCAAAAAGGAAAATTCTGAAATGCACACTGCAGGCCAACAGGAGTTCGCCTTTGCCAAAGCCGAGATGCTGCCGTTGCTTCCGGCCTTCCCGCGGAGCAAGTAGCCTAGAATTATAAACCCATGGGGAGGGGAGGTTATGGTGCATCCCTAAAGCTGCCCAGGTTGGGAAATTCCCGGTGATTTGTGGAGTTTGGGAAGAGAGAAGGTTGGGGGGGGGGTGGCTTGGCAAAGTTTAAAGCAAAATAGTCCACCCTCCAAAGCTTCCCGGAAGACTGTCATCTAGAGCAGGGGTAGTCAACCTGTAGTCCTCCAGATGTCCATGGATTATAATTCCCATGAGAATCTCATGGGAATTGTAGTCCATGGACATCTGGAGAGCCACAATTTGGACACCTCTGCACTATGGTCGAAGACAGGGCTAGTCAACCTGTGGTCCTCCAGATGTCCATGGACTACAATTCCCATGAGCCCCTGCCAGCGTTTGCTGGCAGGGGCTCATGGGAATTGCAGTCCACGGACATCTGGAGGACCACAGGTTGACTACCCCTGGCATAGAGCGCAGCATTTCAGAAGATATGGCGTTTCTCATTTCCTCCATCCCTTGAACCTCTCTCTTTACTGAACCCACCCACAAAGCGTTTGCGGCAGGGGCTCATGGGAATTGTAGTCCATGGACAGCTGGAAGGCCATAGGTTGACTACCCCTGCTCTAGAGATCAGGGGTAATTCCAGATCTCCAGGCCCTGCCTGGAGGTTAAAGCCATGGCCCCACATGGAGAAATCCTTCAGCTAATGCTTTGAAAGCACAAACAGATCGTGGTAATGCTATAAAGACGTCAAGAAACAGTAGGAATGCCCCTGGAGATCCCAAATCCAAAATAGGAATCCGTTAATCCTGCGTTTTGCTTGTGAACGCTCCCTCAGTGGATTTCCTGCACAAGTCCTAAGAGGCTGCAAGATAATATTCACATCCTAATGAATTTCTTCATGGTTTAACTGTAGAGTAACAACTCCTAAACCTATAAGCAGCTGTAGGATGGTACAACTTAGGATGGATGCTACCCTAATGATGTTCTTAGTCACTACGAGTACCTGAGACTGCAAAATATCCAGCAGACCTTTGGTGCCTGTATTTTTAGTGAGGGGGAGGTCAGCATAGTGAAAACCTACCTCTGTTACAGGTAGAACCTAAGGTCAGCTGGATACTTTTGGCTCTCAGTGACTGAGTAAGTACATTTTGCAGAATCATTGGAATTTCAGAAATAGAAGACAAAGAGTTGATTCTTATATGCCGCTTTTCTCTACCCGAAGGAGTCTCAAAGCAGCTTCCAATCGCCTTCCCTTTCCTCTCCCCACAACAGACACCCTGTGAGGGAGGGGAGGCTGAGAGAGCTCTGACAGAACTGCTCTGTGCCAAGATCCTAGCTTGCCTACGGTGCCCAAAAAGACCTGGGCTAGGCCCGGATGGGTCACCCCACCAAGAAAACCTGGACTCAGGGATAACCATATCGAAAAGGTTGCGAATGGCCATCACAGAAGATGTGAGGGCCTCCAAAAAAGGGCCCGATGAGGGCAGATGGCCAAGGGAAGCAGGTGTGTTTTGAAGAGGCGTGTTGGGAGCCGTCCAATACGCGTGAGGTGAAAAGGCGAGGGAAGCCGCAGAGCGGAAAAGGAATTGCAAGAGGGAATGGGCAGCGAACAGAGAGAAGAACGTGACTGTTGCCAGCCAGATGTTCTGCTTGAGGCCTCTTGAGTTTATTCCTCTGTTCCAGGGTCCACCTGAGGAGTCCAGCCAGGAGCAGGACAGAGCAGGCAAAATCTGTTTTCCTTCCTGGCCGTTTTTTTGTTGTTGTTGTTGTTCGCCTTGCCGAATCATCGTGACCCAAAGCTGGCCTGCCTCCTTTTCACATATGGAAATGGGTCCTCCTAACATCTCTCTGCACATATGTCAGCGGCCGTGCTGTATTTCCTGTTCACACTTCCCTCTCACGTCAACACCCTTTCGGAGCGGAGCGACACGGGGAACGTCCCTCCCCTCAGACCCCCGGAGACGTCGGTTGTAGGGGGAACTCCTCTGGCACAAAGGCACGGATGATTTGCTCAAGGGTGCGAAGACTTGCTGGCGTCTGAAATAAGATGGAGCTGTTTTGGGAGCACGACCCTGGAGGTCAAGCCCAGAGAAGGAGCCTGATGCTTGGTTCTGGGGCCACAGGCCGGCGATAAAGAAGAAGAAGAAGAGTTGGTTCTTATATGCCACTTTTCCCTACCCGAAGGAGGCTCAAAGCAGCTTACAGTCCCCTTCCCTTTCCTCTCCCCACAACAGACACCCTGTGAGGTGGGTGAGGCTGAGAGAGCCCAGAGATTACTGAAGAAGAAGAAGAGTTGGTTCTTAGATGCCGCTTTTCTCTACCCAAAGGAGTCTCAAAGCGGCTTACATTCGCCTTCCCTTTCCTCTCCCCATAACAGACACCCTGTCAGGTGGGTGAGGCTGAGAGAGCCCTGATATTACTGAAGAAGAAGAGCTGGTTCTTAGATGCCGCTTTTCTCTACCCGAAAGAGTCTCAAAGCAGTTTACAATCCCCTTCCCTTTCCTCTCTCCATAACAGACACCCTGTGAGGGAGGAGAGGCTGAGAGAGCTCTGATATCACTTCCGGATCAGAACAGTTTTATCAGTGCTGTGACTAGCCCAAGGTCACCCAGCTGGTTGCATGTGGGGGAGCGCAGAATCAAACCTGGCATGCCAGATTAGAAGTCCGCACTCCTAACCACTACACCAAACTGGGAAGGAAAGGCAAAAGGATCACAATGTGGCTAGCTGTTGGCCATGGATTGATTTGCAGAATTCAGTCAGATGAGAAGATACCCAAGGGGAATTCATGGTAATTCTGTCAGCTAAGAAGATATCTGAAGGATCTTCTTAATAATTCTGTCAGTTATCTGATTGGAATTCCTGAGCTAGTTTGGTGTCGTGGTTAGGAGTGCAGACTTCTAATTTGTGCAAGCCGGGTTCAATTCCCTGCTCCCCCACATGCAGCCAGCTGGGTGACCTTGGGCTAGTCACAGCACTGATAGAGCTGTTCTGACTGAGCAGGGATATCAGGGCTCTCTCAGCCTCACCCACCTCACAGGGTGTCTGTTGTGGGGAGAGGAAAGGGAAGGCGACTGTAAGCCGCTTGGAGACTCCTGGTAGAGAAAAGTAGTGTATAAGAACCAACTCTTCTTCATCTTCATTTTGGATTTGACTGAATGAAATTTTTACAAAGTTTGGAAGCTTTAACATAAGAACATCAGGAGAGCCCTGCTGGGTCAGACCAGGGGTCCATCTAGTCCAGCATCCTGCCTCACACAGTGGCCAACCAATTCCTCTGGAGGGCCAACAACAGGGCAGAGAGGCTGAAATCTTCAAACATCAGTAGTCCCATATAAAAATGTTGTATTTTTACAAATACAACATCTGACGGAGAGGCTGATTCTGTGAAGGTTCAAGGGGGTGGCAGGTGACAGTGGAGGAGCAAGAGGGTGGTGTGTCCTGCCTGGTGCAGGGGGTTGGACTAGATGACCCAGGAGGTCCCTTCCAACTCTATGATTCTATGGTTCTAAAATTCTAAGCTTCAAGGAGCCCAACACAACATATATGGTTTCCCTCCATCTTATTATCAACAGCAACCTTTCAAGTTAGGCTGATAGTCCTAGAAACACGCACAGAGGGATTTGAAAATGGGTTTGCCTGAGCACAACCTGGACAGCTCTGGAGAATATTATCTTTAGGGGTCCAGAAGGAAACAGGCGGGAAATGTCTGTCAGTGTCCCTTTGCCTAAACAGGAACTCAACCGTCTCTGTCAGGTTCTGTTCTGTTTCGGACAGATAGTGCAGTGTAGTGGTTACAACTTGGAGACCCAGCTTCGAATCCCCATTTTGCCGTCAACGTTTGCTGGGTGACCATGGGCCTGTTGTATGCTTTCAGGCTGACCTACTTCACAGGGTTGTAATGAGGAAAAAATGGAGGAGAGCAGAACAATGGGTCCTCATTGGGCAGAAAACCTCGATATTCTAGTAAATATATCTGCTTTTTAACAAGCGTTTGAAGAGGATATTAACTTTGTGAGCCTCCAGGTGGGGCCTGGAGATCCCCTGGAATTCCAGCTCCTCTCCAGATTGCAGAACTCAGTTCCCCTGGAGGAAAGGGCTGCTTGGGAGGGGGGACTCTGTGGCCTTGGACCCCACTGAGGGTCAGGGATGCCAGCCTCCAGGTGGGGCCTGGGGATCCCCTGGAATTCCAGCTCCTCTCCAGACTGCAGAGACCAGTTCCCCTGGAGGAAAGGGCTGCTTGGGAGGGGGGACTCTGTGGCCTTGGGCCCCACTGAGGGTCAGGGATGCCAGCCTCCAGGTGGGGCCTGGGGATCCCCTGGAATTCCAGCTCCTCTCCAGACTGCAGAGATCAGTTCCCCTGGAGGAAAGGGCTGCTTGGGAGGGGGGACTCTGTGGCCTTGGGCCCCACTGAGGGTCAGGGATGCCAGCCTCCAGGTGGGGCCTGGGGATCCCCTGGAATTCCAGCCCCTCTCCAGACTGCAGAGATCAGTTCCCCTGGAGAAAAGGGCTGCTTGGGAGGGGGGACTCTGGGGCCTTGGACCCCACTGAGGGTCAGGGATGCCAGCCTCCAGGTGGGGCCTGGGGATCCCCTGGAATTCCAGCCCCTCTCCAGACTGCAGAGATCAGTTCCCCTGGAGAAAAGGGCTGCTTGGGAGGGGGGACTCTGGGGCCTTGGACCCCACTGAGGGTCAGGGATGCCAGCCTCCAGGTGGGGCCTGGGGATCCCCTGGAATTCCATCTCCTCTCCAGACTGCAGAGCTCAGTTCCCCTGGAGGAAAGGGCTGCTTGGGAGGGGGGACTCTGTGGCCTTGGACCCCATTGAGGGTCAGGGATGCCAGCCTCCAGGTGGGGCCTGGGGATCCCCTGGAATTCCAGCTCCTCTCCAGACTGCAGAGATCAGTTCCCCTGGAGAAAAGGGCTGCTTGGGAGGGGGACTCTGTGGCCTTGGACCCCACTGAGGGTCAGGGATGCCAGCCTCCAGGTGGGGCCTGGGATTCCCCTGGAATTCCAGCTCCTCCCCAGACTGCAGAGATCAGTTCCCCTGGAGGAAAGGGCTGCTTGGGAGGGGGGACTCTGTGGCCTGGGACCCCACTGAGGGTCAGGGATGCCAGCCTTCAGGTGGGGCCTGGGGATCCCCTGGAATTCCAGCTCCTCCCCAGACTGCAGAGATCAGTTCCCCTGGAGAAAAGGGCTGCTTGGGAGGGGGACTCTGTGGCCTGGGACCCCACTGAGGGTCAGGGATGCCAGCCTCCAGGTGGGGCCTGGGGATCCCCTGGAATTCCAGCTCCTCCCCAGACTGCAGAGATCAGTTCCCCTGGAGAAAAGGGCTGCTTGGGAGGGGGACTCTGTGGCCTGGGACCCCACTGAGGGTCAGGGATGCCAGCCTCCAGGTGGGGCCTGGGGATCCCCTGGAATTCCAGCTCCTCCCCAGACTGAAGAGCTCAGTTCCCCTGGAGGAAAGGGCTGCTTGGGAGGGGGGACTCTGTGGCCTTGGACCCCACTGGGGGTCAGGGATGCCAGCCCCCAGGTGAGGCCTGGGGATCCCCTGGAATTCCAGCTCCTCTCCAGACTGCAGAGATCAGTTCCCCTGGAGGAAAGGGCTGCTTGGGAGGGGGGACTCTGTGGCCTTGGACCCCACTGAGGGTCAGGGATGCCAGCCCCCAGGTGGGGCCTGGGGATCCCCTGGAATTCCAGCTCCTCTCCAGACTGCAGAGATCAGTTCCCCTGGAGAAAAGGGCTGCTTGGGAGGGGGACTCTGTGGCCTGGGACCCCACTGAGGGTCCGGGATGCCAGCCTCCAGGTGGGGCCTGGGGATCCCCTGGAATTCCAGCTCCTCCCCAGACTGCAGAGATCAGTTCCCCTGGAGAAAAGGGCTGCTTGGGAGGGGGACTCTGTGGCCTGGGACCCCACTGAGGGTCAGGGATGCCAGCCTCCAGGTGGGGCCTGGGGATCCCCTGGAATTCCAGCTCCTCCCCAGACTGCAGGGCTCAGTTCCCCTGGAGGAAAGGGCTGCTTGGGAGGGGGGACTCTGTGGCCTTGGACCCCACTGGGGGTCAGGGATGCCAGCCTCCAGGTGGGGCCTGGGGATCCCCTGGAATTCCAGCTCCTCCCCAGACTGCAGAGATCAGTTCCCCTGGAGGAAAGGGCTGCTTGGGAGGGGGGACTCTGTGGCCTTGGACCCCACTGGGGGTCAGGGATGCCAGCCTCCAGGTGGGGCCTGGGGATCCCCTGGAATTCCAGCTCCTCTCCAGACTGCAGAGATCAGTTCCCCTGGAGGAAAGGGCTGCTTGGGAGGGGGGACTCTGTGGCCTTGGACCCCACTGAGGGTCAGGGATGCCAGCCTCCAGGTGGGGCCTGGGGATCCCCTGGAATTCCAGCTCCTCTCCAGACTGCAGAGATCAGTTCCACTGGAGGAAAGGGCTGCTTGGGAGGGGGGACTCTGTGGCCTTGGACCCCACGGAGGTTCAGGGATGCCAGCCTCCAGGTGGGGCCTGGGGATCCCCCGGAATTCCAGCTCCTCCCCAGACTGCAGAGATCAGTTCCCCTGGAGGAAGGGCTGCTTGGGAGGGGGGAGTCTGTGGCCTTGGACCCCACGGAGGGTCAGGGATGCCAGCCTCCAGGTGGGGCCTGGGGATCCCCCGGAATTCCAGCTCCTCTCCCGACTGCAGAGATCAGCTCCCCTGGAGAAAAGGGCTGCTTGGGAGGGGGGAGTCTGTGGCCTTGGACCCCACGGAGGTTCAGGGATGCCAGCCTCCAGGTGGGGCCTTGGGATCCCCTGGAATTCCAGCTCCTCTCCAGACTGCAGAGATCAGTTCCCCTGGAGAGAAGGGCGGCTTGGGAGGGGGGAGTCTGTGGCCTTGGACCCCACGGAGGTTCAGGGATGCCAGCCTCCAGGTGGGGCCTGGGGATCCCCCGGAATTCCAGCTCCTCTCCAGACTGCAGAGATCAGCTCCCCTGGAGGATAGGGCTGCTTGGGAGGGGGACTCTGTGGCCTTGGACCCCACTGAGGGTCAGGGATGCCAGCCTCCAGGTGGGGCCTGGGGATCGCCTGGAATTCCAGCTCCTCTCCAGACTGCAGAGATCAGCTCCCCTGGAGGATAGGGCTGCTTGGGAGGGGGAGTCTGTGGCCTTGGACCCCACTGAGGGTCAGGGATGCCAGCCTCCAGGTGGGGCCTGGGGATCCCCTGGAATTCCAGCTCCTCCCCAGACTGCAGAGATCAGTTCCCCTGGAGGAAAGGGCTGCTTGGGAGGGGGGACTCTGTGGCCTTGGACCCCACTGGGGGTCAGGGATGCCAGCCTCCAGGTGGGGCCTGGGGATCCCCTGGAATTCCAGCTCCTCTCCAGACTGCAGAGATCAGTTCCCCTGGAGGAAAGGGCTGCTTGGGAGGGGGGACTCTGTGGCCTTGGACCCCACTGAGGGTCAGGGATGCCAGCCTCCAGGTGGGGCCTGCGGATCCCCTGGAATTCCAGCTCCTCTCCAGACTGCAGAGATCAGTTCCACTGGAGGAAAGGGCTGCTTGGGAGGGGGGACTCTGTGGCCTTGGACCCCACGGAGGTTCAGGGATGCCAGCCTCCAGGTGGGGCCTGGGGATCCCCCGGAATTCCAGCTCCTCCCCAGACTGCAGAGATCAGTTCCCCTGGAGGAAGGGCTGCTTGGGAGGGGGGAGTCTGTGGCCTTGGACCCCACGGAGGTTCAGGGATGCCAGCCTCCAGGTGGGGCCTGGGGATCCCCCGGAATTCCAGCTCCTCTCCAGACTGCAGAGATCAGCTCCCCTGGAGGATAGGGCTGCTTGGGAGGGGGACTCTGTGGCCTTGGACCCCACTGAGGGTCAGGGATGCCAGCCTCCAGGTGGGGCCTCGGGATCGCCTGGAATTCCAGCTCCTCTTCAGACTGCAGAGATCAGTTCCCCTGGAGGAAAGGGCTGCTTGGGAGGGGGGACTCTGTGGCCTTGGACCCCACTGAGGGTCAGGGATGCCAGCCTCCAGGTGGGGCCTGGGGATCGCCTGGAATTCCAGCTCCTCTTCAGACTGCAGAGATCAGTTCCCCTGGAGAAAGGGCTGCTTGGGAGGGGGGACTCTGTGGCCTTGGACCCCACTGAGGGTCAGGGATGCCAGCCTCCAGGTGGGGCCTGGGGATCGCCTGGAATTCCAGCTCCTCTTCAGACTGCAGAGATCAGTTCCCCTGGAGAAAGGGCTGCTTGGGAGGGGGGACTCTGTGGCCTTGGACCCCACTGAGGGTCAGGGATGCCAGCCTCCAGGTGGGGCCTGGGGATCGCCCGGAATTTCAGCTCCTCTCCAGACTGCAGAGATCAGTTCCCCTGGAGGAAAGGGCTGCTTGGGAGGGGGACTCTGTGGCCTTGGACCCCACGGAGGGTCAGGGATGCCAGCCTCCAGGTGGGGCCTGGGGATGCCCTGGAATTCCAGCTCCTCTCCAGACTGCAGAGATCAGTTCCCCTGGAGGAAAGGGCTGCTTGGGAGGGGGGACTCTGTGGCCTTGGACCCCACTGAGGGTCAGGGATGCCAGCCTCCAGGTGGGGCCTGGGGATCCCCGGAATTCCAGGTCCTCTTCAGACTGCAGAGATCAGTTCCCCTGCAGGAAAGGGCTGCTTGGGATGGGGGACTCTGTGGCCTTGGACCCCACTGAGGGTCAGGGATGCCAGCCTCCAGGTGGGGCCTGGGGATCCCCCGGAATTTCAGCTCCTCTCCAGACTGCAGAGATCAGTTCCCCTGGAGGAAAGGGCTGCTTGGGAGGGGGACTCTGTGGCCTTGGACCCCACGGAGGGTCAGGGATGCCAGCCTCCAGGTGGGGCCTGGGGATCCCCTGGAATTCCAGCTCCTCTCCAGGCTGCAGAGATCAGTTCCCCTGGAGGAAAGGGCTGCTTGGGAGGGGGGACTCTGTGGCCTTGGACCCCACTGAGGGTCAGGGATGCCAGCCTCCAGGTGGGGCCTGGGGATCCCCTGGAATTCCAGCTCCTCTCCAGACTGCAGAGATCAGTTCCCCTGGAGGAAAGGGCTGCTTGGGAGGGGGACTCTGTGGCCTTGGACCCCACGGAGGGTCAGGGATGCCAGCCTCCAGGTGGGGCCTGGGGATGCCCTGGAATTCCAGCTCCTCTCCAGACTGCAGAGCTCAGTTCCCCTGGAGGAAAGGGCTGCTTGGGAGGGGGGACTCTGTGGCCTTGGACCCCACGGAGGGTCAGGGATGCCAGCCTCCAGGTGGGGCCTGGAGATCCCCGGAATTCCAGCTCCTCTCCAGACTGCAGAGATCAGTTCCCCTGGAGGAAAGGGCTGCTTGGGAGGGGGGACTCTGTGGCCTTGGACCCCACTGAGGGTCAGGGATGCCAGCCTCCAGGTGGGGCCTGGGGATCCCCCGGAATTTCAGCTCCTCTCCAGACTGCAGAGATCAGTTCCCCTGGAGGAAAGGGCTGCTTGGGAGGGGGACTCTGTGGCCTTGGACCCCACGGAGGGTCAGGGATGCCAGCCTCCAGGTGGGGCCTGGGGATCCCCTGGAATTCCAGCTCCTCTCCAGGCTGCAGAGATCAGTTCCCCTGGAGGAAAGGGCTGCTTGGGAGGGGGGACTCTGTGGCCTTGGACCCCACTGAGGGTCAGGGATGCCAGCCTCCAGGTGGGGCCTGGGGATCCCCTGGAATTCCAGCTCCTCTCCAGACTGCAGAGATCAGTTCCCCTGGAGGAAAGGGCTGATTGGGAGGGGGGACTCTGTGGCCTTGGACCCCACTGAGGGTCAGGGATGCCAGCCTCCAGGTGGGGCCTGGGGATCCCCTGGAATTCCAGCTCCCCTCCAGACTGCAGAGATCAGTTCCCCTGGAGGAAAGGGCTGCTTGGGAGGGGCACTCTGTGGCCTTGAACCCCACTGAGGGTCAGGGATGCCAGCCTCCAGGTGGGGCCTGGGGATCCCCTGGAATTCCAGCTCCTCTCCAGACTGCAGAGCTCAATTCCCCTGGAGAAAAGGGCTGCTTGGGAGGGGGGACTCAGTGACCTTAGACCCCATTGCAATCCTTGTCCTCCTCAGGCTCCCTCCCCAAATCTGCAGAGATTTCCGAACCTGGCAACCCTCCCCGCTCATCCCCTTCCAATGACCAGAGGGGAGGTGGCAACCGTAGCTGGGGGCTTGGATCCGTAGGCTTGCGAAGGATGCCCTTTGCCCTTCCCCAATGCCCACAGCCCTGTTGCACCAAGGAGTGATTTGCAGAGGACGGCCACGCTGGCCCCTGCCTCTGCCGGCCCGGCTGCCTTCCCCTCGGCCTCTGAGGCCAGCCAGCCAGCCTGCCGAGCTCTCCCGCTTCATTAGGCCTCCCCTCGCACGCTTCCCGGCCGCGCCATTAATAAAGCCTTTCGCTGGGCTAATTGCTTCCCCGGCTGACTGGGCATCAGGCGCGGCCGTTAATAATCCTGTCGGCCACTTGTGGCTGGGCCTGTGAGGGGTGGGGGGGAGGCCTGGTCTCCTCTGGGTGCTTTAGAGCTGGGGGGGGGGCAGGAGGAGGCGGGCATTGGCAGCCCTTGTGGGCACTGGGATGCCCCTGCCGTCACTGGTTCCCAGCCTCCAGGTGGCAACTGGAGAAGCTGAGGTTTTATAACCCCCTTTTCTCTACCAGAAGGAGTCTCAAAGTGGCTTACAGTTGCTTTCCCTTCCTCTCCACACAACAGACACCCTGTGGGGTGGGTGAGGCTGAGAGAGCCCTGATATTACTGAAGAAGAAGAGTTGGTTCTTATATGCCGCTTTCCTCTACCCAAAGGAGTCTCAAAGCAGTTTACAATCCCCTTCCCTTTCCTCTCCCCACAACAGACACCCTGTGAGGGAGGAGAGGCTGAGAGAGCTCTTGAGAAATCTGAGACTGCCCCAAAATCACCCAGTGGGTTCCATGTCTCTCGAGTGGCCTTCCCTTCCTCTCCCCACAACAGAAACTCTGTGAGGCAAGTGGTGCTAAGAGAGCTGAGAGAACTGGGACTGACCCACAGCCTCCCAGCAGGTCTCAAGGCATATCCAGGGGCCATCAGGAGGTCTCCCAACGGGGCCAAAACTACAGAAGCCTACCTATTGTTGCCCCCCCCAGCACCAAAAATACAGAGCACCACTGCCCCAGGAATAAGAACACAAGAGAAGCCATGTTGGATCAGGCCAGTGGCCCATCGGGTCCAACCCTCTGTGTTACACAATGGCCAAAATCCAGGGGCCATCAGGAGGTCCACCAGTGGGGCCAGAACTCCAGAAGCCCCACACACACACACACACACACACACACTGTTGCCCCCCCATACATTAAGAAGACAGAGCACCATTCCCCCAGACATAAGGGAAGCCATGTTGGGTCAGACCAGTGGCCCACCCAGTCCGGCCCTCCGTCAGAATGTATGAGATCGAATCTCTGTTGGTTATTACAATTTTACCAATTGAGTGCAAATTAGAAAAAGCCTGTCAGCTGTACGAGGAATGTTCTTTGTGTTTTTGTTAACGGTGAATATAAGCCGGTAAATGTGGGTTAACAGCTACTCCGAGAAAACCGAACGATAATTTCAAGAATAACTGCCCAAGTAGCTGCTCTTAATTCAGCAACATCCTCTCAAAACAAAACTTCCCTCCTTACTCTGCCTGGGATTCTGTGAAATCTAAAGGCTACCACGGAATTATCCTCCTATTCAACAATGTTTAGATCAGGGGTAGTCAACCTGTGGCCCTCCAGATGTCCATGGACTACAATTCCCATGAGCCCCTGCCAGCAAAGGCTGGCAGGGGCTCATGGGAATTGTAGTCCATGGACATCTGGAGGACCACAGGTTGACTACCCCTGCACTACACCATAAAGGAGTCACAAAGCAAGGTGTGGTCCTGGGGGTGGGGTAGGGACGACCCACATCTGTATTTAACACCCTCTCTCATTTAAAACCAGCCCAGGCCTCGGGCCTCCCTGCCTCACCCAACCAGCCCTTTCTGGGCTTGTAGATCTTCTCTGCCCTGACATCTCCCCCCTCCCCTGCAGAGAGGAAGGGGAGATTATAATGCGAATCGGATAGAAGTTCAGAGCCGCCTCGTAAAGATTAATTACGAGCCAGGGGCTTTTAGCAACTTAATCACGGAGGGATCCTGCAGCGGATGCCAGCAGCATCTTTGGCCGGGCGGGGGGGAGGTGGGAAGGGGGGCTGGGGGGGCCTGGAGGCCTGGGTTGGATCCTCGGTGCTAGAAAGAGGGAGGGGGGTCTATTGAGTAGGGTGAGGGGTCAGCAGCGTCACACCTGGGTCCTCCCTAGGTGAGCCAGCTCTAGCCAGGGAAGTTCTTGGAGAGTCGGGGATAGACCCCAACTGAGCATGAAGATAGATTCAAGTGGGTAGCTGTGTTGGTCTTGTTGTTATGTGCGAAGTCGTGTCCGACCCATCGCGACCCCCTGGACAATGATCCTCCAGGCCTTCCTGTCCTCTGCCATTCCCCGGAGTCCATTTAAGTTTCCACCGACTGCTTCAGTGACTCCATCCAGCCGCCTCATTCTCTGTCGCCCCCTTCTTCTTTTGCCCTCGATCGCTCCCAGCATTAGGCTCTTCTCCAGGGAGTCCTTCCTCCTCATGAGGCGGCCAAAGTACTTGAGTTTCCTCTTCAGGATCTGGCCTTCTAAGGAGCAGTCAGGGCTGATCTCCTCTAGGACTGACCGGTTTGTTCGCCTTGCAGTCCAAGGGACTCGCAAGAGTCTTCTCCAGCACCAGAGTTCAAAAGCCTCAATTCTTTGACGCTCGGCCTTCCTTATGGTCCAACTTTCGCAGCCATACATTGCAACTGGGAAGACCATAGCCTTGACTAAACGCACTTTTGTTGGCAGGGTGATGTCTCTGCTTTTTAGGATGCTGTCTAGATTTGCCATAGCTTTCCTCCCCAGGAGCAAGCGTCTTTTAATTTCTTTGCTGCAGTCCCCATCTGCAGTGATCTTGTGTTGGTCTGCAGTAGGTTATACAAAATTCATAAAAATTCATAAAAATTAGTACAATCAAGGTTTGGTAACTACACCAATTGATAGGAACAGTAACACAATAACAAGAACATCACCGGATTCTTCCCCATTTTCAGCCTTTCCCAACATAGGCACCAAACAGCCCAGATCCCTGTTTGGCCCAAGGCGGAGGATATCGGGGTGTCACATTCGAACAAGGAACAGGGTAGGAGTTCAGTTTCCCCAACACACCCATCTCACAGTCTGCAGGCGGGAGAGGTCTCCAGCCAGCGAAAATGCCTTGCAGATGTAACACTGTAGCCCGCCACGAGTCATAATAATAATGATGATGATGATGATGATGATGATGATGATGATGATGATGATGATGATGATGATGTCTGGAAAGGATTTGGGGGACTTGTGCTCCTTCCTTGACCATCTGCCCTGGCAATCCCAGAGGCCCATAAAAAGCCACTCAGGGCGAGGGTTCTGCAGAGCCCAGATGTGACCGGACCCCTCCCTCCCCCGCCTGGAAGCCACCTTTCCAAAGAGCTGGAGGACTCCCCAGAGATTCAACAGCTACTTTAGAGTTGGGCTGGTGGGCAAACGGGCGGAGTGGGGGTTGGAAGCATCTCTGTACTGGGAGCTGCTGGGGAAAGGAAGATATGCACAGCAGAGGGGGCAGAAAGGGGGCTCCGAGTCCCAATCGGCACAGCAGCATAGGTTTGGGGTGGGGTCCAAGGCCTCCAAGGCTCTCTTCCCTGTTTTACAAAGAAATTGGGGGGGGGGGGTTTTTGAGCCCAGACAGGAGTAGCATTTTATGCATTGGGGAAGGCTGCCATCTGGTGGCCAACAAAAAGCATTAGAAGAGCGCGGGAGATTCTTCCCCAGTGTTTCGAATCTGAACCGCAGCCAAACCACCTTCCTCTGTTCGTTCTTCCCCAAATAAGGCTCCTTTTAAAGTAAGGATGATCTAAGAGGCCGGGGTCACTTGGATCCTCCCTCCTGCCCCCGTCCTCTTCCTAGAATGGAGAGCCCCCCGAGAGCCCTGGCCCCCGGCTCTGCTTTGCAAGGCATCATGCACGAGGGCGCAGAGGAGATGAATGGAAAACGCCTTTTTCCTGGCCGCAGATGTGGCACCCGCCAGAACCCGTGGAAAGATGCAAGGGGGTGAACCTCGGGTTGGCGCACGCAGCGTCTTGAGCGGGCTAAAATTGGCCCCTGCTCTGGGGTGATTCACAGGGCTGGAATTCTGAGATTCCTGCTTAGGACCTTTTTAGGAAGGGGAGAAAGTGTGTTTGGGGCGGGAGGAGGAGCAGGGAGGCGGGTCAGGGGAGGACAGTCTCCCAGCGACGGAGAAGCCGGTTTTCCCTTGGCAGGACGGCGTTCCAGGCCTCGTGTGGAGGGAGAAGAAGAAGAAGAGTTGGTTCTTATATGCCGCTTTTCCCTACCCGAAGGAGGCTCAAAGCGGCTTACAATCGCCTTCCCTTTCCTCTCCCCACAACAGACACCCTGTGGGGTGGGTGAGGCTGAGAGAGCCCTGAGATTACTGAAGAAGAAGAAGAGTTGGTTCTTATATGCTGCTTTTCTCTACCCGAAGGAGTCTCAAAGGGGCTTACAGTCTCCTTCCCTTTCCTCTCCCCACAACAGACACCCTGTGAGGTGGGTGAGGCTGAGAGAGCTCTGATATCACTGCCCGGTCAGGACAGTTTTATCAGTGCTGTGACTAGCCCAAGGTCACCCAGCTGGCTGCATGTGGGGGAGCGCAGAATCGAACCCGGCATGCCAGAAGTCCGCACTCCTAACCACTACACCAAACTGGCTCTAACACCAAACTGGCTCTCGCCAGGGGGATTAAGTCACTGTGGATATGCTTAAGAGGCTGACGACAGTGTCCCTTCGTAGCCTGTCCCTAAAGCTCTTTGCAGCCCTTTAAATTCCAAGCAGTGGACCTGGGGAGATGAAGAGAGATGGACACACCAGGCCACTGCCCCACAAAGCCACAGGAAGCCACGGTCCATCTCACCTGCTTGCCTGCATTTGTAACTGGGTGCCTGTTCCACTGGCAAACTGATTTCTTTGGGTGCATACATACCCTGGGGAAAAATATGTAAGGAAGAAAGCTTGACAGCTCCTTGTGCACCAAACTGAGAACTCCGTTTTAAAAGTGGAGATTTGCCCAGGAACAGAGGCTCACAAAGAGCTGTCAGGTAGGCCATTGCACTGGTTAGGAAGAAGAAGAAGAGCTGGTCTTCATATCCTCCTTTTCCCTAGCCAAAGGAGCCCCAAAGTGGACTGCACACCCTATATCTTCCTCTCCCCACAACTGTGAGATAGGTGGAGCTGAGAGCTCTATGAGAACTGCTCTGTGAGAACAGCTCTGAAAGAACTATGACTGGCCCAAGGCCACCCAGCTGGCTGCACACAGAGGAGCGGAAAATCAAACCCAGTTCTCCGGATTACCGTCCACCACTCTTAACCACCACACCATGGAAGAAGAGTTGGTTTTGACACCCTGCTTGTCACTACCCGCAAGGAGTCCCAAAGCAGCTTGCAAGAATTGTTCCTTTCCTTTCCCCCCAAGAGACACACTGTGAGATAGGTGGTGCTGAGAGAGCTCTACAAGAACTGCTCTGTGAAAACAGCTCTACAAGAATGGAGACTAGTCCACGGTCACCCCGCTGGCTGCATGTGGAGTAGAGAATCAAACCACCTTCTCCAGATTAGCCACTCTTAACCACACTGGCTTTCCATGAGAAAGACGGTCGGGTCTCTCTGCCTTCTGCTTTCCTTCTACATCTGACCAACTGCAAATTCCTGCCACTCATTCAGACATGGGAGGGATTACAGCACAAGTTTGCCTTCAAGACCTTTGGAGCTATTTCGATGCAATCGAATGTCTACGCACACCTTTAACACATGTGGGATTCTACTTTCACACAAGCACAAAGCACGAGGGAAGCATTACGCAGATTGAAATAGTAATAAGGTGCACCAGTTGGAATTCTGCCTTTCATTAACCCCTTGAAAGCATAAGCCAGGAACAAAAATTACATCTTTACCTGTCAAGGCTAAGTGTTGCTGTTAGTATGACTCCCCTGCAGAATTAGCCGTTCACCGACAACAGCATCATTCCTCTCCAGAGAACTTCTGCGCAAGGTCCTGACAGTTAGAAGAAGTTCCTGACAGCAGTTTCTCAGTGGAAGAGGCTTCCTCGGGAGGTGGTGGGTTCTCCATCTTGGGAGATTTTTAAGCAGAGGCTGGATTGCCATCTGATGGAGTGGCTGATTCTGTGAAGGCTCAAGGGGGTGGCAGGTGACAGTGGATGAGCGAGAGGGTGATGAGTGTCCTGCACAGTGCAGGGGGTTGGACTAGATGACCCAGGAGGTCCCTTCCAACTCAGTGATTCTATTATTCTAGTGCTGGTCACGGTTAGTACTTGGGTGAGAGACCACCAAGAAAGTCCAGGGTGCCTGGACAGAGGCAGGCAAGGGCCAGCCACCTCTCTTCTGGGCAGCCCAGGCTAGCGCTATCTCAGAAACTGAGCAGGATCAGCCCTGACTGGTATATGGACGGGACATCACCAAGGAATTGCTACCCAGAGACACACAACAGGAAACCACCTCTGTGTGTCTCTTCCTTGAAAGCCCAATGGGGTCACCTTAAGTCCAGTGGGACTCTGTGGCCCTTTCCGCCACCCCAACAACCAATTCTCGGTTGAGTTCCTCAAGAACCACACAGCCCCGAAAAGTTACTAGCTTCCCCTCGGCCTCTTGGTCCTAGAATTCCATTTCTTGTTACCTTCGTTTGACTCAGCTCCTCAGACGCCCTTTCCGAACGAGGCGGCTCCAGCGCGGGTCACAAGCTACCTGCTTTTTAAAAATGCAAATGAAAACAGACAAGAGGGCCACAAACCCCGGAAACCGAATATCATCAAAAGCAAAAACCCAAACGTTTGAACGAAACCCATAAAATCTGAGAGTCCACCAGCAAAGCGCTGAAATAAGAAAATCCAGGAAAAGGTCCCAAATTTTGCAGGGGTCTTTAAAAAGCAGCGAAAAGACCAGGACCTCGAATGATCACATAGGGTTAAGTTTCCCCATCAGAGCCGCTCTGGATAAGAATATTCTTCTCCATCTTCTGGAAGACCAACTATCGGGGGGGGGGGGAATTCCAAAGTTTAGAGGCGACAACTGAGAAATCGCTCTCCAACCTGCCTGCCTCCTTATACTACGGGGTGGGGTGGGGAGAATTTGGCATGAGCAAAGGAGTTTGCTTATATGGGCAAAGACTCAAGAGATCCTGGCACATGGCTTTAAAGGCCAGGCCCAGGTCCAGAAATTTCGTCTTAGCGGGCACATTTTCCATTCAGGAGGCAATTTAGAAGAGGGAGAAGCAGCCCGTTCTGTGTTCCTAATGTAGTGAAGAGCTGTTGATTTGTTCCCTGCTTTTGACTACTTGAAGGAATCTCAAAGTGGCTTACAATCACATTCATTTCCCCTGCCCACAACAGACACCCTCGGAGGGAGGTGGGGCTGAGAACTCTGAGAGAACTGGGACTTGCAGGAGTGCCAATGTTCAGTCCCCGGCATCTCCAGTTGAAAGGACCAGGCAGGAGGGGATGGGGAAGACCTTGGCCTGAGACCCTGGCTCAGGGGCAGAGCCTCTGCTTGGCAGGCACAAGGTCCCAGGTTCAATCCTCGGCATCTCCAGTTATAAGGACCAGGCAGGAGGGGATGGGGGAGACCTTGGCCTGAGACCCTGGCTCAGTGGCAGAGCCTCTGCTTGGCCTGCAGGAGGTCCCAACGTACCCAGAGGGAGCTCATGGGAGCTTTCAGTGTCTTTTGTTCCAAAATGAGGCTCCATGATTCTCTTTTAGTTGACTTGCTCCTCTGGAAATACGTGGTGACCATCAGTTTGCACCTGTCTGTGTAATTATGATTACAGTGGTGTACTTTTACTTGAAGATCATGGGGGGGGGAGGGCAATTTTCTCCACGTGGCCCTGATCTCCGGCACCTGGGGACGAGTCGTAAGCCCAGGAGATCTCCCTCCACACGCAGCCCCACAGTACCAAAGGCATACCGCATATGGGCCCTCCTTAGGGTAAAACTCATTTGGTGGACTACAGGCAAGCCAGGCCTCCGATCAGCAAAAATGGAACAAAGATATATCCCAGCGTATTATTCCAAAATTTCCGGGAACCCGAAGCCTTGTATCAAATCTTGTATCAAATCCGCAGCACATTTCATGGCAGGATTTTCAGTGTGTGTTGTTCCTGTCGCCCTCGTTCTTCTGATATTTCCTCGAAACAGCCTGTTGATGCCAAACCGTCTCACCCGACACCATCTGTTCTCCTTGAGACATCACCTTTCCTAGCGAGGCCCTGCTTCGCTTTCAACACTAGCCTCCCGTTCGTCATTTTATTTCTGGTTCACGTCAAGGAGTAGTAACTCAAGACTGACGTGTCCCGTCGTATTTTTAAATATATATATATATATATTAATGTTCTTTTTTTGGCTAGCCGAATCGGCTCCGATTCACGCCGGTTCGGTTCCGGCAAGGCAGCACAGCACGTTGTCACCGCCGCTTCAAGACTACAAAGCCCATGATGCCGTGCGGCTTTCGGCTAGAATGGAAACACAACGGTGGTAACGTCGCAATCCTGCACAAACTCGCCTGCAAGTTTCCTTCCCTGAACTTCTTCGAAGAAAACGTGCAGGATTAGCGTGCGTATGTTTATCGGAACGTTCCTACTGTCGTGAAGGGGCCCATCCCCGAAATTTTTGAGCCCGTGGGCACCTTTAGAATTCTGACACGGCGTGATGGGCACAACCACAAAATTAAGTTTGCCAGCTCTGGGTTGGGAAATATTCGGTGACTTTGGGGGTGGAGCCGGGAGAGCGGCGTATAATGCTATGGAAATCCCCCTCCAACGCAGCCGTTTTCTCCAGGGAAAGAAATCTCTTTTACTTGGAGACCCCTTGTAATTCCAGGGGATCCCCAGGTCCCACCTGGAGGCTGGCATCCCTAAGCAAAAGGGCTGCCACAAAATGGCTGCTGCAGGAAATGGGGCCAGCCACAAAATGGCTCCCGCAGCTTAACTTCCGTCACAAGGTGAAGCTTCTTGTGCTGTGCTGTGCTGCTGCCAAAGCAACCTTTTAAGCAATCTGGGCAGCCAATCAGTTCCCCATCAGAAAGCTTGCAGAGCCCCTAGGGCAGGGGTAGTCAAACTGCGGCCCTCCAGATGTCCATGGACTACAATTCCCAGGAGCCCCCTGCCAGCGAACGCTGGCAGGGGGCTCCTGGGAATTGTAGTCCATGGACATCTGGAGGGCCGCAGTTTGACTACCCCTGCCGTAGGGGCTCATGGGGATTGCAGTCCATGGACATCTGGAAAGCCAGTTTGGCCACCCCGTAAAAGCCCCACCTAGTCCCACCCACTTCCTAAAAACACTTGGCGAGCGCCAGAAGTGGTGCTTGGTGAGCATCATTGTGCCCACGGGAGCCACCTTGGGGACCCCTGTTCAAGACAACAGGCGGCATTTCCCTTCCCGAGAAACAGCCATATGCAGGAGGGTTTTTTCTGGCGCTTTTGCACACGAATCCAGGCAGGGGACTCAAAAGTAATCTTTATTAAGACTTACAGAACGTTGCGCATTTAACTCATGGATCGAAATAATCCGTCGGCTTGAACAAACCCGCCCCAAGTCCCCGCAAACGTGTGGCCAGCGAGAAAGGGAGCCGGGCCATGCAGCCTGGATTTCTCTTGTGCGAAGCCAGTCCCGGGTTCCCTGACTCCCCAGATGCACTGATATTGTGGCGCATCAAAGGACACATCTGCCCCGACCAACCTTGCTTCAGGGAAAGATCGGCTTGTGTTTCCTTTGACGCCCAAACCTCCGCCGTAGTTCGGTGTCTACCCATCTCTTCCCGGCGCATGGGCGCACCAGCTTCTCACGCCACAGGGGGGCCAAAGAGATCCATGGTCTCCACCACCAGGGAGAGATGCTCCAGGAAAGAACTGATCGAAACGCGAAGGATTCGAGCCTCCTCAGCTTTCCAGTGCCTACAAGAATCAGATAAAGACCTTCGTGTCGGAACCTGTGCATCCAAGTCTCCCACATCATAATGGGGAGACCTCCCACCCTACACCGCACGCTTGAGTAGCAGTTATATTCCAGTTCTCCAGTCTACGCGGCTAGATTGGTCAGGGGTCCCAACCGTGACTCTGCAGGATTCTGTTATCCTCAGGGGGACCCACAATCCTGACCCTTCTTTGACCAATTCAGAGAACCACAAAACCCAAGCTGCTGTTGTTGCCATTTTGGATGCCTTGTGCCGAAATCACACCTTCTCATCTCTTGTCAAGTAGCACAGGACGGATCCATCAACAAACAAAGAAGAGCTAGACGTAGCTCCTTCCACTGGATCCCATGTATCATAAGCGTGTGTCCCCCCTAATCCAAGATTACTCTGTGAGCCGCACAGGTGAGGAGGGATTCGAATTCGGGTCTCCCCGCTTCTAGGCTGGACACGACATTGAGCTCCTTTTGATGCAACTTGCGCAGGAGAATCTCCCCAAGGCCTCCCTCCATTCCGTGAAGTGGCACACACACAATACTCACACGTGCAAAATGTTCTCCGTCACCGTCAGTTCCTTGCTGATCCCTCCTTTGCGGGGCTCGGGATCCGGGGCCAGCGATCCCAGGGCTATCCGGGCCAGAGGCGATGACGGGAAAGGGACGCTGAGCTCGCTGATGTCGGGGCCAGTCGTAAGGAACGTAAAACACACAAGGGAGCAGGGAAAAGCTCTCCCGCCCTGTTTCCTCCTGAGGCCAGCCCTATATTCTCCGGCTGCGGATTCCACGTTGGAATCACGTTGGCCAAACAGGTTTTCCTTTGCAAGGTCGTTTTGGCCACAGCTGCCCTCACGGCACAGGGATTTTCACGGAGAGAGGGAAGGTGAACAGTCATGCAAAATAGCGGACAGTCTTGCATTTAATAATGCAAACTCTGTCCTTGCGCTGATATGTGAAAACTCTGGTTTGGTTTGGTTCTATTTCTCCCAGGCGAGGGGCGGTATATAAATCAAGTAAATATCTCCACCTCTGCAATGGCCTCTTCTTGCTTATTGCTAGTTTTGGAGGACGGGCGGGATAAAAAAGGATCTCCCCATCTCACCCCTCCCCCATTGCAGATCTTGGAAGAAAGCTCTTCTCAAACCTCCAGTTTTGCATCCCTCTGAAGATACGGCTGTATTTTGCGGGTGGAGAAAAACCGTAAGCCTTTCAGAGGCAGGGTTGCCGATCCCCAGGCGGGGCCTGGAGATCTCCTGGACTCACAGGTGATCTTCCTGCTACCCAGCAGTTTCCCCTGCAAGGAAAGGACAGCGAGGAAGAGCAAGCTGTATGGTGTTGCCATAGAGCCTGGGAGCAATGCAAGTCCTAGAGCGGGCATGGGCAAACTGTGGCTCTCCAGATGTCTATGGACTGCAATTCCCATGAGCCCCTGCCAGCAAGCTGGCAGGGGCTCATGGGAATTGTAGTCCATGGACAGCTGGAGAGCCACAGTTTGCCTGCCCCTGTCCTAAAGTGTTCTCCCATCCCGGCTGAGCTTCTCCCCCTTCTCTTCCCACCCCTCTCTCCCGTATCTCCAGGAATCCTCCCAGCCGGAGTTGGCAACCTTAAAAGGGAGACGGGATGGGGGGGCGGGGGACAGCGCCTCCTCTGCAGGACCGGCGTGCAAAGGGGAAAGCCGCCTCCCTCCCTCCGGAAAGGCCTCTCTCCCGCTGTCCGTGCGAAGACCAACCTCCAGGGAGACACGCACAGCCCGTTCACACGTGCATCGGCACGCACGCGCGTCCCCTCCCCACGCCCCGCTCCTCCGCCCGCTCGGATACAAGGCCAGGCCGGCCCCGGACGCCGCTCCCGCCCCGGTCGCCATCGCTGCCCGCGGATCGGCTTCACGTGGGCATGGCCAGGCGGGACACGTGAACGAAAGGGGCGTGGCGGGGGCGGAGTCCGCCTCCTTGCTGCGGGGGCGGGAGGACGGCGCGCCGCTTCGCTTAATCCGGATCCCGCTGCGCTTCTTGCAAAGCGCTCGGGGGCTTCCTGCCTCGTTCACACGTGCACGTTCCGCGTCGGGGGACGGTTGCACCCTGCGTTGCCAGCCTCCCGGGGGAGGCTGGAGATCCCCTTTTGGCACAATTCGGCTCCAGGCGGCAGAGAAGAGCTGGGGGTGGGAGGGTTCACAGCCCGGATTTCATTACCCGTCGGGGTCCCAGAGGGGCTTGCAAGCTGTGTGTATTTTGGGGAA
Source organism: Paroedura picta (assembly GCF_049243985.1). Lineage (NCBI taxonomy): Eukaryota > Metazoa > Chordata > Lepidosauria > Squamata > Gekkonidae > Paroedura > Paroedura picta. The sequence goes on along the minus strand of NC_135371.1, from coordinate 172,024,757 downwards.
GAGGCTCGCAAGCCCCTTTCCTTTCTTCTCCCCGCAGCAGACACCCTGACAGGTAAGTGGGGCCGAGGGAGCTCTACGAGAACTGGGAAACAGCTCTATGAGAACTGTGACTGGCCCTAGGTCACCCAGCTGGTAGCATGTGGAGGAGAAGTGGGGACTCAAACCCGGTTCTCCAGACAAAGAGTTTGCGGCTCCTGAAGCACTCCACTGTGCAGCCTCTCAAGGAAGAGCTGGTGTATTTGGTAAGGTAAAGGTAAAGGTATCCCCTGTGCAAGCACCGAGTCATGTCTGACCCTTGGGGTGACGCCCTCTAGCGTTTTCATGGCAGACTCAATACGGGGTGGTTTGCCAGTGCCTTCCCCAGTCATTACCGTTTACCCCCCAACAAGCCGGGTGCTCATTTTACCGACCTCGGAAGGATGGAAGGCTGAGTCAACCTTGAGCCGGCTGCTGGGATCGAACTCCCAGCCTCATGGGCAAAGCTTTCAGACGGCTGCCTTACCACTCTGCGCCACAAGAGGCTTTGGTAGCTTGCCTTTTAATAACCGATGGAGTCTTAAAGGAGCTCACAATCGCCTCCCCTCCCTCTCCCTACAAATGACACCCTGTGAGGTAGGTGGGGCTGAGAGAACTCCAAAAGAACTGCTGTGAGAACAGTTCTCAGAGAACTGGGAATGGCCTCTGTGATGCTCTGTGTTCTTGATGCTTTGGGGGGCCACGGTGGGAGGGCTAATAATCCACCCTGCGAACACCCACTTGTAGTGCTGCAGGCCAGACGGAGTGCAAGAGTCAAGGGGGCGTTGGGAGCTGTGAATCTCCTGAACTGGGCCTGGGGTTGGAATAGATGACCTTTGGGAATCCCTTCCATCTCAATGTTTCCTGTGCTTCAGTGCACCCCAAGGACTAGCTGTATTTGTGCTTTTCCAGAAGTGCCAGTCTGCCTTTGACAAATTTCCCCTCCAAGCCAAGCACACTGCCACCTGCGTGGAGACCTTGGGGTAGGGCAGTTTGCCCAGGAAGGTGTCACCTGTGACTTTCCCGGAAGGCACCTTCCTTCCAACGCCATCTGTCACCGTCCCCCTGGGGACCGAGCTGTCTTTCCGGCACTTTAAGAAGCCAGCCAACCAGCTTCTAGAACGCCCTGCTGCTTCCTTTGCAGGTGCCTGCTAGATAGCAGGCAGCTATCCAACAGTGTAGCTTTGACAGAGCTGTAGCTATACAGGGGTGGCCACACTGTGGCTGTACAAATGTCCTTGGACTATAATTCCCATGAGCCCTGGGGGCTCATGGGAATTGTAGTCCATAGACATCTGTACAGCCACAGTGGGTTCTTGGGAATTGTAGTCCGTGGACATCTGGAGAGCCACAGTGGGCTCATGGGAATTGTAGTCCATGGGCACCTGGAGAGCCACAGTTTAGCTCATGGGAATTGTAGGGTCCCAGGGGATCATGGGAATTGTAGTCTGTGGACATCTGGAGAGCCACTGGGTTCTTGGGAATTGTAGTCCATGGTAATCTGGAGAGCCACAGTGGGCTCATGGGAATTGTAGTCCATGGACACCTGGAGAGCCACAGTGGGCTCATGGGAATTGTAGTCCATGGACATCTAGAGAGCCACCCCTGCAGGGTGGATCAACCTGGATGGAATTATCAAGGAGTCATAGAAGAGACCCCAGCAATGTTCACGGTTGCAATATGCAGAAGCTGTAGCGTGCCTAATTTAACAGTGTAGGAAAACTATCTTCCCAGTTTGCAAGCTGATGTGGTGTCGTGGTTAAAGAATGGCAGCCTCTAATCTGGAGAACTGGGTTTGATTCCCCTCTCCAACTCCGCATGCAGCCGGCGGGGCAACATTGGGCTTGTCAGTTTCCATAGAGCTGTTCTTAGAGCAGTTCTCTCAGAGCTCTCTCGGCCCCACCAACCTCCCAGGGTACAGAGGGGTACAGAAAACAAGCTCTTCTTCTACTGGGAGCACCAGGGGAAATGTGTGGTTGGCATATTTAGATTAAGGACCTCCTGGTGTGTTCAAAGAATCTTCTCCTGGTGCCTGGTTGGCTCCTTTGAGCACACGTCCTTTTTTCAGAAAAGTTAGTCAGTTGAACTGTTAGAACTCTCTCTCTCCTCTTTTCTTTACAATGTCATTTCTCTTCTCAATAAAGCATCTGGGGCTTTGCAGATTTTAAAACGCTACGCAGAGCAAACCCCTCTTAGCTTCCAAGATCCGGTGAGTTCAGGTTAGGCCAAGGTATCCAGGTCAGGGCAGAGATAAAGAGGTGGTTGGCTATCACCTGCCTCTGCGTAGCAACCCTGGCCTTCCTTGGGGGGTCTCCCATCCAAACGCTACGCAGAGCAAACCCCGCTTAGCTTCCAAGATCCGGTGAGTTCAGGTTAGGCCAGGCTATCCAGGTCAGGGCAGAGGCAAGCAGAGGTGGTTGGCCATCGCCTGCCTCTGCGTAGCCACCCTGGGCTTCTTTAGTGATCTCCCCTCCAAGAGCCAACCAGAGTTGACCCTCCTTAGCTTCTGAGATCTGATGAGACTGGACTAGCCTGGACCCTCCAGGTCAAGGCAAGAGACGGACAGAGGTGGTTGGTTATCGCCTGCCTCTGCAAGGCCGCCCTGGGCTTCCTTGCTGGCCTCCCACTCAAGGACTAACCAGAGCCAACCCTGCTTAACTTCTGAGATCTGGTGTGATTACACTAGCCTGGCCTACCCAGGCCAGGGCAGAGGCAAGTGGGTGATGTGCCGGCATTTGCCTCTGTGTAGCCACCCTTCCTCTGAATTCTCCCCTCCAAGTGCTATGCAGAGCCCTGTTTAGCGTCTGAGGACAGGTTAAGCTTGGCTGTCCAGAGCAGGGTTTCTTAATCTGAGAAGACCCGTCAATAATACATTCCAACGTCAACCTGTGATTGCCTCTCCTTTTCTGCTAGCTCCTCCCCTCGTTGGGCACCTCTGACGCACCGCGCACCAGCGTGGCGTGACGTTGGAAAGCGGGCAGCTGGGCAAGCAGCCGTTTGCTTCCTGCGTGGCACCGAGTGGCGGCTTCCAATCTGGCGAGCCGGGTTCGATTCCCCGCTCCTCCTCCACGTGCAGCAAGGTGGCTGACCTTGGGCCGGCCCCAGTTCTCTCAGAGCTCTCTCAGGCCTCCCTACCTCACGGGGGCGTCTGTTGTAGGAAGAGGAAGGGAAGGTGATTGTAAGCCGCTTTGAGACTACTTCGGGTAGCGAAAAGTGGGGCATAAGAAACCAGCTCTCCTCCTCTCTTCTGTCCAGCTGACTTGCAAAGCTGTTTCGTTCCCTTTCCCCACTGTTAAAATTAGACATTCAAGCGTGACAAAATGTTTCGCGGTGTTCTAAGGCTTCTCTGGCTCCCAGATGGCCGTGGCTCTCGGCTGGGGGTCCCGTGGGCCTGCCAAGGTTTCTTGGGGCAGCTGCCAAATCTTTTTAGAAACTGGTGGGGTCAGGTCAGGCTTCTGCCCAATGCAGCTTTTGCTTGGCCCCTGGTTGCCTGTGCAGATTTTTCCGAAATCCTGCTTTGACAGCAGCTGCAACTAGAACACAAAGCTACCCCCTGGGTGACTGAAGGAGAGCTGTGCCGATTATTTTTGTGGCTGGCCCCACCTTTTAGCCTTGTGCCCACGCGTCGTGGCAGGATTCCAAACGTGCACAAAGGCTCAAAAAAGGTTGTGGACCCTGCGCTGGGCGATATTCCCTGTTTGGGACATGTACCTAGAGAGGAGACGACTGAGAGGGGATCTGATCACCATCTTCAAGTATTTAAAAGGCTGCCATGGAGAGGATGGAGCAGAGTTGTTCTCTCTTGCCCCGGAGGACGGACCAGAACGAATGGGATGAAATTAATTCAAACGAAATTCCGTCTACACATCCGGAAGAAGTTCCTGACAGTCAGAGCGGTTCCTCAGTGGAACAGGCTTCTTCGGGAGGTGGTGGGTTCTCCATCTTTGGAGATTTCTAAACAGAGGCTGGAGAGCCATTTGACGGAGAGGCTGATTCTGTGAAGGCTCAAGGGGGTGGCAGGTGACAGTGGATGAGCGAGAGGGTTGTGAGTGTCCTGCATAGTGCAGGGGGTTGGACTAGATGACCCAAGAGGTCCCCCCCAACTCTACGATTCTCCTCTCCTCGTGTAGATTCTCCTCTCCTCTCCTCCTGTATAACCAAACTGCTCCACACGACGGAAAACATTCCACGCCTGGCTTCCCCCCCGAAGCCACGGATCTGCTTTGGGATCTGCATATTCTTTATTCAGCACTTCAAGTTTACATGGCGGCGCCGGAGAGATCGGCCCCTGACGTTTTTCCAAAAACGGGTATTAAAAATTTCTATTGCAATTTGACTTTTTTTGTTTCTCGCCCGAAAATTCCGATGTGCGCTGTCGTGGAAACGGCCTTTGGCTTAAACAATAAATACGGACCGAGGAGGGGCAGTCGGGCTTTGGTGAAGAAAGGGGGGGGGGGAGGTCCGCGCGGAAACGCTCCAAGCCCTGAACTCGGAGACGGCTGCGTCTCTCAGCGCCGGCCGATCGATTCCCCGCCCCCCCCCCCGGAGTTCGCTGTGACCCCACGTTGGCCGAACACAAGAGGCCGGGTGGCCCAGACTCACCTGCTGCCCCCTTTAATGGATGGGGAGGGGTTACAGACGCCCAAGCCCCTCCCTCCCCTTGAAGACAAAGTCCGGAGGGATTGCACCCATGTAGCCCTCCGCTCGGGCCCTGCCCGGGGGACTCCGTGTCCAAAGGGGCTGGCGGGGGCGCGAGCCCAGAGTCCGGCGGCTAATCCAGGAAGCCCATTTCGACGGCCTCCGCCACCTCGGGGTGCAGCAGCCGGGTGGCCAAGCGCTCGATGTCATCCAGGCTCAACAGTCGCAGGCTCCGGTCGTAATCCTGGGGGAGACAGGGGAGGGGGGCTCTCGGTGAAAGTCCGCAGGAGGTGCAGGGGAAGAGAGCCGGCTCGGTGCGGGCCGTGAGAGTTGTGGCCTCTTGCTCTGGAGACACGGGTTCGATTCCCCGCTCCCGCCCATGAAGCCCCGGTGGGTGAACTCAGGATGGAGCTCTCTCAGACCCAACCCACCGCACAGGGTGACGGCTGTCGGGAGAGGAACGGGAGGTGATTGTAAGCCCCTCTGAGACACGTGAGACCTGCAGGGTGACCTTGGGTCAGTCCCAGTTCTCCCAGAGCTCTCTCAGCCCCCACCTCCCTCACAGGGTGACAGTTGTGGGGAGAGGAAGGGGAGGTGATTGTAAGCTGCTGTGGGATACATGAGACCTGCTGAGTGACCAAGGACCATCTTCAGTTCTCTCAGAGCTCTCTCAGCCTCCACCTACCTCACAGGGTGACAGTTGTGGGGAGAGGAAGGGGAGGTGATTGTAAACTGCTGTGGGATACATGAGACCTGCTGAGTGACCAAGGGCCATCTCCAGTTCTCTCAGAGCTCTCTCAGCCTCCACCTACCTCACAGGGTGACAGTTGTGGGGAGAGGAAGGGGAGGTGATTGTAAGCCGCTCTGGGATACATGAGATCTGCTGGGTGACCTTGGGTCAGTCCCAGTTCTCCCAGAGCTCTCTCAGCCCCCACCTACCTCACAGGGTCACAGTTGTGGGGAGAGGAAGGGTTGGCAAATGTCAGCCACTTTGACACACATGAGGTTTGCTGGGTGACCTTGGTCCAGCCCAGTTCTCCCCGAGCTCCCTCAGCTCGGGCTACCTCACAGGGTGGCTGTTGTGGGGAGAGGAAGGTGACAGGATCGTCAGCCACTTTGAGACTGCATCGGGAAGTTAAAAAGTGGCGTGCAAAAACCAGCTCTTCTTCACAAGCTGACCCTGAGCCCTCATGGAAGGATGACATAGGCAGTTAATAAATAAATACATAAACTGTTCTTCCGCCTGGCCGATGGCTGAGGCCGTAGTGGCTTAAAATCTTGCCAGTCTCCCTCCTATCCTCTGCGTGACGAATCTGCATGGCTGGACAACGGCCGGGGGAGGAGTTATTCGGACCACGCAGCACAAGCGTGAAATGATCTGAGCAAAGCCCAAGGAGACCTCCCGCTTTGGCGGTTTCAGAAAGCGGAGGCAAATCTCCCCCAAAACAGCGGCTTTTGCAGCAATCCTTCCTCACCCCCGAGCCTCCCGCGAACGAGGAAGACCATCTCGATGTACGGACGCCAACAGGAAGTGACGATGGTGTGCCAGCATCTTCAGGGGTAACGCTCTGGGGTTTGGGCAAAACTCTATTGTTTGAGGCCCATTTTTTTAAAATAGAGCTTTCCCAAAAAGCAGAGCGTTGCCCCCAACGTGCTGACTTTGCTTCCGGGTGACGTCAACACGCTGGAGCTCTTCTGGCTTCTGGTTAGTGCAACGGGGCAGGTGGGGGGCTCCCAGAGAGCACCCCCCTTCCCTTGCCGACAATGCGGTGTTGCGTGGTACCCCCCCCCACTCCCGCCTGCCCCTGCCCGAGAAATCACCTTTTGCAGCTGCTCCAGGACTTTCTCCGCGTCGGCCGTGCTGTAATGCCTGCCCAGGACTTGAGCCAGCGTGTGCCAAATTGCCGGTGTCTGGGGGGGGCCCCCTCTGCGGCCCGTTTCTTCGGGGGACGCCTTCTCCGGCGGCTTGATCACCAGGTTGAGCTTTGACTCCGGCCCGATGGAGTAGTCGGAGAGACGGTGTTCGTCTGGGGAAGGAGGAACAAGGCGGGGTCAGCGACCAGGTGTTCGGCACTGGGAAGCCGTGTGTTTGTGGGGGGCGAGGGGCGGCTGAGCCACACCCCGGCAGCCGTTTTTGGCGAGGGTCGGGCAAAGCTATTCCCAACTTTCTAGTCTGGATTCCCAAGCGATTCAAACCCAGCTGCTATTTGCAGGCAGCAAAGAAGGCTACGGCTCTGCCAGAAGGAAATGCATCTGGTTGCTTCATAGCAAGGACAAAATAGATATTGTTGTTATAGTTGTTGTTATTGTTGTTATTATAATAAAATTCTATACCACCCGGTCCCAAATTTCTTTTCTTTAGATATCTGTACTCTGCCTTTTATTTATCTTTTTATCTCAAATGACTTATTTCTTTTCTTTACATATTTAGACTCTGCTTTTTTTCTCTTCTTTTTTCTCCTTTTTTCTCAAGTGACTTATTTCTTTTCTTACCTATTTATACTTTTCTTTCTTCCTTTCTTTCTTTCTTATCTCAAATGACTTGTTTTTTTATTTTCTTACCTATTTATACTCTGCCTTTTCTTTCTTCTTTTTTTATCTCAAATGACTTATTTCTTTTCTTTACATATTTAGACTGTGCATCTCTCTTCTTTTTATCTATAATACCTTATTTCTTTTCTTTACATATTTATACTCTGCTTTTTTTCTCTTCTTTTTTCTCAAGTGACTTATTTCTTTTCTTTTCTTACCTATTTATACTCTTTCTTTCTTTCTTTCTTTCTTTCTTTCTTATCTCAAATGACTTTTTTTCCTTTTCTTACCTATTTATACTCTGCCTTTTCTTTCTTCTTTTTTATCTCAAATGACTTATTTCTTTTCTTTACATATTTATACTCTGCTTTTTCTCTCTTCTTTTTTATCTGAAATGCCTAATTTATTTTCTTTACATATTCAGACTCTGCTTTTTCTTTCTCTTCTTTTTTATCTCAAATGACTTCTTTACATATTTATACTAGGTTTCTTCCTCCTAAAGGGCCAATTAAGTGGCATTTATAGAAATGAGTACCACCTCTTCATTGATTGTACAATTATTGGAAATGGCCTTGAATTCCACATTCGACACCAAGATCTCATCTTTTTCGTCTTTGTATTAAGAAATGCTGCTTGCCACGTAACCTTTCACCTACAGTGGAATACAGAACAGCTTGAATATAGATATGCTTAAGACCAATGCCCGAAACAGCCAGCAAACAGCCCAGGGATATTTTGACTAAGATTATGGAATTTAACATCCTGGAGAGAACAATGCTTGGTACAACCAGGCACCAGAATATACTCTGTTTAGTATAAGCTCGAATCCAAGAATCATAGAGTTGGAAGGGATCTCCTGGGTCATCTAGTCCAACCCCCTGCACTATGCAGGACACCCACAACCAGGATGAGTCCTGACCTGGTGGCCCTACCACATCAGAGGCACAAGATCAGGGTTCCAGGGCTGGCCTGGACATTTTGGGGGAGGAGAAGAAGGGGCCTGAAGATGACTCAGAGCAGACCTGCACTGGTCCAGACCTCCAAGCCAGCCCTATCAGGTAAAGATATAAATCCCCTACATAACCCAAACCAATGTACAACATTGTTCTTTTCTCCTCTGGTTTCTTTTTCCCATTCCAGCTCATTTAAAGCGGCTAATTTGGTTCCGGGCCAGGCACACCCTTTCAGAACCGGACAGGCATTGGCAGAATCAAGGGAGGCATTTGAACCCACCCCGAAGTGGTTGAAGGATCGGGCGCGCGTCTGGACAAGACCCCAAACCATATGCGGTCGGAATTCTCCCCTGGGGGTATTTGGGAGAGAGTAGCAGAAAGGAAGCAATCAGGCTCAATTTTTATGCAGAGATTTCATCTGATTGGTAGACAAATCAATTTGCGGGCCTTGATTTCATTTACTTTAATCTGTCCACAATTGGTAGGATTTAATCAGATTTGATGGCAACAGCTTCAGTGGTAAAAAAGATGGCTGAAGCAATTCCCAGCTCTCTGTCGAGTTTCTGCTTCTGTTTGCGTGCCCCCTCCATCAGCATCTCTCTCTCTCTCTCTCTCTCTCTCTCTCTCTCTCTCTCTTTTGAGGGGGCATCAAATCGCAACTGATGTCTGGAGATCCGGTAGTTTTCAAGGCAAGAGGTGAACAGAGGTGGTTCTGCCATTAGCTGCCTCTGTTCTTTGGTTTTCTCTCATCCAAGTACCAACCAGGGCTGACCCTGCTTAGCTTCTGAGATCTGAGCACAAGCAGAGACGACCCGTCAGCCGAAGATGAATAAACAGAAAGAAATTTCCAAGCTGGCGATGGCAAAAAAGCTTTATTCAGAACGGGTTCCTAGGTATAAAGCCTCGTTTTCGTATTTTACTTCCTCAGTAAACTTATTTTTGTGGCGCGGAGTGGTAAGGCAGCAGACACGCAGTCTGAAAGCTCTGCCCATGAGGCTGGGAGTTCGATCCCAGCAGTCGGCTCAGGGTTGACTCAGCCTTCCTTCCTTCCGAGGTCGGTAAAACGAGTACCCAGCTTGCTGGGGGGTAAACGGTAATGACTGGGGAAGGCACTGGCAAACCACCCCGTATTGAGTCTGCCATGAAAACACTGGAGGGCGTCACCCCAATGGTCAGACATGACTCGGTGCTTGTACAGGGGATACCTTTATCTTTACCTTTAAACTTATTTCTGAATTGTTTTTTTCCCCAGGGATACAAACAAAGTCTTCAACTCACTGCCTAATTCTTATATTTTATACTTTATACTTTAAGCCATATAATTTGGGTCTATTAGTATCAAAGGTCCATAAAGGTAAGTATCTTATAAATGGGCCAGCTTGTAAATTTCTGTTTGTTAGCTTCTGAGATCTGGGAAGATCCGGCTAGCCTGGGCCACCCAGGCCAAGGTATGAGATGAGCAGAGGTCGTTTGCCGTTGCCTGCATCTGCATAGCAACCCTGGACTTCCACAGTGACCTCTCATCCAAATACTAATCAGGGCTGCCCCTGCTGAGCTCCTGAGAGCTGACCAGATCAGGCTCTGGAGGTTCACTGTTTGCACATCCCTGACTGGCCAAACCAGTCCCAGATGGCTCTCCCCTTGAGACTTTGAAAGGGCCAATTTAGACATAAACAACGTTGCAAAATCTATCACTGCAAGCCATCCACACGCCCTGTAAGCGCTTCAGTTGACGTACGGAGGCAGTGCACAGGAAAAGGAAGTGTGCACCCTCTCCCCGCCCACACCCCCTCCAAGGCGTGAGCCTAGAGGCAGAAAGCACCCAAGCCGGACAGACCTCAGCTACACCCCCGGAATCGGGCGCACACTTCCTCGCTGTGCACATTGTACACCTGTTCTCTCTCCACATGTGGGGAGTATGCACGGGTGGGGCCAATGCAGTCAACTCCTCCCCCCCTCCACAATGCTGCACACCCCCACGTGTCACATATAGCAGACTACAGCCTCTGGCACACACCCGTAAGCGTCCACTGTGAATTTTCTGATCCTGCCAGAAAGCAGGTGCAACTGGGGTGTTATTTTGTGGCGGCTCAGCACAACAGCCTGTCTAACACAACGCTCTGCCGTCTGACGGGCAGCCATTCATTCTTAAGACCTGCTCGATTCGAGTCCAGGAGCACCTCTGAGGCCAACGAGATTTCCAGGATATGATATTTCGAGATCCAGTGGTCACAAAGGTGTCCCAGGAAGGAAGCCTAGACTCTTCTTGGCTTCTGAGATGGATTTGAATCCAGTTCTTCCACTGCAGACCAATAAGACCTCTGATAGTTTCTTAAAATCTGAACTCTTCAGGTGGAGGGGGAAGGGTTTGGACCTGGAGCCAGTGAGGCACTCATGTTTCCCCTTCCAAGGAAGCCTCCGGTGAACAAACACCGCCTCATCCTCCTGAGCTGCACAAAGGGAGTCCTACAAGTATCCCTTGCCCCCACCTCAGCCCCTGCCCCACTGACTTCACCCACCTGCCAAAGCCTTGCCTTTGAACAGCAAGCGCTGCTGGGAAATGGGGACATTCAGCTTCTCGGAGACCAGGCGCTTGAGAGAGGAGATGCGTTCATCTGGGGAAACCTGGAGAGAAAGGACAGGATCAGGTGGGGCAAGGCCCACAAGAACGTAAGGGGAGCCCTGTTGGATCAGGCCAAGGGGCCCTCCAGTCCAGCCTTCTGTGTCACACAGGGGCCAAAGCCCAGTGGCCCTCAGGAGGTCAGCCAGCGAGGCCAGAACTCCAGAAGCCTTCCCACTGTGGCCCATCAAACGGCAAAAATATAGAAAGCATCACCGCCCCAGATGTAAGAACATAAGAGAAGCCATGTGGGATCAGGCCAGTGGCCTGTCCAGCCCAACACTCTGTGTCATGGCCACCAAAACCAGGTGCCCTCAAGGAGATCGACCAGCAGGGCCAGAACTCCAGAAATCCTCCAAGCACCAAAAATGCAGACCATCATCTCCAGCACTGCATTCCATCTGTACCTTGTGGCTAACAGCCACTGATCAAACCAGGACCTTCTACATGCCCAGCAGAGGCTCTGCCACTGAGCCAGGGTCTCAGGTCAAGGTCTTCCCCATCCCCTCCTGCCTGGTCCTTCTAACTGGAGATGCTGGGGATTGAACCTGGGACCTTCTGCCTGCCAAGCAGAGGCCCTGCCACTGAGCCAGGATCTCAGGCTAAGGTCTTCCCCATCCCCTCCTGCCTGGTCCTTCTAACTGGAGATGCCGGGGATTGAACCTGGGACCTCTTGCCTGCCAAGCAGAGGCTCTGCCACTGAGCCAGGGTCTCAGGCCAAGGTCTTTCCCATCCCCTCCTGCCTGGTCCTTTTCACTGGAGATGCCGGGGACTGAACCTGGGACCTTCTGCCTGCCAAGCAGAGGCTCTGCCACTGAGCCAGGGTCTCAGGTCAAGGTCTTTCCCATCCCCTCCTGCCTGGTCCTTCTAACTGGAGATGCCGGGGACTGAACCTGGGACCTTCTGCCTGCCAAGCAGAGGCCCTGCCACTGAGCCAGGATCTCAGGCTAAGGTCTTCCCCATCCCCTCCTGCCTGGTCCTTCTAACTGGAGATGCCGGGGATTGAACCTGGGACCTCTTGCCTGCCAAGCAGAGGCTCTGCCACTGAGCCAGGGTCTCAGGCCAAGGTCTTTCCCATCCCCTCCTGCCTGGTCCTTTTCACTGGAGATGCCGGGGACTGAACCTGGGACCTTCTGCCTGCCAAGCAGAGGCTCTGCCACTGAGCCAGGGTCTCAGGCCAAGGTCTTTCCCATCCCCTCCTGCCTGGTCCTTTTCACTGGAGATGCCGGGGACTGAACCTGGGACCTCTTGCCTGCCAAGCAGAGGCTCTGCCACTGAGCCAGGGTCTCAGGCCAAGGTCTTTCCCATCCCCTCCTGCCTGGTCCTTTTCACTGGAGATGCCGGGGACTGAACCTGGGACCTTCTGCCTGCCAAGCAGAGGCTCTGCCACTGAGCCAGGGTCTCAGGTCAAGGTCTTTCCCACCCCTTCCTGCCTGGTCCTTTTCACTGGAGATGCCAGGGATTGAACTTGGGACCTTCTGCTTGCCAAACGGTGCTACACCACTGAGCCACCAGTCCTTCCCACCCTCCTTACGTGCTATGGGAACTTGTCATCCCTCTTAGGCAGCATGGTGCTTAGAATGCCAACACCAGGATCCAGGAGACGCGGGTTCTTATCTCCATTCTGCCCAGAGGTTCACTGGGCTGCCCTACTCTCTCAGCTTAGCCTACCCCACAGGGTTGTGGTTAAGCCTAAAACGGAATAAGGCATACTCCATCCTGTGCTGCTCAGGAGGAAAATGCCATAAAAGCGACATGCTAAGCAAGCCAGGGCAGCCCTTTCTCCATCCCCACCCCAAATGTGAGCCCCCTCCCCAATAACTTAACCCAAGGGAAAGAACTGAAGCCTAGACCTGCCTAGAAACTATGACTTGCACCCCCAGATATCCACCTTGGAGGCCCCTCCACATAAGGGATTCCCCGGGCGGCTCAGTGTCCAAAGTGCGGGTTGCCAACCTCCAGGTAGTGCCTGGAGCCCTCCCAGCCTTCTGACCATTTCCTGGAAGGGAGCTCAGTCCCGCTGGGGAAAACAGCAGCTCCAGAAGGTTTTGTGCCCTGCTAAGGACCCCTCCCCATCCCTCCCCAGGCTCCGCCCCCAAATCTCCAGGGCTGGAGTTGGCAACGCTAGGGAAAGCCTCCCCAGGGAGGTCCCTCGCCCCGGCCTCCGGGCAGCCGAGCTCGCCCCGCGGCCAGGCGCCGCCCCAGCCCCGGGAGGGAGAAGGGGCTACCTGCAGGCTGCACTCCCGGCCCTGAAGCGCCTTCACCGTCAGCAGCATCTCGGGATCCCGCAGCCCTGCCCGCCGAGCGGCCCCTTTAACTGGACCATAGACACTCGGGCGGAGGGCCGAAGACAGAGCGGCCTGGGGTGCGGAAAGAGCCCGGGCTCCCGATAGGCGAAAGAGCGTCCCGGCCGCCCCGCGCGCTCAAAAAGGGCAGCAGCACGTTCGCCGGCCATAGAGAGGAGGGCTAGAGACGTCACAAGCGGAAGCCGCCTCCGTGGGCGGGGCCGGGAAAAAAAAAAAAACCTCGCCGAGCCGGAAAAGAGGCCGGAAACGCGCGGCTCTCGTGGCACGTGACCCGCGCTACCATGGAGGGAGAACAGGGGCGGGCTAGAGCGGCTTTTGGGGGACATAGAGATAGGGGAAGGTGAGGGTGCGGCTGTCAAGCGACAGCGAAAGGGTGGACGGTCCAAGCGTGGGGAGAGGGGAAGTTCGTCTAAGGGTTAAGGTCCCAGTGGGTTTCGGACAACACTTCGGGTTCTCAAATATAGAGCGTAGACGCCCCTGGGGAAGAACAGGACCCGGTTGCCAGCTCTGGGTCGGAAAATATCTGGAGACTTTGGGAGTGGAGCCGGGAGTGGGCGGGATCTGGGGTGGGGAAGGACCTCGATGGGGTCCAATGCTTTCTTCTTTTCTTATAACCTATCACCACGTGATAGGAGCCTCTTGTGGTAAGAGTGGTAAGGCAGCCGTCTGAAAGCTTTGCCCATGAGGCTGGGAGTTCAATCCCAGCAGCCGGCTCAAGGTTGACTCAGCCTTCCATCCTTCCGAGGTCGGTAAAATGAGGACCCAGCTTGCTGGGGGGTAAACGGTAATGACTGGGGAAGGCACTGGCAAACCACCCCGTATTGAGTCTGCCATGAAAACGCTAGAGGGCGTCACCCCAAGGATCAGACATGACTCGGTGCTTGCACAGGGGATACCTTTACCTATCACCACGTGGCGTGGTGGTTTGAGAGACCCAATCCCCACGTGACCTTGGCTCAGTCACTCATGCTCAGCCTAGCCTACTTTACAAGGTTGCTGTGAAGATAAAATGGAGAGGACACAACCATTGATGTAGAAAGTGGGGACAGGAATGAAGTAAATAAGCAGAACATTATCTACCAATTGGAATGTCAGAAGGACGATTGCCATTTAGCCTTGAAGCTTTAATATCATTATGGACAATCCCGTTTATGAAGGGTGAAGCCCCCTTGGTTGGCGAAAGTAGACCGCTTGCTCAAGGCAACTGACATCGAATCAAAAACAATAGGGCTGCTGCAGGCAACAGAAAACCAATTGAAGAATTTTAAGCACAGTGGAATCTTTATCTGGAGTATTTGGCAAAATGAAACTTCAAGCAAATGGGGCCTTTGGGGGGTAGAGGAAGGGGTGATATTGTAACCAAAGGCATTCTTCCCGTGTTTCTAAAGGTAAAGGTATCCCCTGTGCAAGCACCAGGTCATGTCTGACCCTTGGGGTGACGCCCTCTAGCGTTTTCGTGGCAGACTCAATACGGGGTGGTTTGCCAGTGCCTTCCCCAGTCATTACCGTTTACCCCCCAGCAAGCTGGGTCCTCATTTTACCGACCTCGGAAGGATGGAAGGCTGAGTCAACCTTGAGCCAGCTGCTGGGATCTGCTGCCTTACCACTCTGCGCCACAAGAGGCTCTTCCTTGTTTCTATATCTATATAAAAATTAAAAAAATTAAAAACAATAGCTTTAGGTGGGCAGCAAGAGAACAGAATTTGAGTCCAAGGCCACCTTGAAGACCGATGAAAGTTTAATTCTGGGTACAAGCTTTCGTGTGCATGCCATCAGAAGACGCATGCATGCACATAAAAACTGGTACCCAGAAATAAACTTTGTTGATTCATACTTTGTTCTGACAGATCAAAAAGACTGTATACCAGGCTGCGTCCTTTGCTTCTGCTTCCCTGGCAAACATCCATGAAAAATTATCCTTAGGGACACAGCTAATAGTGTCTTGCATAACATACCCGTTGATCTTGTTCCGTTCCTGTCCAGGCTGTGTTCTTCGGGCCATGACGGAGAGTAGAGTTCCTGTGATTTGGGTTCAAAAAATGGAATTGGGTTCCCAGCTGGAGGTAGAGCACGGGGGGAGGGGAGGAAATGGGGAGATCAGGTCCCCCCACCTGCCAAAGGAGTAGAGTCGCCCGAGGGATAGAGGTCAGTATCAGACTGGCCTGTACGTCCAGATCGATCTATCCTATGGCCAATGATTAATCTGCCTATCTTTGTGACCATCCAGTGAGCCTGTGTGAGAAACAGTTATTGTATGGCCATCGTGAGTTTTATTGTTTATGGGGGTTTTGTTTGGGAATTTTAATGATTCTAATATATTGATTTGTATATGCAATTTTGTAAACCACCGCAAGCCGGTTCTCCAAGAGCGGCGGTCTTACAAACCTAATAAATAATAATAACAAATTAATAAAAGGGGAAGAATATCATGGCTTCCTCCCTTCCAAGCAGCCCTTTCCTCCAGGGGATCCCCAGACCCCACCTGGAGGTTGGCATCCATGACCCTCAGTGGGGTCCAAGGCCACAGAGCCCCCCCTCCCAAGCAGCCCTTTCCTCCAGGGGAACTGATCTTTGCCGTCTGGAGAGGAGCTGGAATTCCAGGGGATCCCCAGGCCCCACCTGGAGGCTGGCATCCCTGACCCTCAGTGGGGTCCAAGGCCACAGTCCCCCCTCCCAAGCAGCCCTTTCCTCCAGGGGAACTGATCTCTGCAGCCTGGAGAGGAGCTGGAATTCCAGGGGATCCCCAGGCCCCACCTGGAAGCTGGCATCCCCGACCCTCAGTGGGGTCCAAGGCCACAGAGTCCCCCTCCCAAGCAGCCCTTTCCTCCAGGGGAACTGATCTCTGCAGTCTGGAGGGGAGCTGGAATTCCAGGGGATCCCCAGGCTCCACCTGGAGGCTGGCATCCCTGACCCTCAGAGGGGTCCAAGGCCACAGAGTCCCCCCTCCCAAGCAGCCCTTTTCTCCAGGGGAACTGATCTCTGCAGTCTGGAGAGGAGCTGGAATTCCAGGGGATCCCCAGGCCCCACCTTAAGGTGCGGCGCAATCTCTTAAGCTGTCTATGGTTTGATTTTCTCTGTTTACAAGGAAAACTTGCCAAGAATAAGCACTTGGGATACTCAATCCTCTCACCTCTTCTTCCTGCAAGTAATGTTATCCGTCTTGGAGAACTGAAGCACCGTCACGTAGCACTCCTTATTCCTATTACATGGTTTGTTTAAGTGATAGAAATAGAGATTGTAACAAGAACTGGAAGGGACAGCAAAAATTGTGTCCCTGGCCCGAAAACTGATATTGCAGAGACTGAAATGCCTGTTTCATACCTGCACGCTCTGAGACCTGGAGGTTTTAGAGGAGGGTGTCATGGATGTCCTGCACAGTTGCCAACTCTGGGTGGGGAGATATCTGGAGACTTTGGGGGTGGAGCTAGGGGTGGGTGGGATTTGTGGGCAGAGTCTTCCCGCCAAAGGAGCCATTTTCTCAAGGGGAGCTGATCTCTGTCACCTGGAGATGAGCTATACAACTTTGGGATCTCACGTCCCACCTGTTTGTTTGTTATTGAATTTATATACCACCGCTTACCATAGTCTTGCAGCGGTTTACAATAAAGCTATTGTTGTTGTTGTTAGGTGCGAAGTCATGTCCGACCCATCGCGACCCCCTCGACAATGATCCTCCAGGCCTTCCTGTCCTCCACCATTCCCCGGAGTCCATTTAAATTTGCCCCGACTGCTTCAGTGACTCCATCCAGCCACCTCATTCTCTGTCGTCCCCTTCTTCTTTTGCCCTCCATCGCTCCCAGCATTAGGCTCTTCTCCAGGGAGTCCTTCCTTCTCATGAGGTGGCCAAAGTATTTGAGTTTCATCTTCAGGATCTGGCCTTCTAAGGAGCAGTCAGGGCTGATCTCCTCTAGGACTGACCGGTTTGTTCGCCTTGCAGTCCAAGGGACTTGCAAGATATAAAATATAATAACCCTTAAAAACTCCTTCATCTATAAACATTAAACATTAAAACAGTGCTGGGTTGGAGACCGTGGTATACACACTGGAGAGAGAGCCCCTACATCTGTCCCCAGACCCTTGTCGTGTTTACGACACCGTGGATTCCTTACTTCAGAGGGGAAAAACCAAGGCAGGCTTTTGTGAGTCTCCTTGTATTCTACCCTTTACGTAGATTGCAATGTTTACATCTCCAGAATTGTCTTCCAGCGGTGTGACTAAAACACGTCCCTCTCGAGTTACTCTGGTGGAAGGTGTCTCGGCTTCTGTAAAAGGGAGGCAATTACTTGGTACGATCTTATCGCATGGAAATTTCTCCTTCTCCAGCGCCAAGGTGTTGGGTGCCCAGGTGTGCTGGAGAGGATTGCGTTGCACCTGCCTTCTCAACTTGGACTCACCCCTCTTGCAAATGGGATCGCCTCCTCCTGGCTGAGGGGTATCCCGGAGGGAGGTGAACCATAATAGCAGGCTGGTATTTGTGGCGACGCTGATTGCCGGTCTGCCAGAGAGCAATTGTGGAATCATTTGTACTTGTAGAATCCGCCTGTTGAACAAACACCTGAAGGCGAAAAGAAACGCCAGGCCCGGAGATGATGCAATTTCAGTTGCTTCATTTAATACGGGCAAATCCCACCTGTTTTCTCAAACTATCAGAGCTTTTAGAAGAAGAGGAACTAGATTTTCTATGCCACTTTTCACTACCTGAAGGAGTCCCAAATTAGTTTACAAACACCTTTTCCTTCCTCTCTCCACAACAGGCACCCTGTGCGGTAGGTGGGGCTGAGAGAGCTCTGAAAGAACTGCTCTGAGAGAACAGCTCTAAGAGAATTGCGACTGGCCCAAGGTCACCCAGATGGCTGCAGAGCCAGCGTGGTATACTGCTCCAGAGCAATGGCTTCTAATTGCACTGATGCAATATATTTAAAATATAGTGGCAACGCATATCTACGACAAAACCTTTTCTGGCACACATGAGAATGCACTCTTGACGGAGAGCTAGGCAAAAGCTGTGAGAGGTGGCCTCAGATAAGACATATTTTAGAAAGTGGGCTCCAAATCAGATACTTTTGAAAGACTAGTTGAGGGCTACACCTAGCAGATTTTTCACTGCCGCCCAGCAAGTCTTAAGATTCTGATTTTGATCTTGTACAAAAAAGCATTCCACACAATAATTTGACCCCTGAGGAAGACCCCCTGGGGGTCGAAACACATTTGGTCTATTCTGTCACGTGCCGTTTTTACGTCTTGTTTTCACTGTGTTTTAAATATACTGAATCGGAACCCTTTGTTTAATAAATATTTGTAAAGTCTTGTTTTAATATTGTTGTTGCAGCTCAACCTGGGGGTTCCTGACGATGCAGTCCCAAAAAGCCAGAGGGGTTGGAGGAATAATCTAGGCTGATCCCTACACGGTCAGCTGTGTCTGAACAAGCCCTGCCTTTAATGTCGAGGAACAAGTTTGGAGGACAAAGTGGCTCGCAGGACGTTTGACAAACCGGTTGCCTGTTCCGGGCCTGCAGTGGATGAGGCTGATTCTACTGGCTGGCGTTTCCGTTCTCCTCCTCCACAGGAGGGTGGTGCAAAGGCCACTGCCTGCAGCTGGGATTGAATGGTTTGGCTCCGACTGATTCCGTTTCCAGCAGAGGAGAGAGCCAGTTTGGTGTCGTGGTTAGGAGTGTGGACTTCTAATCTGGCGAGTTGGGTTCGATTCTGCACTCCCCCACATGCAGCCAGCTGGGTGACCTTGGGCTCACCACAGCACTGAGAAAGCTGTTCTGACTAAGCAAGAATATCAGGGCTCTCTCAGCTTCACCCACCTCACAGGGTGTCTGTTGTGGGGAGAGGAAAGGGAAGGCAATTGGAAGCCACTTTGAGACTACCTCGGGGAGAGAAAAGCGGCATACAAGTACCAACTCTTCTTCTTCCTCTTCTTCTTCTATTAACAGGATGTGGGTGAAGAGATCTATCAGATCTTATAACTGGTGTCAATGCACAGATAAGTCTCATAGGACAACATTGCTGAGACTATAGTATGGGGTGGCTAATTTGTAGGTCTCCAACTGTCCATGGACTACAATACCCATGAGCCCATGCCAAACATGCTAGCAGGGGCTCATGGGTATTGTAATCCATGGACAGCTGGAGAGCCAGGCTGCAGCTGCGGTCCTGCCTTTTGGACACACACACACCCAAGACAGACCATGCTAGGAGTCACAACCCTTCTTTCACAACCGTTCTGTAGGCCCAGATTATATTTGGACGGGGCTAGGAAGTGGTAGATTAAAACACAATCGTTAGCACAGCTGGGTCAGAACTAGTTAGCGATTAACAAAGGAATGGGAACAGGGAGAGCTCAACAGAAGAGGAACCTAAAGTAAGAACTGTGCAGAATATGCTTGCTTCCTGTGACGGTAACAGAAGCCAGGTTGGGTCACGGCATTCAGTCCAGTGCTGTGTGTCAAACAGTGGCCAAAACCCCAGGGGGGATCAGGAGGTCCACTAGCAGGACCAGAACACCATAAGCCCTCCCACTTTGCCCCCCTCCCCTGAAACACCCAGAATACAGAACATCACTGCTCCAAATACAAGAGAAGCTGTTGGATCAGACCATTGGCCCATCCAGTCCAAGACTCTGTCACACCTCCTACCTAGTCCTTTTAATCGGAGGTGATGGAGATTGAATCTGGGACCTTCCGCATGCCAAGCAGAAGCTCTGCCCCTGAGCCAGGGTCTCAGGCCAAGGTCTTTCCCATCCCCTCCTGCCTGGTCCTTTTAACTGGAGATGCCAGGGATTGAACCTGGGACCTTCTGCCTGCCAAGCAGAGG
The DNA here is from genome assembly GCF_049243985.1 of Paroedura picta. NCBI lineage: Eukaryota > Metazoa > Chordata > Lepidosauria > Squamata > Gekkonidae > Paroedura > Paroedura picta. The sequence continues at coordinate 172,004,871 of NC_135371.1, read as the reverse complement.
CTCTGCCACTGAGCCAGGGTCTCAGGCCAAGGTCTTTCCCATCCCCTCCTGCCCGGTCCTTTTAACTGGAGAGGCCGGGGATTGAACCTGGGACCTCCTGTCTGCCAAGCAGAGGCCCTTCCCCTGAGCTGCAACATCCTGTTCCAAACTGGAGCCACCCAGCCTCCCAGGAAAAGGAAGCATTTGGACTATGCTTCCATTGGCACAGGAGAAACCAGCTAGGATCCTTGGCGCCAAGATCCAGGGCTTCTGCTTCTGCAGCAACAACGAGCTGTATTGTCAGAAGCGACATCTTTCTAAGCCACTTGACTGCAGTGTATTTAGAAGGGTGTAACTCTGCTTGTAATTACATTATGAGCCAGATAAGGAAGAGAACTACTTGCTCGCACACTGGATTTTCAGATGATGTTTCCTCACAGCCAGAATCTGTGCTAATTCAGAAGATCTACAAGTACAAAAGAAGCAAGATAATTCTGAATTTCCTCCCTGTGTACCTCTCCAATGTGGACCCATATTATCTTCACAACAACCCTGTGAGGCAGGGTAGTCTGAGAGTGCGTGATTGGCCCAAGCTCACAAGGCACGTTTCTACGGCACAGTACAAATTTGAACCCGGGTCTCCCAGACTGTAGTCTAAAACTCTTTCCGACCATGCCACACAAGCTACACACACGATCTCTGAAAGAATCAGGTAACAGCCAGGCATCCTAGTTAGTTTTGGTGCCACTGAGGGGCTTCTTGGTTTGGGTAAGGACACAGACAAGCTGCAGCCAGTCCTGGGTTCAAATCCTCCTTGTCCTGCTATGAAATTGGCTGGGTAACTTTGGGCCGTTCACGTCACACAGTCTCTCTGCCAAAGCTACCTCGCAGGCTTGTTGTGGGGGAAAAGTAGAGCAGTAAAGAATCCTGTGGAAGAACTCATTTCGCCCGGGATAAATTCGGAAACAAACCGCTATGAATGTCAACTTTTTGGCTGGAAATGCTGGTTCATTTTTGGTTCGTACTGTATTACTTGGGATAAGAACAGCAGCTGTGCCAGGAGCGGCCAAACAGTGGCTCTCCAGATATTCATGGACTACAATCCCCATGAGCCCCTGCTGGCAGGGGCTCATGGGAATTGTAGTCCATGAATATCTGGAGAGCCACAGTTTGCTCACTTGTGAGCGATGCCCTCTGGATTGCCGTACGTTGCCTATTTCCTTCCGCCCCATCTAAGTCTCACATTTATTCTTGCCCCAGGTACCTGTTGCGGTAGTACTAAAATAACCACAACATCTTGCTGCTAATGGCAACCCCTGGATTATGGGCGTTACAAAGCAAGAGATGAGCAGACGTAGTTTTGCCACTGGGCTTCCCTCTATTTATCAGCCAATGTTCCCAGCTCACGCAACTGGAGAACACGCTTGTACCAACACTGTCACACAAACAGCTGCCAAAACACCTGGAGGGGGGGAGATCCTTTCCATAAAGGACTACAGCATTATTATTATTATTATTATTATTATTATTATTATTATTATTATTATTATTATTATTATTATTTTTCAGTTTATTACGCACCGCTCCCAAATGGCTCGTGGCAGGTTACAACAGTCTGGATAACATCCCCAATAAAAATCCCATTAAAACCCCAGACATAAAAACCACATAAAACCACATAAAGACTTATTGCTTACAAAATAGTGTGATTCACCTCCATGCCACAGCAAGCTTCAGCAGCCCCCAGCCATGAAGTCGCTATTAAAGGAAGGCACAGAGCATTTCCCCCTCAAGACCTATTGGCAACCCCGTCCGTGTTACCAGTTTCTTCCATGGTACTTTTCTTCCGACACCGGAGTTTTGTCCCGTCCTCAGCCTGTGCATTTGGTTTACCCTATGCCTCCTTGGAGTCAAGAGAGGCAGGATATACATTATAAATGATTTCTTTAAATGTTTCAATACGATATCTATTTCTACAGACAAACCAAGGCGTGGTTCCTATTTTCTTCCATCTGCAATCGCTGCTCTTTGGGTGCACCGGCAATCCCATCCAGCACCCGCCACACCCGCAAAGTAAAATCCGACCTTCCCAAACCATTCGTTTCGACCCGTGAATCCTACCGTAATTGAGATATTTCCCGGGGTAGTGAAAGGAAGCCGTAAAACAGGGGTAGTCAAACTGCGGCCCTCCAGATGTCCATGGACTGCAATTCCCATGAGCCCCTGCCAGCAAATGTTGGCAGGGGCTCATGGGAATTGCAGTCCATGGACATCTGGAGGGCCGCAGTTTGACTACCCCTGCCGTAAAACATGAAGGGTTCTACTACAGCGGGGTGGGCTGCTTGCTTGCTTGACGGGTACTAGATCTGAGCTGACATGGAAAGTAGGAAAGCAAAACATGACACCTGTCCGCTGCTAAGTTACTTTGCGAATGGAAAGTCACCTTTGTCCAGCCGGACGCACACCTGAGTAACGGAAACAGCCAAATCAACCAAATTAGTAATCTCCAGTAACAGATTGAGATGGACGTTCGGTGGCAAACAGAGGGGTGACCAAACAGAGCAGTTGTACCAACTTCTAGTCATTAACTGCTTCTGTCCTGTTTAAGGTCCTCCCAATCCTCCAAATTCCCTTCTTGCCCTCTTTACCTGGAGCTCCCCCCCCCCAAAAAAAGAAAACACTGGCATGGTGGCACACCTCAGTTTTCAAATTTCTCCTAAATATGCCGCCTGCGAGAGCCAGCTTGGCGTTGTAGTTAAGAGTGGCGACCTCCGAATTGGAAAAACCTCCGAATTGGAAAAACAGGTTTGATTCCCCGCTCCTCCTAGCTGTGCAGCCAGCTGGGCCTATCTCAGTTCTCTCAGAGCTCTCTCAGCTTCACCCGTCTGACGAGGAGAGGAGGAGGAGGCAATTGTAAGCATCTGTGAGACAGATGAGGCCTGCTGGGTGACCTTGGGTCATCCACAGCTCTCTCCTCCTCACCTGGGGAGAAAGGAAGGGTTGGCAATTGTAAACCACTTTGAGATGCCTTCGGGCAGTAATAAGCAGGGTACAAATATCCAGCTCTTCTCTTTTTCTTCGCCGCCAAGTTTTCAAACCCCTAAAGCAGGGCTTCCTAAGGGTCATCACAAAATGGCCACCACGGCAGGCGGGCCCAGCACAAAATGGCTGCCGGGTGGGCAACATACAACACCTAGAGCTTCTGGCTATAGTCGTGCTGAACATCCCTTAAATGGAGACAGCGGAGGGTCTCAATTTCTGCTGTTACTCACATAAGGCTAAATATAGCAGCACTTGTTTTAATCCCTCATTACCCTTTCCCCCCAGCCGAACCCCCATTAGCTCTCCTGCTGCCAATTTTTGGCTTGCAAGAGCCTTAGGATTGTCTTGCAAGAGCCTTAGGAGTCATTTTGACTCTTACTACCCCGTTTGCTTGAAAAGACGAGCCCGTTAATCCCCAAGGGGTGCCATCAAGAAGAAACAAGAACCTGCGTACAAATGATAATTACGCACAGTAATGTAAAAAGCAAAGCTCTGTGCGTATAACCTTTTTCTTAAAGTTGATCGCCTTGCATTCTGCTTTTGGGGTAAAGACGGGGGACTGCTTCCATGTCAAGCGAGCTACGCCATCTCTGATCCAAACAGGGACTGGACAATGGGACGGAAGGGCTGCAGGGAAGAGTTCGAAAGGCTCTGAAATCGGATCAAATTTGCCAGGACTTGTGGGCGTAGCTGAAGAGGAGGCCAAACCAACCAGGAAATAAGGGAGAGAGAAATCACGCCCGCTTCCAATTCACCGTGTCTCCCAGGCACTAGGCCAGGAGAACGTACATAGACCACACCCCATGACTGCTGACAAGCACTAAGCTACACTAAGAGCCCTGATGGATCAGATCATAGAATCATAGAGTTGGAAGGGACCTCTTGGGTCATCTAGTCCAACCCCCCAGCACTGTGCAGGATACTCACAAACGGTGACCACCCTAGGCCACCATTGCAGGGTGGCCAAAGAGTTATGATGGAGGACAGACAACAGGGCATAAAGGCCAGATAACTTGACCACAAACTGAAATATTTGTCAGATCTAACATGATAGGGGCTCATGGTCATTGTAGTACATGGGCATTAGGAGAGCCACAGTCTAGCCACCCCTGCTAGGGTTGCCTAATTGGGATGTCCATTTCATTCACACACAGCACAGCCATTGTGTAACATAGCCTTAATTGTGTGAGTCGCCAAACCTTAAAATAGGGTTCCCCAACCTGGCACCCACAGGCACCACAGAGCCTGTCGGCCTTTCCTGGGGCCCATCAACTGTTTTTTAGAAAGTGACTGAGGCCCGAAGGGGCTTTTACCAAGCAAACCTGGATGGCTGTGTGGATTTTTTAAACATATATTCCTTTGGCTGCAGCAGCCATTTTGTGGCTGGCTCCACCTCCACTGACCGCCATTTTGTGGTGCAACCATTACACTGTCTCAGAATTCCAAATGTACCCACAGGCTAATGAAAACGTTGGGGACCCCTGCCTTAAACTACAGGGAGCTGGAAAGGGAGGCATGGAAGATAATTTTTCTAGGCCAAGCACAACCTGAGGTAGGGTTGGATTTTCACAAATGGAAGAGGGGCAGAATTTTTGCTCTTCTTGGGAACTTCCTGCCCCCCAAGAACAGAATTTCAGGGGCAAATTGGGCTGCAGGAGGAAAGACAAGCTCTCCAGACAGGAAATTGGCTCTTGTCAAAGGAATGTCTGGGGGACTTGAGCCAAGGCAGAATTCGTCTTGCGTAACCACCCCTTCCTGGCTTATGAGGAGCACACCTTTCCCACAGGTGTCTCTGCCAAAGGGTTATTAAAATCCAAACCATGGTGAACATCTCTCTTGTACAACCTTCCTCCCTCTGAGTGGGAAGAAGAAACACTTCCCTTCTTCCTAGAGAGCCAGTTTGGTGTAGTGGTTAGGAGTGCGGACTTCTAATCTGGCATGCCAGGTTCGATTCTGCGCTCCTCCACATGCAACCAGCTGGGGGGCCTTGGGCTCAACACAGCACTGATAAAACTGTTCTGACCGGGCAGTGATATCAGAGCTCTCTCAGCCTCACCCACCCCACAGGGTGTCTGTTGTGGGGAGAGGAAAGGGAAGGCGACTGTAAGCCGCTTTGAGCCTCCTTCGGGTAGGGAAAAGCGGCATATAAGAACCAACTCTTCTTCTTCTTCTTCAGTAATCTCAGGGCTCTCTCAGCCTCCCCTCCCTCACAGGGTGTCTGTTGTGGGGAGAGGAAAGGGAAGGCGATGGGAAGCCGCTTTGAGACTCCTTCGGGTAGAGAAAAGTGGCATATAAGAACCAACTCTTCTTCTTCTTCTTCAGTAATCTCAGGGCTCTCTCAGCCTCACCCATCTCACAGGGTGTCTGTTGTGGGGAGAGGAAAGGGAAGGCGACTGTAAGCTGCTTTGAGCCTCCTTCGGGTAGGGAAAAGCGGCATATAAGAACCAATTCTTCTTCTTCCACACTCCAAAAAAATGACTGGTATTTTCTTTTAAAAATAATTCACTACCATTTCCCACCATATCTGAATATACGACCTGAACGTCCCCCAATTTCCCAACACCCACCAAGAGATTTAAAAAACACATGCAAAGATCCAGACACAAAGAATTTAAACCTTATACCTCCTTTTATTCAAACCCTGTATTCCTGGTGAAGGGGGACGGGCGACAACTGTCCGCCCCACTTTACACCTCCCGGTCTGTACATCTCCATCTCCAACCCCTCGGAGCCACGAGAAAGACAAACGGACGACAGAAGGGGAAGAATCTTTTTGTTTAAGGGCCTGATCGTGTAAACTGCCAAAACACAGGTCCTCCCTGACCCTGCTGGGATTCCTGCCGCTTTAAAAGGCCCTTTTTGGTATCGGAATCATCCTTTCAGGCTGAATTCCTTAGCGCCCACACCCTTCGGGAGGGAGTGCCCTTCCAGACCAGCTTCCTGGGCCTTTGGTATCAGTCTCTCCCCACAGGCCGTGGCCGACATCTTTGGTATGCGCCTCTCCCGTCCCAAGAAGCTCTCAGGAGCCAGCAGAGCAGAGCTTCTTGGACACGAAATGCCCCAAAACTAACAGCAGCATCTCCGACGTGCTGCTGAGGGCCACGATGAACGGCGCTTGGGAGGCGAAATCCGCCTGGGCCCGCTGGAAGGAGAGCTGCAGGACGGCCAAGGCCAGGAGGCTGTTCTGGACCCCGATTTCGATGCTCACCGTCCGCCTCTGAGGCCCGGGCAGTCTGAGGCAAGAGGCCAGCAGGTAGCCCAGCAGCAGGCCGAAGACGGGCACGGTGACGCCGGCCAGCACGGTGGGGAGCTGGACGTTGGCCAGGATGAAGGCTCCCATGTGGTAGGCCATGAAGAGCCCCCCCACGATCAGGGTGAAGCTGAACGGCCGGATGAGGAGGAGCAGGAGCCGCGAGAGGCGGGGCAGCCTCCACTTGACCAGCATGCCCGTCGAGATGGGCACGGCGATGAAGAGGAGGGTGACGAGGATCTTGAGGAAGGGCACGTGGAGGGTCTCGTGGGCGCCCAGCAAGCGGCCGTAGAAGGCCGAGGAGAGGGGCATCAGGGCCGTGGCGGCGACCGTGGACAGGAGGGTCATGGAGATGGCGACCGTCACGTCGCCCCCCAACAGCAGGCTGTACAGATATCCGCCGCCGCCCCCGGGGGAAGAGCAGGCGATGATCAAGCCCAAGGCCAGGGGCTGCTGCAGGGAGAAGGCCACGGCCATGAGGTAACCGTAAAGGGGCATGACCACAAACTGGCCCAGAATGCCCAGGACCACGGGATGGGGCTGGCGCACCAGGCCTCTCAGCGCCTCGACTTCCACCTTGCACCCGAACGCACACTTGTTGAGGAAGATGAGGGGCAGGAGGGCGTAAAGGATGGGGTTCTCGGAGAAATGGCCCAAGCTGGTCCACAGGGCCGGCTCCGGGCCGCTGGGCGTGACGCGGATCCGGAAATCGACTCGTTCCAGGACCTGGTTCTGCTCCAGCAGCTGCAGCTGCAGCGGAGCCAGCCCGGCCAGGCCGGACTGGATCGTGACCACAAAGCCGCCTCCCCAGGAGGTGCTGATGTTCTCGACGACTAAGACCGTCGGCTCCAGGGACGTCGCAGCCAGCCTTGCGTCCGGCCCCTGATAGCGGCAGGACACGACAAAGACGCCGCGGCTGTTCTCAGGGAAGTCGAATTCCGCAGCGGTGCCTTCGCCCACGCTCAGGTAGGGGCCGTCTGTTGCTGCCCCCCCAGCCCAGCCCGCCACCAGGAAGAGGAGGAGGAGGAAGGGCAGGGTTCCCCTGGGCATGGCGCAGACGGCTGGCAAAACCATGCCAGGGGCTCATTCCACGCAGGGTTCTCGGTTCCCCTCTGGCTCCCACAGAATGCAAAGCCTTTGCTTGGGGATCATCCTCCTTCCGGGTCTGGGTTCATATTATCCGCTGATCCAGCGAGATGTTCAGCCTAAAGGGAGAGGAGAGAAAGTCTTCAGGCAGCCGATTAAAAGAATCCCATGCAATGTTAGGCCAATTGGGTGTAGCAGCCAGAGGGGCTGGACTGGGATCTGTGTTCAAATCCATGCCCTGCTTTGGAAATTCACTGGGTCAAATAGTCACTATAGTCACAGGGAGGTGACTATAAGGATTAAATGGAGGGTAAGCTACTTTGGGTCCCTTTGGGAGTTTGCCTTTCCCCCTGCAGCCCAATTTGCCCCCTGGGCAGAAAGTTCCCAGGAGGAGCATGTGGAGGTCAGCAATCCGCATGGGTCTGCTGTTGAAGACCGAGATTTGGTTATTATCAAGGACTAGGAGGGGGATGCATTCTACTCCCATTCTGCAGGGCATAAATGCCCAAATTTCCCTGCCCCCTAAAGTTGCCTAGGGGCAACTCAAAGGAAGAAATGCATATGGAAAACAAGCACAGCTAACCTCCCGACCCAAGGCTCTAAATGAGGAATGCCATTGTCCAAAATTCACGTTCCCTCCTGCCTGGTCCTTCTAACTGGAGATGCCGGGGATTGAACCTGGGACCTGCCAAGCAGAGGCTCTGACCCTGAGCCACAGCCTCTCCCCATACTGTTCTGTCTCTCTTGCTAAAGGACTTCCTGTTCTATCCACTCCCGTTGCCCAACCTGTCCTGCTAGAACAAAATGGCTTTCAATTTTCCTGAAGCCAACGAAGCAGAAAGCTGCTCTTTAGGAGAAGGAAGAGGAACAGAAAAAGGGAAGTTGTAACTGAATTTTCTTGGCCAACCTCAGGGCGGGGACAAGAGAGTCTCCAGGGAGCGTCTTAACTGGGGGTGACAGACACAGAGTGTTGTCACCTTGGATTTTGGGAGTCAGGTTGGACAAAAGAGTTTTAAGATTGTTGTGTGTAGGGTCCCTTCTTGACAAATATCATTGAGACAGGGCTGGCCTAAAGGCCAAAGCCAGCCCAACCACCCCCTAAGCTACAGGAGCTATTTAGGACAGGGGTAGTCAACCTGTGGTCCTCCAGATGTCCATGGACTACAATTCCCATGAGCTCCTGCCAGCATTTGTGGCACAAATGCAGAAATAAAGGAAGCAATGCTGAAAAGCAAAGAAAAACAAAACCGAAGGGCAGGGGGGGGGAGGATAAAACCACAAACAGTTTCCCAGCCGGCTCTCGGGTGATTTCATGGACACGCACCAGTTGGTTCCAATGTGGCCCAAAAAATGTAAGCAGGCGGGGACGGGAAAGACCAACCCTGGTTCAATGACAGAACCTCTGCTTGACCTGCAGAAGGTCCCAGGTTCAATCCCCGTTAAAATTTCCAGTTAAGAGGACCAGGCAGGAGGGGATGGGAAAGACCTTGACCTGAGGCCCTGGCCCAGTGGCAGAGCCTCCGCTTGGCAGGCAGAAGGTCCCAGGTTCAATCCCTGGAATCTCCAGTTAAAAGGACCAGGCAGGAGGGGATGGGAAAGGCTTTGACCCTAGACCCTGGCTCAGTGGCAGAGCCTCTGCTTGTTTGTGCCGGAGGAAAAGGCAGCTGCCAGAAAAGCAACACAATTCCCACACTTGTGTCAGGACGGTTTCCAAGACTGGAGCAGCCCTGCCATTTGACTGTCCTAAGGCCCGTCCTCAAAGAATCCCAAAAGTTTCCCCGGCTACCCTCTCTAGGCCGGAGTCTTTGCGCTGCCGTCGTTTCCCCCTTCTTGGAAAATGCACGATCATCGTCACAAGTAACAACCCGAGCGAGCGACCAAGCAAGCAAGCAAGCAGGGCTGCTCTCCCCCCCCCCGCCCCAAACAGATGACCCTTGCAAGAAATGCCCCAGAGCCAGATCGCAGGAGAGCCAGCCTAGCAGAGCTGAACCAGATCTCCGGGCGGAGAGAAAGGAGCAGCACAAAAAACCCAAGACAGGATGTCTCATCTCTCCCCCCCCCCGTCCCTTTCAGCTGAGTCACTTTTGCCTTAAAGCCACAAACACCTGTTGGCCAGACAACCCGGAGCCCCCCATCCCATCCCATCCCGCCCTCCTTGGCAGGGGAGCCCTGGATCAGCCCTCCCGCCCCCAGCCCCGCGCTGCCCCCTCCATGCCCTAACACCCCCCCCAAATTCCCTGTCCTTGCAGGCGTGCATCTCCCCTCGCCCCCCTCCTCCCCCGGGAGAAGCCCACCCCTCTTCTGCCTGCCTGCCTGCCTTCCTGGGCAAGCCTCTCGGAGAAGCCTGGGACGCAGCAGCGGCGGAGTTTCCCGGGCAGCTGCCTCCCCGCAGCCCCTCCGCCCGCCAGCCGCGCTGCAAAGGCGCCTTTGCAAGAGCCGCGCTCGTCTGGAAGCGCCGAGCCCGAGTTTTTCCCCGCGGCTGCCTGCCCGGCGGGCGCTCACCTGCTGCTGCCGCTGCCGCCGCCCCAAGCACAGGCGCCGCCGCCCGCCGGATCCCAAGTCGGTTGCGCTCGGCTCCTGCCTGCCTGCCTGCCTCGTTCGACTCCGCCCATCACAATCGGGGCCACGCCCACGACCGAAGGCGAACCCTCCGCTGGCTCCGCCCCCCCACGCGGAGCATACTGGGAGTTGTAGGCACGTCTCTCTCTCTCGAGCGCTCGAGAACAAGGGGCACCTCTAAGACCAGGGGTAGTCAAACTGCGGCCCTCCAGATGTCCATGGACTACAATTCCCAGGAGCCCCCTGCCAGCGAATGCTGGCAGGGGGCTCCTGGGAATTGTAGTCCATGGACATCTGGAGGGCCGCAGTTTGACTGCCCCTGTCTAAGACCAAGGAGTGAGCTTTCGGGTTCTGAGTTAGCTGCGGAAAGCTTGGACGGCCCAGATGATGTTCCTGATCTGATCACCAAATTCACTGCCAAAGAGAATAATCAGAGGGGGAAATAACATAATGCATGCTAAAGGCATTTTGCTGGCATTATTTTCATTGATTGAGAGCCAGTTTGGTGTAGTGGTTAGGAGTGCGGACTTCTAATCTGGCATGCTGGGTTCGATTCTGAGCTCCCCCACATGCAGCCAGCTGGGTGACCTTGGGCTCGCCACAGCACTGATAAAACAGTTCTGACCGAGCAGTGATATCAGGGCTCTCTCAGCCTCACCCACCCCACAGGGTGTCTGTTGTGGGGAGAGGAATGGGAAGGCGACTGTAAGCCGTTTTGAGCCTCCTTCGGGTAGGGAAAAGCGGCATATAAGAACCAACTCTTCTTCTTCTTCTTAATTCATGTAAACCTCTCCTTTCTCCCCGCTGGGAACCCAAAGTTGCCTGCACTGTTCTCCCCTCCTCCAGAGGTAGATAAGGCTGAGAGAACAGGACTGGCCTAAAGTCACCAAGCAAGCTTCTATGGCACGAGTGGGAAGATTTGAACTCGGGTCTCCTTGATACCAGTTGGACGCTCTTTGCCACTAAACTACACAGCCGTTCCAGCCAGAGACGGTTTAATTTGCAGCATGCTGACACAGCTCCTCAGCCCCTCAGCTTATCTAACCGAAACAGCTTAGCAAGGGGTGGAAACAGATGGGGCCAGCAACTAGTATCTTTTAATTATTTTTGCAACAGGGAAAGTGTCTGCCATTAATGACTAACATGGACAGTTTTATTTCTCCAGTGTTTTTGTGAACTACAACTGAACTCAAGGGGACTGATTAGCTGTTTTAGCAAAGAATTACCATATGGCTTGAGTTGGATATTATGACACAGTTTACTAGTTGACCATAATTTGCTTTTGCTTTAAATCTCCAGTTATGATGGTGGTTCATTAGTCTGAGGAAGAGTGCCTGTACTCGGAAGCTCACGCCTTGAATAAATCTTTGCTTGTCTGAAAGGGGCTACTTCAGACCAACATGGCGACCCATTTGAAAGTAAAATACGAGGAGGACAAAAATCTTATTGGCAAAACCGACCACAGTAAAAACAATTAGCAAAGCCCGTCGCTAATCCCACCAGGAGACAGCTCTAGAAATTCAAGTATTCAATAGACAGACCTCTCTCTCTTAGCCTGAACAGCTCAAAGCGTTGTACATTGATCTGTTTTGCTGAAAGCTCTTGCAAATAGGTCCTGACCTGGGTGACCGACCCTTGTTAAAATTCTTTTCATTTCATACAGGGTCAATATGAATGACGTAAACAGCCAGAAGCCCAATTCGATCCATGCGGACCGGGACGATGGGGGGGTGGGGTACCTCCATCTTTCCCCATCCATCTTCCGTTTTGATATATTCACTTCTTCCACTGTGGTTCCCCATAGGATTAAAGCCAAAGTGTGACTATATAGACCAGGGGTAGTCAAACTGCGGCCCTCCAGATGTCCATGGACTACAATTCCCAGGAGCCCCCTGCCAGCAAACGCTGGCAGGGGGCTCCTGGGAATTGTAGTCCATGGACATCTGGAGGGCCGCAGTTTGACTACCCCTGATATAGACGAAGCGTGCTATTCCAGTTCGGTCCTTGCATCTGTGTCCGTGAGCGCCATAATTCCAAAGGGGCCCTCGGCATCTCCAGTCGAAAAGACCAGGGAGGAGGTGATGAAAGCCCCGAGTCCTTAGAGCAGGGGTAGTCAAACTGCGGCCCTCCAGATGTCCATGGACTACAATTCTCATGAGCCCCTGCCAGCGAACGCATGGACATCTGGAGGGCCGCCGTTTGACTGCCCCTGACTTAGAGAGCTGCAGCAAGCGTGAGCAGACAATGCTGACGCTGACGGATGGTTTGATTCAGGAGAAGGCAGCTTCAGGCATGTTTACCCTGCTCTGACGAGGATGGGCAACTGTGTGCTGCCAAGTCACAACTCACTCAATGCCACCCCATGGGGTGGCCATGGGGTTTGGGAGGCCCAGGCGGTTTGGCGTTGCCTGCCTCTGCACAGCAACCCTGGGCTGCTTTGGGGGTCGCCCGTCCAAATAGTAACCGGGACCAACCCTGCTTAGTATCTGAAATCTGAGATCAGCCTAGACTGAGCCCTTCAGGTTAAGACGAGGGATCAACAGACGCAGGTTTGCCGTTGCCTCCCTCTGCGTAGCAACCGTGGGCTTCTCTGGGGGGGGGGTTGCCCGTCCAAGTCATAACCGGGCCCGACCCTGTTTAGCTTCCCCGATCCGACCAGATTGGACCAGCCAGGGCTATCAGGCAGCTGCCAACTAGCAGAGCAGGAACGAAAGTGCATGGGAAGAGGGTCTGGTCCCTCTCTTGGGCACTACACAACGCTTAACAGACGACCACGTTAGCCTTGCACGGGATAGAGGAGTGCCCAGAAAAAAACAACAACCCCAAAAGTCCCAAGTCTGTTGTTTATTGAGAGAATCCATTTAGCAACAAGTTTTAAGATTTTTTTTTTAAATAGGAATGCTTGGATTTGATTCCCTCTACTGTAGAGAGCCACGAACCAGACGGCCTTTCCAAGGAGCTACCGGAGGCGTCTTTCAAAAGTACCAAACCGAGAAAGGGGCTGTCCTTAAACAGAGGAACTTTCTGGGAAGGGAGGTGTTAAGCTAAGCCCACCAGCTAAGCCAGAAAACTGACTGGTCCCTTTAGCAGACTGTGGAGGGAGAGAAGGGAGAGCCACACACATCCTCTCCCCCCCCCCCCCCCGCCCAGTTCCTGAGCCAGCGGTCGACAGCTGGTTTCCTCCTGGGATTTACGACAGTAGGGAAACTCTGCCCAGGAGAGAAGTAAGGCACTAGGGGAGGCTCAGGGGTTGGTCCCAAAAGAACAGGGTGACCAAATCCCATTTCCTGAGGTCTGTTCTAGACACGCTCTTTAGAAACGAAAACAAAGATTGCCCGAAGAGGCCGTGCCAGAGGAGGAATGTGGGCAGCCAAAACGGTTTGGGAAGACGAACAGGCGGAACACCTTTCTCTCCCCGCACCACACTGGTGGAGACCCCCGTGGGCTTCAGAGCGGGGAGCCCTCACTGGACCTCGGCCGTTCGCTGGGGGATGCAGCCTTCCATCTCGAGGGCTTCTGGCCAGCCTTCGTACTTGTTGGAGCTTTTGCTGTTCTTGATGTGCTGCGGAAGGAGCAAGAAGGGGGTTTAGGAGGGCCTTGGCCACCTCTTTTCCCAGCGACCCTCTAACGATTTTGAGGTTTCAATGTCAAAGTTCTTTATTTACGACCAAGATCAGCTGATCATACAGGTTAACACAGAGTAAAAGAAACACTGAAGTTACTCAAAATAACTGATCAGTTTAACATTCAACTGAATCTGCTGGTGGTCCTGGGTCCCCAGGAAGTGCGCCTGGCCACGACCAGGGCTAGGGCTTTTTCGGTCCTGGCCCCTACCTGGTGGAATGAGCTCCCGTAAGAGCCGAGGGCCCTGATGGAGCGGTCAACGTTCTGCAGGGCCTGCAAGACGGAGCTCTTCCGCCAGGCATTTGGTTGAGGTCGGGTTGGAGACCGGGGTAATAAGATTGGGTCCTCCTAGCTGAAACTGGCTTCCCCCCCCCCATGGGCCAACATCGACTGGAGACACCTACTGGAACATCTCAATTGTCAACAGAAGGACTGAGGTGCTGGGGGGGTCAGGGGATAGATATTGTTGCTGCCGTCTATTGTATAGTTTTGTCAGCAAGATGGTAGTTTTGCTGGTTGAATGGGGATTGTATTTTAGTATTTTATCTTTTTAACGCAAACCGCCACGAGCCAGCTGGCCCGAGAGCGGCTGTCTAGAAGTCTAGCTATAAATAATTAAATAAACAAGCAAACAAATTAGGGCAAATTTGTCTGTCTAATTTGGCAGGCTATGGCACAGAATCCTGCTGCTTTGCAGGTGATATTGTTGTGTCGATCAGCAACGAGCACTGATATGAATTATCAGTTTGTTTTGATTCGATGTCTGACCAAAATTGGTACTATATATCCGCTTCTTATATCTTGATAAAAGCTACGTTGTAGGAGCGCATGTTCTATAGTTTCCGCCACCCCTGCCTGGCATGGACATAAGCGTTGAGCATAAGAGGATCAGGCTAATCTTCCTTCCTTGGCAGCTATGGGAAGGGTGTTGAGACGCGCAAGAGGGAATGCTCTACACCAGTGGTCCCCAACCTTTTTCAGGCTGCGGACCGGCTGCAGCAGGGAGGGCGATTGCCTTCGCGTGCAACCAGCTGGATGAGCTCGGGCTACTCACAGTTCTCTTAGAACTGTTCTCTCAGAGCCCTCTCGGTCCCATCCATCCAGCAAGATATCTGTTTTGGGGAAAGGAAGGAGGGAAAGTCGCTTTGGGACTCCTTCGGGGAGTGAAAAGCACGGCATGAAACCAGCTCCTGCTCCTCATAACCACCTCGACCCCTATGCTCTACCGTGACAGTTTTGCCCGTCCTTCTGGAGGTGCTATCCTGCAAATGCAAATTGCATTGCTAAAGGACAGGGGCACTGAAAGAATGCCTCACAACAGTAATTTGTACACCTCCTGAGGCACCGTGTTCAAAAGCTCATGCTCAGTTCCTGCTCCGTTTGAGATTTCTGTTTGCTTTCCGCAATCCAAACCGTGTTGTACTGGTCCTGCCTCGTCCTGCCGATTGTCCTTGACTCCTCAGCCAGAAAATCGGGTCATAAATAATCCAAACGTATGTAAAGATACCTGTTCGAAGGGGCTCTTGCCCTGCACCCCCTTGGCACCAACGAAAACCCAGCTGTCCCGGAAGGTCAGGTCCTTGGCGACACTGCTGCCCAGCTCTGAGAAGATTTTGCGGGTCTCTTCATTCATTCTGCAGAGGAAGAGGCAACCATGAGCCGGCAAGCCAGAGCGGAGGCAGACTTTGCGACTTGCTGTGAATTTAGGCAATCGTCAGAGAGGGAGCAGGGAGAGGTGAGCCAATACTCGGCTCTTAGGTGCCCAGCGTTATACCAATCACAGCTCTTTGAAAAAACTCTGGCCAATTGGCTGCTCTTCATTCTTCTTACAGGAAAATGTTGATTCTTTCAAATAATATAAAGCAGGGGTAGTCAACCTGTGGCCCTCCAGATGTTCATGGACTACAATTCCCATGAGCCCCTGCCAGCTGGCAGGGGCTCATGGGAATTGTAGTCCATGAACATCTGGAGGGCCACAGGTTGACTACCCCTGAATAAAGTATGAACCAAACAATAGCCATCAAAACGGGTTCTGGATAAATTACATAATTCTATTTCCCGCTTTCAATTTCTCTCTTCTTCAGTGGTGTTATTTCAAATATAA
The DNA here is from genome assembly GCF_049243985.1 of Paroedura picta. Taxonomy (NCBI): domain Eukaryota; kingdom Metazoa; phylum Chordata; class Lepidosauria; order Squamata; family Gekkonidae; genus Paroedura; species Paroedura picta. Next base: position 171,989,227 of record NC_135371.1, on the reverse strand, counting down.
AGGTAAAGGTAAAGGTATCCCCTGTGCAAGCACCGAGTCATGTCTGACCCTTGGGGTGACGCCCTCTAGCGTTTTCATGGCAGACTCAATACGGGGTGGTTTGCCAGTGCCTTCCCCAGTCATCAAGTTCCTCTAATTCTTTCAACCGTTTCATATATAAGGTCCTGACTGGCTCAAACCTTTTGGGAGGTTTTCTATCAGCTCAGAGGCTTCAACCCCCCCCCCCAATACTTTATATTATTTGAAAGAACCAACATTTCCCCATGAGGGAATCTCAAGTTGTGAACATTTAAAAGAACAAGATATAAATAAAAATAAGGAGAATTAAGAGCAGCCAATTGGCCGGAGTTTTTTCTTATTTTCTGGAGTAGCAATCCAACCAGCCTTCTTTGCAACATTTGGTTTGGCGAGCACAGGCAGACTGAAGGGACTGTGTTGGTGCCCGGCTCATGTGGCCCTTTCTTGCATGCCCAGGGAAATGCCCATCGCCACTTTGGGATCGGGAGGCAAATTTCCTCCAGGCCAGACTGCTCAGGGATTCTCAGGGTGGGCATCATCTGGGCATGGAATTGGGGTCACTGTGAGTGGGCGGTAGTTGTGAATTTCCTGCATTCTGCAGGGGGTGGGACTAGATGACCCTGGAGGCTCCTTCCAACTCTATGATTCTACGGTCAGGAATGACCCTCCAAGCCCAATTGGCTGAAGGGCTTTTGCAAAAGAGCAGGGGGTCAGTGGAGGGAGGAGCTGTAAATATCCTGCCTTGTGCAGGGGGCTGGACAAGATGAACCTTGAGGATACCCTTCCAGCTATAGATTTCTGATATGCACCCTTTCCCCCGTTACACTGACATACTTTTCTAAGCATACAGCCCTACTTTTGCGGAGGGGCTATGGGTCAGTGGAGGAGCATCTGGTTGGCACAAAGAAAACCCCGCCTTCAATCCCCAGCATCTCCAGCTGAAAGCATCAAGGTAGGAAGAGATGTGAAACACCTCTGCCTGAGAGCCGCTGCCAGTCTGGATAAGCAGCACTGACCTTGAAACACCAATGGTCTGATTCAGTTGAGGGCAACATCATGTCTCTTCACGTATGAAGCACTGTTTCAGAGGGAAGGGCTGTGGCACATTAGAAGAGCCTCTGCCTGGCATGCAGAAGGTCCCAGGTTCAATCCCCAGCATCTCCAGTTAAAACGACCAGGCAGGAGGGGATGGGAAAGACCTTGACCTGAGACCCTGGCTCAGTGGAAGAGCCTCTGCTTGGCAGGCACAAGGTCCCAGGTTCAATCCCCGGCATCTCCAGTTAGGAGCAGGTAGTAGGTAATAAGAAAGACTTTGAACTGGGACCCTGGTGGCACAGCCTCCACTTGGCAGGCAGCAGGTTCCAGGTTCAATCCCTGACACCTCCAGTTAAAGGACCAGGCAGAAGGGGATGGGAAGGACCTTGACAGTGGATGAGCGAGAGGGTTGTGAGCGTCCTGCACTGGGCAGGACTAGATGACCCAGAAGGTCCCTTCCAGCACTATGATTCTATGAAATGCAAGGGCGGGCAAGCAGACAGCTTCAAAAGGCCAGCTTGCTTGGCGTTGCATGCAAGTAATGACACAGCAGCTGTCCCCGATCGGTCACTCACTTTGTGGCAGGGTCATCGTACGAGGCCACAAATACCAGCGTCCCCTCGTGCAGCGGCCGGATGAATTTTAATAGTTCCGTCACATCTGAAGGAGGGAAAGAGAGAGAGGCAACGATTAAGGCAGAAGGTCTCCATGGCTCTTCCCAATTCTGCGCTAACCGCTGGCGTGCCGCATCTTGCAGCTACGCGGGAAAAAATGACAAAACACGGCGCTGAACACAGATTACGATAGGTTATCGGTGTTCTCGATAGTCCACCTTTCTCGCTGGGACTTGAGGCCGGTTACACAGCTGCTCTCTGTACCCCTCCCACTCACCTCCTGCCCACATGTCGAAGAACTTGGCGTCGATCAGCTCTCCGTTCACCCCTGCAAGAAAAGCGAGACGACGTTAGGGGCTGGCTGCGCGCCACCCTGGGGTACCCCCTCGTCCGCGGCCCACAGTCCTAGCTCACCGTTCACGAGTGCGATGTTCAGCCCCCGGCCCACGTTGTTCTTCACGCTGCTCATCAGCCTGGGGGGGGGGAGAGGAGAAAAATGAGACGGCTGCTAGGGTTGCCAATTTCCAGGTGGTGGCGGGAGATCCCCTGGAATCACAACTGAGATTAGTCCCACCCTGGAGGAAATTGCAGCTTCAGCGGGTGAGCTCTGTAAAATCACATCTCCACTGAGTTCTTCCCGCTCCCCAAACTCCACCTCCCCTCGAGTCTCCAGGAATCCCCCAAGTGACAGCTGGCAACCCAAGGAACAGTGTCGTCCCCCCCCCCCCCCGACAGGCCACCTTGCCAAGGTTGCAAGTTCTGAGGCCTTCCCTTTGGGATAAGCAGCTCACGGGCCTTGTGTTGCTTTCTCCTCCCGCCCCGCAAACTCACATCTTGTCCTCCAGGCAGATCTTGGGCCCGATGACGTTCGCTGCCCCGCTGGTGATCCTGAAGGCGAAGGTCTGATCCGGGCAGGCCTGGGGCAGGCCACACTTATACTTTTTGGGCCTGGGCTCTGAGTGGGCAGCAAGGAGACAGGAGACACGCAATGAGGAGGCGCCCAGGAAAGTCCAAAGGCCCCAGGCCCAGGAGGACTCCTCCGCACCAAGCTGGGCAGACTCTTGCGGTGCAGCTTAATGTGAATTGACTCTGGTTTAAGCCTGTCGGAGTAACTCTGGCCAGACAGGTACGGTATTTCTTGCAGCAGGACAGAGGGCATTGTGCTGCTTTGGTGGGTCAACTGAACCGTGCTGACCGTCCCAAGGTGTGGGGCCTGCCTCCCCCAGAAAGATTCTGCTTGTAACTGTGCACTACTCTAACCCTTTCTACAGGAAGGGCCAACAGAGCTAGGTCAGCGGAGCTCTGATGCCAGGAAGCCAGGAGGAATGGGCAGCTGGTTGGTTTCCAGGGCACAAGAGTCTGCCTTGTACTGGCACAGACCGACAACCTACTAAGCCTAGAAGGGTTTACTTAGACAGATCCATTTTGTCTAGGGAATTAAATTGTACAGTGGTTAGGTCAGCACATGTTCTTCATTGTGCAAACGATGGGCGGTAGGTTCAGGCCGGACACTTTACACAGAGGGTGATTAAAATGTGGAATCTGCGGCCAGGGGATGGGGTGACGGCCACAGGAATAAACAACTTTACAAGGGAGTTAGACGGAGATATGGAGAAGACGAGCAGTGGCTACTCGCTGTAGAGGCTGAGTGGAACCTTAAATACTACCACAGGGCCTGCAAAAAAGAGCTCTTCCGCCAGGCATTTGGTTGAGGTCGACCTGAATTCAGTTCACCTCTCGCTGGCCCCTGAGCCCCTGAGCCCCTCTCCCATAAAAACCAACAACATATCCATCCCATGGGGCTGTCAGTATGTTACAGTTAAATGGATGTTCTCATCGTGTTTGTTCCATTATTATATGGTTCTTCTGTTATTACTGTATTGCTATTGTTCAATTTACCATGTCATTTGTACCGTTTCTTCTCCAGTTCCATGTAAATCGCCCTTAGCCTTCAGGGAGGGCATTATATGAATGAATGAATGAATGAATGAATGAATGAATGAATGAATGAATGAATGAATGAATGAATGAATGAATGAATGAATGAATGAATGAATGAATGAATGAATAGCAGGTCTTGCACCACAGCGAGTTTACAGTTAGAGGACGAGGTTTTGAAATAACATATTTGCTCTGTGCATGCACAAAGGACATGTGGGAAAGGCTATGGAGGACACTGAACGACATGCCTCACTGTAGCTCCCCAAGCCCCTAGCTTATCTACCAGTTTCTAATCTGGACCTGAAACGCCACTGTGATATGCATAAAAAGCAGCTGGGCCCTAGACGCCACCCCCGTGGCCAGCGTGGTGCCGTGGTTAACAAAGGCGGCCTCTAATCTGGCGAGCCGGGTTTGATTCCCCACTCCTCTGCATGCAGCCAGCTGGGTGACCTTGGGCTAGCCACAGTCCTGTTAGAGCTCTCTTGGCCCCACCTACTTCCCAGGGTGCCTGTTGTGGGAAGGGCAGGCAATTGTAAGTCACTTTGAGACTCCTTTGAGTAGTGAAAAGTGGGGTATAAAAACAGCTCTTCTACTAGCCTTAAGGCCCAGAAACCTCTTCTGCGCTCCAAATGGTGCTTTTCCAGGAGGAAGGCCTCAACATCCTCTCTGCCCAAGCAGCCCAAGTGACGTCATCACCCCTCTTTAGATGGAAAGCCTTCTCCAATAACGGCACCTGTATCCCCCCCCCCCCGGTCTGCAATTGGCACCCCACAATCACGAGCCCTGGATTTAACCGTCAACAAGGGCTCTGTTTGCAGTGGCTTTGACTCCATCGCAATCCCTTTCTGCAAATCTTTGTGGAAGGTGTGCTGGAGTTCCTGCGAAAGGCAGAGCTTCTTCCTGCATTGAAAAGGGACCGACCTTCTGCCGCTCCTCTGGTCAAGGCGCCAGTTTTGCCTGGAGAGCACGGCTAACGAATGAACCCCTTGGCTAAGCTGCAGTCGTCACTCTCTGGCTCCTTGCCCCAAGTACTTGGGGTTTTGATCTCCTGAGGAGCAGCTTTTGACCACAGGCATGCAGGGGTAGGGTCCAAGGTCTATACGACCAAGGCCTGCTAGCAAAGATCATTTTGAAGCATGCTGGGAAATGAACCTAGGACCTAAAGGCTGGGTGGTTATTTTCTCAAAGCATATAAAACCATATTCTCCTGACAACATATGGTGCTTTCCCTAGTAAGGATCCCCCCAAAAGGGGGAAGGGAATGAATTGGCTGTTGGCACAGGCAGACCGGAACATTCCCTAGAGCCGGTCGGGAAGGGGCCTCACCTTTCCAGATGCTTCCCATGGACTGTGGCACAACCCTTTGCACCCCAACCCGACCCCTGCAACCTCTCTGAACTCACTGCGAAACCTACTGTAGCTGTCTCTTATCTGAATCAGGATCACTCTGAGCTGAGCATACATTCCGTTCCAACCTGACAACGGAGGGGAAAAGAGTCAAGACATGGCCGGGGGTGTGCCCGACACAGTTGGGACAGGGGCACACAGAGGACAGGAGAGATTACACAGCACCCTAAATCTCCCGCTAGTCTGGAGACAAGCGGATTACACAGCACCCTGAATCTCCCAATAGGAGAGATTACACACCCTAAATCCCCCACTAGCTTTAGGAACAGAGCACCCACCAGATTGGGAAAAGAGCAGGAAAGCAACCATGCGTACAATCTTGAACATGAGCTCTGTAACCTCAAGAGATCTTTGCGGCTGAGGCTACGTGATGATCTACCTGCCTCTCTCCTTGTGAGGCTGCAGGACTGAACTGTTGGCTCTTGAGGCGACCTCACCCCCCAGTTGCAAATGACTTTTCTCCTCTGTATAATCCCCTGCAGGCTTTACGACCCCTCATATCCTAGCTCCCTCCCCTCCTTTCCTCACGGTCCAAGGGGACAAGAGTTTCCGGGAAAACAGCGGGAAGTGTTCCTCCATTGAGAAGGGAGCTCCGTGTGGCTTGAAGCTCCACTCACGGGCAGCTTTGAACACGGGTGGAAAAGGGTTCAGGGTCTGCCCAAGGGGAGAACGTGGAAGAAGCCGAGGAGAACGGAGGTGAGTTCACCTACCTGCGCTGGGAGGATTTTCCGGATCTGCAGGGAAGCAGAAAAGAGGCAACGTCAGCAAGGGAAATTGCACTTGCCCTGCTCCATCGCATCACCCCACGGGAAGCCATGATCAACGTTAATTGAGTTCTTCAAGGAGTTTTTGCTTTAATCAGCTTGGGAAGAGTTATGCAAGATGAATGGCAGGAGGGGCTTCCGTCTGAAAGGGGGTCTCTCCATTACATCAGGCCACCTGTCGGAGCCCGTTTTTTTCAAAACTGCTCCTAGCCTGCAACTCGGGGCTCAATTATATGTTACGTTATCCTCCAGATCTTCCCCCCATGGCATTGAGCAGGGGGTTGGACTAGATGGCCTTAATAGCCCCTTCCAACTCTGTGATACTATGGTTCACCATAAGGACTTAGTCAAAGCCTTTATGAATACGGCCACAGACCAGCATTCTATGACTCTATGATTTGCCATTCTTGGGAAATTTATGGTTGGGCTACAACCAACTGAAATTGTCTCCAGAAAGCACAAAGGATTTGCCATTATGGGACTCTTCTGACTCTCTCTGGTGACTCATTCAATGGGTAAAAGCAGAGCGAGCCAGAAGTTTCCACAGCTGCCGGCCAGATGCAAGTTCACAAGCAGGCCAGGGAAGGATCCAACCTTTCTCCCTCATGTGCCCTCGCTCCAACATCTGGTATTTGTAAGCATGCTATCTCTGAAGGTAGGGGCTCCCTTCGAAGATCATGGCTAATAGTTGACTCATGGAGGGGTGTCCTGTCTTTCAAGTGAACTGAAACCCTCCTGCCAGAGGGGAGGAAGTCTGTGTGTGTGTGTGTGCGCTTGTGTATGAGGAAGGGAGGAGGAAGCAAGGAGGTTGGGAAACCAACAGGCAAGGAGGGAAGAGAGTCTCTGTACGTCTGTGTGTGTGTGTGTATGTATCTGCGAGGGAGGAATGGGGGAGGAACCAAGGAGGAGGTTGGGAAACTAACAGGTAAGGGGGGGAAGGGCAGGGAGTCTGTGTGTGTGTTTATGTGTATGCGTGTTCGCGAGGGAGAAGAAGGCCCTAGCCAGGAAGCTCCAGAGCAGGTATGTTTCCCACATACCCTCTGAGAGTCTTCTTCCATGCATTTGGGCTTCTTCCACATAGTTGGCATAATCTCCTACAGTCAGAATTCCAAGTGTGCCCACTGGCTCAAAAAGATTTGGGAACCCCTGCGTGGACCGGAAAGGCCATCAGAACAGCAAGGCTGGCCCCTTCCTTGAGCCCTAGTCGCTCCCTTTCCATCCTCCTCCATTTTGCTTCCCCGGTTCTTACTGTTGAGGAGCTGCTGCAGGCGAGAGAAGCCGCTCTGGGTACCCAGCAAGATGCTCACAAGGATCCAGGTCAGGCCAGCGGTCAAGATGATGACGACGACACGAAGCGGTCCTGGGGCAGCCGAGGAGGAGAAAAATCAGACGAGCGGCAAGACTGACAAAGTCCCCACGAACAGAACCAGAGTACTGCTATCCTCTGGCTTGGCCCGTTACAGCAAACCCACCCACCCCAGCCCCGGACATAAAGGGCTTTCTGGGGTCCAAATAAGTTATTAAATTTATTAAACAGGTGGGGTTGACATTTTCTCTCCTTGCTCTCGGTCAGACAGGTAGCTTAGTGTAGCACTTAAGAGCAGCAGCTTCTAATCTGATGAGCTGGGCTTGATTCCCCATTCCTCCACATGCAGCCAGCTGAGTGACCTCGGGCTGATTACAGTCCTGATGATGCTGTTCTTACAGAGAAGGCCTGTTAGAGTTCCCTCAACCCCACCCACCTCACAAGGTGTCTGTTGTGGGGAGAGGAAGGAAATTGTGAGCTCCTTTGAGACTCCTTCGGGCAGTGAAAAGCGGGGTGTAAAAAGCTTCTTGATGGGAACCTCAAGGATCTGGGACTTGAGTGTGGGGAGAAGAAGGGCTTCAGCTTTCCCTCCCAACCCCCTTTCCCCAACCTGAAGGTCCCGGGAGGATCCGTTTGCCTCACTGGGACTCTATGGGAAGCTACACATTAACTTTGCATGACGCACCTCCCTGGGGTAGCTTCAGGCCAGGAAAGTATTGGAGGAGAGGTTTAAGCCCCCTCCCTCTGTGTACTGCAGTCTCCATCTGGCAAATGGCAGACTTCCCAAAGCACCTTTTCACCCAACCTGGGGATATTCCCAGGGAAACACATCAGATGCCTTCAGGCCCTCCTGCCAGTTAGCTCTTACCTGCCAGTCTCATGTTCTCTTGCTGGTGTTTGGAACCAGCAAGAACCCGATGCTTTGACGCTCCTCAGGTGCCAGGGCTGGAGAGGGACTCTGCCACGGGCGAGTCACATGTCCCTTTCAAGCTGCAGAAAGAAGAAAGGACAGTTTGAATCAGCCCCAAGGAGCTTTTGGGGGAAAAAGCCAGATTTTTGTGGTTAGGCCTCCTGCTCAGGAAGAAAGGAGAAAAAGAACTTCACCCCCCCCCCCCCCCGCAAACTGAATCAAGAACCAAAAGGCTAACGAAATCAAATACGTAACCTATTGGAGTTTTTCTGCACAGAAAGTTAAAAATGCTCAGATCTACCAAAAAAAAAATACATGCATTTATTCCATTTATTAGTGTGTCAGGGAAAACAATTTTAGGTCTAAATAACAGCCTCACATGGTTAAATAATTAAATAATACCTAATAAAGACCATATGACCCTGACCGAATGCGTTTCGGCCAGATGGCATGGTCGAGCATACAAATGAATTAATGCACATTGTATCAAGGTCGTATGGTCCTTATTAGTTATTCTTTAATGATTGCATCCCCCTTCAAGGATCGCTGCCTTGTTGTGGCATGGGGGCTTGCGTAGTTCAGTGAAGCTATGAGCTATGCCGTGCAGGGCCACCCAAGACGGACAGGTCATAGCTGAGAGCTCTGACAAAAGGTGATCCACTGGAGAAGGCAATGGCAAACCACTCCAGTATCTTTGCCATGAAAACTCTATGGACAGTTCCAATAGGCATAACGATATGACGCTGGAAGATGAGCCCCTCAGGTCGGAAGGTGTCCAATATGCTACTGGGGATGAGCAGACGGCTAGTACGAGTAGCGCCAGAATGAATGAAGCGGCTGGGCCAAAGCCGAAAGGACGCTCAGTTGTGGAAGTAACTGGTGGCGAAAAGACAGTCCGATGCTGTAAAGATTTTTATTCCATAGGAACCTGGAACGTCAGATCCATGAATCAAGGCAAGCTGGACGTGGTTAAACAAGAAATGAGAAGACTGAACATCGACATTTTAGGAATCAGTGAACTAAAATGGACAGGAATGGGTGAATTTAATTCAGATGACCATCAGGTATACTACTGTGGACAAGAATCTCGCAGAAGAAATGGAGTAGCATTCATAATCAATAAGAGAGTAGGAAAAGCAGTCTTGGGATACAATCCCCAAAATGATAGAATGATCTCAGTTCGAATCCAAGGCAAACCATTCAACATCACAGTGATCCAGGTCTACGCCCCAACCACTGCTGCTGAAGAGGATGAAGTTGATCAGTTCTATGAAGCCCTACAACACCTTCTAGAAGCAACGCCCAAAAATGATGTGCTTATCATCATGGGGGATTGGAATGCTAAAGTAGGAAGCCAAAAGATAACCGGGATAACAGGCAAGTTTGCCCTTGGAGTACAAAATGAAGCAGGGCACAGGCTGGTAGAATTTTGTCAAGAGAATACAATGGTCATAGCAAACACTCTTTTCCAGCAACCCAAGAGACGACTCTACACATGGACATCACCAGACGGTCAACACAGAAATCAGATTGACTATGTGCTCTGCAGCCAAAGATGGAAAAGTTCTATCCAGTCAATAAAAACAAGACCAGGAGCTGATTGTGGTTCAGATCATGAGCTTCTTGTTGCAAAATTTAGGCTTAAATTGAAGAAAGTAGGGAAAAGCACTAGGCCACTCAGGTATGAACTAAATCATATCCCTGACGAATACACAGTGGAGGTGACAAATAGATTTAAGGAATTAGATCTGATAGACAGAGTGCCTGAAGAACTATGGACGGAGGTTCGCAACATTGTACAAGAGGTAGCAACTAAAACCATCCCAAAGAAAAAGAAATGCAAGAAATCAAAATGGCTGTCTGAGGAAGCTTTACAAATAGCTAAGGAGAGAAGGGAAGTGAAAGGCAAGGGAGAAAGAGAAAGATACACCAAATTGAATGCAGAATTCCAGAGAAAAGCTAGAAGAGATAAGAATGCCTTCTTAAATGAACAGTGCAAACAAATAGAAGAAAACAATAGAATGGGGAGGACCAGAGATCTTTTCAAGAAAATTGGAGATATGAAGAGAACGTTTCATGAAAAGATGGGTATGATAAGGGACCAAAATGGTAGGGACCTCACAGAAGCAGAAGAGATCAAACAAAGGTGGCAAAATTATACAGAAGAACTATACAAGAGCGAGGTTAACATCCCTGATGACCACAATGGGGTAGTTACTGACCTGGAGCCAGACATCCTGGAATGTGAAGTCAAATGGGCCTTAGGAAGTCTGAGCAACAATAAAGCTAGTGGTAGTGACAGCATTCCAGTTGAACTATTCAAAATCTTAAAGGACGATGCAGTAAAAGTGCTACACTCAATATGCCAGCAAATTTGGAAAACTCAACAATGGCCACAGGATTGGAAAAGGTCAGTTTACATTCCAATCCCAAAGAAGGGCAATGCCAAAGAATGTTCAAACTACCGCACCATCGCACTAATTTCTCATGCTAGCAAAGTTATGCTCAAAATCCTACAAGCTAGGCTCCAGCAATATGTGGACCGAGAACTTCCAGAAGTACAGGCAGGATTTCGAAGAGGCAGAGGAACTAGAGATCAAATTGCCAACATACGCTGGATCATGGAGAAAGCTAGGGAGTACCAGAAGAACGTCTACTTCTGCTTCATTGACTATGCTAAAGCCTTTGATTGTGTGGAGCACAACAAATTGTGGCAAGTTCTTAAAGAGATGGGAATACCAGAGCATCTTATTTGTCTCTTGAGAAATTTATATGCAGGTCAAGAAGCAACAGTGAGAACTGAACATGGAATCACTGACTGGTTCAAAATTGAGAAAGGAGTTCGGCAAGGCTGTATACTGTCGCCTTGCCTATTTAACTTGTATGCAGAGCACATCATGAGAAATGCGGGATTAGAGGAGTCACAAATTGGGATCAAGATTGCAGGGAGAAATATCAACAACCTCAGATATGCAGATGATACCACTCTAATGGCAGAAAGTGAAGAGGAACTAAAGAGCCTGTTGATGCGGGTGAAGGAGGAGAGTGCCAAAGTTGGCTTGAAACTCAACATCAAGAAAACAAAGATCATGGCATCCGGCCCTCTCAATTCCTGGCAAATAGAAGGGGAAGAAATGGAGATAGTGACAGATTTTATTTTCCTGGGCTCCAAGATCACTGCAGATGGGGACTGCAGCAAAGAAATTAAAAGACGCTTGCTCCTGGGGAGGAAAGCTATGGCAAATCTAGACAGCATCCTAAAAAGCAGAGACATCACCCTGCCAACAAAAGTGCGTTTAGTCAAGGCTATGGTCTTCCCAGTTGCAATGTATGGCTGCGAAAGTTGGACCATAAGGAAGGCCGAGCGTCAAAGAATTGAGGCTTTTGAACTCTGGTGCTGGAGAAGACTCTTGCGAGTCCCTTGGACTGCAAGGCGAACAAACCAGTCAGTCCTAGAGGAGATCAGCCCTGACTGCTCCTTAGAAGGCCAGATCCTGAAGATGAAACTCAAATATTTTGGCCACCTCATGAGAAGGAAGGACTCCCTGGAGAAGAGCCTAATGCTGGGAGAGATCGAGGGCAAAAGAAGAAGGGGACGACAGAGAATGAGGTGGATGGATGGAGTCACTGAAGCAGTAGGTGCAAACTTAAATGGACTCCGGGGAATGGTAGAGGACAGGAAGGCCTGGAGGATCATTGTCCATGGGGTCGCGATGGGTCGGACACGACTTCGCACATAACAACAACAACAAAATGATTGCACCCTGTTTGCGAAGCTTTTATTTAGGCCTAAAATTGTTTTTAATTACCTTGGGGAAAAATACATGCAATTTTTTAATAATGTAGCCTGTGCTGTCCTGAAAACTCAGATACAAACCAACACATGCTGTTAAAACCCAGCCCACAAAACATCCAGCAAGCCTCATAACAACGAAATCAAACACTCTGCTTTGTATGTTTCCATTCCATTAGGGGTAGTCAAACTGCGGCCCTCCGGATGTCCATGGACTACAGTTCCCATGAGTCCCTGCCAGCGAAAGCTGGCAGGGTCTCATGGGAATTGTAGTCCATTAACATCTGGAGGGCCGCAGTTTGACTACCCCTGGACAGGAAGCTGGGTTTTCCCCACTCCATGGGGAGTCACAAGCAATCTTTCTGCTTATATTTGAAAATTGCGTAAGCTGTCAAGGTGGCCAACCCAGGTTCTTGTGACAACTCACAAACTCGCAAACACACACTACAAAACACAATACAATTATCACGGTTAAGCGCATCAGATGCTTCAAGTGCAACAGCCACCTGATCATTTATTTATTTATATTTATATACTGCCCTCCCGAGGCTCATCATTTATACCCTACTTTTCCCACCCATGAGGATCCAAAGTGGCTTACAACATTCTCCCTTTTGCTCTCACAACGACCCTGTGAGGCAGGCGAGTGTGGCTGGCCTGAAGACATTCCGCAAGCTTGCACGGCGGAGTGGGAATTCGAACCTGGGTCTCTCAGATCCTAGACTAACATTACTAAATGGGGCCCGTGTGTGACACATGCAAGTTCGTTCACCGTGTTTTCTATCTTGCCTTTCTTTCAACGCACAGTGCAAGAGAGGGTTGCCAATTTCCAGGTGCAGTCTGGAGAGCCCCCTAGAATTACAGGTGGTCTCTGGATGACAGTTCTCCTGGGGAAAACCCAGCCCGCACAACATCCAGCAAGCCTCGTAACCCTGCTTTGGAGGGTGAACTCTGGAGCACTGTTCCGTAGTAAACAAAGATTATTCCATTAGGACTTTCTTCCGCCATTTCATAGCTGTGGATGAAAGCTGCTCCCACATGGTCATAGGAGCGATCTGTAAACCACACAGCATGGTTTGTTACAACATGAAATACGGACAGTTCTAAATGAATATACCAACAGAAAAAAAAACCCTGTCACAGGCTATCTGAATCCGTACACAATGTGATATTTATACAATACGCATCAATAAAATATTGAATCAAACATCAAAATGCGTCTTATCTCTATTTTAATAACGAATGAAGCAACCAAAAACGGACTCTAGATTTATGCCGTTTTCAATGTTGAATTTTCATCAGTGGTTGTTTCTTAAGTATACAAAATTTCAGTGCAAATTCCATCATGGTACAAAAATCAACTCAATTTCCAAAGGAAGCATAAATGTCACATTGTATATGGATTTTGATAGCCTGGGACAGGTTATTTTTTCTGTCAGCATGGTTTCTTATGCAACCAGGTACCAGATACACTGGCTCGGGGGTCCCCAACATACTATTACCAGTACCCACCAAGTGTTTTGGGGAAATGGCTGGGGCCCAGTAGGGCCTTTGACCAACAAGGCTTCTGCATGGCTACTGGAGATGGATGTCCAGATTTTTTTAAACGTTGCTTTAGCAGCATCTGCCACCACGGAGGCTCCGGACGTCATAGGCTCAGCAGGGGGTCAAAATCGCTCTGCACGCTGACCATGTGAGAAGTATGATATACCCCAGCACCTCCTGCAGTGGGAGAGAGTCCTATTTCTTGAGAGCCGACAGCCCTATTGGGATTGTACACAGTGGACCAAGAATCCAGTTTGGGGCAGATCAAAGTCCTGCAGATGCCGAGTGCAGATACGCAGCCGGCTCCCATGAGGGAGAAGAAAGCATTCTCAAGACTACTGAATGACTTTGTTAACAGTTCAAGAGACGAAAGATAGGATCTCTGCAATTTGCTTATGATAGGAATCTGGCCACTGCATTTTGGATCAAATGTAAACTCCTGGGCATTCTTCCCCCCCCCCCCAAGGGCTGGCCCCAAATGGAGAAGAGGGCAGTACGGTCATTGTGACGTTACCACCATGGCTAGCTTTGTTCCACAGGCATACGCCCATGTTAGACAGCGCTTGATGCAAGACCACCACTGATCGGGTCTCCTGTGTTTCCTTGTCTTGTCCACCATTCAAAACAGGAACAAAGCACAGTGGGAATTGGTTTTTAAAAAACAAACATATCCAATGTGGGTTAGGGACAGGTTGCAGCTCAATGGTAGTGCCTCTGCTTGGCAGGCAGAAGGTCCCAGGTTCAATTTCCAATTGAAAGGACCAGGCAGGAAGGGATGGGAAAGACCTTGACCTGAGACCCTGGCTCAGTGGCAGAGCCTCTGCTTGGCAGGCAGGAGGTCCCAGGTTCAATCCCCAGCATCTCCAGTTAGAAGGACCAGGCAGGAGGGGATGGGAAAGACCTTGGCCTGAGACCCTGGCTCAGTGGCAGAGCCTCTGCTTGGCAGGCAGGAGGTCCCAGGTTCAATCCCCGGCATCCCTAGTTAGAAGGACCAGGCAGGAGGGGATGGGAAAGACCTTGGCCTGAGACCCTGGCTCACTGGCAGAGTCTCTGCTTGGCAGGCAGAAGGTCCGTTATCTGATTCCTGATATCTCCAGTTAAAAGGATCTGGTAGGAGGTGATGTGAAAGACCTCAGTCTGGAACCCTGGAAAGTTGTTGACAGTTTAACCTCGATGGACCACAGAGGTCTGATTCATTATAAGGCAGCTTCATATGTGCCCCAACTGCCTTTAAATTTTACATCTCACCTTTCTGCCCAGTGTCGGCCCCCAAGGCAGCTGTACTCTGCGTATACGTGATTTAGATAATTGTCATGTTTTAAAAACAATGCACATGGCAGAATTATGCCACAATCCGTCCCATCCCACCGTAAACCCTTGAGAGAGATCTGAACTGGCTACAGACCACAAATCAGAGCACCACAGCGAGAAACCATCTTTAACAAGGATTCAAATTCCTATTTCATCATTCTTAGACAAATCTGCTCAAGTCAATCATTTGCTCCCTTCTGCATTCATAATATAAGGTTTGTCGCAAGCATGACCTATAAAATAACTACGGCAAAGTATCTGCAACATTGAGAAAAAGCAGTAGAAACTACCACAGATCCCCCTGAAATCTAAGTCGCTAAGCGGCTTGCATCATTTCCTGAAATATGTTCTAACCCGAGGACTTGGGAGGGGAGGGGTGCTTAGAGAAGGCCCTTGTAATTAATAGGACTGCAAAAGGAGAATCGGCTTATGCTGCTTCTGAACTGTTTGGCTGCTTCAGGCAAAGCACAACAGGAAAGCAGTGGGGCTATAAGAGATTCCCAGCCTTGCTACTCAGAAACCCAGCCCTTTGAGGGCTTCTGTAGGGAGCCAGCTTTCCCTTCTTATCTTGTTTGATCTAAACTCCCCTGATCTGCCCCACTCATTGCATTGCTTGGGGGCGAGAGACCGAATTCACCTCCCCAACACCCACCCCAGTGCAAAAATTAGAAAACACAAAACAAAACATTATTTACTGTACTCTGAGAATAACTCAGCCCTCTGTTCTCAAGTTTGATTCTCAAGACATTGATTTGTGGATTGATTTCCTCTAAACTCCCACATTACCAATACTTCTTTGGTTTAAAAAGTCCCAGGTTGTATGTGTGAGGTGACACTGATTTCCCCCCACTCAGGACTTGGGAGAGCCCCCCCCCCAAAAAAAAGGTACAGGTAACACAGCCGGTTTTGAAAAACCCACAAACCAACCTGCATTTACTGTAGTAATCCCCCCAACCCCCGCAATCTTTGTTACCTTTAACAGTTGCACAAAAGGAGACCCTATCTTGGCATCTCTGTGCCCTGCGAAAGAGGAAGCTGCAGCCGCTTGACTTTTACCTGTCCCACCAGTTTGGAAAAATACAAGCCCCATTCCAGAAGGAGAAGGTAACACCCTCTTTGACTCACCTGGACAAAGATCATCTTTCATTGTCACTCCTCAGGGGCCTGATCTCAATGGCCACTATTAGGACACCCTTCTATTTCCTCCTATGAGACCCACATCTTGGCTCCCACCCCCAGAGCCCCTATTCCTTCTTGAGAATCTCTGCTCCCACCCCAGAGCCCCTATTCCTTCTTGTGACCCACACATTTGCTCCCACCCCCAGAGCCCCTATTCCTTCTTGTGACCCACATATTTGATCCCACCCCCAGAGCCCCTATTCCTTCTTGAGAATCTCTGCTCCCACCCCAGAGCCCCTATTCCTTCTTGTGACCCACACATTTGATCCCACCCCAGAGCCCCTATTCCTTCTTGTGACCCACACATTTGCTCCCACCCCCAGAGCCCCTATTCCTTCTTGTGACCCACATATTTGCTCCCACCCCCAGAGCCCCTATTCCTTCTTGTGACCCACACATTTGATCCCACCCCCAGAGCCCCTATTCCTTCTTGTGACCCCCATGCTTGCTCCCACCCAGAGCCCCTATTCCTTCTTTCTATGACGCCCACATCTTTGCTCTCGCCCTGCACCCCACCACACGGGACGCCCCTTCTCACCACATGCCCTGCAAGATCCGTGTCGGCCAGCTCCGCCCCTCCGCACACTCCCCCCGACACCCCCCCTCCCCAGGCCGTATCTGGGACGCGTGTCAGCGCCCCTCCCCCCCTCCCCACACGCGTGTCTGCCGCCCCTTCGCCCACCTTCTCGCCTCCCGCAGCCCCGCGGCGGCCGCCTCCACATGGCTCCCGCGCCCCTTCCCGTCCCGGACGGCCCGCCGGCCTAGCCCAGCACAGCCCAGCACAGCCGCTCCCAGCGCCGGCCTCGAGCAGGATCCGGGCTCCGGGGCGGGGAAGGGGGAAGGCCGCGGCGCCCGTGAGGCCCGCTGGCTCCTCCCACCATGCCCCGCCCCGTGCCCCGCCCCCTCACCGGCCACCCGCGCCGCCTCCCGCGACCGTTAGGCCTCACCTGCCCCGCCCCCCCTGCAAGCGGAGGAAAGAGGAGGGAGGGCCTCGCAGGAACGGCGAATGGGAACACGCGCCCGGGAGGGAGGGGGGGAGAGCGAGGCAGGGGGGAGGGTCCGCGGGCAGGTAGGGCAACACGACGTCTGAGCCCAGTGGCCTAGGTAGGCAGGCAGGCAGGCAGGTAGGTGGATGGATGTCAGATAAAGTTTTAGTCCAGTGACAGAGGGAGAAGTTGGAGCCCAGTGGGAGGGAGGGAAGGAGGGAGGGATGGATGGTAGGTAGGTAGGTAGGTCGATGTGGCCATGTATGTAGGCAGGTAGGGCAACACAAAGTTTGAGCCCTGTGGTGTAGGTCAGTAGGTGGATGGATGTCAGATAAAGTTTTAGTCCAGTGACAGAGAGAGGAGTTTGAGCCCAGTGGGAGGGAGGGAAGGAGGGAGGGATAGATGATAGGTAGGTAGGTAGGTCGATGTGGGTATGTATGTAGGCAGGTAGGGCAACACAAAGTTTGAGCCCAGTGGCCTAGGTAGATAGGTCGGTAGGTGGATAGATGGACGGATGGATAGAGAAAAATTTTATTTCAGTGACAGAGATTAAAACAAATTTTGAGCCCAGTGGGAGGGAGGGATGCCTGGAGGGGTGGATGATAGATAAATCGATGTAGGTTTATATGTAGGCAGCTAGGTCAACACAGAGTTTGAGCCCAGTGGCGTAGGTATATAGGTAGGTGGATAAATGAAAGTTTTAGTCCAGTGACAGAGATTAAAACAAAGTTTGAGCCCAGTGGGAGGGAGGGATGGAGCAGGTGGGTGGGTGGGTAGGCAGGTAGGTCAACACAAAGTTTAAGCCCAGTGGCGTAGGTAGGCATGTAGGTAGATGGACTGATGGATAGAGAAAGGTTTTAGTCCTGTGACATGGAGATTAAAACAAAGTTTGAACCCAGTGGGAGGGAGGGATCCCTGGATGGATGCATGCATAGATGGTAGGTAGGTAGGTAGATGTGGGTATGTATGTAGGCAGATAGGTCAACACAAAATTTGAGCTCAGTGGCATAGGCAGGTAGGTGGTTATGTAGATGGATGGATAGAGAAAAGTTTTAGTCCAGTGACAGAGAAATCAGAACAAAGTTTGAGTCCAATGGTAAGACCAACAAAGATGTATTCAAGCTATCATCTTTCGTGTGCACACAAAAAAAGAGAAAGTTTTAGTCCTTGGGTACTTTTAAGGCCAACAAAGATCTATTCAGGGTATGTGCTTTCATGTGTATGGATGCTTCTTCAAAATGATGCTCTAGATGGGTAAGAATATCTCTCTACATTCTCTTCAGATAATCAAGAAAAAGAAGCCAGATTCCGTGGCCCCCATGGAATTCAGTACAAATTGATTTCCGAATAACATAACAATAGTCTTGAAACAGGCAATTATAACACCTTCATTGCCCATGATTTATTATCTCTGTGTTCTGTGCCCCGTTGCTTCCAGTTGAAGGGTGATCATATTTAAAAGAGCAAAACAGAAGACACATTTGCTGACTATTTCAAACAAATGAACACCATGCTAAATCTCATTTTAAATACTACTAGTTAAGCTGTGAAAATTGCTACTAACTAGGAATATTCCTAACCTTCCAACCGAAAAAGAATTTTTGTCAGTTTTTTAAGAAGAGCCCGTAAGAGAATGGACACCCAAAAAAGAGGACATGTCCTCTAAAAATGAGGGCATCCGGTAAACCTACACGTAGGGCGACCCTATGACCTACCATCCCCCCCAACGTCCTACTGCTAACAGCTTTGGTCAGGTCTTGCAAACTAAGGAGTGTGGCTTTCTTTATAGACTCAGTCTTCCTCTTTTCCTGCCACCTTCAACTTTTCCTAACATTATTATTCCTTCTATTCTTAAATTCTGACCAAAGTCCAATAATAATGCTAGCTTCCTTCCTTCCTAATGCTGCGACCCTTTAATATCGTTCCTCATGTTGTGGTGAATTATGCCAGTGTTCTTTCACAGAAATTAAACCAAAACTGACCAATGGCGTGAAGATCCAATGTTCATGATTGTATATTTGTTTTTTCCCTTTGGGCTGATCCTGGGCTGACCAGGGGGTTGGACTAGATGGCCTGTATGGCCCTTTCCAACTCTATGATTCTATGATTCCCCCGGGGGTTTCTCAGTTCAGCTCTGCCTCCTGTCCCACCATGTCCATCTCGCTTTTTTCTGTTGCTCCAGACAGACGAACACTCTTTCTTGATCTACTCCGCAAGGCTGTTGTATGAATGGTGCCCCGCTGGGCAAGCTGCTTGCCCTGCCGCGACCCCTGTGAAAGGGTCATTCGACCCCCAAAAGGGTCCTGACCCTCAGGTTGAGAACTGTTCTAGGGAGAGCTCAGGTTTGATTTGATTTACAACCTTTTTTTTTTTTTTGTCTTTTTGGCAGGCTGTGGTACTTGTAAAACCTTCAATGCTACATTTCAAATAAATCAACTTTCTTCCTATATAATAAAATCAGAGTCCAGTAGCACCTTTAAGACCAACAAAGCACACAGAAGCTCACGCCTTGAATAAATCTTTGTTCGTCTTAAAGGTGCTCCTGGTCTCTGATTTTATTGTGCTAACTTCAGACCAACACATTTGAATCTTTCTTCCTGCATGCTTTCTTCACATTTCAACAGTCACACCTGTATACTTCCTTACACTTAAGGGTCTTTTCTAGATTCCTCTCCATGGCTCCCCTCCCCAGTTTTAGTCTTCCAGGCCTCCTCCAGGCCTTCCTGTCCTCTACCATTCCCCGGAGTCCGTTTAAGTTTGCACCGACTGCTTCAGGGACTCCATCCAGCCACCTCATTCTCTGTCGTCCCCTTCTTCTTTTGCCCTCGATTGCTCCCCGCATTAGGCTCTTCTCCAGGGAGTCCTTCCTTCTCATGAGGTGGCCAAAGTATTGGAGCTTCATCTTCAGGATCTGGCCTAAGGAGCAGTCCGGAGAAATCCTGAAGATTCTGTGAATGCTTAAGGGGGTTGTAGGTTACAGTGGATGAGTGATAGGGTTTGTCGGATTGTGCGATTCGGCCGCTGAAGCAGCTGATCCTCCCCATTGACGCACACACCTCCCCAACGCGGCGCTGGCTGCTATGGGTGAGAACGGCCACTTGGGTGGCCACATCGCACAACCCTGGTTGTGAGTGTCCTACATAGTGCAGGGGGGTGGACTAGATGACCCATGAGGTCCCTTCCAACTCTATTCTATGATTCTAAGTTTAGGATTTGAGGAGGAGTCTAGGAAAGTATAATTGTCATTCAGCTTTGGGCTTTTATAACAGGAAACTGCACAGTGGCATGAGATTGTAATTTGTGGGCAGTGTAGGTTGCGACAACATACCTGTGTATATTCTTGGTTTGCTTGTGCATGTTCACTCGGAAGTCTACAAAAAGTGGGAGAAAATCTGCAGAATTGGGAATTTGACAGCATTAATGCAGAGGAGTTTTGTTTTTTCAGGCTGTCCTCAAGCTGCCTCAATGACACTATTTGGAGTGTACAAACAACTCATGACCAAGAATGGGGGGAAGACCTAGGTGCACACCCCCCATAAGAAACAAACCTCCTACAATACATGCCACACATCACATGAAAGAAAAGACATAAGCAGTAACAAGCCTATGGAGAGCTAACATTATACAATGTCTGGAACGTCGTAAACTAGGAGTAGCATTTGTTATAACGGTCTTACTCTCTGGTAACAGACGGTTTCTCTAAATTGAAGTTTCCTGTTGAAAACATTTAAATTTATGTCCCTCGGAAAAGCCGCACAGCCAAATGCATTGGGATTTGTTTAATATTCTGGACATTAAAGAAGCAATTGAAATTTGAACACTCCTTAGAAGTATGTTTATTATGCTATAACATTTGATACACCATACTGGTCTCCCAGTGCTCTATTCCTTGCTTTGTGGCTGGTCCTTCACTGGGTCCTACCCCTCCTATTTCATTTTTGCTTCCACATGCAGCCAGCAGGGTCACCTTGGGCTAGCCACAGTCCTGTTAGAGCTGTTCTCACGAAGCAGTTCTGTCAGAGCTCTCTCAACCCCACCAATCCTTACAGGATGTCTGGTGGGGAGAGGAAAGGATGTCGATTATAACCCGTTTTGATATTCCTTCCGGTAGGGAAAAGCAGGGTATAAAAACCAATTCCTCTCATTCTTGTCAACCCCTCGTCAATGAAAGAGAAGATGTCATAATAATGAAAACACGCTGCAGCATTTGAGTTTGGTACCCAGACAGGCTTTTCCTTGCCCCAGCTCTCGTTCCTCTCAATAACCACATAGGACAGAGGTCCCACTATGGTACCTGTAAGAGCCATGGGGCCTGCCAGCACCTTTCCAAATATTTTTAGAATGTGGGTAGGGCCAGGTAGCGCTTTTGTCCAGCAAGGATTCTGATTGGCCGCTGGGGGTGATTGGCTGTACAGATTTTTAAAAACATTGCTTTGGCAGCAGCTGCCACCACAAGACCCTCGCTGTCTGCCTGAAGGTAAGCTGCGGCAGCCATTTTGTGGGCAGCTCTGCCTCCTGCAGCAGCCATTTTGTGGCTCCACGTTGTGTCCAAATCCCAAAGGTGCCCTCAGGCTCAGGCCCTGCCATACAGTCTCAAATTTGGGTTTTGTTTCGCTTGTCGTTCTTTCTGGAGAAAGTACTTTATCATTTCCCCCATTTAGTTTGGATGTTGAGGTAAGGTAAAGGCAAAGGTATCCCCTATGCAAGCACCGAGTCATGTCTGACCCTTGGGGTGACGCCCTCCAGCGTTTTCATGGCAGACTCAATACGGGGTGGTTTGCCAGTGCCTTCCCCAGTCATTACCGTTTACCCCCCAGCAAGCTGGGTCCTCATTTGACCGACCTCGGAAGGATGGAAGGCTGAGTCAACCTTGAGCTGGCTGCTGGGTTCGAACTCCCAGCCTCACGGGCAAAGCTTTCAGACGGCTGCCTTACCACTCTGCGCCACAAGAGGCTCTAATGTTGAGGTAGGACTGTGGAATCTGTAGCTTCCTGGCTGAGTTAGCCAGTCTGAAGTAGTAGAAAATGAGTCCACTAGCACCATAAAAACTAACACAATTTGTGGTTGGGGTTTGTGAGGCTCACATGTTCAAAAGCCATGTTGGATCAGGCCAATGACTCATCCAGTCCAGCGCTCTGCATCACAAAGTGGCCAAAACCCCGGGGCCATCAAGAGGTCCACCTGTGGATCCACAACTCCAGATGCCCTTGCACTGTTGCTGCTCAAATACCAGGAATACAGAGCATCACAGTCCCAGACATAAGAAGATAGCAGAAGCCATGTTGGATCAAACCAATTACCCATTCAGTCCATCACTCTGCATCACACAGTGGCCAAAACCACTAGAAGCCCTCCCATGCACCAAGAATACAGAGTATCACAGTTCCATCTATATCTTGCAGCTAATAGCCACTTTTGGACCTTTGATCAGACTGGCAATGGCTCTCCAGGATCTCGGACGGAGGCCATTCACACTACTTACTGCCAGAACTCTTAACTGGGGAAACCAGATTGTACCTCGTTCCCACTGCATGCCAAGTAGATGTTCTACCACAGAGCCATGGGCCCTGAACGGGGGGGGGGGGGAATCCTTGCTAGCAAATTGCTTAGGGAATCACGGTACCTTTATATCCTACTATCAGGGTGCTTCCGTCTGCCTGGGCCAGGAAGTAGGAGACGTTTGAAGGTAATTGGTCAGTTTGGATCAGGAGAGGTTGAACTGTGCTTGCCCTGGAGAGAGATCTAGAATGAGTTGGCTGATTTCCTGCTAGATCCTCCCATGCAATAGGCCAGGGGTTTCATGACAGCCCTGGAAGAGTTTCCAGAATGGCTGGGGGAGAATTCATTTTAATATATTTTTTTAATTGTTAAACATTTATCAGGCGATACAACCTACTCCCCCCCCCCCCCACAAATGGCCATTGATGGGACTGGAGAGGGGGCAGGAAAGGGGAAGGGCCCCAGGCAGGCCTGTACACTGCTCTGCTTCTGGGGGTTTTTGAAGCCTGAATGTTTCAGGGGTTTCTCAATGGTAAAAAAGTTGAAAAAGGCTGCATTAGGCTATTGTTTTAATGGCAGAGACTTTGTTGGAACCTTAAGTGGGAAGGACACGGAAGGGATTACCTTCCAGACGACCCCTTCCCACACAATGCTGCTGCATCTCTATTGACATGCAAGAAGTGCCTTTGGGCATCCGGAAACTTCCTGGAGCCCCATCTTTACTACTAAGTGTGCTCTTCCAGTAAAGGAGAAGACTGAAAGGAAGTGTAATTTTACAGTATTGGGAGTATACTTGAGAGCCAGCTTGGTGTAGTGGTTAAGAGCAGTGGCCTCTTATCTGGATAACTGGGTTTGGTTGCCCACTCCTCTACTTGCAGCCATCTGGGTGACCTTGGACCAGGTACAGTTCTTTCAGAACTCACCTCACCAGTTGTCTGCTGTGGGAAGAGGAAGGGTAGGCAGTTATAAGCCACTTTGAGGCTCCATTGGGTAGTAAAAGCGGGGCACAAAAATCAACTACTATGTTGCTGATTTTGGATGGGGAAATACTTGGACATTTTTTGGGGTGTGTGTGGAGCCTCAAACGGATGGAGTTTGGGGCATAATGCCATAGAGTCGACTTTCCAAAGTGGCCATCTTCTCCAGGTGAGCTGGTCTCTACCACCT
This sequence comes from Paroedura picta, assembly GCF_049243985.1. NCBI lineage: Eukaryota > Metazoa > Chordata > Lepidosauria > Squamata > Gekkonidae > Paroedura > Paroedura picta. Next base: position 171,965,752 of record NC_135371.1, on the reverse strand, counting down.
GGAGATCAGCTGTAAACCCGGGAGGGTGGCAACCCCTGGACCACGCTGAACAATAGCCCACCGGAGAGCAGACTTCCGTCGTGAGCCCTGGTCTGCTCAGTCATCCAAAGGCAACCCATTCTGGGGCCAAAACTCGCCACGAATCGCAGCGCCGAACGAAACGGGACTGCACCGAATCTCATTGACAGGCGCCGGGCCGGGGACGTTCTGACAACCGGGTGGGCGGGCCCGCGCCCGGCCCCGCCCACGCCATCCTCCTCTCCCCCTCTTCCTGTTTTCTGTCCCCCGGCGCAGGCGCAATACGGCCCTTTAAACGTGCGCAAGAAGTCCCAGCTACCTCATCGCCTTGCTGCTTGAACCCTTCCGCCTCCGCTTCGGTGGGGGGGAGGGGGGAGGGACTTTTTTCTCCCCTTCCTCCCTCCCTCCCCGGCAGCCCCCGCCGCGCCCCCTTCCCCCTCGATCCCGCCTCTCCGAAGGCGACTCCCGCAGGAGGAAGATCCCCCCCCCAGACTGGCGCCGTCCGACTGGGCGGAGGCGCCTCCCGCACCTGACCGGGGAAGGGAGGGGGGGGGAGTCCCGGCGGAGGGAGACGCTTTGTTGTTGACGGGCCGCCTCAGCCAGCCGCGGAGAGTCTTGAGAAAGTCCAAGATGGCGGCGGCGGCCAGGCCGACGGGACCCGGCAGGCCCTGAGTGCGGCGCGGGGGGGGCGGCGGGCGAGCGCGGCGGCGGGCCGGGGGAGGCGGAGGGCGGGCCGCGGCGGGGGCGAGCGGAGGGCGGCGGCGGAGGGGCCCACCCGGCCCAGGGGCCCGTCCATCCCGCCCGCCGGGCCTGCGACGCCAGCCAGCCAGGCAGCGAGTGAGGGGAGAGGGGGGGGAGGGGCCGGGCATGGCCCCCTGAGGGGAAGGGGGGGGCGCGGCGGCGGCGAGGGCGAGCATGGAGCCCCGGGAGGAGCCGGGCGAGGGCGGCGGGGAGCCGGGCGCCTGGGCCGAGAAGGGGCCCCGCGGAGGAGGAGGTGGCGGAGGAGGCGGCGGCCCGGCGCGGGGGGAGCGGGCGGAGGCGGCGGACGGCGGGGAGCGCGGCCGGGCGGCCCCCAAGGCGGAGGGCGGGCGGGGCCTGCGGGCGCTGCGCGAGGCCGACCGGGGCGCGTGGGGTCCCGAGGCGGGCGAGTGGGGGGAGCGCGGGCCGCCCTGGGCCGGGGATGCCGACCCGCCCCTGCCCCCCGAGGACTTCCTGCCGCCCCCCGAGTGCCCCGTCTTCGAGCCCAGCTGGGCCGAGTTCAGCGACCCCCTGGGCTACATCGCCAAGATCCGGCCCATCGCGGAGAAGAGCGGCATCTGCAAGATCCGGCCTCCTGCCGTAAGTGTCGGGGTGGGGGTGGGGGTGGGGGTGGGGGTGGGGGTGGGGGTCCTACTTTTCCAGGAAGTGTCAGGCCTGGCGTGGATCGGGGGCGGGGGGTGATGCCCATGCAGTATCCATTGGTGGTGCTGTGGGTGTTCACCCGTAAGTGCTGGGAGGCAGAGCAAAATAGGAGCCCTTCAAGACCCGCAGAGTTTTATTCAAACAAAACTTTGTGGGGCTTAATAAAACTTCATTGGTCTCAAAGGTGCCATCGGGCTCAGGTTTTGTTCTGCTGCTTCAGACCCGCTTGAATCTACTAGGAAGCAGGTTCACCTTTCGGGTGGGACACGGGGCTGAGCTTTGGCTGGTTGCTTGTGGGAGGTGGGGGCAGAAGCTAGTCAAGTCGATCATTGTAGGTTCGGAGACTATCAGAAAATCCCAGCCAAATGAATGCAAAAAGCACAAACTGAAACTCACATCTGTGGGGACTGCGGTGATGGTAAGTGAAACAGGTAGTGAGCATGGCTGCTCCATGTTTGATGGCATTGGGACCCTGGTGATGCCAGAAGAATCTGATCGACCGAGGGCAGCCGTGATTCATGGGAAGAGTGGAGTAGGTGGTGAAAGGTGGAGAGCTTTTGAGAGGCTTTTATGGTAGGAGACACCTCGGTTATCAGGTGACGGGGATGTGTTGCTTTGTGGCCGTGATTGGATAGAAGAAGTGTTGGAGGCAGCAATCCCCAGCATACAGCTGACACGGGCATTCCACTTGGGGCATAACCAGTGATAATGCGGTGATGTAGTTGGGCGTGCGGCTGGGGATGGACAGGAAATGCTGATTCTTTGCCTACATGCCACATGGGTCGGTGCAGGCGATGTAGGAGTAGGCTGAGAAGAGACCTGAACTTCAAGTTTGACTGTCAAGACCCAAAGAGATCCCTGTGACTTGGGCTGGTTATCCCAGGGGGGTTAGGATGTAGCTGCTATTCTGGGGAGGAGGCTGGTCTTTTGTCAAGTTGGGGGTCGGGTCATTTATTGCAGGGGTAGTCAACCTGTGGTCCTCCAGATGTTCATGGACTACAATTCCCATGAGCCCCTGCCAGCAAACCCTCGCAGGTGCTCATGGCAATTGTAGTCCATGAACATCTGGAGGACCACAGGTTGACTACCCCTGATTTATTGCCTCAGCCTCTTGAAGATGCTCTTCCCTACGCCCTACATTTTGGCAACTAGGCCTCACCTTTAAGGTACATTGGAGCAGCATTGCTGGTACTGCCAATGTGTCATCTCACAAGAATGAGCTTTAAATTATATCCTTCCTTCCTCTGTTTTTGATGTGCTCCTTAATTCTATTCCTACTGAGTTGTTTTAATGCTGGAAACCTCCTAGCTGTCAGAGCAGATTCTGAAGCTGCCTCCTTGTACCCTGTGTTGCTATTTTTTAAATAACAGTGACATGGCTGCCTGTGACAGAGTCTGTCTAGGAAGCAGCAGGGGGGGTGACAGGGAGGCCTGGAAGTATTAGGGCAACCTTGCTTCCCCAGCAGTGTTTGTGGCTCACGATAGTTGATGCTTTTGCCGGCCCAGGCAGCAGGAGTTGCTGAAACAGGGTCAGGTTTGGGGTTTCTAGCAGACGGGTCTCTCTCGAAATCCCAGTTCAGCATCTCTTGCTCTCTGGTCCCACAAAAGCACTTGGGACAGAGTCCAGTTTGCCCTTCCTCCTTTCCTGTGCTCACTGAAGAGCCATTGTGATATTTTTTGAAGCAACAGTCCCCATCCCCTGAATAGCTTTGTGCAAGAGAAGGGCCTGTTTTGTTCAACGTCATTTCCCCCGTAGGTTTCCGCAGGACTGTAAACTTTAATCCCGACTTGTTCTTGTTGTGGATACTCAGCTTAGGGGGAGATCTGGGAAACTGTCTTTTCCCTAGTTTGACTCTGGGCAACAGTATTTTGCTGGAGTGGTTTCTAGATTTTGGAAAGGATTGGGAAACACTATAAATATATAATATATAATATATAAATCCTTTCTCATTTAAGGCTTGCCAGTTAGATTTGCAAGATGCATTTAGGAGAACCTAAGGCATTGTAAATCTCTCCTGTCTTCTCAATCAGAGACTTTAATTCAGAAAAATGCAACAGTGTGATAAAGCATGTCGTCTTAAAAGAGAAGCTAGGAATTTTCCAGTTTAACCTGTCTTCTCTCAAACTCCTTTGCCTAGTTTGCTGAGCGATTGGAGACTAATAGGATATTTCTCTTAAGCTTACCGTCGTTACAAATACATGAAATTGGTTTTCTCACGGGAGTGGGAGGGAAATACGTTTGGCCGCCATCATTTTGACTCACTTCTGAAAAGGTTTTGCTAGGCAACCTTGTATCCCTCTCTCCCCCCCCCATTAGCTTTCCCTTGTCTTCTGACCTCAGCAACTGATGCTGATAAGCAGTTGCCCCACCCTGGAAACATCAGTGCTTTCAGCATCAGGAGAGTAGTTCTGGCCCAGCCAGTGCCCTAGACTAGAGGAAGAATATTTGCAGATCAGTTAAAGATGAGCAGACTGTGTCCCATGCTTCAGTTGGCCTGCCCGACCCTAGCAGCCAAGAAGAAGAAGAAGAAAGAGAGAGCACATTACAGCGCATCATATGTTTATGCTTCACTAGTGTGCATCCATACGTAAACCCAGGTCTCTTCAAATGTCAGCTCATCACACTTCTGGGTCACAAGGCATGTTCCCGTGTAAAAGAAGGGTCTTTTCCCTGTTTGTCAAGTTTTCTGTGTCCATCTCCCTAACCTCTTCTTGTTCATAAATCCATGGGGCTAGAAGTTTGAGTTGGGATCCTGCAAGGTTCCGCTTCCGGTTTTTATTCTTGGCCTTGTGTTAGAGCACACACAGAAGACAGGGCTAAATGTGTGTGATATTCTTGCTGGGTGCAGTTTGTGTCCTTTGTGTTGTGTGTGTAGCGCATTGTGGTCCTAATCAGTGCCGCCTTTTCTCCCTCTTCCCCAGGACTGGCAGCCTCCATTTGCTGTGGAAGTGGATAACTTCCGGTTTACTCCACGGATACAGAGGCTCAATGAATTGGAGGTGAGGTGAAGCTGCAGGTGTGATGCTATTGGGCATATTTCCCAAGGGCCATGTAAGCCTCGCAGGTGGGGAGTTCCAGAGCAGGAGGATGAGGGGAACATGCCAGCACAGAAACGGCACACCGAGCAAAACCCACAAGCCAAGGCTTCCTTTATGGCAGTGGTTCTCAACTGGGGGGCCGGGATCCCTTTGGGGGTCGAACGAAAAGGGTCGCAGCAAGGCGAGCAGTTTGGCTGGGGTAGATTGAGATAGAGCGTCCGTCTGTCTGGAGCAGCGGAAAGGAACAAGATCGGCCTGGTGGGACAAGAGGCAGAAGTGAACTGAGAAACCACTTTTCTTGGATGCTTTAGGATGCTTTGGGCTGATCCTGCGTTGTTGAGCAGGGGGTTGGACTAGATGGCCTCTATGGCCCCTTCCAACTCTATGATTCTATGAAAGTTGGCGGCAGCTTGACGCCATGCGAGCAAACTGAAAAGGCAGCAGTTGGTGGGTGCAAGGTGCCGTTCCTGTGAGAGACTCTTGTTATATAAGCCGTTGATTGAGGCAAGATCCTGACTGCAGTGTGTTGCACACACATTGCCAGGCACAGACCAGGGTGAAACTGAACTATCTGGACCAGATTGCGAAGTTTTGGGAGATCCAGGGCTCTTCACTGAAAATCCCCAACGTTGAGAGGCGGATTCTTGATTTGTACAGCCTGAGCAAAGTAAGTTGGAAGTGAATTCTTCCCTGAGACAAAGGAGGGCGGCTCATGCTTTTAAAGCCTGGGGGGGGGGCTTGTTTCATGGCTGCCTTTGGTGGGTGTCAACAGGGGCGACTGGGCAGCTGAGAGTGGAACTAGGGGGAATGCGAGTCATGATTTGGAGCCGGGTTTTGAGGGAGATAAGCGTGCTTGAATGTGGAGTCGCTCGGATTGAGCAATACCTGCAGAGCTCGGGAGGCTTGCTTACTTCTCTGTTTCCCGTTTCAGATCGTGATGGAGGAAGGTGGCTACGAAGCCATCTGCAAGGATCGCCGGTGGGCGCGAGTGGCCCAGCGCCTTTCCTACCCATCGGGAAAGAACATCGGCTCTCTCCTCCGCTCTCACTATGAGCGCATCATTTACCCTTACGAAATGTACCAGTCGGGAGCCAACCTGGTGGTAAGTGGCAGCCCCCTCCTGTAGGAACACCCTCATGCGTGCGCTTCTTTGACCTTCCATATCCTGCCTCGGCGACTCTGGGGCCTAAAAGGGACGTCTCAGATGCTCGTAAGGACTGGTCCCCTTGGCTTTGGTTTCGTATTCTGGGAAGCCAGTTCTTGGTGGACGGGACGGGACGGGACAGGACGTTGAGTTGCACGGAGGTACCAGGTCTTCCCTGGCCGTCAGGGTTTCATCGCTCCCACAGCAGGGATTCGCACCTCATCCCGCACCTTCTGGTTTCTGCTCCTGGCGAGTGCAGTCAGGATGTTCACTCCGCTTTAATGCTGCTCTCTCCCAGCAGTGCAACACCCACCCGTTTGACAGCGAGGAGAAGGACAAGGAGTATAAGCCGCACAGCATCCCGTTGCGCCAGTCTGTGCAGCCCTCAAAGTTCAACACCTATGGGCGCCGAGCCAAGCGTCTGCAGCAGGAGGTGAGTACAGCGCGCATCTCTTGCTGTCGTTGCTGCTTTTGTTGTGGGTTTGGGGAACCCCTGGCTCCTGGGACTGTGGGGCACACGCCCCCTTCTTGATTCTGAATGTATTCCTGGCCCTGCTTCATCACATCCCTCCGTTCCAAAGTCAGATTGTCATCCTGAGCTTGGTTGATGGTCAGAATTGCTTCAGCCTTTCCCCTGACCTCTCTGGAGCAAAGCACCCAATTGAAGAAGAAGAAGAGTTAGTTCTTATTTGACACTTTTCTCTCCCCGAAGGAGCCTCAAAGCAGCTTACAGTCTCCTTCCCATTCCTCTCCCCACAACAGACACCCTGTGAGGGAAGTGAGGCTGAGAGAGCTCTGATATCACTGCTCAGTCAGAACAGTTTTATCAGTGTCGTGGCGAACCCAAGGTCACCCAGCTGGCTGCATGCGGGGGTGTGCAGAATCGAACCCGGCATGCCAGATTAGAAGTCTGCACTCCTAACCACTACACCAAACTTGCTGGGGAAGTGACCCATACCTGGAATTGTGGGTGTCCCACCCTTTCCGTCAAATGGATTTTGCCCCACCTTTTTCCCTCCTCCATCTTTATGAGCTGACAACCTGTTATGAAATCGTGTCTGCCTACTTTGATTCTCTGAACGCTTGCTTTTTGTTCTGTTAATGGTTGTGGTAATCCAGCTGAATCAGATGGTTGTAGCTTGCTCACTAGGAGAAATGGGCCTTCGGTACCCTTGAGTGGGGATAATTTATCTGTTCGTTTCCTTCGTGCATCAACTCACCTTTCTCCCCAGTGAGGACTCAAAGTGACTTACGTAATTTCTCCTTCATTTGCTCCTTGCAAACAACCCTGTGAAGTAGGCTGGGCTGATAGTTTGTGACTGGCCCAAGGTCACCCAGGGAAGTTTCATGGCCAATTGGGGATTTGAACTTGGCTTCCTTATAGAATCATAGAGTTGGAAGGGGCCATACAGGCCATCTAGTCCAACCCGCTGCTCAACGCAGGATCAGCCCTAAGCATCCTAAAGCAATTCTTGATTCTAGTCCTAACAGGATGCTATACCACTGTCTGGCCCGTGGGTGTGCACGCTCTCTCTCTCTCTCTCTCTGACAAACAATGTTTGAGTCCCATGGCACCTTTAAGACTAACAAAGTTTTATTCAAAGTATGAGCTTTTTTACGCATGCACACTTCACCGGGTATCTTACCTTGAACAAAACTTGGTCGATCTTGAAGGTGCCACTGGACTCCGACTTTATCCTGCTGCTTCAGGACAACACAGCGACCCCACCTTGAATCTCTCTCCGACGGGTCAGCGTCTGCTGAAGGAGCTTCCTCCTGGGTTCTGTTTCCAGGTCTATAACAGAAGAAATCACTAGTTACAGCAAATCTGTTCTAATCTTTCCCTCCCAGAGGTTCCTGTACCTCTTCCACTTTGGCCATGCCTGCTGCATAGAGAGAGGGTCTTTTTTTTTTTTTGCCATGATTTTTTAAACTTCTGAGTGACACAATAGTTTCTTCTTTCCCTCCTTATAGCTTAGTGAGGCAAGAAGGGAGCCGGGCCCACACCTGCAGTGAAGGTAATGGCTCAGTCTCTGTAGAGCTATGCCACCTCTACAAGGTTATGCCCTTGCAAAACCAGTGTGGTGTAATGGTTAAGAATGGAGGACTCTAATCTGGAAAAACCAGATTTAATTCCCCACATCTTCTTCACGTGAAGCCAGCTAGTTGACCTTGGGCCAGTCAGAGCTCTCTCAGAACTCTTAGCCCCACCTCTACCTCACAAGGTGACGGTTGTGGGGAGAGGAAGGGAAGGCAATTGTAAGCTGTTTTGAGACTCGTTCGGGTAGAGAAACAGCAGGGTGTAAAAATCAGTTCTTCTTCTTGACATTAATCAGTCGCCAGCTTATCGCCCTCTCTGGAATCAATTGCCGGCAGTGGATTGGAGAATCCCCAATTTGCTTTGGAAAGGGTGACACACCCCTCTGCCTCAACTCCAGCTTCCTTCTCATCAGACGGCTTAAGGATGCTTTCTTATCACTTAATTCTCATACACTCCGTAAATTAGGATCCAGAATAATCTCCTAGCTCCTCTTGTGAGCTTTTGCATAAATGAGATCCCACATTTCCCTTCATTACAGAGTTCCCATATATTGGCTTGTTAGCGGCTTTTGTTTCTAGGCGTCCGCTCAAAAGGAGTCATGTCCGTCTCCTCCAGTGTGATGCAGCGATACCTCCCCTCCTTTGTGCCTCTCGTCGACACCTGGCTACATTTGTTGTCGTCCAGCTGTTGACTCCCTCTCCCCGCGCATTTTGTCATCCTCCTACAGGAAGCTGAAACGTGTCCTGAGTCTGTCAGCGCCCCTCCTATGTTGCCTGACCAGGCACCTCGAGCATGGGTACTGTTCCCGTTCTGTCCGTTACGCCTGCCCCTGTCTCTGTTTGCCGTGTTTACTCACCCTGCTGTGTGGCTGGAAGTCCAGAGGCCGCCTGAAAAATGGAGCTGTGGCTTGAGGCAACTCTGCGTCCTAACTTAACCTTGCTTCACTTTGCTTCTGTTTGCAGTGCATTCTGGGCATGTCTCACCGTTGAGATGTCTCTAGCTAGGACCTCTGCTCCACAACCAGATCAGTTTCCTTTCCCAAGAACTGATTGGGCACTCTCTCTCAGCATTATCAAACCTGCCTTTGCAAACCGTTTCTTCCTCTTCTTCTCGCCCTGACTACGTACTTGCTGTGGCTTTCTTTTGCGGACGTTTTGTCACGGGTCTCGGCAGCGTCCTCGAGCGCCGGCGGCTTCACGTCCGTCTCCCATTCTGTCTCCCTTATAGCCGGAGCCAACCGAAGAAGACATCGAGAAGAACCCAGAGCTGAAGAAATTGCAGATCTACGGAGCCGGCCCCAAAATGATGGGCTTGGGGCTCGTGGCCAAAGACAAGAACATGCGCAAGAAAGGTAGGAATAGCAATTTGGTTGCAGTTTCAGGCGGCCAAGGAAGAGGAGCCCTCCATGTCCCACTGCAATCTGTCCCACAGGAACGTGAGCGTTGTGCTTTCCAGGGAGATGTGGCAGAGCTCTTTGTCCTCTCTCTAGTTGCAATTGAGTGGATTGAAAACTTGCACATTGTTATTTAGTGGGATTGCCCAAGCCGTCTGTATAACAGTTGCGCCTAGTGGGCTACATTAGGTTATATTATGATACGCTTCCTGTGTGTAATGCTGCCATACGTAACACAACAAATAAATCCCCACTGCAGACAAGGAGATGCCCGAGTGTCCTCCTACCGTCATAGTGAAAGAGGAGGCCCCCGTTCCCGAGACCAAGCTGGAGCCCATCTCTCCCCGTGGCTATGCAAGCATGAAAGAGGAGCTGCGGCACAGTCCAGAGCCTTGCACCAAGATGACGATGCGTCTGCGTCGCAACCACAACACTCAGTTTGTAAGTGAAAGCCCCCTCCTCGGTCTTTTCCATGCGCCCTCTGTTCTCTCTCCTCTTTTAAAATTTGCTTCAAACATTTTTTAGCTGTCTGTCTTCTGTGCACAGCTCAGGGTGGCTTACAAAATAAGTATGTGTTAAGAAAAAATGAAATTTTAAATCACAACTCAGGGACTCCTTGTAAACTTGACCAGACTTGCTCCTTAACAAAACTGTCTTGCTGAAGATAGAAAGTGTGGGAGCCAGCCACACCTCCCTGGAGAGGTTGTTCCGTGATCGTGAGGCTGCCACTGAAAAAGCCCTTTTTTGTGACCCCCCCAATTAATAATAATAATAATAGTTGGTTCTTATATGCCACTTTTCTCTACCCGAAGGAGTCTCAAAGTGGCTTACAGTCGTCTTCCCTTTCCTCTCCCCACAACAGACACCCCGTGAGGTGGGTGAGGCTGAGAGAGCCCCGATATTCCTGCTCTGTCAGAACAGCTTTCTCAGCGCTGTGGTGAGCCCAAGGTCACCCAGCTGGCTGCATGTGCGGGAGCGGGGAATTGAATTCGGCTTGCCAGATTAGAAGTCTTCACTCCTAAGCACTACACCAAGCTGGCTTCTTTGATCGATTGAACGGACAGGAAGGGTCTCTCTCCGTGATCTTAATTCCGGGGCGTGAACAGAAGGGGGAAGACAGTCCTTCAGGTCCCCAAACTTCGGAGAGCTTTAAGGGGGTGCTCTACCTCAGGCAGCCAACCAGTTGGGCTGGCACTGAACCGAAGCGGTCGTATCCGTTGATGGTCTCAGGATCCTCTCCGTATGGGTTGATACATCCACCTTGCCTAATCCTGGGGAACACCACAGAGAAAGCCTCCTGCTCATGGTACCCTTAGCTCCTCTGCCTGCTGGGGTGGAGAAAGACCGACGGGTCCCTGTGGCTCGGAGGTTTCCTCTTCCTTGGAAGGACCCAGTGCCAGAGGCTGTCCAGGAAGCAGCGCTGGCTGTAGGTTTCTCCGGCCATCGTGGTCATCGTGCGGCGAGTCTCAGGCTCGGTGTCCGTGGTCTTCCAGATCGAGTCTTACGTTTGTCGGATCTGCGCCCGGGGGGACGAGGACGACAAGCTGCTGCTGTGCGACGGCTGCGACGACAACTACCACATCTTCTGCCTCCTGCCGCCCTTGCCGGAGATCCCCAAAGGGGTCTGGAGGTGTCCTAAATGCGTTATGGCGGTAAGGAGGGGGCCTGCCTCTGGCTGCCCTAGTAGGCCCCCTGCGTGTTTTGCTCTGCGGTGTCTGCTTTATATTTTATTTATTATTGACTGCCCTGTCTCGTGGTTTACAGTAGAATAAATGATAAAATTCATTCGTATATAAAGATATAAATTTAAATGCATTAAAGCGAATATAAACAGTTGCCCGCTTTCCTATCATGGGAGAGAAAGGGGGGCTCACGCGGATGGTCCATCGCTGCTCATCTTTTGGGTTCTGAGAGGGGAGGCCGATAGATCCGATAGCTTTCGGCCTCGACCGTAGACCTGGCAGAATAGCTCTGTCTTCCAGTCTAGGAGCTCTGGGCTCAGTTGGCATAGCATTCCACCTAGTCCTGGTAGAAACCAATTTGATTTATTTTGGGGCTGGGGATCCTAAGCAGATTCTGCTGGCTAGCTCTGAATGCTTTCTGGGGGACATTGTGGGAGAAGGCGGTCACTGACCGTTTAGGGCAGGGGTAGTCAAACTGCGGCCCTCCAGATGTCCATGGACTACAATTCCCAGGAGCCCCTGCCAGTGTTCGCTGGCAGGGGCTCATGGGAATTGTAGTCCATGGACATCTGGAGAGCCGTAGTTTGACTACCCCTGGTTTAGGGCTTTAAAAGTAAGAACTAAGATCTTAAACCAGATCCAATCGCCATTCTGGAGCCAGTGCAGCTGGGTGAGGACAGGCCCTCCCAGAGGTCCCGTTAAGGGCCTGTGTAGTCTGGACCTGTTGAAATTTCTGGGTCAGTCTCAAGAACATTCCTTCATAGAGCGAGTTACAGTAATCCATCCTGGAGGTGACGCATGGATCACAGTGGCTCAGCTGGGTGTAGACCAATGGGCACTAGTCGTTGGGCCTGGCGAAGGTGATAAAGCACCTGGCGGGTGACATTCGTGACCTGGGCCTCCATAAATCAGGAGGCATCCAGAATCACACCCTGATTTGTTCTTTACCCATTGTTCTTTACCCATTGGCGTTTGGGTAGCGTACTCAGGAGAATCGTAAGATTTTCTGGCAGCCGGGCAAGAGACATTGGGAAGTGGCTTTCCATTCCCATTCCCCATGACGTGACCCTCGTTCTCCTGGGAAGTCTCCCATCCAAATGCTCGCCAAGGTCAACCTGCCTTGTTTCCAGACATCTTGACAAAATTGGGCGTGGCTAGATGCCTAGACTCTCGGATTTCTAAGGGTCTAACACACGAGCCTGATGATTGTTGCTCAGGTAATTGTTTGTTCCTGGACTCTGCTGCTTCATTCCCCCATCCTCGTTTCTTCACAGGAGTGCAAGCGGCCCCCGGAGGCTTTTGGCTTCGAGCAGGCCACACGCGAGTACACGCTGCAGAGCTTCGGAGAGATGGCCGATTCCTTCAAAGCTGACTACTTCAACATGCCCGTCCACGTGAGTTCTGGTCTCCTCGTCCTGAACTAGCAAATACCCTCATCGGTCACATCTCGGCAGGGAGTGGTCCACCAGAGCCTGAAAGCAAAGGAGAGCCTCCTTCTGTCTTCTCCGGCGGGTTCAGCCCCGCTGTGCCGCTTTGCCGTGCGGCTGCCAGCTCTCGGGGATTGCACCCTCTGACACCCCGACTCTGTCCTTTGCCCCGTTCCCCAGATGGTGCCGACGGAATTTGTGGAGAAAGAGTTCTGGCGCTTGGTGAACAGCATCGAAGAGGACGTGACGGTGGAGTACGGGGCCGACATCCATTCCAAGGAGTTTGGAAGCGGCTTCCCCATCAACGACGGCAAGAGGAAACTCTCCCCGGAGGAGGAGGTGCGTTACGCCCTCGCTGCGACACCAAACCTCCAACAGTGGGAGCCTCTTCTCTATTGCTCCTCCACTCAAGGCTAGTCCGTCTTCCCAGCTGCACCGTCTTTCTCACCCCCGTGCCTGTGATTGCAGGAATATGCGGCCAGCGGCTGGAACCTCAACGTGATGCCCGTGCTGAAGCAGTCAGTGTTATGCCACATCAACGCCGACATCTCAGGCATGAAGGTGCCCTGGCTCTACGTGGGCATGGTCTTCTCTGCTTTCTGCTGGCACATCGAAGATCATTGGAGTTACTCCATTAACTACCTCCATTGGTGAGCCATCCGGGGAACAGGGAGAAGCAGGGCTGCTCTGTTGGGCGGGGCTTGGCAAGCCCAGAGTGTCAGACAAGGATCACGGGGAACCAGGTCCAAATCCTCAGTGCTGCGGAATCTCATTGGCTGATCTTGGACCAGTCGCACACTCTCATCCTAACCTACCTTGCAAGGTTGCTGCGAGGATAAACCTGGAAGATGGAGTAAAACGTGGGATTTGCTGCCAGAGGGTGCTGTGACGGCCACAGGAATAGACCGCTTCAAAAGGGGATTGGATTGATCTTTCCTCTGTGGCTCTAACACCATGGTGGCTCAAGGGAGCCTCAATATTCAGTGGCAGTCAACCTTTTTACCATTTAAGAAATGAGGGGAAAAATAAAAGTTGAAAATAGGCGCAGTTATGATTGTACACAGAATCATAGAGTTGGAAGGGGCCACACAGGCCATCTAGTCCAACCCCCTGCTCAACGCAGGATCAGCCCAAAGCATCCTAAAGCATCCAAGAAAAGTGTGTATCCAACCTTTGCTTGAAGACTGTCAGTGAGGGGGAGCTCACCACCTCCTTAGGCAGCCTATTCCACTGCTGAACTACACCAAACGATAAGTTTTACTATTTGCCGTTAAAAGCAACGTTTATACCACTATCATAATAAGGGCTATCCATATAGGATATTGAGTTAAACATTACACTGCAATTGACCTTGACTTCTTCTGCATCACATGCAGAAGGTCCCAGGTTCAAGCTGTGGCATGTCCAGGTCAAAGGACCAGGTAGGAGGGGATGGGAAAGACCTCTGCCTGAGTGAGACCCACTTCCTTGGACCAAGCAGCTAATTCAGTATAAGCCGCTGCGTGTGTTCGTGCACATGTGTGGCCATATACAGAGTGTGTCGTGCTGCGTACAAAAGTAGAAACACTGAGCAAAGCCTTGAAATTATGCTGTAGATCAGGCTTTCTCAGCCAGGAGTTATGAAGCCCTGGAAGGGTTTCTCGAAAGAGTAGGAGTTAATGTTGTATATTTAAAGCAAAATTGCTAAATGTTTATGGGAAATAACCAGACATGGTCACGTCCATCGCTTCCCCCCTCCCCAATGACCAGTGATGGGCCTGGAGGGGGTGGGAAGGGGAGGGGCCCCGGGTGGGCGTGTCCACAGCTCTGCTTCCCAACCCTGTTCTGCACGATCGTGCCACTTTGGGTTTTGCGAAGCCTGAAGAATGTTTCACGCCTTTCTCAACGGTAAAAAAGTTGTGAAAGTCTGCTCTTGCGTAACAGCCTTCACTGCTCTTGGACAACACTGTTGAATACAGTCTTAATGGCCATTTTGCTAAAGCCATAAGAAAGAAAATATTTCACAGGACTTTTATTTGAAAAACCAAATGGGGGGGAAGGAAACTACGTGGAAGGCAAGAACTTGCGTTTTGCGGGGTCTAATTTTCCCCGGCTTTCACCTCCTTACCTCCGGCTCGCGTTTCTGCTTTCCAGGGGTGAGCCCAAGACCTGGTATGGGGTCCCGTCCTTTGCCGCTGAACATCTGGAAGACGTCATGAAGAAACTGACCCCGGAACTGTTTGAGAGCCAGCCGGATCTGCTGCACCAGTTGGTGACGCTCATGAACCCCAACACGCTCATGGCTCACGGAGTCCCAGTGAGTCTCTTTCTTTCCTTTCCGTGCCCTTGAATCCATCCGTCACAGAGCCGGCCTGTTCCCATCGCATCTCCCTCCCTCCCCTTGCAGGTGGTCCGGACCAATCAGTGTGCCGGAGAGTTTGTCATCACCTTCCCCAGGGCTTATCACAGCGGTTTCAACCAGGGCTACAACTTTGCGGAAGCCGTCAACTTCTGCACTGCAGACTGGGTGAGTACAGAGATTCGTGCCTCGGTTCGAGGGGAACTTGCCATGGGCTACCGGACAGGAGGGAGCGTGAGCATGGGCAGCGGTTTGCGGCCGTCAGGTGTGCACACCTCTAAGACTTCTGGGAGCGTCCCCGGGAGCCAGAGTCCTTCGCTGACGGTCCTGACTGTTCCCTCCTCCCCCCTCGCAGTTGCCAGCCGGCCGCCAGTGCATCGAACACTACCGCCGTCTCCGCCGCTACTGCGTCTTCTCGCACGAGGAGCTTATCTGCAAGATGGCGGCCTGCCCTGAGAAGCTGGACCTGAACTTGGCAGCCGCCGTGCACAAGGAGATGTTCATCTTGGTGCAAGAGGAGCGCAAGCTGCGGAAGGCTCTCCTTGACAAGGTGGGGGGCCTAGGCGTGAGCGGGCGCCGCACTTATTGTCCTTTGGAAACTTATTGGCCTCTTCAATGTGGACCAGCGTAGTTTTCAAAGCGATTCGGGAAAGGGAAACCTGTGCTGTTTGCCAGCATCTGGTGACATGGCTGGCCATTTGTAGAAAGATCCTGTGCTCATGACTCCTCTGGAAGGGGGCAGAATCCAGAGAGACTCCTGGAGTCTCCTGGGTGGCTTCAGGTGAACTGTAAAATGGTCAGGGACGCGCCAGCCAGCTTGACAGCACAGACTGGTTTGGGGCATGCTACGGTGGCCCAGCAAGTTCACCTTTCCTCCCGTCCCAGGGTATCACGGAGGCAGAGCGGGAGGCCTTCGAGCTGCTGCCGGACGACGAGCGCCAGTGCGACAAGTGCAAGACGACCTGCTTCCTCTCGGCGCTGGCTTGCTATGACTGTCCGGAATGCCTCGTCTGCCTCTACCACATCGAGGACCTGTGCAAATGCCCCAGCAGCAGGCAGTACCTCAGGTGGGCAGAAAGGAGCCTCCACCTGCCTCTTGATCTAGCTGACTGCCTCCTTTCTCTGGAGAAAGAATCGGGGCACAAGGCTTATTTTTATTTTATAGAACCATAGAGTCATAGAGTGGGAAGGGACCTCCTGGGTCATCTAGTCGAACCCCCTGCACTAGGCAGGACACTCCCAACCCTCTCGCTCATCCATTTGTTTATTTATTTTATTTCTAATTCAGTTTCTGTGCCACCACCAGCTTTCCCCTAAGACAGGCTCAGGGTGGCATCAATAAAATATTGATAAATGGCTCCTCACACCCCCGCTGCCTTTGTTCACCATCAGGTTGTTCATTTTATTGGTGGAATTGTCTGGTTTGGGGCGAGAGAGTGCAGAATGAAAGAGTATTGGGCACACGATGTGCAACAGTTGAGGGCTAACAACAAGGCATAGAGGCTGAGGCCTTCATAAGAATGTCAGAAGAGCCCTGCGGGATTGGACCAACCGTCTATCAAGTCCAGCCTCCTGTCTCACACAGTGGCCAGCCAGTTCCTCTGGACAGCCAACAACGGATGGGATAGAGACAGAGGCCTTCATAAGTACATCAGGAAAACCCTGCTGGATTAGACCAGGGTTCTACCCAGTCCAGCTTAGTGCCTCTGAAAGTGGAGGCAACCCTCAGTCCCATAGCTAGTAGCCGCCGATGGATTTGTCCTGCTCAAGTCGGCCGTGCTGCCTGGCATATGGTGCTGGGGCAGGCTGGTGAGAGCTAGTTTTTTATTAGGACCCCGTCAGAAGTTGTCTCCTAACCCTGGAACTCACAAAAATATTTACTGTCTATGAACATGGGGGTTCCCTTTCAATACCATGGCTTGTAGCCACTTCTCCATGAATCGGTCCTGCAGGGGATGGGCTCCTGTACGGCGTTGGGCAGAGGTTAACCTCTCATCAGGGCCTTTCCAGCTGATTTGTAAAGGAAACCAAAGCTGTGATTGACAGGTCTCCAACCGCTGGTTTAGTTATACCCCAGAGTCAGGGAAATTTTCCTCTTCAGTTAGGCCACAAAGGGTTTGAGCGCATCTGCCTTCAGAGGTTATAGCTGCTGGTTTAACTTTTTAAGAGATCTGTCATTCAGCAACAAGCTTGTTCATGATGGAGTTGGGCAGGCGAGCTTTTTGTAAAGCTGTACGATCAGACTAACTCCTCTTTGCTTCCATCCCCACTCCGAAGGTATCGGTACACCCTGGACGAGCTCCCGGCCATGTTACACAAGTTGAAAGTCCGAGCGGAGTGCTTCGACACCTGGGCTAACAAGGTCCGGATCGCTCTGGAAGTCGAAGACGGACGCAAGAGAAGTAAGTCGCCTGAGCTCAGTGACTTTGAAGGCGCTGGCATGTCACAAAGAGAGTGGGCTTGGTTTCTGGTGTGGCCTGGGTAGGAAGAACCCCGCGTTCCTTCTAGGCCAGGGGTAGTCAAACTGTGGCCCTCCAGATGTCCATGGACTACAATTCCCAGAAGCCCCGGCCAACGATGTCCATGGACTACAATTCCCAGAAGCCCCTGCCAGCGATGTCCATGGACTACAATTCCCAGAAGCCCCGGCCAACGATGTCCATGGACTACAATTCCCAGAAGCCCCTGCCAGCGATGTCCATGGACTACAATTCCCAGAAGCCCCGGCCAACGATGTCCATGGACTACAATTCCCAGAAGCCCCTGCCAGCATTCGCTGGCAGGGGCTCCTGGGAATTGTAGTCCATGGACATCTGGAGGGCCACAGTTTGACTACCCCTGCTCTAGGCCCTTCACTTTTAGTCTCTGCCAAAACCAGCCCGGCATGAGCAGAAGCCGCTTGTGCCGGTTGGACAGCGCTGGGCTTTTCTATCGTAAAACAGAATATGACCTTGCAGAGAAGCTAAAGGAGGCGGGCCGTATAGAAACAGAATCAGTGCAGGGACCAATCAGGGAACGGGAGCGACAGAGCAGCAAGTGGCGGGATTGGTAATCTCCTTCCCTGCTGCTAAGGAGCGAGTTCCAAAACCTGTCGAAGCCGAGATTTTGAGCGCCTTCCCCTTAGCCCCGTGCCCCGGCATCGCTAGCCAGTAGAGGCGGGGGATGGGTGCCGAAGCCCCACTGAGCCCGTCCGGTCTTTGCAGCCCTGGAGGAACTGCGTGCTTTGGAGTCGGAGGCGCGAGAGAGGAAGTTCCCCGAGAACGAGCTTCTTCACCGCCTCAAGAGCTGCTTAAGCGAAGCGGAGAAGTGCGTGTCGGAGGCCCTGGGTCTGCTGAGCAGCCAAGAAACCGGGTGAGTGGAGATCTTGGCTCTGCAGGGCGCAGGCCTGTTCCTGAGAACTGCGCTGGCAGGCAGGGATGCCGCGGTGGCCCATCCAGCAGGGCTCCGGAACGACCCTTTTCTGTGCATCCCAGCCCTCTGAGCAGCTCTGGGGCAGAAAGCCTCTCCCACTCTCCAGGTTCCGTGGACTTGGGCAGATTGTGAGTGGGTGGGCAGAAGGGACTGTGTCGGTGCTTGGCTCTTGGCGTCCTCTTTCTGGCACGGCCAGGGAAACGCCAATCATCGCTTTCGGGTCTGGAAGTGAGTTTTTCCCAGACCAGGCTGGAGGAGGGCATAGAATCATAGAGTTGGGAGGGACCTCCTGGGTCATCTAGTCCAACCCCCTGCACTGTGCAGGACACTCACAACCCTCTCGCTCATCCACTGTCACCTGCCACCCCCTTGAGCCTTCCCAGAATCAGCCTCTCTGTCAGATGGCTCTCCAGCCTCTGTTTAGAAATCTCCAAAGATGGAGAACCCACCACCTCCCGAGGAAGCCTGTTCCACCAAGAAACCGCTCTGAATGGCAGGAACCTCTGGATGTTGAGATGGAATTTAGAATCATAGAGTTGGAAGGGACCTCCTGGGTCATCTAGTCCAACTGTTCCACTGCTCTGTTAGGAACTTTTTCCTGATGTTTAGACGGATGTTTAGATGGCATTGGGGACGCTGTGGGTGGGCAGGTGGTTGTGAATTTCCTGTATTCTGCAGAGGGTTGGTCTAGATGACCCTGGAGGTCCCTTCCAACTCTGTGAGGGTCTGTAAATAATACCCTTGGAGGGTGTCAAGTTCTCCAGGCCACTAAAATTGTCTTTCTCCCCCCCCCCCCCTTGTCTTTCTCTCCCTTGCTTTTCCAGGGAAGCGTCAGTCCACATGACAGTGGAGGAATTGCGTGCCTTCCTGGAGCAAATGAGCAACCTGCCCTGCGTCATGCACCAGATCAAGGAAGTCCAGGTAGGCAAAGCCAGGCTCTGTTGCAGCCTCCCAGCCGGAGGGACCTGAGCCGGCCATTAGGAGTGCTGAACTGGGCCCAATGGGACGTGCTCCAGCGCATAACGCTGGCTGCGAACCTGGGTTCAGCCCGGACCTGACGCGTGCTTCCCCCTCCTAGGGCGTGCTGGAGAAAGTGGAGGCCTTCCAAGCAGACGTCCAGGAGGCCCTGCACGACCTCCCCGGCAACTCCCCGGAGCTTCACAAACTGCTGGCCCAGGGGACCCAGCTCGGGGTGGAGGTGCCCGAGATGGAGCTGCTGGAGAGACAGGTGCAGCAGGCGGTCTGGTTGGAGGAGGTGAAGCAGACGCTGCGCTCCCCCCAGGAGAAAGTCACCCTCTCCGTCATGCGGGCGCTCATCACCTCCGGCTGCGGAGTGGCCCCCAGCCCTGCCGTGGAAAAGGCCATGGCGGAGCTGCAAGAGCTGCTGACCATCGCGGAGCGCTGGGAGGAGAAGGCCCAGATGTGCCTGGAGGCAAGGTGAGGCTCCGTTCGGGTTGCTTCTTGTTGTCCCTTGGGGCTGGGCCGGCACCTGGGGCATGATGA
Source organism: Paroedura picta (assembly GCF_049243985.1). Lineage (NCBI taxonomy): Eukaryota > Metazoa > Chordata > Lepidosauria > Squamata > Gekkonidae > Paroedura > Paroedura picta. The sequence continues at coordinate 171,946,356 of NC_135371.1, read as the reverse complement.
CGCCCACCAAGGTCCCCGCCTGATAGGTTCTACTCTTCCCCCTCCGCCCAACCCTCGCAGGCAGAAGCACCCGCCCGCCACCCTGGAGGCGATCATCAAAGAAGCTGAAAACATTCCCGTGCACCTGCCCAACATCCTGTCCCTCAAGGAGGCGCTCTCCAAAGCACAGGCTTGGATCGCTGACGTGGAGGAGATCCAGGTGCGCAGGGGCAGTGAGGGATGGGAGGCTTGGCCGCCGGATTATGGGCAGGCCCCCTTGGGGCGTTTTGCAGGCTTCGCCAACCCCGTGGCCCTCTGCTCCTCACAGAACGGGGACCATTACCCCTGCTTGGATGACCTGGAGGGGCTCGTGGCCGTGGGCAGGGACTTGCCGGTCCGCCTGGAGGAGCTGCGACACCTCGAGGTGCAAGTGGCCACCGCGCACTCCTGGCGGGAGAAAGCCTCCAAGACGTTCCTCAAGAAGAACTCCTGCTACACGCTGCTAGAGGTCAGTCCTCGCTCCTGAGCCCGTGAGGGGGGGGCAGACAGGGCAACGTGGGACAAGCCCCACGGAGCCCGGCTTAATTCCTCGGCCTCTCCTGCCAGGTGCTGTGTCCGTGTGCCGACGCCGACTCAGACAGCGTCAAGCGCACCAAATGGCAGCGGGAGAAGGAGCCGGGGCTGTACAAATCCGACACGGAGAGCCTGGGCCTGTCGGCACAAGACCTCAGAGACCCCGGTTCCGTGGTGAGCGCTGGGAGCGGGCCCCCCTCCCCAAATTGGCTATCTTGTGGTCAGATTTCGCTTCCTGAGCCTGTAAAGATTCTTGGCTCTCAGTACAGGCCTAGAGTTGGGGCTTCCAGGCATCAGATGCAAGCCAGTTCCTTGGCAAGCGCAGACACACATATATGTATTTAATTGTTAATGCATTTGGTTTAAAATCCTCAATGATTCTGCCGTGATAGGTCTTAGGAAATTGGGGGGGGGGGTGTATAGTGGGTTTTGGGTTGCGATTGGAACCTCTGGATTTGTTCTGCTTGGTAACAGTTGCTCAAGTGAAATAGAGCCTCAGGACATTGGTAATGTAGAGCCCAGCAGCCCAGCAGGAACTGCACTTGGCAAAATTATTACTCCAAATAAGACATAATAACAAGGATAAAAAACTTTCCCAGACAACACTGTTGTCAAATAGCTTCAGAATACTAATCAACAATGACCGAAGAATACAACAACCAAAATTCTAAATCATTATGATTACGATCGGGAAAGGCACCAGTTTGCAGCTTCTGAAAAGAGCCATTTTACTGAAACCAAAATCATCATAATTGTTCATAACTTTTGATTGGATTTGGTGGCTATTCAGACAATATGACAGTACAATGACAACAATATTGTTGGGAAAAATTTTATCCTTGTTATTTGGAGTCCTTTTTTCCGTTTGCAGTTCCTGCTAACAGTTATTGCCGTTGTGGAACTGTGTGTGTGTCCTTCCCCCCCCCCCCCCCACTGATGCTAGAAATCGGGAGAAATCTTCTCTTCTGCCCATTCCTGACGGTCTTGTCTTGCGCCAGCAGATCCTGGCCTTCAAAGAGGGCGAGCAGAAGGAGAAAGCGGGGATCCTCTGCCTCCGCCAGTCCAACGCGCAGAAGCCCGTGCCCTCGACGCCCTGCCCGCCAGGGGGCCAGTACTGCGTGTGTTCCCAGCCCCCAAGCCCCGCCATGCTGCAGTGCGACCTGTGCCAGGACTGGTTCCACACGGCCTGTGTGGCTTGGCCCCGCCTGGGCACCCCCCGCCCTTCTCCCGCCTGGTGGGAATGGGAAGCCAAGTTCCTGTGCCCGCTCTGCCAGCGCTCCCGCCGGCCCCGCCTGGAGACCATCCTGGCGCTGCTGGTGGCTCTGCAGAAGCTGCCCGTGCGGCTCCCCGAGGGCGAAGCCTTGCAGTGCCTGACGGAGCGGGCCATCACGTGGCAGGACCGGGCCCGCCAGCTCCTCGCCTCCTCGGAAGTCGCGGCCGCCTTGGAGCGTCTGGCCGGCCTGCGGCAGCGGCTGCTGGGGGACTCGGGCAAGGAGGCGGGAGCCCTCAAAGAGAGCAGCTGCAACGAACAGACCAAGGTGAGTGGAGGTGGAGGTGCCTCCCCTCGCCTTTCCACAGGCAGGATCCGGTGCTTGCTCTATTTTAACGGAACGCGACTTAACATATGCTGCAGTTAAACGGAAAGGGCCAGATGGGGGTGACGAGAGACAAAACTGGACCAAGAGCTTCCGAGTATTAACAGGCAGAAGACCTGTGGCGGGCGACAAGCCTGATTGGATAACGTCTCCTTTGTGCGGCTGTAGGATTGGTTGGTTAGCTCAGATCGGCACGTCTGGTTCAGCCCCGGAACCGGCGGGGGTCTCCTTGGTGTTGGCCTGCTTGGCTTGCAATGCTGGAAGCCAGAGTTTCTCTTCATTGTTGGCTAGGCTGTGGAGATGCTCTTTCCCCTTTTAGTAACAATTCTAGGCGCTGTGCCGTCTCCCCCCCCCCCCCCAATTCCATCAATTTGGTCTCTGAATCAGCGTTGTTTCCTCAGGCAGTGCTCTGAAAAAACGGGGGGTTATTTGGTACTTTTTCCTTGATCTTCCTCCCTCCCCTCTGAACACTGTGAAGGCCTATGTATCTGAAGGAGTGAGGACGTGCACAAAAAACCTGTGCCCAGAATTAAACCCTTTGAGTCTTAAAGGTGATGCGGGGCTCCGTCTTCGGTTCTCTGCTTGCTTCAGTTCTCCTTCTCCATTGCTTTTGGCCATTTCCCTGCCTCCCGACCAAATCCTGATCCATCTTGCGCCCTCTCACCCTTCCTCTCAGCCTCTTGGCTTCTGTCTCCATATGCCTCAGCTTCCTGAGCACCTTGGCATCACTTCCCAGGCTTCGATTTGTGGTTTCAAAAAAGGGTGCTTAAAAAAAAAATAAAATCCAGCTATTTCAAAATTTGGCCTGCAAGCTGTTCAGTTGTGGGATCAACTTGAATATTTAGGGGATTGTGCCAGCTTGGCCAATAGGTATCAGAGGCGTCACTGTCTGATGTTTCCTATCCTGTCTTGACTTGGCCTTCAAGTGAATCCCAGGAGAACGCTAGACTTGGAAGGGGCCGTGCAGGCCCTCTAGTCCAGCCCTCCGCCCAGGGCAGAATCAACCTCTAAAGCAGGTTTTCTCAGCCAGGGTTCCATGAACCCCTGGGGTCTCTTGATGGGTTTCCTGGATGGGCGGGAGTTAATTTTTAATTTTTTAAAAAATTAAGCTTTTAGCTGGTAATATATGGGTATGTCAACCCCCCCTCCCAAAACGGCCAATGCTGGGCCTGGAGAGGGGGGGTAGGAAGGGGAGGGCCCCCAGGTGGGCGTGTCCACAGCTCTGCTTCCCAACTCTATTCTGCACCATCACACCCCTTCTGGGCTTCTCGAAGCCCGAAGAATGTTTCAGGCGTTTCTCAGTGGTAAAAAAAGTTGATCAAGGCTGCTCTGTGACACGTACCTGTGAAAAGTGTTTGTCCCGGTGCTGAAGACTGCCAGGGACCCCTAGAGCTTGCCACTAGGCGTGGGCATGAACCAGGGAAATGTGGTTCAGTTGATTCATGGCATGAATCATGAACTGCTACAGTCTTTTAGGAGCCAAATGAACCAGTTCAGTCTGAGGCAGAGTAGAACAACTCGATGTGCTACGGACTCTCTCCTCACAAAGTTCCTCCCCCTGACTGTCCTCTTAACTGCTCTCCAAGATGGGTGAGGTTTAGAGATATGGGGTCCAAGTTACGGCCTCCTAAAGAAAGTACCCCCAGGAAAGTGCTTTCTAGGGAAATTACAGCTCCATGTTCAGGAGTGTATAGAACAGACCCTGTGCAAGTGAGAGACATGAAACTCACAGGGGACCTCCCCCTGATGCTCTTCTACCTGCCCTCCAAGTGAGGTGCAGATTGGACTTTGGAGATCTGAGTTATATTTCTCCCCAAAGGAGATGCCTCCAGAAAAATGCTTAAGAACACAAGGGAAGCCATGTTGGATCAGGCCAGTGGCCCATCCAGTCCAACCCTCTGTGTCACACAGTGGCCAAAACCCAGGGGCCATCAAGAAGGCCACCTGCTAGGCTAGATCTCCAGAAGCACTCTCACTGTTGTTTTTGGGGAAATGTCAGGTGTAGTTTCAGAAGTGCAAAGCTACACCCATCAAACACACAGTAGTGGTGTTTCCCAGGGTGAAGAATTCTCCCCCTCCACACACACACATGGTTTCTTTGAAGTGGGTGTGTTGTTTGATGAACATTTTGACTGGAGACCACCTGTCTGGAGCTGTATTAACCTCACAAACTGCCTGAAAAGTGTGTAGAAAGTTGGTGCTGGTTGACCTGCCATGAATTTCAGTTTATGAATTATGAACCGGCCAGAATTTATCGAGGACTTCAGCTCATGAGCCGGTTTCTGCCCATCCCTACTCTCTGCTTCCCTCAACAGCTGTTTCACCGTTGAGCTACTCAATACTTTTCTAACATCCAGCCACTACCTTTCCACCTGCAATTTAAGCCCATTCTTGAAATGCTGCCACTTAGTGGAGGGCAGGGAGCGGTTCCTACTAACAGTAGAAGACACAGGGTCCACATTCACAGGTTTAAACTGGCAGCCTTCAAGCAGGAGCTGGACATAGACTTATCCTGTATGCTACAGGTTGATCCTGCATTGAGCAGAGGGTCGGACCAGGTGGCCTGTAGGGCTGCTTCCAGCTCTATGAAACCAACTAAGTCCCTCGCTCCCAAGTAGAGAGTGATAGGGACCCTTGCCGAACGGGGGGAGGGGAGTGGGCTATATATTTATTAACTGCCATCTTGGTATTGTGTTTTAACTATGTTTTACTGTTTTTTTTTTTAATTGTATTCACGGACCTGGTTAAATGGCAGGAGACATTTGAGAGCGGCGGTATATAAATATAAATAAATAAATACATTAAATAAATGATTCTGTGAGCCTTGGAAGGCCCTTGTACCACCTGCAGGCTTGTGGGGCTCCATGTAATTTGTGACTCACAAGTACCTTTCGTCTCTCATTTTCCATCTCCTCCCCCTCCAGGTTTCCTTGGAGAACGGAGACTCCACAGCCCCCGAGAAGAACAGCTCCTGTGCCTCAGGTATTACTCTCAGGGTTCTACCTTCCCTGTTTCTCTCGGGAGATGGAGGGAACCGAGTGAGTTCTTGGGGGCCATGGAGGCCGTGGCAGTTTTATTTCAAGCCCCCTGGCCTCCCCCCCCCCCCCCCCGATACAGAGCCTGTGGGGAAGATGAGCCGGGGAGGGCCACTCGATTCTGGTTGCTTCTCACTCTCCCTTTACCCCCCCCCCCCCCGCCATCCCGTACCGGCATGCAGACCTGGAGACGCTCTGCTCGTACCTGCCGCGGCTGCAGGGCCCGGTGCTGGAGCTACCGGAGGCCGCCCGTCTCTCCCTGGAGGAGCTGCTAATGGAGGGGGACCTTCTGGAGGTGACGCTGGACGAGAGCCAGAGCATGTGGCGCCTGCTGCAGGCTGCCTGCGCCCCCCACCTCGACAAGTTCCGCCAGCTGCTCGAGGTGAGCCGCTTTTGGGGGCTGTTGGGAGGCGGGGCAGATCCTGACGATTGGTGGACAGCCCGGCCAGTGTGCTTCTGTCCATGTGCAGCCCCGTGAATTCATTACAGCGGGGGTCACCAACCCCCAGTCCGCAGCCCGGTGCCGGGCCGCGAAGGCCACGGTACCGGGCTGCCAGCAGTCGCGCCTGCCTCCCCCCGCCCACAGCGAGAAGGAAGAGAAGAGGCAGGCGCAGACGCCGGCACGCCAGCGACACAAACGCGAATGCGTGCAGTTGCCCCTGCTGTAGGTTTGGGAGACCCCCCCACCATAAGGTTTCCAAGACAAGAGGCACCAGGGTTGGTTTGCCATTGTCTGCCCTTCGCATCATAACCCTGGTCTTCCTTGGAAGTCTCCCATCCAAATACCAGCCGGGGCTGGAGCTGCTTAGCTTCTGAGGTCGGATGGGGTCAGGCTAGGCTGGACTATCCAGGTCAAGGCATGAAGTCTAAAGGGCTACTAGACGCTAACCTAACAGTTCTACTGCTGACCAACACAGCCCAGCTCTGAAACGGCAACATGACATTCTTCAGAAATTCAGACAATGGCTGTACCAAAAGAAGAAGAGGTGGTTCTTATATGCTGCTTTTCTCTGCCTGAAGGAGTCTCAAAGCGGCTTCCATTCGCCTTCCCTTTCCTCTCCCCACAACAGACACCCTGTGAGGTGGGTGAGGCTGAGAGAGCCCTGATATTACTGAAGAAGAAGAAGAAGAAGAGTTGGTTCTTAGATGCCACTTTTCTCAAAGGGGCTTACAATCGCCTTCCCTTTCCTCTCCCCACAACAGACACCCTGTGAGGTGGGTGAGGCTGAGAGAGCCCTGATAAAGCTGTCCTGACTGAGCAGTGATCAGGGCTGTGGTGAGCCCATGGTCACCGGCTGCACATGGGGGAGCGCAGAATCGAACCCGGCTCCCCAGATTAGAAGTCCGCCCTCCCAACCACCTACACCAAACTGGCTCCACTTCCTTACCCGCTTGCCGCGTGGGAGATCATTTCCCCAATTTTCCAACCAGCGCCTGACCACATGCCGCGGGCGAAAAGGGCGGGATCACTGGTTCCTTCTTTTTTCATTTCCAGCTGGAGCAAGCTGAGCGGCGAGCTGCCCGTGGGCGGGGCCGAGACGCGGAGCGGCGGCGGAAGCGCAAGACGGAGCGCGGCGACTACCCGACCCTGCCCAAGGAGGAGCTAGAGCCAAAGAAGATCCGGGGGGCAGACCCAGCGCCGCCCCAGGGCGGAGCTCCCCCTGCAGCAGGCACAGATTGCAGCCACAATGGAGTTGGGGTAAGGCAGGGGCCGTGGGGAAAGAGCGGGCGTCCCGAGGCGGGGGAGGGGAACGGAGCATGGCCACGGACAGGGGGAGCATGGACCGGTGGCAGGAGCAGGGGAGCGGAGGAGAGGATGGAAGAAGCCTGTGCACAGTGCTCGTTGATTTAAAAAAGAATTATCTTCCTGGCTGCTCGAGGCTGATCCTGCATTGAGCAGGGGGTGGGACTAGATGGCCTGTCTGGCCCCTTCCAACTCTATGGTGCTAGGATTTTTAAACGCCATGGATGTCCGTAGTAACCCCCCGCCTCTTTCCTAGTAGTTGTGACAGCTGGACGATGCCTGGATTTCCCCTTCCTGGACTGTACTGCACTGCAAGGGACTCTGGCAGCCCCACGTCACCCTGTCGGTTTGACTCGCACTCTGCATGGGGGGGGCTCCCGGCCCCGGAAGCTGGGGGGGGCTGCAGCTTCCCACCCCCCACTCCCCCTCTGGGACTCCGCACTGGCCCTGCACCAGACTCTTTTCAGACGATGTAATATTTTCATTTTTTCTTTTTTTCCTTCCTTTTGTATTGTTGATACCTCGGCAGGGGGAAGGTGTGGCAGGGGGGAAGGAAGGAAGGAAGGGGTCGCCGGCACAGGGCCTGACCGTTTGCCCCTCGGCGAAAGCAGTAGAGAGCCCCGCCCTGCTGCTGGGAGAACTAGCGCCTTGTGGGGGACTGCCAGCGGGCAGACAGCGGTGCGCACCAGGCTCCTCCTCCTTTCGGGCAGCGAAAGGAGCCAGGCACCCTCCTGAGGGAGGGCCGCGTCCTCGTACCAGCATTCCCTGGACACTGATGGGGATGGCACCCCCCTGTTGGACAGAGGGGCAGCTCTCCTGAAACACACCTGAACCCCTCTAGTATCTGTTGGGTTTTATAGGAACCGGGGTAACCACTTTGTTCTTTTATTTTGGGGGGGGGGTGGCGGGGAAGGGCAAAGGATCTTCTAGCTCCACTCCAGCCTCTTCTCCGCTGTCCCCTTCCCACCCACCCCCCAAACTCTCCCCCCCCCCAGCTGCCTCAGGCTCTGACACTAAAGTCTTTTGTCTCTCTTTTTAGTGTTTTTTTCCCCTTTCTTTTCTCCAGCAGGGGGAGGGTGGGTTGTTGGGGGTTAGGGCAGGGTGTGTTATTTTATTGTATTATGATTTTTTTATTATTATTAAACTTTGGAGGTTAATGAAGTCTGCTCTGATTTCGGGAGAGGTGGGGCGGCGGGCAGCAGCTCAGTGGCAGAACTCTGCTTGGCATGCAGGAATTCCCCAGTTAAATGGACCAGGCAGGAGGGGATGGGAAAGACCTTGACCTGAGACCCTGGCTCAGTGGCAGAGCCTCTGCTTGGCAGGCAGGAGGTCCCAGGTTCTATCCCCGGCATCCTCAGTTAGAAGGACCAGGCAGGAGGGGATGGGAAAGACCTTGGCCTGAGACCCTGGCTTAATGGCAGAGCCTCTTCTTGGCCCACAAGAAGTCCCAGGTTCAATCCCCAGCATCTCCTGATGACCTTGATGCTCTGTCTTCTCGCTGCTTGAGAGGCAACAGAAGGCTCCTTCTTAAATTACCACAGCAATGGCCATTCTGGAGCCAAGAAGGCATTTTCCTCCCGAACTGATTAGCCCAAGGGTCCTGGTTTTTATTATATATTTATTTATATTTATTGCCTTCCTCTAGGCCACTGATTCTCAACCTGGGGGTTGGGACCCCTTTGGGGGTCAAACGTCCCTTTCACAGGGGTCGCAGCAGGGTGAGCATCTTGGTGGTGGGGGGGTGCCTCCACTGTTGCTGCACCTCCTGAAGGTGCTACACCAGTTTGGTGTAGTAATTAAGAGTGCGGACTTCTAATCTGGCGTGCCGGGTTCGATTCTGCACTCCTCCACATGATTTGTCGCCAGAGGATGTAGCGATGGCCATAGGAATGCACAGCTTTCAAAAGGGATTTGGTTGATACATAAAGGGCTGCTAGGCATGGTGATGGAGGGGAACTTCCATGTTTAGAGGCACCGAACCTCTGAATCCCAGAGCCAGGTGGCATTGGGGAAATTTCGCCCTCGGTGCCTTCCTCCAGAGGAACTGGTTGGCCACTGTCTGTGTGAGACATAAGTTCTTCAATTTGAAGCTAGAGGTCGATTTAACATGCATTTGGGGGGGGGGGGGTTATTCTTTGCTCATCTGTGGAAAGCTCACAGTATGAGGATCTTGGTACCCACTTTCCCCGTATGCAGCTCTGCTCACAGGTAATATTCTTCCTTTTCGCAAAATCCACCAAGGTGCAGCTCCAAGTTTGCGTTTTGTTTAGAAAATAAACCCGGCACTTTTATTCTCTGCAATCCGTTCCTTCAACACAGGGTTAATAATTTAAAAAATCGTAATGGGGTGGGGTGGGGTTTAATGTTGAAAAAGAAACCCCCACCGTTTTCCTACCATGGTAGGGGGAAAGAAACCAAGTCAGCCGTTAGGGGAAAGGGGGGATGGGTAGATTTAGCACTGTAAAAAATAGACTTTTAAGCCAAAGCCCCTGGAATTCAGCGCTGGTCACTATATACATCCGTGGAATAGAGCCAGTGAGCCTTGGTCCTGCGAAACCCTGGAATTAGCCTGGACACGCAACACACAACACACAACCCTGTTAAGCGCTAGCGTTGGCCCTTTCCCCAGGGCCACACAAGGAGTCCAGTGGAATGTCATTCTCGGACACGAACGAGGGGGCCACAAAGGCCCTCAGCTCCGCGGAGGGGAACGGTGGCCTGTCCATGGCTTGGTGCGGTGGCGCCAACGGGTCTTGCCGCTTTGGGGGCTACTCCGGGTCCAGTTCAGTGCGCGGTGGTTGGCGCCATGCGAGTCGGCCTGCGGTCCGGAGTCCCAGGGGGACTGGCGGCCACTCCGCCCGCGGCGGGCCCCTTGGTCGCTGTTGAGCTGGTGCCAGTAGCTCTCGCAGATGCCCAGGGTGGGCGGGGCCTGTTGGGCGAGGGCCCCTTCCAGCAAGGTGCGGGGCAAGACGTGCAAGCGCAGGCGGCGCAGCGTGTGGCGGAAGCGGTTCTCGGTGCCGACGCACTGGTAGAGCCCTCCGTCCGAGGGGGTCACCGGCCCCAGCAGCACTCCCTGGGGTGTGCGCAGGAGCACACGGTCTCGGGGCAGCTGGGAAGGGGTAGAAAAGGCACAAGATTAAGAGTTCAGCTTGTGCCCCTGCTGCCTTTATCTCCTGCGGCGGACGCAGCGTTGGGCTGGATGGGCCACTGGCCTACCCCAGCCTTGTTGGTCTGAAGTAGCACAATAAAATCAGAGTCCAGTGGCACCTTTAAGAGCACTGGAAAGCTCACACCTTGAATAAATCTTTGTTGGTCTTAAAGGTGCTCCTGGACTCTGGTTTTATATATGATCATGTCCCCCAAGAAACGTTTTAACAAATTTTAAAAAATATATTACAAATCAACTCCCATACATTTGGGAAACCCTTCCAGGGCTGTCAAGAAACCCCAGAGATTCATGAAACCCTGATCTACCGATTAATTGGCCTACTATTTGTGAAAGAAGCCCCCCCCCCCTCCACTGCCAGATTATTTATTAAAGGTATCCCCTGTGCAAGCACCGGGTCATGTCTGACCCTTGGGGTGACGCCCTCCAGCGTTTTCATGGCAGACTCAATACGGGGTGGTTTGCCAGTGCCTTCCCCAGTCATTACCGTTTACCCCCCAGCAAGCTGGGTACTCATTTTACCGACCTCGGAAGGATGGAAGGCCGAGTCAACCTTGAGCCGGCTGCTGGGATCGAACTCCCAGCCTCATGGGCAGACAGCTTCAGACAGCATTTCTGCCTCTTACCACTCTGCGCCACGAGAGGCTCTAGATAATTTATTACCTGCTCTAAAAATGAATGGTCGCTGCTAACATTTATCCTATATGTTAACTGATTTTAAATTAAATTTGCATTTCGCTTGTTCTATTGCATTTTAATGAATTATATTGTATGTTGCCCTGAGCCAGCTTGGTGGGAAGGTGGTATGAGAGTCTAATAAATAAATCAATCCCGCTGCCCCCCATCCCCATATTTTCCAGCTTTACCCTGGGCCTTCATTTCTATCCTCTGCAGCCCAGATGACATCACAGTCACCTGAACTGCTCTTCCCAGCTGGTCCCTTTCTGCCTGTAATTTAAACCTATTAGGCGGGACCTCCTATCCTCTGCTGCTCCCTGGAGCAACTCCCTGCCCTCCTCTAAGAGTGACCGCCTTGAAGAAGAAGAAGAGGGAGAGAAGGGAGGGTGGAGAAGAAGAAGAGCTGGTTCTTATATGCCGCTTTTCTCTATCTTCCCTTTCCTCTCCCCACAACAGACACCCTGTGAGGGAGGGGAGGCTGAGAGAGCCCTGAGATTACTGAAGAAGAAGAAGGAGAGTTGGTTCCTATATGCCGCTTTTCTCTACCCAAAGGAGTCTCAAAGCGGCTTTACAATCCCCTTCCCTTTCCTCTCCCCACAACAGACACCCTGTGGGGTGGGTGAGGCTGAGAGAGCCCTGAGATTCCTGCTCGGTCAGAACAGTTTTTATCAGTGCTGTGACTAGCCCAAGGTCCTCCAGCTGGCTGCATGTGGGGGAGCAGGGAATTGAACCCAGCTGGCCAGATTAGAAGTCCGCACTCCTAACCACTCCACCAAACTGGCTCTCCTGTGCCCCCCCCCCATCCCCAACTTCCTCTTCTCCAGCCTAAATACTGCCAGGCTTCCCTCATAGGGCTTGGCCCTGGATCGTCCCCGTCCCCCTCTCTTCTGCACCCGATGCCACTCCGTCCACGTCCTTTTTGCAGAGGGACTTACCACCTTGCGCTTATCGGAACCGTCGGTCTGCACAAGCCACTTGACGGACGCGTGAGGAGATCGCGGTTCACACTCCAGGAACACGCTCCCACCCTCCAGGCCATATTGGACATGTTCTGGCAACTGCTGTTCTACTGGGATCCAAACAAACCAAAGAGCGGAATAAGGGAGAGGATAAAAACCAGAGTCCCTTCCGTCCAGTTCTCCATACAGCTGCCGTCGGCCACGATGCTGGTTATTGGCAAGAGTTATTTAGCCCGAGAAGTCCAGCTGCTTGCACATACAGGCTCGGTCCCACCCCAAAGCTTTCTCCTACGCATCAAAGTCTCAGCTCCCTTTCATGTGGGGAGAGACATGACGAGCGAGGGGAACCTCCACATCCAGAGGCACTAATCCTCGGAGTCCCAGAGTCGGGAGGCGACATCAGGAAGGCTTCAGCCTCCAGGCCCTGCTCTCGGCTCTCTGAACTGGCTGGCCACTGCATGAGACAGGATCCTGGACTAGATTCAGCCTTCCTCAGCTCTTTTACTGTTAAGAAGCCTCTGAAATATTCTTCGAGGAACCCCAGAAGTGACAGGATCATGCAGCATAGGGTTGGGAAGCAGAGCTGTGGACACGCCCACCTGGGGCCCCTCCCCTTCCCACCCCCTCCAGGCCCATCATTGGCAATTTGGGGGAAGGGGGCAGGTAGATATGACCATATGTGGTCATATTACCTGATCAATGGTTTAACACATTTGAGAGAGAGAGAGATTAAAAATTAACTCCCACCCATTCAGGAAATGCCTCCAGGGACATCAAGAAACCCCAGAGTTTCACGAAACCCTGGACTAGATGGCCTGATCCATCTGGGCTCTTCTAAGGTTCTTGTGAAGGCCTCGGCCTCTCTGCTCTGCGGTGGGTCCTCCAGAGAAATTGACTGCTTACTGTGTGAGATGGGAGGCTGGGCTTAATGGACCCCTGGTCAGATCCAGCAGAGCTCTTCTGAGGTTCTTCAGTGCAGGGGTAGTCAACCTGTGGTCCTCCAGATGTCCATGGATTACAATCCCCATGAGCCCCTGCCAGCAAACGCTGGCAGGGGCTCATGGGGATTGTAGTCCATGGACATCTGGAGGACCACAGGTTGACTACCTCTGCTTTAGTGTCATGCCAATCCTCTGAATTCCAAAAATAGGATGCAATGGTGGATGAGGGAACACTCTGCATTCAGAGGCACTAATCCTCCCAAGTCCCAGAGCCAGGAGGCAACATCAGGGGAAGGCCTCGGCCTCTCTGGCCTGTTGTTGGCCCTCCAGAGGAACTGGTTGGCCCCTGTGTGAAGCAGGATGCTGGACTAGATGGACCCCTGGTCAGATCCAGCAGGGATCTTCTGATGTTCTCATGAAGTCCTCAGCCTCTCTGCCCTGTTGGTCTGAAACAGCAGAACCAAGTTTTGAGTCCAGGGGCAACTTGAAGACCAACCAAGTTTTATTCAAGGTCCAGGGGTGGCCCAACCGTGGCTCTCCAGATGTCCATGGACTACGATTCCCATGAGCCCCTGTCAAACAAGGGAATTGTAGTCCATGGACATCTGGAGACCCTGGATAGGCTTTCACATGCCCTCTCGCTGCTTCAGATGCACGGAGACAATCGTATTTGGGTCACGTGATGAGCAAGACTCACTGGGAAAGGAGGTCAATGCTAGGAAATGTTGAAGACAGCAGGAAAAGAGGGAGGCCCATCCACGGCCCTCAGCTTGCAAGATCTGAGCAAGGCTGTTATCCATGGATAGGACATTTTTGAGGTCATTAATTCAAAGTCAACCATAAGTTGGAAGAGATTTGATAGTACTTCTCTCTCTCTCATACACACACAGAGATGTATGTCCTGAGGCTGGCTCTCAGCATAGTACTACAGGGACTCACCCTTGGCGTTGAAGCCCCTGCACTGCCTCAGGGGGTCTCCGTGCTTGATATCCTGGCGCCGACTCCTCCTGTGCGGGAACAAGAGGCCCAGTTTAGTCCTTTCCCACCACAGGCCCCGGCCCCAAAGCGAGCACCTTTGTTATTTCTTAATGGTGCTACCGCTTGACGTTCAACGCCATCTCCCCGCTTTTACTGCCAGATCGTAGGTCCCAGCAATCCGTACAGAAACAGCAAGAGATAAGAAACACATACACACACACACACACACAAACCCCTTAGGTAAAGGTAAAGGTATCCCCTGTGCAAGCACCAGGTCATGTCTGACCCTTGGGGTGACGCCCTCTAGCGTTTTCATGGCAGACTCAATACGGGGTAGTTTGCCAGTGCCTTCCCCAGTCATCACCGTTTACCCCCCAGCAAGCAAGCTGGGTACTCATTTTACCGACTTCAGAAGGATGGAAGGCTGAGTCAACCTTGAGCCGGCTGCTGGGATCGAACTCCCAGCCTCATGGTCAGAGATTCAGACTGCATTTCTGCTGCCTTACCACTCTGCGCCACAAGAGGCTCTTAAATCAGCAAAGAGCTGTTATAACGCTAGTGGGGAATCCGAAGAACCAGCCCCTTTTGCCGAGACGCGGATCAGCTGACGTAACTTTTTATGGGTTCACCTTCCACCTTGAACGGTGGCTCCCTGCGGCTTCTTCCTGACGTGGCTGTCCGGATCAGGGATCCGTAACAAACAGCCCTGGAGCCAAATGTGGCGTTAAAAAAGCGCATCCTTAAATTGAGGTTTGGCAGAAGGGGTGATGGGATGCTGTGCTACATTCTGGCTGTATCCGAAGAAGCGAGGAGCGGTGGATCACGAAAGCTCCTCCCTGGCCACGAATGTTGTTTTCCGACCTGTTTGAGGCTTGGTCACCAGTGGAGTCCTGACACACCGTGATGAGCACAGCCACCAAACAGCTGCCTCAAAATGGCAACTTGCATTCAGAGACACAGTGAAGGTTCTTGTGATGTGGTGCCAAAGCATCTTTAAAAAAATGAAATCTGCAAAGCCAATCAAATCTGCAGTGGCCAGTCCGGAAACATACAGGGAAAAGCCCCTTGGCCACACCCAACTTCTCATAGCACTTGGAAGACCTCATAGCCCCCCTGGGCACCACGCTGGGGACCCCCTGCTCTGAGCATCCTCTGGCCATGAGGTGTTAGCTAGCCGGCCCTCCTGTTCCTATGCGCAAGACCCAAGCAAGTCTGTGAGGCTTACCTTTTCGCCGTATGGCTGTACCGGGCGCACCGTTGCCCATCCCAAGCACAGTACGGGTCACGGGCCAGGCAGCAGTCGGCACAGGCTTCCCCGTATTCACGGCACCGGTGCAGGCTCAGCTGGGAGACGCCCACGTCGGAGGAGACGTACAGCTGTTGCTGCAAAAGAGAGCCCGCCCAGTCAGGCACGGAAGCGAGGAGCCGAGCTCAAAGCCTGTCCCACCCATCAAAGAAGGGTCTTCGGTGGGCACGAGAGACGGGGCCTTTTCAGTGGCAGCCCCACAATCATGAGAACCCAGGAGAGTGTCTTCGATTCAGCCAGTTCGCTTTCATAAATATTAAGAGCCCACTTTTTAAAAAGCTTAAATCTGACCAAATAAAACTGCAGCCATCATAAAAGCCCTGCTGGATCAGACCAGGGGTCCATCTAATCCAGTATCTGTCTCACACAGGGGCCACCCAGTTCCTCTGGAGGTTTAATAAAAAGGCACAGAGGCCGAGGCCTTCATGAGAATATCAGAAGAGCCCTGCTGGGTCAGACCAGGGGTCCATCCAGTCCAGCATCCTGCCTCACACAGGGGCCAACCAGTTCCTCTGTAGGTCCAGCAACAGGGCAGAGAGGCCGAGGCCTTCCTAAGGACATCAGGAGAGCCCTGCTGGATCAGACCAGGGGTCCACCTAATCCAGCATCTGTCTCACAGAGGAACTCACAGAGGAACTCACCCAGTTCCTCTGGAGGTTTAATAAAAAGGCACAGAGGCCAAGGCCTTCATGAGAATATCAGAAGAGCCCTTCTGGGTCAGACCAGGGGTCCATCTAGACCAGCATCCCATCTCACACAGGGGCCTTCATAGGAACCTCAGAAGAGCCCTGCTGGATCAGACCAGGGAGAGTCCATCTAGTCCAGCCTCCTGTCTCACACAAAGGCCAACCAGTTCCTTTGGAGGGCCAGCAACAGGGCAGAGAGGTCGAGGCCTTCCTGAGAACATCAGAAGAGCCCTGCTGGGTCAGAATCCAACAATGAGCAGCCAGTCCTCTGGATGGTCAACAAGGGGGCCTAGAGACCAAGGCCTTCCCCCGACCTTGCCTCCTGGCTCTGGGATGCAGAGGATTAGTGCCCCTGAAGGTGGAGGTTCCCTGAAGCCGAAGGTCTTCTTCACTGGTTGGCAACACATACCGCCAACCTACCCGTTTAGAAGAGATCCAGAGCGTTTTCACCGGAGCAGGAGTCTGCAGGGGGAGAAAAGGGGGGGAAACACCACTTGAGAAATTAGAGCGGTTGCACCAGGGAGGCTTGTCTGCAATTGAGGGGGGGGTCCCCACTTACCCTGAACACCTCGACCTCTTCCAGGGTCAGCTCTTCCAGGACCCCTTGCTCCTGGGGCAGCACAATCACCTTCTGCACAGTGCCCTGGTCTGTAGGGAGAAGGCCGGGCGTCAGCCAGAAACACCCGTCGGGAAATAAAACTCTCCTCCGTCCTCCCTACCCCTCCCTCCCAGGCTGCTGCTGTCAAGTCCGGTTTTCAAGGCAACAGGCGGACAGAGGGGGCT
The DNA here is from genome assembly GCF_049243985.1 of Paroedura picta. Taxonomy (NCBI): domain Eukaryota; kingdom Metazoa; phylum Chordata; class Lepidosauria; order Squamata; family Gekkonidae; genus Paroedura; species Paroedura picta. The sequence goes on along the minus strand of NC_135371.1, from coordinate 171,929,933 downwards.
TTGCCACTGTCCACCATCATGTCACAACCCTGGTATTCCAGGCGGGTCTCCCATCCAGGTGCGAGCCAGGGCCGACTCCGCTTCCCTTCCAAAAAATGACGAGGCTGGGCTATACCACGTATACATAGATCAGTCGTTTTCAACTTTTTGACCACTGAGAAACCCCTGGAACGTTCATCAGTCTTCAAGAGACCCCAGAAGTGGCGCCATCCTGCAGAATAGGGCTGGGAAGCAGAGCTGTGGACACGCCCACCCGAGGCCCCTCCCCTTCCCACCTCCTCTAGGCCCATCACTGGCCATTTCGGGAGTGGGAGGTGGGCAGCTCGACATGACCGTATATGGTCCCACCACCCGAGAAACGTTTAACAGATTTAAAAGGTGTATGCAAAATTAATTAACTCCCACCCATGCAGGAAACCCTTTTGGGGCCATCAAGAAACTCCAGGGTTTTATGAAACCCTGGTTGAGAGAGCCTGACGCAGGAACTGCAAATGAAGTTTTTTAAAGTTGTTGGGCAACCCAAGAGAACCCGGTTCGAGGGGGCGATTCAGCAGGACTCAGGAAGGTTCGGGGGACGTGTTTTTTCATTGCTAGAGAGCCAGTTTGGTGTAGTGGTTAGGAGTGCGGACTTCTAATCTGGCATGCCGGGTTCAATTCTGCGCTCCCCCACATGCAGCCAGCCGGGTGACCTTGGGCTTGCCACGGCACTGATAAAACTGTTCTGACTGGGCAGTAATATCAGGGCTCTCTCAGCCTCACCCATCCCACAGGGTGTCTGTTGTGGGGAGAGGAAAGGGAAGGCGACTGTAAGCCGCTTTGAGCCTCCTTCGGGTAGGGAAAAGTGGCATATAAGAACCAACTCTTCTTCTTCTTCAGTAATCTCAGGGCTCTTTCAGCCTCACCCACCTCACAGGGTGTCTGTTGTGGGGAGAGGAAAGGGAACACAACTGTAAGCCGCTTTGAGACTCCTTTGGGTAGGGAAAAGCGGCATATAAGAGCCAACTCTTCTTCTTCTTCTATTGGAATAAATGATAGATAGGCCAAAACCGCTTCGCTGGCATCCTTTTAGCTACGTGACGTAAGCTGACTGTCCTTGGCTGCCGTTTCCCTCGTCTCCAAGCGCAGGCATCCTTCCGCTCCTCCCCTCGTTCCCATCCGCAGAGGCAGAGAGAGGGGTGTGACTGATTTTACCCAGCTGGATTAAAATTTGGGGGTGCCAACTTGTCTTGGAAGACTCCTGGAGGTTTGATAGTAGAGCCGGTGGGTGGTTGGGGGATTTGGGGAGGATAAACAAAGATAGGAGGCAATGGTGGATGAGGGAACCCTCTGCATTCAGAGGCACTAACCTCCCAAATTTCAGAGCCAGGAGGCAACATCAGGGGAAGGCCTCGGCCTCTCTGCCCTGTTGTTGGCCCTCCAGAGGACCTGATTGTCTACTGTGTGAAGGAAGATGCTGGACTAGATGGACCCCTGGTCTGACCCAGCAGGGCTCTTCTGATGTTCCTATGAAGGCCTCAGCCACTCTGCCCTATTGTTGTCCCTCCAGAGGAACTGGCTGGCCCCTGTGTGAGGCAGGAGGCTGGACTAGAGGGACCCTCCCTGGTCTGACCCAGCAGGGCTCTTCTGATGTCCTTAGGAAGGCCTCGGCCTCTCTGCCCTGTTGTTGGCCCTCCAGAGGAACTGGTTGGCCACTGTGTGAGACAGGAGGCTGGACTGGGTGTACCAGGCTTTCTCAACCAGGGTTTCATAAAACCCTGGGTTTTCCTCACAGCCCTGGAAAGGTTTCCCAAATGGGTGGGAGTTGATTAATTTTTAATATGTTTAAAAATTTGATAAACATTTAGAATGGTGATGCCACCATAAATGGTCATGTCAACCCACCCACCCTCTCCCAAATGGGCCAATGAGGGGCCTGGAGGGGCTGGGAAGGGTAGAGGTCCAGGGTAGGTGTGGATACAGCTCTGCTTTCCCAACCATCTTCTTCACCATCACATCACTTCTGGGGTTACTCAAAGCCTGAAGAAGGTTTCAGGGGTGCCTCAACAGTAAAGAAGCCGAGAAGGGCTGGATGGGCAACCCTACTTAGGGTTGAAGCTCTGGCAAACAGGACCTCCCCAGCGAGCGCCCTCCGGGAACTAGAAGTCCGGGCATACCCGTGCCAAGAAAGAGCACCTCGTAACGCCCGTCCACGGCGTCCACCAGATCGACTGCCAGTGTAGTGAAGCTGTAGGGTACGTTGGTCCTCACCAGGAGGGGGCGCCGCTGAAGCGGGTAGACGGAATTGTACATCAGAGGGTGGTTCCGCACGAAGGTCACCAGCTCGTCGGAGAACTCACGCGTGGAGCGAAGCCCTGGGGTGAAGGTGCCTCCTGGGCACTGAAAAACAGCCAGGAGAGAAGGTGAGACCCGAGAAAAACAATTCCACACAACACTGACCAATGCCTGTTAAATCCACTTCCGATGTACTTTCGTATACTAAATACTAAACAATGCACTTTAAATCCCCTTCCAATGCACTTTCGTACAACTCTGAACAATGCACTTTAAATCCCCTTCCAATGCACTTTCATGATCATTTGTAAAAGGGTCTTGCCGTTTCACACAGGAAAGTCCAGTGGCAAAGTACATATAAATTGCCTTTAAAGTGCATGATCCAGCCCCGGTGAAAGTGACTGTTGGACACGCCTGCAAATGAAAGAAGATGGCTGGAAGCCAGAGGACTGGTCCACTCAAGGAAAACTCTGAAGAACTGTATGCCTCATCTTTCACCCCAAAGTGGCTTGTTCACCTTACCACCTATTCTAGCCACAACCCTGTGAGGAAGGCTTGGCTAAGAGCAAGTGGCCAGCCCACGGTCACCCAGCAAGCATCCATGGCAGAGTTTGGAATTCGAATCTGGGGTCTCCCAGATCCCAGTCCAAGACTCTCATGGCACCCACCGTCACCTTTCCTAGTGGCCACCATGTATTTTTAAAAAGTAGTGGGTCCAGGTGGGGCTGTTGCTCACCAAGGGTTGTGGTTACCCACTGGGGATAGAAATCGTTGAGGGTCCCTGCTCTAACCTGTACACCACGCCATAATTTGGGGTGCGCAGAACGAGCAGCGTGGGAACTAAAGCAACGGCAACGAGAAGGTAGGGGGAGGGGCATCTTGGTGACTCACCGCTCCAGGGCGAGGGTAGGGCACACGGCCTGTGTAGGGCCCCCACTGGTAGTTGTGCCCCTCCTTGTGGGCAAAGGGGCCATTGAAGACCGTCCGTATGTCCGCCATGGAATACACGCAGACGGCAGAGCCCCGGAACACAGACCTTGGGGGCGGAGAGACGGGTGGGGGGAGGTTAGGCCAGCTTTGGGCTGTCCTCTGCCGCTGAAAAGCTGTTCCCATTGCAGACACACTCACCCCAAGGTGGAGAACACCCCGTATAGCAGCGGGTGCTTCTCATCCTGAGTTGGCAGCAGGAAAACATCACCTGGAAACACAGAGGGTCGTATTTATTATTTTATTTGAGACTTTTATATCCTGCTTTTCCTCGTGGTTCAAGGCGGCTTATAATACTTATGAACATTTTCAGAGCAAAAAATAAAACAAGCCACAAATTCCTCCCCTCCTCTTAAAATACACCAACCAATTCAAATCCCTTCAAAGGCATGCAGACGAAGGTCTCCAAGGGGCACCCCCTCTCCACCATGATGGAAAAGGTCTTGGTTCTTTATCTCCCTGTTCTGGTCGTGAACACTTTTGTCGACCAGTGAAGGGAGGTTCCCTACCCTTCATGACTACATTTCTTCTCTCTCACATTCTGCAAGCAGAGCCTTATGCACGAGGTCACCAAGCTCCAGGCTGGAAGCCGAGAAGACAAAAACACTGACAGAAAAGCTACATGCAGAATCGCCAAACCTCCTTTCATTCAGGTTGATTGCACAGCCGAAATCGCGCAGGCGAGGCACTTTCGCGCATGCGCAAAAGTGCCGTGCATGCGCGATGCGTGGCACGGCCCTGATTCCCTCTCCCTACCCTCACACAGTAAGAAGCTTGCGGCCTGGGAAATATTTTACTGCGGGGGGGGGGCGGGGAGAGGGAGCTGCGGCCCGGCGCCATGGCCTTCGCGGCCCAGCACCGGGCCGCGGGCCGCAGGTTGGGGACCACTGTCCTAGATGGTACCAAACGCCAAAAAGGTGTCAGTAGAGTGTCCAGTCAAATTGATGGAATTCGTTGGAAATGTTAGCTTACCGGTTAATTAATTCACATGCGGTGGCAAAATAGTCAGTGCACTTTGGATTAAAATGCATGAAAAATTACAGAGAATTCTAAGTTTCTATTGGACCCTAAATCGAAGTCATTGGGTGATTTTTCCTGTCAGTTTAATGGTATAAACAAATCTGGAGTTCCAGTAGCACCTTTAAGAGCGACAACGTTTTATTTAAGGTATGAGCTTTCGTGTGCAGGCCCACTTCCTCAGATACAATGTGTGCACACGAAAGCTCATACCTTAAATAAAACTTTGTTGGTCTTAAAGGTGCTACTGGACTCCAAATTTGTTCTGCTGCTTCAGACCAACGTGGTTACCCACTTGAATTTACCTGTATGCGCAAGAGAACTTTTTTTTTTCATGCTACAATCAGCCAGGCTTGTGCTTGCTTTGAAATGGAAACAGCAAGATCTGTCAGATGTAGATTTGTGGCCGTAGAAGCTCAAGGATTTTGCTGTAACGGTGGAATTGACTAATTGAGTGACTAGAAGACCATCAAGAAGAATTTCAAGAGCAGGGGGACTTTTTCTTCGGAAACGCTGGTTAATGTTGGATTATAGATTTTCTGTTCTAACTATTTTTCCTGCAAAACTTAATAAATTCCATTTTTAACAAAAAGGATCTTTAAATTCTTCAATATTTGCAGCATATTGCAAAGAATTCTCAGGGAGACAGAGCATCTCGTGTGCCTTCCAATCTCCATGGGAGGCCTAGAACCACTTATTTGATTCGACGCGTTCTACAAACAGAGATTTGACTGTGTGATTCTATGTGCAGCTCTTCCGTCAGCATCTCTGTCTTCTCAGCTTCCAAGCTATCCCCGGACAGGTCATTTCTGCGTGAAGCTCCAGGTTGGATCTGGAGAACTCTGGACATTAATTTCCCAGGCAGGGGAAATTGTTTGCTCTGGAGAGTGGGCAAAACAGCCTTATGTCCTCCTGGGGGGTCCCTCCCTCCTCCAAACTCTGGGTCCAGCCCCCCAAATTCCAGGAATGTCGTAACTCTCAGTCCGCAACTGGACTCACGCAGTTCATCAAAGAAGGTCTCCACGCCGTCTTCTCCGACCACGGAGCAGACTAGTCGGGCCTTCAGGAAGGTGGTCCACTTGTTCACCAAGGAGCGCTGTCCCCCGTCATCGTTCTGAAAAACGACAATGAGGTCTGTCATCCAAAGGCCCCAGGCTTCCCCACCCCCCAGCCAAAAGCAGCGTGGATTTGGGGACAGGGGGTGTGAAAAGCGTCCGTCTACACTGAGCTCTTCCTCTTCAAGCACGACGCAGCAAAGGAACATTTGGTGTGAAACGTGGAAACGGAATTGTGGGGAGGCAGAAGCACCACGGTCTGGACCAGGAAAGGGGTCTTGGAGGTCATCTATTCCACCTCCACCACCTTGTTTGATGCAGGAGTTCCAAAGCTAGATGTCTGCCCATTCTTTGTTTCCTCAGCCTTCATATGGGATGTGCGGTTTCCCTCCCACACTTTTTTTTTGCTGTCAAGTCACAGCCAACTTATGGCAACCCCATAAAGTTCTCAAGAGATATTTAGAGGCAGTTCAGCAGACAGAAGGATTTCCGCCAATAAAACCATGACTCCCCCCTTCCTCCGGAGCTCCTAACTCTTCCTAGGGGGCAGGGGATCATCAGGAATAGTTTGTAGGGAGGATTTTCGGGAATTCCCCTGGAATTGCAGCTCCTCTCCAGACTGCAGAGATCAGTTCCCCTGGAGGAAAGGGCTGCTTGGGAGGGGGGACTCTGTGGCCTTGGACCCCACTGAGGGTCAGGGATGCCAGCCTCCAGGTGGGGCCTGGGGATCCCCTGGAATTCCAGCTCCTCTCCAGACTGCAGAGATCAGTTCCCCTGGAGGAAAGGGCTGCTTGGGAGGGGGGACTCTGTGGCCTTGGACCCCACTGAGGGTGAGGGATGCCAGCCTTCAGGTGGGGCCTGGGGATCCCCTGGAATTCCAGCTCCTCTCCAGACTGCAGAGATCAGCTCCCCTGGAGGAAAGGGCTGCTTGGGAGGGGGACTCTGTGGCCTTGGACCCCACTGAGGGTCAGGGATGCCAGCCTCCAGGTGGGGCCTGGGGATCCCCTGGAATTCCAGCTCCTCTCCAGACTGCAGAGATCAGTTCCCCTGGAGGAAAGGGCTGCTTGGGAGGGGGGACTCTGTGGCCTTGGACCACACTGAGGGTCAGGGATGCCAGCCTCCAGGTGGGGCCTGGGGATCCCCCGGAATTCCAGCTCCTCTCCAGACTGCAGAGATCAGTTCCCCTGGAGGAAAGGGCTGCTTGGGAGGGGGGACTCTGTGGCCTTGGACCCCACTGAAGGTCAGGGATGCCAGCCTCCAGGTGGGGCCTGGGGATCCCCTGGAATTCCAGCTCCTCTCCGGACTGCAGAGATCAGTTCCCCTGGAGAAAAGGGCTGCTTGGGAGGGGGGACTCTGTGGCCTTGGACCCCACTGAAGGTCAGGGATGCCAGCCTCCAGGTGGGGCCTGGGGATCCCCTGGAATTCCAGCTCCTCTCCAGACTGCAGAGATCAGTTCCCCTGGAGGAAAGGGCTGCTTGGGAGGGGGACTCTGTGGCCTCGGACCCCCTGTGGTCCGTGTCCTCCCCAAGCTCCATCCCCCAAATACTCAGAATTTCACAACCTGGATCTGGCCTGTCTTTCCTCCCATATTCTGGCTCCACCACAGCCAGCACCTTCCTCAACGGGGAGACAGCGACTGTCCACAAAGCCCTGTGTATCCCCCCTCGCAGGATTGTCGCTCACCAGGCAGACCCGTCCCACCCGAGCGAGCACAGCGGGCCCCACAGCCCCCTCCAGGGCTTTCTCGCGGAAGAAGAAGTACAGCTTGTCATCGTTGTGGTCGGAGCTGTCGGGAATGACGTGGGCCTGGAGGAAAACAGGATCTGGGGCAGAGAGGAAAGAGAGGCTGTTACTTGGGTTCCCCACCGGAGGGCGCTGCAGGAAAACAGCAGCCAGCAGCGGTCAAGGGAGCACTCTAGGGCACCTCCCACAAGCCGCCCAAACTGCAGGGGTAGACAACCTGTGGTCCTCCAGATGTCCATGGACAGTCTCTGCAGTCTGGAGAGGAGCTGGAATTCCAGGGGATCCCCAGGCCCCACCTGGAGGCTGGCATCCCTGACCCTCAGTGGGGTCCAAGGCCACAGAGTCCCCCTCCCAAGCAGCCCTTTCCTCCAGGGGAACTGATCTCTGCAGTCTGGAGAGGACCTGGAATTCCAGGGGATCCCCAGGCCCCACCTGGAGGCTGGCATCCCTGACCCTCAGTGGGGTCCAAGGCCCCAGAGTCCCCCCTCCCAAGCAGCCCTTTCCTCCAGGGGAACTGAGCTCTGCAGTCTGGAGAGGAGCTGGAATTCCAGGGGATCCCCAGGCCCCACCTGGAGGCTGGCATCCCTGACCCTGAGAGGGGTCCAAGGCCACAGAGTCCCCCTCCCAAGCAGCCCTTTCCTCCAGGGGAACTGATCTCTGCAGTCCGGAGAGGAGCTGGAATTCCGGGGGATCCCCAGGCCCCTCCTGGAGGCTGGCATCCCTGACCCTCAGTGGGGTCCAAGGCCACAGAGTCCCCCCTCCCAAGCAGCCCTTTCCTCCAGGGGAACTGATCTCTGCAGTCTGGAGAGGAGCTGGAATTCCAGGGGATCCCCAGGACCCACCTGGAGGCTGGCATCCCTGACCCTCCGTGGGGTCCAAGGCCACAGAGTCCCCCCTCCCAAGCAGCCCTTTCCTCCAGGGGAACTGATCTCTGCAGTCTGGAGAGGAGCTGGAATTCCAGGGGATCCCCAGGCCCCACCTGGAGGCTGGCATCCCTGACCCTCAGTGGGGTCCAAGGTCACAGAGTCCCCCCTCCCAAGCAGCCCTTTTCTCCAGGGGAACTGAGCTCTGCAGTCTGGAGAGGAGCTGGAATTCCAGGGGATCCCCAGGCCCCACCTGGAGGCTGGCATCCCTGACCCTGAGAGGGGTCCAAGGCCACAGAGTCCCCCCTCCCAAGCAGCCCTTTCCTCCAGGAGAACTGATCTCTGCAGTCTGGAGAGGAGCTGGAATTCCAGGGGCTCCCCAGGCCCCACCTGGAGGCTGGCATCCCTGACCCTCAGTGGGGTCCAAGGCCACAGAGTCCCCCCATACAAATCACACAGGCTAGGTAAGCATGTACAGCTAAAATAAAAGGATTCCATAGCAAAATATTGTTCCCAAATGGATTGCATCAAACTTAACATTTCTTCATTTGCCTTTGACAGCTTACTTTTGATCTAAATTTATGTATTTAAGTAGGCTAATCATGCCGCCCCCGTGTGCCAAAAGGTTGGGGACCCTTGATTGAGGTTATCCATGCAGTATTTCTTTCTTCCCTTTTAAAAAAGCCACTTACAAAAGAGATACTCCCGAAGGCCGGCCCTGGTAATGATACGCAGCATGAGAGAAAACAGAGAGAAAGAGGAAGTTTTGTGGCATCTTAAAGGTCAACGTATCCCCTGTGCAAGCACCAGGTCATGTCTGACCCTTGGGGTGACGCCCTCTAGCATTTTCATGGCAGACTCAATACAGGGTGGTTTGCCAGTGCCTTCCCCAGTCATTACCGTTTACCCATTAAGCAAGCTGGGTACTCATTTGACCGACCTCGGAAGGATGGAAGGCTGAGTCAACCTTGAGCCGGCTGCTGGGATCGAACTCCCAGCCTCATGGGCAAAGCTGTCAGACTGCACCACAAGAAGCTCTTATGGACTATCAAATTTGCTGTAGCGTAGGGTTTTGGAGGGCCTGTCCTGGATGGGCTGGGTTGGCATGACCTATTATTTGTATGTGAGACAAGCAAGGAAGTCCAGGGTTGCTATGAAGAGCTATGGTTGGCCAGTGGCCAACCCCCTATTTCTGTCTCTGGACCTAGAGGACCCAAGCTAGCCCGATCCTAGAAGATCTCAGAAGCTAAACAGGGTTGCTATGATTAATATTTGGATGGGAGACCACCAAAGACACCCAGCGTTGCTATGCAGAGGAAGGCTATGGCACAAACCACCTTTGAACATCTCCTACCTTGACCTGGATGGCCCAGGTTAGCTCAATCTCATCAGATCTCGGCGCTTAGCACAGTCAGCCTTGTTTAGGACTGGGATGGGAGACGCCCAAAGAAGCGCAGGGTTGCTACGCAGAGGCAGGGCACGGCCGACCACCCCTGCCTGTCTCTTTCCGATTGACAGCGCAAAATTCCACCGCAAATTCTAGCCTTCCGAAGGTTCCAGCCCACAATAGCTGGCTCCACCATAAAACTGCTAATATTCCAAAGGTAAGCCCAGAGCTTGTTCAAAGTCCCTTAAACAGATTAACCCGGGATTCTTAATTATGGCTTTAACGTCCACAGACTTTCGCATCAGCTAATATCCCTGCTGTTCGGCCATCGCCCTGCCCTACCGTAGAGCCAACGGGAGTCGTGCTGCTCGGTACGCACAGCCGGCCGGGGCCCCATGGTACGGAACAACGCGGCATCGGTGCCCATGAAATCCACGTGCACACCGGCGTAGAGAGTGGAGTCTGAACAGGAGAGAGGAGAAGAGAGTCACCGAGAGCGATCCATGGGCAGCAAACCGAGGAGGCGGCAGGAGGAACATCTGGGCAGCTGCAGCAGCGGATCGGAAACAGCCTGACTTTGCCAGACTTGGCAAAGCCCGATCTCATAAGATCTTGGAAACTAAGTGGAATCAGTCTCGGGTACTATTTGAATGGGAGACCACCAAGAAAGCCCGGCCAGTGGCCAGTGGCCAACCACCGTTGTGTGTCTCCTGCCTTGCAACCCGATGGCCCTTTCTACCCCCACTGCTAAAAAGGTATCACGCAGACGTTGTTATGTGTTACCGTGACCGGCCCTGCATTTGCAAAAGACAGAATCCGGGGACGGTGGTGGGTTTGGATTTGCACTCAGGGTCACCTGCACTCCCTCAAGGGCACTCACTGACAAGGACGGCCATGCTGTTCTGCCGTGGGTCGTAGGGGCATCTCCCCTTGCCGGCTTCTAGCGATCGAGGCACCATCCGGAAGAGATACTCCTTGCAGGGAGGAGAGGAGAGAAGACAGTCTGGGTGTCAGAGCTCAAGCCAGATAGACCCCCCCCCCGTCCAACTCATGCCCTCAATGGGGGACAGCCACGCCCCAGTTGGGCTCTGGGCCAGCCTAGGGTCTCCAACCTGCAGGTGGGGCCTGCGATCTCTCGTATCCCCAATTGATCAGCAGGCGGTCAAAATCAGTCCCCCCAGGGAAAATGGTTGCTTTGGAGGGGGGGCGGCTCTATAGCGTTGGCCCCTCCTCACCCCCCCCTCCCAGTCCCAGGATCTCCCCCAGTGGCAACCCTTGTGCATTCCCCTTGACCACCCCGTCTTCAGATGCCCGCCCGTACTTCGGAGCGCCAGCCCCGGTTGATGAGGGCGCACACCGGGTGGTAGGCGCTGGTGCCACAGGCGTAGAGATGTGTTCGGTTCAGCGGCTGCATCAGTCGGATGTAATTGGAGCACTCGCCCTGGAAAGTCGGAGGGACAAAAATGACAGATTTGGCAGAGACGGCGAAACTGACCTCGCTGATTAGAGAGAGGTTCTGTTTCATGGAAGGGACCTCCGGGGTCATCTAGCCCAGGGGTAGTCAACCTGTGGTCCTCCAGAGGTCCATGGACTACAATTCCCATCAGCCCCTGCCAGCAAACGCTGGCAGGGGCTCATGGGAATTGTAGTCCATTGACCTCTGGAGGACCACCGGTTGACTACCCCTGATCTAGTCCCACCCCCTGCGAAAGGAAGGAAATTCACAACTACCTGCCCACCCAACTCATCCCAATTCCGTGTCCAAATGACGTCTATCGGTCCCACCAAGAAAAAAACAAAACACAGAATCCCTGGCCACTCTGGCCAGTAAGAAATTTGCCTCCCAACCCCAAAGGGCCAATGGTCATTTCCCTGGGCATGCAAGAAAGGGCCACAAGAGCCCAGCAAATTCCAATGTGCTGCTAATTAGAAATGTCGTGCAGGATATGGGGGGAGGGGGAATTAATTGATGGGGAAGAGGGATAAGGGGGGGGAATGAGTTTACGGGAAAACTAGGGGCCTTATTTCTTTTAACATAATCATAAAGTAACTGATAAGTAATTTGATTTATGTTCCTCACAGATGAAATTGGAAGCCTCTACAAAATTCCTTATGTATCTTTTCTCCTTTCTTTTATTTATTTTTAAATCTTTAGACACCCAAGATCTACGGCAGGGGTGGGCAAATTGTGGCTCTCTAGATGTCCACGGACTACAGTTCCCATGAGCCCCTGGCAGCAGGATAATGGGAAGGTCAAGCGACCACCACTCACCCACTGGCCCTTCCCGGCCAAGCGGCATTCATTTCGATGGGTCGCCAGTGCAGGCCAATGGATCTAAGGAGAAAAAAGAAGAGCTGGGTTCTGATACCCCACTTTTCACTTCCGAAAGGTGCCCCAAAGCGGCCGACAAACACCGTTCCCTTCTTCAATAGACACCAGGGGAGGCCAGTGGGGCGGAGAGAGCTCTGAGAGAACTGGGATTTTGTTCAAGGTCAGTCCTTGGTTCTTTAACCACTACACCACGTTGGCTTGGAAAAGGGAGAGCCTTTCCCCTTGAGAAAAGAAAAGCTGGTCCACAAAGCTCACACCACAGAGCTAGCTGCAGCTGAACCCGCAGGGTGGGCTCCTTGCTCTCATCCACCTCCTTGCTGCTTACAATGAGGGGCTCCTTGTTGATGTTGTGGAGGTCCAGGGCCACCAGGTAGTCTCGGGCGCCCATGTAGAGCCGCTCTTGGTCCTGGTCCATCAGCAGGATCCTATAATCACTCGTGTTGAAGGCAAAACTGAAGGGCCGGGCGGTGCGAGTCTCCAGCAGCTCTGCAAGGGAAGAGTGCCTCAGAGTCAGGGCCCAAAGCTAGAAAGTGGCCTCCTTATCTCCATCACTCTTCTGGCCTCCAGGCTGGGAAAGACCTGGAGATGAAGGGATGTGGCCTGAGGAGGGCAGGGCTTGGAGAGGGACAGGGCTTCCGTGGGGTGCAATGCCACAGAGTTCCCCTTCCAAAACAAGCCCTTTTCTCCAGAGAAACTTGGCAGCAGGAGATCCATTGCAACAGTGGCAGATCTCCAGGTTCAGTGCCTGAGCCTTCGGGGAAGCGATAATAAATAAATGCTCATGATATTCATGAGTCAGGATACAAGGCCGCAGAGCCCAGGCCGGTCTGAACACATGGACATGCTGGGGAGTTGCCTGGGGCCCCATGAACATAAGGGCCCCATGGCAATATGTATGCACTGACGCATAGAATCATGAAGGGACCTCCAGGCTCATCTAGTCCACTCCCACCCAATACAGGAATCTCACTCCTACCGCACACCCACCCTAACCCCAATTTCATTCCCCCTCCCCCAAAAATGCCAGAATCCTGGCCAATCTGGCCAGGAATACCATTCATTTGCCAGCATTTTTGCTTTTCAAGGTCAAGGTTCACATTGAGGAATCTTTACTGCACAGCTTGTTTTTTTAATGTTTAAACACTGACTTGGTTGGCGGTTTCAATAAATATGTTTTTATTAATTTTATCAATAATTTACTTCCCCCCCCCCCCGTCAATGGTTCTGTCGGCCCTGTCCCCAAGGCCCTGTTTCTCCTGGGGGCTTACAATGTTAGGACAGCCTGAGCCCACCCTCCGAAGCGGCCATTTTCTCCAGGGGAATTGATCTCTGTCTCCGGGAGATTGCCAGCTCAGGGTTCGGAAATACCCAGAGATCGGGGGGTGGAGCCTGTGGGGGCGGAGCCTGGTGAGGGGAGGGGCTTCAGTGGGGGCATGAAGCCACAAAGCCCCTCCCCCTGAAGCCGCCATGTCCTCCAGAGGAATGGCTCTCCGTTGCCGTAGTCCAGGCACGACTGGGAGGTTGGCAACCTGCCCTGCTGCCCTCCTTCCCACCAGAGAAGGCCGGGCCTTCCTCTTTGCCCGCCGAAAGGGCAGCAGCTGGAGAACGTTAATCCGTGCGCTGGCCAGGGCCGGGCCGGCCAGGGCTGGGCTGAGCTCAGGGGGTATTTTGGTCCCATGAAGTGGCTAAGGCGGGGCCGACGTGGGCGTGGGGGGGGGGGCCTGGGCGGCTGGTACAGCAAAGAGCCTAAATCCCCCCGGCCACATTCCACAGGCCCAGATCAGAGAGCGCCGCCTGGTGCGCTTCCCACCTGTGGTGACCTTGGGGACGGGGCCAGAGGACGGCGGCCACCAACCCCATGGCCCAGCCAGGCCCTGTAAATCCCCGAAGACAAATCTGGGCAAGAATTCAGAGGCCGAGCACCGAAATTGGACTAATCCTTCCGGATAAGCGACCTAAAGAGCAGATTTCCGAGGATCTCGGTGGGGACAGGTGGGGGGGGGGAGCGGGAGGGCTCTTCCAAACGGACGGGGAACCTGTTAAAAAAAGATCTCCAAGAATCGGAGCCTAAATATCTAGACGCCACCTTTCTCTTTGGCCAGCTCTGCTCTTGCCCAGGAGAGAGAGTGCCAGACCTTCGGAAAACCTGATGAAATACCACGAGATTTAGGGTGTGGCAAGGGGGACTCTAAAAAAACCCCACTCCCCCCCCCCAAAAAAAATAAATGCTCAACAGCTTTGCGGCAGGGGGCTGGGTAGAATGGTGGATCCTGAATTGGATGGAATTGATAAATGAACATTATATAATGCTGAAGACAGGTCACCCGCCAAGGTGCCAACCTCCCTTCAGAGCAATTTAGGACTTTCGGTAGCTGTAAACCACCACAGAGCCATTGAGGAAGAGCTTTTGCATGTTTAGATGTACTCCCCAGAACGGCCCCCAATAACGGAGGATAACGTACATACAGATTAACTTCAAATTAACCTCTGGGGGGGACTGACACATGTTGTGTTGGGGTAGATTCAGGGAGTCAGCCGTGCTATGCAACAGAATGTAATTTGGGTCCAGGAGGACCTTGAAGACCAACAAAGTTTCAATCTGGGCATAAGCTTCTGTGGACATGCGCACTAGAAGTGTGCATGCACATGAAAACTTATGCTCAGAATTAAACTTTGTGTTAAAGGTGCCCCTGGACCCAAACTATGTTCTGTTGCATTTGGGGTCTAGTTCTGCTCCTAGCTAGTTATCTGAAATAACAAAAAAATACACTATGTTTTCAACCTAAGTCAGGGATTCCCAACCAGAAGAAGAGTTGGTTCTTATATGCTGCTTTTCTCTACCCGACGGAGTCTCAAAGCGGCTTCCATTCACCTTCCCTTTCCTCTCCCCACAACAGACACCCTGTGAGGGAGGGGAGGCTGAGAGAGCCCTGAGATTACTGAAGAAGAAGAAGAAGAGTTGGTTCTTATATGCTGCTTTTCTCTACCCGAAGGAGGCTCAAAGCGGCTTATAGTCGCCTTCCCTTTCCTCTCCCCACAACAGACCCCCTGTGAGGGAGGCGAGGTTGAGAGAGCCCTGATATTCCTGAAGAAGAAGAAGAGTTGGTTCTTATATGCCACTTTTCTCTACCCGAAAGAGGCTCAAAGCGGCTTACAGTCGCCTTCCCTTTCCTCTCCCCACAACAGACACCCTGTGAGGGAGGGGAGGCTGAGAGAGCCCTGATATCACTGCTCGGTCAGAACAGTTTTATCAGGGCTGTGACTAGCCCAAGGTCACTCAGCTGGCTGCATGTGGGGGAGCGGGGAATCGAACCTGGCATGCCAGATGAAAAGTCCACACTCCTAACCGCTACACCAAACTGGCTCTCTAGCAATGGCAAGAGACGTCCCCAGATCTTCCCGAGTCCTGCTGAATCGCCCCCTGGAACCGGGTTCTCTTGGGTTGCCCGACGACTTTAAAAAACTTCATTTGCAGTACTTACGTCAGGCTCTCTTGACCAGGGTTTCATAAAACCCCGGAGTTTCTTGATGGCCGCAAAACGGTCTCCTGCATTGGGTGGGAGTTAATTAATTTTGCATACACCTTTTAAATCTGTTCAACGTTTCTCGGGTGATGGGACCATATATGGTCATGTCGAGCTGCCCGCCTCCCACTCCCGGAATGGCCAATGATGGGCCTAGAGGAGGTGGGAAGGGGAGGGGCCTCTGGTGGGCGTGTCCACAGCTCTGCTTCCCAACCACATTCTGCAGGATCGCGCCACTTCTGCGGTTCCTCGAAGGCTGATGAACGTTCCAGGGGTTTCTCAAGGGTCAAAAGGTTGAAAACGGCTGATCTATGTATACGTGGTATAGCCCAGCCTCCCCTGTGAGGGAGGGGAGCCTGAGAGAGCCCTGAGATTACTGAAGAAGAAGAAGAAGAGTTGGTTCTTATATGCCGCTTTTCTCTACCCGAAGGAGTCTCAAAGCGGCTTCCATTTGCCTTCCCTCTCCTCTCCCCACAACAGACACCCTGTGAGGTGGGCGAGGCTGAGAGAGCCCTGAGATTCCTGAAGAACAAGATCCATGTGTTGCACACTCAAATGGGTATCTCATCAAGGCTTCTACCTGTAGCCTTCGTCCATATATCACAAAAATGTCACCACTAACTTGGTGCGGTGGTTCAGAGCAGCAGCCTCTAATCACTCCTCCTCCTCCACATGCTGCCGGCTGGGTGACCTTGGGCCGGTCCTAGTTCTCTCAGAGCTCTCTCAGCCTCACCTCCCTCAGAGTGTCCATTGTGGAGAGAGGAAGGGAAGGCGAATGTAAGCCGCTTTTAGACTCCTTCGGGCAGTGAAAAGCAGGGTACAAAGAGCCAGTCTTCATCTCTTCACTGCAATAACTTTGGAACCCCCCCCCCCCCCCCATGTTTAGCAGGCACCAGCTTGCCACCAGCCCCCTGGCAGTCCCCCTTTCATTGGCCAACAACAGCCCTGCATCGGTGGCCAATGGATCGGTGGCCAAACTCTTTCGATATGATCCCTTTGAGACACTCTCCTGTGGAGCATCAACGTGGCCGTCTCACCATTTTACCAGTGCCGCACTTTTCTTTTGCAAATCCTTCTGCCAGTGAGGACTGACCTTTCTCCTGTGACTTCACGGGAAGGAACCCGCTGTTAATAAAAGGAAGGATCAAACTTTGAACTCGGACAGTCTGGGTGAGCAGCGCTCTTGTTAAAGGCCTCTGTGCCCGCAGCTCGTTCCGGTTTGGGAATCTTGCAGGTCTTTTTCCGAAGGAAGCAATGACATTTCGAATCTGGCTCTCTGGTCTCAGGACAAGATAACGTACCGGACCAACACGGCTACCCACTTGAATCTAAGGAAGGAAGGGTTCTTCTGCAGTGGCTAATTTCTGCTATTCTCAGAGCCCAAATAGCTGTGTGATGGAATGGGGAAAGGAAGAGGGGGCCAGAGAAGGCTAGGGCGCCTGTTTTCATGGTTGCCAACTGCCAGGTGGGGCCTGGAAGTCTCCCAGAACTATAACCAATCTCCATCTTGAAAACGGGATTAGAGAGATTCAACTAGGACTACTCTATCGGCAGCTGCCAGCCGTGGTGCCTGAGAGGAGCCTCCACATTCAGAGGCACTAAACCTTAGAATCTCAGGAGGGAACACCAGGCCTTTGCCTTTCTGCCCTGTTGTTGGCCCTGGTTGGCCACTGTGTGAGGCAGGATGCTGGACTAGGTGGACCCTCCCTGGTCTGATCCAGCAGGGCTCTCCTGATGTTCTTATGAAGGCCTCGGCCTCTCTGCCCTGTGGCTGGCCTTCCAGAGGAACTGGCTGGCCCCTGTGAGAGACAGGAGGCTGGACTGGATGAATGACTGGTCTGACCCAGGAGGGCTCTTATTAGAACTGTTCTCCTGGAGAAAATGACTGATTTGGAGAGTGGATGGTATGAAGTCTCTCCCTGCCCCTCACTAACCCTAACTCCACCCTCTGCAGGTGCCCCTCCCCCAAATCTCCAGGAATTTCTCCACCCAGAGTTGGCAACCTTACTTGCGTGGATCCCATCACTTTGCCCCTGGACTGCATCTCCTTCCCTTCCTCTCTCCTTTCCTCATTCTATCAGCTTTATTATATCCTCTAAAACAGCTGGAGCATCAGCTGCACTCCATGGATGCAATGTTTATACCAATACAGTATTTCACAGGAGCCTGGATAATCCAATGGATCAGTGACGGAGCCGTGAGTCAGGAGGACCTCCCTGGGCTGCGTCCACAGAAAGATGATCCTCTATCATATTACCACAATTAGCGGTTTTTCAGGCTGCATTTAAAACTGGAAAAATTCCAGTCCCTTTTTTGTTCCCAAGATTGTAAGGCTACACATTTCCCTTCATATCTCCGCAAGAAAAAGGGTTACAGACTTGCTTTCAAAGAAATTAAATTGATGGTAGTAAAACGCTGCTGTGACATTACAACAAGTTATCTTTGCAAAGAAACCAATGCCGATGTGGGCAGGGCCTAGGAAAACGCACTCCCGTCTCATCCGCATTGATTGCAATCTTTCCAAGAAGTTGGTGCCAAAACAGGTATAGGAATAGTTGCAGGAAAGAAGGAGGAAATGTAGAAGCACATTGTGTGGATGCTGCCAAAAACAGCGCTGAAGAACAGAAGCCAAGTTAGAGTGAAAACTCTGGCTAGAAACAGTTCTGCTCCAAAACTAACCCAAACTACACAAATTAACCAAGTGGTGACCCTTGACAGGTCTCTGTGTCACAACCTTAGCGTGCCCAGATACACAGGCCTTCTCTGAATTGGAGACAATACTATTACCTTTCAAGACATATTTGCTGGGGAGGGGCCTCTGCTTGGCATACAGAAGGTCCCAGGTTCAATCCCTGGCA
This sequence comes from Paroedura picta, assembly GCF_049243985.1. Lineage (NCBI taxonomy): Eukaryota > Metazoa > Chordata > Lepidosauria > Squamata > Gekkonidae > Paroedura > Paroedura picta. The sequence goes on along the minus strand of NC_135371.1, from coordinate 171,911,896 downwards.
TCTCCAGTGAAAAGGACCAGGCAGGAGGGGATGGGAAAGACCTTGGCCTGAGACCTTGGCTCAGGGACAGAGCCTCTGCTTGGCATGCAGAAGGTCTCAGGTTCAATCCCCGGCATCTCCAGTTGAAAGGAGCAGGCAGGAGGGGATGGGAAAGAGCTCAGCCTGAGAACTGGAGAGCTCCTACCAGTCTGAGCAGACAATACCGACCTGGACGGACCCAGGATCTCCTTAGGTATAAGGCAGCTCCATAGATTGTTACCAGTGTTATGAATGATGTTTTACTTCACCTTTTAAAATACTAAAATGTCTCCAGTAAGCACACTGCATCCAATCAAAGAAAATGTTTTCCAGGACACCATGAGCTATTATATCAGTAAGAAGAAGAATTGGTTTTTGTATCCCACTTTTCACTGCCTGAAGCGATCTCAAAGCGGCTTACAGTCGCCTTCCCTTTCCTCTCCTCACAACAGACACCCTGTGAGGAAGGTGGGGCTGAGAGAGCCCTGACAGGACTACTTCATGAGAACAACTCTATCAGGACTGTGACTAGCCCAAGGTCACCCATGTGTAGGAAAAAGAAATCAAGCACGGCTCTCCAGATTAGACACCACTGCTCTTAACCATTTTGGCAACAGGGTTTTAAAACTATATATATAAAAATTAGGTAGGGCCGGGCCAAAGTCCCCCAGCAAGCTTCCAAGGCAAAGCGAGGATTCGAACCCAGATCCTAGTCCAAAAGGATGAGCCACGCAGAACACAGCTCCCTGGCCCGCCACAGCCAAGCCCACAACGTAGCCACAACTGCGACCGGCTTCAGCTCACGCACCAAGGGGAAGGCGCACTTTCAGCCACGCGGACGGTCGGCTGCACATGGCCCATGCTACCCAGTGTGCATGACACTCCGCACGGAATGCCTGACCCAAAGAACACCTCCGCCCTGTGAATTTTCAGGAGGCGCGTGTTCTCGGTGGCCGTGTCTCTCCCATCCAGCCTTGGGCATGGCTGCTTATGTTTGCAAAGTATTCACACAAACAGTACGGACACACACATGCGCGCGCACCATCATGCACGAAGGGGGGGGAGAATGATGGCCGGGCTTTGCCTTTTATAGCCAGCCTGCCGCTGCCCAAAGGAATGAATTGTCCTTTGGCCAAGGAACACTCGCATACAAACACACACACACACACACACACACACACACACACACACACGCACGCACGCTCACATCAAGGGCTGGGCCACCCCCCAACAGCCTCAGTTCAAGGAAAGCAGGGGGGAGGGTATCCGTGACCAGGGGGTGGTATGTGCAACCCCCCCTCCCCACATTAAAAGGTCTCCTCTCCCCCTCCCCGCGGTCACCCTTCCTCACAATATGTTCTGAAAGGGGGGATCCGTCCAAGCGTGCTCCAATCCCTACACTGTGTGGCATCCCGAGTATTTTAAGCCCTTCTGGGAAATCCTTTCCCCTTGTGGCTGGCAAGAAACCAGATCCCGGAATCCCCCAGAACAGAGAGCAGAGGGGGAACCCGGCAAGGTCACCAGGAGATATATGGGGGTGGGGGGAGGGGGGGGGACGGAGAGAGCGAAGAGGCGGGCAGCCCCCAGGCAGGGTGGAAAGAAAGCCGCTCGGTCACACCTGGGCCACTCCGCAACCTACAGCGGGAAAGTGCAAAAACCCAGGCATGCGCCCCTGCCCTTGGCCACAGTTGTGGCACGAAACGGCTGGCCATGAAGATTATACCCACACCAAGTGCATGCATGTCATCAGCACATAAATCCGTCACGATTGGCTGCCCAGGCCTCAGCCGAGGGAACAAACATACAAACAAAAATTTTTTAAAAAACCCACAGACCCGTTGGCTTGGCCATGCGCACGTGTGCTTGCACCAGCCACCAGAGGCGGTATTTTGGCATGGGCCGGACGGGAGTGCTCAGGGCTGCTTTGTGAACTGGCCCGAGAGTATTTGTCGTGAGGGGCTGGTGTCGGCACCTGGGCGTTGCCAGCTAGGCCCCCCCTCTCCTCCCCAACAGTGGGTAATTAGTCTTGGGTGCGGGGCTTGTGTTATTTCACCTGTGCGCTGTGTATTTTTATATTGCATCGGTGTGTCCTTTTAATGGGGGTTTTAATGGGGATTTTTAAGGAGGACCTTGTGACCCGCCACGAGCCATTGTATGGGAGTGGCGGGAGGTAGGTAGGTAGGTAGGTAGGTAGGTAGATGGATAGAGGATAGAAGAGACAGACAGACAGACAGATTCCATCTGCAACTTTCTTTTCTCCCCCTTGGAGATGATATTGAGGGAAATGGGTTGGGTGAGATGAATTGGGTTTCCGCTGCATCTTATGTCTCTTATGTCATTTTGTTTTACTTAGAATCATAGAATAATAGAGTTGGAAGGGCCCTCCTGGGTCATCTAGTCCAACCCCCTGCATTATGCAGGACACTCACAACCCTCTCGCTCCTCCACTGTCACCTGCCACCCCTTTGAAACTTCACAGAATCAGCCCCTCCGTCAGATGGCTCTCCAGCTTCTGTTTAAAACTCTCCAAAGATGGAGAACCCACCACCTGCCGAGGAAGCCTGTTCCACTGAGGAACCGCTCTGACTGTCAGGAACTTCTTCCGGAGGTTTAGAGGGAATTTCTTTTGATTGTAAGCCCTTGTCTGTGCTTTTAAGGGGAAGTTTTTACTTGGGTTTTATACAGACTTTGTTACCTGCCACGAGCCGTCTGAGAGTGGCGGGTAAGAAATCAAATTAATAAAATAAACAAACAAACAAGCCCTTTAACTTATCGGGAAAGTTCCCGGAGAGAGGCCACCTTGGAGGGCGAAGAAATTGAATTAATAAAATAAACAAACAAACAAATAAATAAGCCCTTTAACTTATCGGGAAGCTTCCCGGAGAGATGCTGCCTTGGGGGGCCACCAGATTCCCCCCCCCCTCCTCGTATCGGGGAACTCAGGAACAGCAACAAGACGTACAGCCTGGCTTAACGTTTCTTGCTTGAGGCCAAAAGGAGCCTATGGAACTGCCAGCCACTTGGCCAGATCGTTCGCGGGAAGAGAAAAGGGGGCCGCTCCAAGCCAAAACAAAGAAGAAATTATCGGTGCAAAGCAAAAAAAAAAAGAAAGAAAGAAAGAATTAACTCAACAACCCTTACGCACTCACGTGCAGCTTTGTCAGGGGGAATTTGCTTTCAGGTTCTTTTTGGTTTAAACAGCGTGGGCCTGGGAATGGAACCAAAGAGGGCCTAAGGGTTGCTCAGTTATTAGGTTTCTCCCCCCCCCCTTCTGCGTCAATTGTTTCTTATTCTTCAGCTTGTTCCAGGTCCAGGTTCGCTCTCCCAGTCGGCTCTGGTATGTACCAGAAACAACCAGGTGGCAGGCATGAAGGACCTTTCCCTGTATGCTGGGTTGTGAGCATGCGCACTATTTATGCGCCCTTGTAACCTGTGTTTATCAGCACCTTGCCTCCCATGGATGCATACAGACATGCATTCAGAACTTAGAAGAGAGCCAGTGTGGCAGAGTGGTTACGCCTGCATCTAGGAAACCCCGGTTTGAACACCCGCTCTGCCATGGAGGCTCACTGGGTGACCTTTAGTCAGCCATGCAGCTGAACCGACCTCACAGGGTTGTTGTGAGGAGAAGGTAAAAGGTAAAGGTATCCCCTGTGCAAGCACCGAGTCATGTCTGACCCTTGGGGTGACGCCCTCTAGCGTTTTCATGGCAGGCTCAATACGGGGTGGTTTGCCAGTGCCTTCCCCAGTCATCACCGTTTTACCCCCCAGCAAGCTGGGTGCTCATTTTACCGACCTCGGAAGGATGGAAGGCTGAGTCAACCTTGAGCCGGCTGCTGGGATCGAACTCCCAGCCTCATGGGCAAAACTTCAGACAGCATGTCGGCTGCCTTACCACTCTGTGCCACAAGAGGCTCTTTCTTGGGGGAGAAGAGACGGGTATAAATCAAGGAAAAAGATCGAGGAAATAAAATAGCAGCTGGTCAAATGTGGGGGTATGCTCATCTCTCGCAGCCAGCTCAGTCTACGGAGCATGTCCCTCACTTTGCTTTGCAGCCTGCCTCAACGCGGATGGCAGAATTAGAAAACGAGTCAACGAAGACCAGCGTTGACTGCACAACAAATAACGCACGCGCAAAGAAACAGATTACCAAACCACAGAACGATGAACTAAAAAGCATACAATGCCTTCGGGTAGGGGGCGGGTTCTAAAATGTCTCTTTTTATACAGGTGAATCTCCTGCATTCTGCAGGGGGTTGGACTAGATGACCTTGGAGGTCCCTTCCAACTCTATGATTCTTCTGAAAGGGACTCTCCACTTTACTTAACGCTCCCCTTTTTCACTGCCCCCCAGTTCCTTCAAGATAAATGCCCCAGCCAGTACAAAAAAAAACAAAAAACTTATTTTTGGGGGGTAGGGGGAGGAATCAATGAACATCTGGGAGACTGAGCTATCAACAGCCACTAGCTTTGACAGGCTGAAGTTTGACAGCCACCTACACCTCTCCAATGGCTGTTTGGAAACTAAAGGTGTGTGTGCGTGTGTGATCTCCTGTTTCTCTCACACCTCCCTGAGGCGTTTGGCAGCTCTTTCAAACAGACTTTGACCTGTTGGGAACGCCTGCGTACTACCTGACACATGCTCCCAGCCACACCTAAATTGATCTCTGCTCTGCCTCGAGTGGCGCACGTATGATGTACGTGGACAGAAAAGGCGCATAGTTCGCAGAAGACCTGCCTGCTGGTTCTGGGACGTGCATATATAATGCAGATTCAAGTCCACGAATACTGCGTGGAGACACTTGCACAGGGATGTTTAGCCGAAAGTACGAGATTCTTTCTGAGTTTTGCATGCACCAGCGCTTAGATGCCAATGTGTATCCTCTTGGGGGTGCATTAAAGGATACATTAGTCCTCATGTACACCTTGGGGAGAGGGTGAGTTTCATGGCCAATGCATTCCATAGGGCCCTCTGCTAAGCATAATAGTTAAATTGTGCACTTTAACCCTCTTCTCTCCAGGCCGAGTACAACGTTTAAGCCCGTCCTCCTCCTAGGTGCAAATTTCCACCTGAGCGTTGCACAGTCTTGCCTCCTGCAGGAATGGCAGGAGGTCCAGCAGGTGTGACCCCTATTTTCAAGTTGCCCCAAAACAACGCAACTTCCCACTGCATGGACAGCACACCGCCCCTCCCCAGTTTTCGGCACAACCAGATACTTAACAACGCTCATTAATCACAAGTCACTCAATGGATATAGCCCCAAGCTCTTCCGAAGATCTGGGTTTGCCTCACAAATTATATGTGAGCATTACAACAAAACCAGACAGGTTATTCCTAAAGCGATCCAGATGTTTGTAACTAAATAGGGTAAGACTCACACACAAAACCTAGAATAATGCTTCAGGTATCCTATATGACCAGAAAGGAAATGTTTTAAATACATTGATTATAATGGTTAGGTCGTTCGTTGACAGAATGGGTTTCCTTTTTGTTTTAATCCATCATTTAAAAAAAATCTGTACAATCCACAGGGGGGGGGGCACCTTTCCTGTGGCTTCATGGTGCCTCTCTGGAGATGCTAAAATTGAGTATCCGTATGGGAGGGCGGTATAAAAATCTAATAAATAAATAAAAAGCTTTGATTCTCAACAGCTCACCCTCTCTTAAGGCGTGCTGGATTCGAATCTAGGTCTTCCACTGCCGACCAACAGGGCTGTCACTCTGAAATCACCTCCAGAGAGGGTCACAGGTGGAGACACTAACATGCCTTATCCAAAAAACGAAACGGCTGCTTTATTTATAAGGAAACCCGTGTAGCGTTAATCAGCTCCATCAGGGTCCCACGCCAGCTAAACCATCTTCAATCGAGGGGTGATCTTAGCCAGCAGGAGGGTCTGCCGTTTCCTTGGCGTCTCTGTTTGTCAGAATAAAACCTTAGCGCAAGACCAGATGGTGAGTTGAGATGCAAACTTTAGCCTCGCACAAAACGCAGAGGCATAATCCAGTCCGGTTTTGCTCAGCTCCACTACTCAGCCCTTCGCTCGTGGAGGGGAGACCACGCACATTTGTCGCAGAAAGGATTGGGGACACCTCCGGACGGCCAGAGCATTATTTCACCCCACGGACCCTTCCTGTCGGGAGAGCACCTGGTGGCCAGTCTCCCAAGGGCTGAAGGCTGCCTGGACAGAGAGCCTACCTTTTCCTGGGACTCACCTGAGCTCCGGAGCCTCTCTTACCTTTGTAGGTCAGGTAGACCCGAGGGGCCCTGCTGAGGCTGCTGTGGGCCAGACCGCAAAAGAAGAGCCAGCAGGGCAGGAAGGGGGCCGCCCAGGGCAGCATGGCGAAGGGCCTCCTGGAGACGCCTGCGGGGAGAGAGAGAAAAAGAGAGTTGTGGAGAACTGGGGGCACATACTTTATGGCATGGTGCGCAGGCAAGTGCGGTGCGCGCGGGGGGGGGGGGGAGATGTGCCGTGCTGGGCGCTCTCTGTGGCAGGGAGCGGGCTGCTGGAAGGGGAGAAAGGGAGATCAAAGCCAGCCTGCCTGCTCACCCCGTCCCACCGGGCGCCCGGCCAAGCCGCTGTAACCCGAGTGGACCCAGCGGCTGATGGGCACTTCAAAGGCGCTGCCAGCTCCCCCCTTCCCCCAGTCCCCAACTTTCCCCAGTCCGGCGGCACTTTGAAGTTTGGGGGGGGGACAGGGGCAGGGAGTCCCCAGAGGGGCGCCCCTCCCGCCTGCCAGGACCCCCAGCCCGCCCCCCCACCCGGCCTGGCCTTTGGGCTGTGGCGCCCCCTGCCGGGGGTCCCGGGCCTTGCCAGGGGGGGGGCTGGCTCGCTTTGGCCTCCTGCCGCCATCACTCTCCGCCCGGGGGGAGGCACGGCAGCAATCTCGCCCCGCGGCCCGGCCGGGCTCGGATGGTCCCCATGCCACGGAACAGGTGCCAGCCGACAATGCCAGCAGCAGCCCGGGCGGCCGTCACCCACCCACCCACCCAGCCGGCCCGGCTCCGGCCTGGGTGCCAGCGCGGAAGGCCCGGGGGCTGGGACCTCCTCCTCCCCCTGCTCCTGCTCCGCCGCCGCGCTCCGCTCCGCTCCCTGCTCCAGCGCAACGTGCCGCGACCTGCCGCTTCCATACCTGGCGCAGGTAAGCGGAGAGGTGCATGCTGGGGCCGGGAGGGAGTCCCCGCACGGCCCCGGGGAAGGGGGGAAGGAAGCGCGCGTGCATACACCCCCCCGAAACACACACACACAAACACACACCCCTGTGCCTTCGCGCGTGGAAAAACTCGGGGGTCTTCCTTGGCCAGCCGCACCCCCTCCCCAGCCCAGCCCACCCCCGCCCGGGGTCTGGCCCAGCCAGAAGCTCCGCGGCCCCCTTGCCTGCCTGCCTGGCCTGAGGGTCTTTCGCAGGCTGCCAGGGGCGACCCTCCCCGCGGGAGAGCAGACGGCGGGCCCCGACGGGCAGATCCCTCGACGGGCAGCGGCAGGCGAGCCTCGGGCGGCCGTCGGGAGAGGGCCGAGGGCGGACGGGCGGCTGCGGGGGGACGATCGCGGCGCGGACTTACCCGGTGGCGGGGCTCGGCGGGGGGCTCAGCGGCAGCGCCTGTGGCCGCCGGGCGGGAGCATCGTCGTCTCCGCGGTGCGCGACTGAGCCCGGCTGGGGTTTTGTGCGCGGCTGGGCGGCTGGGAGGGAGCGGGGCGCGGCCAAGTTCCCCCGCGGACCAGGCGCAAAAAAGTTAATCGCCTTGCGAGCGCTTCCTCCCCGTCGCTCCGGCCGCAGATAAGCAGCGCCCGGCCTCCCCCGAGACGTGCGGCGGCGGCTTAACCCCTTCGCTGCTCCCGGAGCTGCCCGAGCCAGCTTCCAAGGGACGCCCCTCGCCGCTGGATTACGGGGTAGCGGGCCGCAGGCGGAGGAGCAGCCCGGCTCTTGCATTCGTGGAGGCGGGAGAGGTTTGCTTGCCAACTCCAGCTTGGCGAAATTCCGGGACATCTGGGACGGCCAGCAAAGGGCGCCGGAGCCAGCCTCCTGGGGGCGCCCCTACAATGCGGCTGGATTACGTGCTCGGAGGCAGGTGGAAGAGAAGCAGCTGGGCTCTTGCTTTCATGGCCGGGGGGGGGGGGGGGCTGTGCGTGCCTGTGTGTGTGTGTGTGTGTGGGCGGGGGGGGGGGGGGTGTCTTATCCTGGAGTGTTCCAAAAGGATTGCCGGCCGCAGGTAGAGAAAATCCTGGAGATGTGGGGCTTTGACAGGAGTCTGGGGTTTTATTGTCTACAGCAGCCATTCTCAATTGGGGAGGGGTGTGTGTCAAATGTTAAAGGGGGCCACAGAATGAAAAATGTGAGAAAGGGGAGCCAAAAGGATTTATGGGGAGGGGGGGGGCTTCCTGGTAGCTGAACCAGTTAAATACCCTTTTTGTCACATAAAAAGGTAAAAGTATCCCCTGTGCAAGCACCAGGTCATGTCTGACCCTTGGGGTGACGCCCTCCAGCGTTTTCTTGGCAGACTCAATACGGGGTGGTTTGCCAGTGCCTTCCCCAGTCAATGTCACAAATTGCTAGAAAGCCCCACCTTCCTTTCTGCGGGGTTGGATTAACGCATTCAAAAGGGGGAGAGGAATTGCCCACATGTTCTTCTCTTGCTCCAACGTTCTAAACTTCAATCCCCCCCCCCCGAATGTCAGAAAGTGAGGTTCCATAATAAATGATTTTATTCTAAATTATAAATGCTGTTATTATGGAACCTCTGTTCGCTTTGTGTTTGAGTGGGGCCCCTTAGTGGAACGTGAGAAGAACTCCATAAAGGCCCCAAAGAGGTGGAGGATGGCTGGTCCAGAGACCAGTTGCAATCCTGGGAGATCTCCAGGCCTCACCTGGATGTTGGCAGCCCTGCTTGGATGTGCCCTGGAGCCAGGGTAGAAAGTGACTTCTGCAGCCAGCTGAGCAGCCAGCCGCACTGTGGGCATCTCCCCAGCAAGGAGAGGGGTGTGTGTAGCCCTGGCAGCCTCCCCGGAGAAGGGCGGGGTGTCAAATTCTGTAGCCCGGGGCAGATCCAGCAGCAGGAGGAGGTGGGGAGAAGGACACCTTGACTCAGTTCCAGTTGGCTCCGCTCACCTGGGCTCTGAAACTGCAGTGCAAGCTCATCTATCGCAGGTGGGGGTGGGGGCTGATTCAGGAGGAAGCCAAGAGCTTCCACCAAGCCCCAGGGTCTTCTGCTGAAGGACGCAGGTAGCATGGCGGGGAAGCTCAGGTGTGTAGATTGGCCACTTCTCCTGACAGGCTTGGTCTCAGAAGCGCCTCTTCCTCTTCCTTAGGCGATGCTGCTTAGCTTCCAAGATCAGATGAGATTGGTCATGCCTGGGCTATGCAGATCAGGGCGTGGTCCATCAAGAAGAAGAAGAAGAAGAGTTGGTTCTTAGATGCCGCTTTTCCCTACCCAAAGGAGGCTCAAAGCGGCTTACAGTCGCCTTCCCTTTCCTCTCCCCACAACAGACACCCTGTGAGGTGGGTGAGGCTGAGAGAGCCCTGATATCACTGCCCGGTCAGAACAGTTTTATCAGTGCCGCGACGAGCCCAAGGTCACCCAGCTGGTTGCATGGGGGGGAGTGCAGAATCGAACATGGCATGCCAGATTAGAAGTCCGCACTCCTAACCACTACACCAAACTGGCTTTCAAGGTTATCAGGAGATGCTGGGGATTGAACCTGGGACCTTCTGCCTGCCAAGCAGAGGCTCTGCCACTGCCCCTCTCCAGCAAACACATCTTGAAAGATAATAGTATTGTCCCTAAATTAGAGAAGGCGTGTGTATCTGTGCATGCTAAGGTTGTGACACAGAGACTGTCAAAGGTCACCACTTGGTTAGTTTTTGGAGTTTGGGTTAGTTTTGGAGCAGAACTGTTTCTAGCCAGAGGTTTCCCTCCAGCCTGGCTTCCTTTCTTCAGCCCTGTTTTCCACAGATCTGTGCATGGCTCGCACTTGGATTACTGGAAACGTCCCCTCTGAGAGCCGTTTTGGTGTTGTGGTTAAAGAGCAGCGGACTTTAATCCGGAGAACCGGGTTTGATTCCCTACTCCTCCTTCTCATCCCACCAGCTGGGTGACCTTGGACCATTCCCAGTTCTCTCAGGGGAGGCAATTATAAGCCGCTTTGAGACTCCTTCAGGTAGTAAAAAGCAGGCTACAAAAAAAAAACCCAGCTCTTTTTCTCTGTTCTTTCCTTTTTCTGCAAAGCATCCCTTTAATACATCCCATAAACGTCTCCCGTTCCCTTCACCGGTTATTCCAGCTTCACCTCCAATGTACCTTACTGGAAAGTTTTTATTTTGTAAAAGAGATCTTTTTGCATCTGCACTGAGCCGCAGGGTGTGCACCCCCTGACTTCAAGAGTATCAGGTTTTTCTGTTGGCGTACGGTTTCGTGAACTGACGTTCAAAAACAGCCCCATTGCTCTTCCAAGCCCCGTAAGACTCCCGTTAAATATATTTAGTTGCAGACAATACAAGCACGTAGCGGGGTGGGGTGGGGGCGAAAATACAGTGCGACGGACCTGCGTGCGAGATCCGGCTAGGAGAGATATAAATATCGTTCACGCCAAAAGCGTTGGGCGAATTGACAAATGATGGAAGGCCGGTTCACGCCAGCTGCTTCCAGTTCGTGTGCAATCCTGTTTTCTCCTCAACACAGAAAAGGATGCTGAATTCCAAGTGACACAGGAGGTTGGTTTATAAGAATCGACTGCCGGGGCAGGTAGCCGCAGGGGTCCCTTAGAAAAATCCCAAGAGCAGCAGTCAAAAAAACACTAGGACAGCGGGGCAGAGAAGTTTTGGGGTTCGCTGGAAGTCAAGGGCGAACAAAAGCAGAGGACTTCTGGTCAAAGTCGAGTTTGGGCCTGTGGGTTCACGTTCCCGACCTTTGTGTGAACCTGTAGGGAGTCCTATCCTGGGAAGGGGGGTCAACTTATATAAAAGTGGGGAGGGATTTGTTCATTTCCTCTTCTGCAGGTAGCAGAATGGCAGCGGCGGTTTCCCCCTTCCTGGGCTTTAAGATCTTTTTACAGGCCTCTCACGATCAAATAGAAAAGATGCCTGGATGTGGTTTCCAGATGGACTCAGAGAAATGTAGAGCTGGAAGGACCCCCAAGGGTTGTAGGGATCCCCAAGGGAGGTTTCGCCTGGCCTCGACCAGGGCCAGGGCCTTTTCGGTCCTGGCCCCGACCTGGTGGAATGAACTCCCGGGAGAGCTGAGGGCCCTGCAGCAGCTTTCGGCATTCTGCGGGGCCTGCAAGATGGAGCTCTTCCGCCACGTCTCTGGTTGAGGCCAGGACGCAGAAGATTTTAGGGTCGCCTTCAGGGGGCACCACAGCCGATTGTGGTTTTTAACTTTTAGGTGGAATTTTTCATATTTTATTGTGTAACCCGCCGCAAGATGGTTCCCTGATAGCAGCGGGAAATAAATGGAATAAATAATAATAAATAAATGTAGTCAACCCCCCTCCCCACGCACAATGCAGGAAATTCACAGCAATTTCCCACCACCACTTCCACGGTGACCCCTGATCCTTGTCCAGACGAAGGCAGCCCCCTCCCCAGGATCCCCGCATCTGGCCAAGGGGACAATTCCTTCCTGACCTCAAAGCGGTGATCGGCGTCAGCCTGGTTCTTGCCCGCCCTCTCACGAGCGGCCTAAATTCACAGCAGTCTGATTCCATGGCCTTGATATTGCCTGTGCTTCAGTATGATTGCACATCTTTATCTTTGGAGTGTCATCTTGGTCCTTTGCTTCTGAGCGACCGTCCTCCGGAGGACCGGATGGGGGTTTTTTCAATCGCAACACAACCCAGAACGAGGCAAAAGGCTCGGAAACTTCCAAGCGTTAAAAGTACGCGACAAAGGAGCAAATCCCAGTGGGAAAAGGTCATCCCTCTCTGCATGCTTTCCCCCTCCCCCACCGCACGCCCAAATTTCTCAAATGCCTCTTTTCATGCGAGGGGGCTTATTGTTGGGAACCGCTGCCCGAGCGTGAGCAATTCCTTCCCCTCTCCCCCCCAACCCGGTCTTCTGTGCATGTCACACACAGCAGGGAAAGTTCCCACGCCTCCCGGGCCTGCAGCCTCACGGGAAGGGGGGGGGATGTAGGGGGCATCTCTGGAGGGGGGAGGAGATGGGGACGAAAGACCACAGAGCCCGAGGAAGGGGAAGGGGCTGTGTGATTATTCCTTCTGCCAGCAGGTGCCGGCGGGCGGAAGGCGTTCCTTCGGGGCCGAGGCTCCTAGCAACACTCTCTGGAGCGCTAAGTGAGGCGGAAGCCAGCGGGGCAAGAACAGCTCAAGGGATGGAAGGAGCCTGACCCCCTGCAGCGGTGGAAGCGCCCGGATCACGTTGCCGGAGCTGGGGAGAAGGGAAATCCCAGAGGCCCTCAATCCCCAGGGTCAAGGACACACCAGAACCTTCAGAACTCTGCTCTGCAACCTGGGAGGTCGTTTGGCGGGATGGGGATGAGCAAAGTTGCTAACAGCAAGGCTGGAAGGAGAACCGAAGACGTGAAGCCACCTGATGCGGAGTCAGATCCTTGGTCCATCAAGGTCAGTATTTCAGGCGGGCAGCCGCTGCTGGGCTGAAGCAGCAGGACGAAGCTGGAGGCCAGGGGCACTTTGAAGACCAGCGGAGATTAATTCTGGGTCTAAGTGCTCTGAAGAAGGATGCTTGCACGCAAAAGCTTATATCTTGAATGAAATTTTGTTGGTCTTCAAGGGGCCACTGGCCCCAGAGTATCATTTTTCAGACTGGAAACGACTCCTTTTAACTGAAGATGCCGGGGATTGAACCTGGGACCTTGTGGCTCTGCCACGGAGCCACGGCCTTCCCAACAGTTCTCTTCAACCCCGGGCCTCCTTGGAGATATCCAGAGACTGGACGTAAATCTCCGGGTTTGATTACCTGCAGGCCTCTAAGGTTTTCTCCCCTTCTCCCCCCAGTTTTTTGTTGCCCCAAGCATCAGGTGAGCAGATTGTCCCACTTTTGGAGGGACATCTGGCAAATTGCACTTACGTTGAAATTAAAAAAATATATATTACAATATTATTTTTGCGTTCTATGTGTCCTATGAAAATTTTTGTTGCTCCATATAGACACCCCCCCCCCCGGTCAATGGTGTCCCGCTTTATCAATGTTAAAATCTGGTCACCTTACCCAAGCATCACCAGCCAGGCCTGCTCTAGATTCTCCTAGGTCTGATGATTGGCATCCTTCCCCTTGTGCTGCCAGAGGTGTCTCTTGGCCAGAGAACTGGGCTTGACCTCCCCTTTCATTGTAGCTGGATCACTGACATCTGTGCACTGAGAAACGCCCACCCCCCCACACACACCTGGTCCTCCTTCTACAGCAGGTGTCCCCAACCACCTTTTGAGCCTGCAAACACATTTCTAATTCTGCCACAGCATGGTGAGCACAGCCACAACGCGGTTGTCAAAATGGCCGCCACAGGAGGTGGAGCCAGTCACAAAATGGCTGCCACAAGAGGTGGAGCCAGCCACAAAATGGGTGCCCTAGAAGGTGGAGCCAGCCACAGAATGGCTGCTGCAGCTTACTTACAATCACATGGTAAAGAACTTTGTGGTGGAAACCACTTCCAATGCAACATGGGGAGGGGGAGACTCTACACAGCCAATCAAATCATCAGTGGCCAATCAGAAACCTTCCAGGGCAGAAGCCCCGCCTGGCCCTGTGCATTTTCGAAGAACAATTGGCGGGAGCCAGGAAGCATGTCAGCAGTGGTGTCCATGGACATCACATTGGGGACCACTGTACTAAAGTTAGAACAGGGGGTACGTGTAGAATGAGGACCCCTACAGAGCATCCCTGCATGCATCATCTCGGCCTCATAAGAATTGGACTGACTTAAGCCTCCAGCGTGAAGCATCTCCGCTTGAAGCACGGGGGCCAAGAGAGGCAGGCAGAAGGCAAGGTGCGGAGGAGAGATCTTAACATTCCAGGGCAGCTCAGAAGGGTGAGAAGGTAAGTCGCAGCCTGCAGATTCCAGCCCTGGAGGGCCCTGCCTCTGGAATGTGCGGTATTCCTTTCCACTCCCCAGCCGTCGAGGGGATGTCTCTCCTTTGGTGCCTCCCTGGCTCCGAACCTGCTTGTGCTCTCTCACAGAGCCTGCTTCCTCTGGCACCGGGCCCTTCCATGCAGTCAGGGGGTCCTGCCTATGGTTGCCAACCACCAGGGGGTGGCTGGAGACACCCACACACACTATTATAACTGATCTCCAGGCAAAAGAGCTCAGTTCCCCTGAAGAGAAGGGCTGCTTGGGAGGGGGGACTCTGTGGCCTTGGACCCCACTGAGGGTCAGGGATGCCAGCCTCCAGGTGGGGCCTGGGGATCCCCTGGAATTCCAGCTCCTCTCCAGACTGCAGAGATCAGTTCCCCTGGAGGAAAGGGCTGCTTGGGAGGGGGGACTCTGGGGCCTTGGACCCCACTGAGGGTCAGGGATGCCAGCCTCCAGGTGGGGCCTGGGGATCCCCTGGAATTCCAGCTCCTCTCCAGACTGCAGAGATCAGCTCCCCTGGAGGAAAGGGCTGCTTGGGAGGGGGGACTCTGGGGCCTTGGACCCCACTGAGGGTCAGGGATGCCAGCCTCCAGGTGGGGCCTGGGGATCCCCCGGAATTCCAGCTCCTCTCCAGACTGCAGAGATCAGTTCCCCTGGAGGAAAGGGCTGCTTGGGAGGGTGACTCTGTGGCCTTGGACCCCACTGAGGGTCAGGGATGCCAGCCTCCAGGTGGGGCCTGGGGATCCCCTGGAATTCCAGCTCCTCTCCAGACTGCAGAGATCGGTTCCCCTGGAGAAAAGGGCTGCTCCGGAGGGTGGGCTGAATGGCAGCTGAACTCTCTATCCTCCCAAGGCTCCACCCCGAAAACCTCCAGGTATATCATATATTCGTAGAGTTGGAAGGGATCTCCAGGGTCATCTAGTCCAACCCCATGCAGAATGCAGGAACAGACAACGACCTGCCCCAGAATATTGTTTTTCAGACTAGAAACAGACTCTGGCCCAAGTTTCATGAGAAATGCTCCCCCTTCTTGTCCAGCCTGGCCTGGAGGAACCCTAAACAGCCCAGTGATCCTGTGGTTCCCTGTGTACAGACTGGGACTCCAAAACTTTTGTTCAGAGGACATTTTCTTTTTTAAAGAATCCAGGGTGCAAGGCTCCCACGGGCAATCCTGTAGTCGTCCCCTCCATCCTTCAGCCCATTCGTGTCTCTTCAAACAGGGCCAGGGCCAGGAGAAGGACCCCGGGCCTCCCCCAGACTGTTCTTCCACCGGACAGCAACAGGTGGTGCCCGAACCCTCGGGAGGTCTTCTCCATCCACTCCACGTAGGGGGCGATGCTGGGGGACAGGATGTCTTGCCGGGATCCTGGAAAGGGCTCACTGGTTAAGCCAACCTGGCTCCAAGGGGTCGCCTTCGCCTCCGAGTGGCACAGCAGGGCCGCACCTTCGCCCACCTGGGAGAGGAAGAAGGGGACAAGGCCCAGCTGATGCTTGGCCTGGACGGCCGACCCTTTGGATTCCAAATGGTCCTCTCCAGAGATCAGTTTCCCTGGAGGACATGCCACCTTTGGAGGGGGGACTCTGTGACCTTGGACTCCACTGAAGGTCAGGGATGCCAGCCTCCAGGTGGGGCCTGGGGATCCCCTGGAATTCTAGCTCCTCTCCAGACTGCAGAGATCAGTTCCCCTGGAGGAAAGGGCTGCTTGGGAGGGGGGACTCTGTGGCCTTGGACCCCACTGAGGGTCAGGGATGCCAGCCTCCAGGTGGGGCCTGGGGATCCCCTGGAATTCCAGCTCCTCTCCAGACTGCAGAGATCAGTTCCCCTGGAGGAAAGGGCTGCTTGGGAGGGGGGACTCTGTGGCCTTGGACCCCACTGAGGGTCAGGGATGCCAGCCTCCAGGTGGGGCCTGGGGATCTGCAGGAATCATAGCTCCTCTCCAGACTTTCCTTTGGGGAAAGTGGCTGCTTTGGAAGGGGGACTTTCTGTCCTAACACTCCACTCTGCTTGCCAATTCAGGCAGGAGTAGTCCTGGAGGTTTTGAGGGTAGAGGTGTTTCCGAAAGGCTAGAATGCCCCAGAGTCCCCCTTCCAAACCAGCCATTTTCTCCCGAGAAACTGATCTCTGATGCCAGGAGATCCGTCATATTACCGAGAGATATCCACCCACCACATGGAGGTTGACAAAAAAACGGGGTTGCACAGAGTGTGGAGACCGTCCTTATAAATGACGTCTGAAATGTCACACTGCAATCCACACGAAGATCCCGTTTATGTACACTGAGTCAAAATCCTCAAGAAAAGTATTTGAATATATGTTTGTTAAAAATTTGCGTCGAATGTACAGGGCTCTCGGGCACAGTGATTACTGGCCTCTTGTGCTCCCCCCTGGAGGTTGGCAACCCTCCCCTCGCCGAAGTCCTTCCCCTCTCTAAATCTCACCCTCCGTGGGCTGTACACCCAAATATCCAGGAATTTCCCAACGCAATTGGTGGCCGTAGACTCTGCCCTTTGTTAGCGTGAAATGCCATTTCGCTGGAGACCGGTAGCTCATGGGAGAGGTACTCACGGTCGCTACAGGCAAGTGGAGAGCGTTGCTCCTTACAACACAGTACACGGCTGGGTTGACCCCAGGATGTTTCCTGGCACAGACTGCGGCTGGCAGCACCTTGGCTTGGTATGCAGCAGGATCTGGCTCGGCTTCTCCTAGAAAGGAACGGGCATAGCAGCAACCTTCTGCATTCACTCCCACAAGATTCCCCGATGCTTTCCCCCTCCCTCTGGGGGATCATTGTGTTCCTACGAAATGGCAGAAACCAGCAGGAAGGGTACGGACTTGAGAACACCTCGTAAGGACGCAACAATAAGCCTGCTGAGACCACAGGCCGGTGGTCCATCTAGTCCTGGGTCTTGTTTTACGCTGGGGCCGACGGGGGATAGAGGCTGAGGCCCTCCTCTGTTACAGCACTGATATTCCGGGGTTGAATGCCTCTAAGTACAGAGGCTACCTTTAACCCCCGGGGCTAGTGGCCGCTGATGAACTTGTCTTTTACAGTAGGGGTAGTCAACCTGTGGTCCTCCAGATGTTCATGGACTACAAGTCCCATGAGCCCCTGCCAGTGTTTGCTGGGAATTGTAGTCCATGGACATCTGGAGGACCACAGGTTGACTACCCCTGTTCTACAGGAGTCTGTCTCAAAAGAGGCTGAATTTGTTGGATCTCAAAAGTTAATCCGGGTATATCATGGTTAGTGGGATGCTAGGGAGTTTAGGGTTAGAATCATAGAATCACAGATTTAGAAGGGATCTCCTGGGTCATCTAGTCCAAACCCCTGCACTATGCAGGACACTCACAACCCTCTCACTCACCCACTGTCGCCTGCCACCCCCTTGAACCTTCACAGAATCAGCCTCTCCGTCAGATGGCCATCCAGCCTCTGTTTAAAAATTTCCAAAGATGGAAAACCTACCACCTCCTGAGGAAGCCTGTTCCACTGAGGAACCGCTCTGACTGTCAGGAACTTCTTCCGGATGTTTAGACGGAATTTCTTTTGCATTAACTTCATCCCATTGGTTCTGGTCTGTCCCTCCGGGGCAAGAGAAAACAACTCTGCTCCATCCTCCACATGGCACGCTTTTAAATACGCAGAGGCAGGCAATGGCAAACAACTTTTGGGCTCTGCCCTGACCTGGATGGTTCAGGCTAGCCTGAGCTAGCCATCCCTCAGAAGCTAAGCAAGGGCAGTCTGGGTTAATACCTGGATGGGAGACCACTGAGGAAGCTCAGAGTTGCTGCATGGAGGTAGGCAGTGGCCGTCCACTCCAGAAGACCTCCTGCCTTTCCAACCCCCAAAGGGTCGCTGTAAACTGGCTGCCATTTGAAGGCCCTTTGCATCCCTCATCTGTGCAGGATTGCCTTGCAACCTGCACCCCACACCCATCACAAGCCACTCCCTCCTGCCTCCCAGCTTACCAGGTTTCCACGTTTGCAGTCCCACCACTTTGCAGCTGTCCCAAGCGTCCCTCTGCGGCAAGGCCATCGCGGTGACATATTTGCCAAAGGTGATAGGAGCCCGGAGCAGTAGCAGGGCCACGCCGCCATTGGAGATATTTCTCTGTGGGATCCTCTCATAGGGATAGATCCCAGCCACAGGGATGGCCTGAGCATCACCCTTGGGGTGTGTTAATCCCACAAAGACAGCGACGCTGGCTGGGTTCCTGCAAAGATCAGAGGGGAAGGTTCAAGTCCCTGCGTTCCACGTGGCAGGAAAGGGAATGTTTATTTGTCTTTATTTATACCCTGCTTTGGACCCTAACAAGGACTCAAAGTGGCTTAGAGCTGGGTGTAATCTGCACGGGGCTTTTTACCCACTCCCAGTTTGAATAAATCTACATTGAATTTGATTTCCACTTTGATTTTGGGCGCTTTAAATTTTCCCTCTGCAACATGCATGAGCCTTCGGGGAGGACATATATAAATATAATTAATAAATAAACAAACAAACAAATAAATACATTGATTTATCTGGAATGATCCTACCTTTCCACCGCAATATCCAGAAGTGGATATAAGCCTCAGGATTTGAAAAATTGCCATCAGGAAGTGTGCAGATTTCTGCTTTTTGTGAATTAACTCCCTTCTCCATGCCTCGTAGCAAAGCAGTCTTCCCTGATTGGCCAGGGCCTCAGTTCAAAGACTCCCCAGTTCCCAGGCGCTAGGCTTGTCTTAAAGTGACTACATTCCAGAAGCCCTAACTTCTCTCAGCAGAGATTTGCCTCTGGGTTGTTTTCCCCCTCCTCTGCTGTCTCCAATCTCCCTCTCCAATCTCCCCCCCCCCCCCGTTCAAGAAAAGAGATTCCTGCTGTGCTTAGCTCCCCACCCTGCTCTGAGCTTCCCCAATCAAGTGCAGAACACTTTCTGTTTCAATTGGGGGGGGGGGGTAGAGGAAGACCCAAGTTCAAATCGGTCTGAATCCAGCAGGATTCACAACAAAAAACAAAGTAAGTGCAGAAACAGCCCTGGTTCGGTATCGTGGTTAAGAGTGGCAGCCTCTAATCTGAAGAGCCATGTTTGATTCCACAGTCCTCCTCCATGTGCAGCCAGCTGGGTGAAGGTGGGACAGTCACAGTTCTCTCAAGAGCTCTCTCTGCCCCACCTCCCTCACAGGGTAGGGTGTTAAGTGGGGTTGGAGAGAGCTCTGAGAGAACTGTGGCTCCTACTCTGCCACCAATTCTGTTTGTCTTTCAGATGCTACTGAGAACCCGCTACTGGTGTAGTGGCTAAAGAGGCAGGCTCGAATCTGGATATCCGAGTTTGTTTCCCCATTTCCTCCTCCATCTGCAGCCAGCTGGGTGACCTTGGGCTCATCACAGTTCTCTCAGGATCGTTCTCGCAGAGCAGTTCTCTTACTCCCAGCCCCACCTCCCTCACAGGGTGTCTGTTGTGGGGAGAGGAAGGGACCTTTGCTCCGTACCAGCCTTTCACCTTCCCCGATGGCCCCGAACGAGGCCCATGCATCACTTACATATCCTGAACGCACTGCGCCGTGGTCAGCACCCAGTAATGGCCCAGGATCGAGCCCCCGCAGCTCCAGTTCCTGCACGTGGCAATGAGCACCTGCCAGGCTAGGGCAGAACGAGCCGAAATGTGTTTCACCAAGGCTGGAGAAGGCAAAGGGGTAGTTCAGTGTGTGGTTAAAATGGGGGCCGAACTGACAGGGTGGCTTTCTGGCATTAAAATGGGGTCCAAACTGACAGGGTGGCTTTCTGGCTCGCTCTGTATTTGAGGGCCCACGTGTGAAACCCCACCCTTATCGAAAATGCTCTGGTAAGCCCTAGCAGCATACAAATATTGACATCATCATCATCATCATCAGGGCTGGTATAGGCATAGCTTGAGGTGAGGCAGCTGTCCGTAGCTCCTGGCGGGGCCCGTTGCTGCTGGCCCGCAACCACGCACCTCCTAAGCCCCATGTCTGCATGCCCATCCCTATCCGTAGGCTTGAAGGGTTCTGCTGCCCCTGCTCACAGTTGCCTGGCATCACTGGGGAAAGGCATATGGTTTGTATGTGGTGTGCACGGGTGGCCATGGCAACAACACTGCCAGCTGCAAGCTCCGGACACTGCATGTGGGACAAGGGTGTGTAGCTGGTGGAGGCACCTGACCCTGGCCTGTGAGAGGGGCTCACAAGAAGGAAAAGGTGGGGGTGCACAGGTTTGGGGTGGAAAGGTACACAGAGTCCTGAAGCCAGATTGGGATAGTGGTTCAGAGTGGTGGCCTCTAATTTGGAGAGCCGGGTTTGATTCCTCACACCTCCACTTGCAGCCAGTTGGGTGACCTTGGGCTAGTCACGGTCATGTTAGAGCTGATCTCACAGACCAGTTCTCTTAGAGTTCTCTCAGTCCCACCTGCCTCATTCATAGACACTCTTGTGGGAGAGAATGGGAAGGTGATTGTAAACTGAGACTCCTTCAGGTAGTGAAAAGCGGGGTATAAAACCCAACTCTTCTTCTAGTGGTGGGCAGACAAGGGCCCCTTTTAGGGTTGCCAGGTCAGGGTTGAGAAATACCTGGAGATTGTGGAGGTGGAGTCTGAGGAGTGCAGGGTTTGGGGAAGGGCAGGACTTCCGTGGGGGAAAAGGCCATAAAACCCATTCTCCAAAGCAACCATTTTCTCTAGGTTTCCAATTTTGATAATCTGGAGATCAACTATAATAGCGGGAGACCTCCGGGTATCTCCTGGAGGTTGGCAACTCTAGCTCCTGGGCACTGTCTGCCCCAGGCTCCTCAAAATCTGGAATCGACCCTGATGATGATGCGAACGATGACAATTAACAACAACAATGTACATTTTCCGTTATGCAAACAAGGCTTTCTTAACTGGCTGTTTCTTATCTCTTGCTCAGAATTTGGGGCGCTCTTGGTGCTAACGCATAATATTTGGGGTGCTCTTGAACCACAGGTCTTGAGCCGAACCTCAGGGCCACCCCCCAGCTCTCACTCACCCTCCGGCTCCTGCTGGACTCTCAGCCGGAGTGCTGAGCCTGGCCGTTTCCAGGGGACGGTGTGGTTATCCTGCCGGCCGTGGTCTTTGGTGGCCTTTTCCAACCAGGGAAGGTAGCGCCACAAACTGTTGAAGATATAGGGGCGGGAGCAGGCCTCGTCAAAACTGCTCAGCACCCCCAGCTGAACCCAGTTCCCGCCCTTGGGGTCCAGGCAGATCAGTGGGGAGCCCAGGTCACCCTGGGTAGGAAAGAAAGAAAGGAGAGATTGTCAAGGGAGGCAAAAGGCTTGGGAGAGATGTCTTCTCCAGAACTCACCCAGTTTCACTGGAAAAAGAAGAAGAGCTTCTTTTTTTATAACCCAGCTTTTCCCAACCCGAAGGAGTCCCAAAGCAGCATACAGACCCCTCCCCTCCCTCTCCCCACAACAGACCCCCTGAGAGGTTGGTGAGGTTGAGAGAACAGCTCTAAGAGAACTGGGGCTGGGCCCAAGGTCACCAAGCCGGCTGCATGTAGACGAGGAGTTGGGAACTGAACCGAAGTTCTCCAGATTATAGTCCACCACTCTCTATCCACACCATGCTGGCTGTGAACTAAACAAACGGCAACAGCAGTGACTATAGTATCTGGTGGTGACTATAGTATCTGGTGTTGCCATCCACCAGGTAGTGGCTGGAAGTCTTCTAGTATTACAACTGATTTCCAAATGACAGAGAATTGGTTCCTCTGAAGGAAAACGGCTGTTTTGGAAGGGGTACACTATGGCATGATACCCCACTGATGCCCCTCCCCTCCCCACACCTTACCTCCACTCCCCCCACCCCCCACCCACCCCCCGCCCCAAAATCTCTAGGTATTCCCCATCCCAGAGCTGGTATTGCTCACGAGACATAAAGTAAATGTTTTTTTTTTTTAAATTGTGTTCATCGAAGCGGGAGGGTGAATCAAGACCTGGGCTCTGCTCCTAGGCGTTCTCTCTCCATCCCTCTCACCTTGCAGATGCCTTCCTGGCCCTTCTGGGCCTGGATACAAAAGATGTCCACGGACGTCTTTTCCATCGGGCTGCAGGTGCTCATGCTCAGGACGGTTAAGGGGCGTCTCATCAGTCTGGCAGGGCCCCCTAGAGCAAGAGGAACATGGGGTGAGGCTACTGGGGTACCAGCTCTGGGGTGGAAGATTGTAAAGTAGAGCCAGGGGGAAGGAAGGAGGACTTTGGTTTGGGGAGGGGAGTTAGCAGGGCAGCCATGCCATGGGACACCCCCCAGAAGCTGTCATTTCTCCAGGGGGACTCAAAATCATGTCGTGACTAGGGGTGCCAACTCTGGGCTGGGAAAGGTCTGGAGATTTGGGAGGTAGAGTCTGAGTAGGGCAGGGTTTGTGGAAGGGAGGGATTTCGGTGGGAGCAATGCTACAGATTCCACCTTCCCAAGCAGCCATTTTCCCCGGGGGAATGATCTCTGTCACCTGGAGACCAGTAGTAATGACAGGCAATATCAAGCCACCGCCTGGAGATTGGTCAATCTAGTCAGGATCCTAGGCCGAGGACTGAAGGATGAACGGCCCTTCATTCTTTGGAGGGGAGACTCTATGGCAGGGGTGGCCAAACTGAGGCTCTCCAGATGTCCAGGCACTACGAATCGTAGTCCATGGACATCTGGAGAGCCACAGTTTGGCTACTGTTGTTCTATGGCAGGGGTAGTCAAACTGCGGCCCTCCAGATGTCCACGGACTACAATTCCCAGAAGCCCCTGCCAGCCAATGCCCCTGTTCGATGGCATTAAACTAGGGTTTGCCAAACTGTGGCTTTCCACAAATCATAAGAACCCCTGGCATCTGGGCCCATTCTGCATACATTGGATAATGGAATGGATAATGTAATAGACAAGAAAATCAACTTCTAAAGTGCATTGAAAGTACATTATCTAATGCGTGCAGATCTCGCTCTTTTCCACTGCTCCAGAAAGATGAACGTTCTATCTCGATCTACCCCGCAAGGGTGTTGTGTGGCTGACGCCCCCCGACCAAGCTGCTTGCCCTGCCGTGACCCCTGTGAAAGGGTCATTCGACCCCCAAAGGGGTCCTTACCCCCAGGTTGAGAACCACTGCCCTAGATGCTCCTAAGTACTGCTCCATGCTCTGTTGGCCTCCAGGTATGACCAGGGGTCTCCTCGAATCATAGCTCATCCCCAGTCCAACCTTCTCAGCATCTCCTCACCGCTATGTAACCGAGAGCCCAAGAGCAGATGTTCAGCTTGCTCATCCTATCCAGAAAGTTAACAGAAAGCAGATGTTGGAGGAACAGCTCACCCTGTAGCACTGTCCAGCTCGGCAGCCAGCAATTTTGGAAATCTTCCATCACGTGCGCCGTGTCTGATATACACACAGGTGCGACATGGTGCCCAAACTTCAGCGGTCTCTGCAGCTGCAAAAGCCCCAGATTGTGCAGGTCCTTGTTTGCCAGGGCGCCAGGGTACGTCAAAGCCTGGCGGACGGGCACGAAGCCTGCTCCTTCCGAAATATCGACCAGTCCGGCCTGGACCAGGACCAAAGCTTCCGAATTCTTTCTGAATCAGGGGCACAGCGACAGGAAAAGGTAAGCAGGGGGAGGGGGGAGGGCTAGCTTGTGGGAGAAACAGATGCAAACATCTCGTAAACTGCAGATGTGGACCTGCAGGACATTTCAGCTTTTGTTTTGCCCTTTGACTAAAACAAAAACACACAACTCTATTAAATTGCTCAAGATGGCTTGTGCAACCTGCGGTTTACGACATTTTCCGAAACACGCTTGTTTTTAATTTATCGAGATAGCTTTTAATACATTGCGATACTCCATTGTGAGGTAGTTTATAATCGGGGCAAAAATGTCATCGAAAAGAAATCATACTACAGTGGGTGACCACAGGCAGGATTCAGACTGGGGAATTCAGGAAAGCTAAGATTTTGCTGTTCGGATGGGCTGGCACTTTTCCTAGCTAAGTTGAATCTGTGGGCACAGCCACAAAATGGCTGCCACAGGAGGTGGATCCAGCTACAAAATGGCTGCCTCAGGACACCTTCAGCCACAAAGTGAAGAAGAAGAGGAACTGGTGTTTTGTACCCTGCTTTTTACTACCGAAAAGAATCTTACACTTGCCTATCTTTTCTAAACTCACAACAGACACCCTATGAGGTTAGAAGAAGAAGAAAAAAGAAAGAAGAAAGAAGAAGAGTTGGTTCTTATATGCCGCTTTTCCCTACCCGAAGGAGGCTCAAAGCGGCTTACAGTCGCCTTCCCATTCCTCTTCCAGAGCAGCCAGGGCATTGGGCCACAAGTAAGTGGGGCTGAGAGAGCTCTGAGAAAACTGCTCTGTGAGAACAGCTCTACATGAACCATGACTGGCCCAAGGTCACCCAGCTGGGTACAGGTGGCAGGAGTGGGGAATCAAACCCTGTTCTCTATACTAGAGACCACCACTCAACTACTACACCAAGCTGGCTCTTGTGCTGTCTTGGTAGCTGCAAGCCTCAGTGGGTGTTGTGGTGCCCAGGGGCGTCGGTCGCGTTGGGCACTTCTGCTCAGATATCTTTTCAGTTCCTGGGTCTATGGCTACTTTTATCACTGGGGATTCCAAGTATCCCAAGGCGTGTCCTTTTTGACTATGCGGTGAGCGTTGTTGAGCTTTTATGAGGCTCTCTTCCCCTATAAATGATTCTTGGCAAATCCCATCACATGAGGAAAAGGAAGTGCGAAAGACTATTTATTGGCGCAGGGGCTCTTTGTAATGCTGAAATTCCAGAGTTTATAGCAGCGTTTTCCAAACATTTGATGCAGGGGACTGGAGCTTGGCTCTTAAGTGATCTTGCAGCTTGCGGTAGGCACTTCTCACCAAAGTAGGGGAAGGGCAATATTCACCGACTCTCCCCTCTTATTGAAGCCTATCTCCCCCCCCCACACACACACACACTTTGACCCACATGATGTTCCTGACTCACCAGGGCAGAATGGGGGGTGGGGAGTCGTTAGCAGTGAGAAGCTGGAAAGGTTATGTAGCTTTGCTCATGCAGCATAGGATCCGTGCCACGGTTATTTCCTGGCGTCAAGCTGGAAATGTATGGCGATTAGCATTCATAGATTATTTCTTCTGTCATCTCATTGCACAGTAGCTGCCTTCTGTTGATCAGAGCTTTGATCCATCAAAGTCAGTATTGTCTCATCAAGGTCACAGAAACTCTCCAGCTTCTCAGGCTGGGGTCCTTCCCATCCCCTCCTGACAGATCCCTTTAAATGGAGATGCCACTGAGGATTGAGCCAGGGTCTCAGGACAAGGTCTTTCCCATCCCTTCCTGCCTGGTCCTTTTCACTTGAGAGGCCGGGGATTGAA
The DNA here is from genome assembly GCF_049243985.1 of Paroedura picta. Lineage (NCBI taxonomy): Eukaryota > Metazoa > Chordata > Lepidosauria > Squamata > Gekkonidae > Paroedura > Paroedura picta. Next base: position 171,886,479 of record NC_135371.1, on the reverse strand, counting down.
CCTGGGACCTTCTGCAGGCCAAGCAGAGGCTCTGCCACTGAGCCAGGGTCTCAGGCCAAGGTCTTTCCCAGCCCCTCCTGCCTGGTCCTTTTCACTGGAGATGCCAGGGATTGAACCTGGGACCTTCTGCCTGCCAAGCAAAGGCTCTGCCACTGAGCCAGGGTCTCAGGCCAAGGTCTTTCCCATCCCTTCCTGCCTGGTCCTTTTCACTGGAGAGGCCGGGGATTGAACCTGGGACCGTCTGCAGGCCAAGCAGAGGCTCTGCCACTGAGCCAGGGTCTCAGGCCAAGGTCTTTCCCAGCCCCTCCTGCCTGGTCCTTCTAACTGGAGATGCCGGGGATTGAACCTGGGACCTTCAGCAGGCCAAGCAGAGGCTTTGCCACTGAGCCAGGGTCTCACGTCAAGTTCTTTCCCATCACTTCCTGCTTGGCTCTTTTAATGCTGGGGATTGAATTTTTGACCTTCTGGATGCCAATGAAGGGCTCTGCCATTGAGCCTTGACCGCTCCTGTGGAAATGTCAAATTTGCTGCCAGAGGATGTCATGATGGCCAGAGAAATAAGTAGATTCAGGGAGGAGGTCTGTCAATTGTTCCTAGCAATACTGACTGAGGGGGAACGTCCACATGAAGAGCCACTAGCCCTATGAATCCCAGAACCAGAAGACAACATCAGGGGCAGGGCTCAACCTCTCTGCCATGTTGTTGGCCCTCCAGAGGAACTGGTTGACCCCTGTGTGAGGCAGGATGCTGGACTAGAGGGACCCTCCCTGGTCTGATCCAGCAGGGCCCTTCTGAGATTCTTTTGAAGACCTCAGCCTCTCTGCCCTGTTGCTGGACCTACAGAGGAACTGGTTGGCCACTGTGTGAGACAGGAGGCTGGATGTGGCATTTCAAAGTTTCAGTGCCGCTTCTGAGCGTCTGGGGAAGGGCAGGGTACAAATTAATAGATAAATGAACCTTCTGACCCCACCCACCCTTCCAAGCTTCTGCAGCTGACATTCTTTGAAGAGAGAGAGCTTCCAAGTGGACTCTTGAGTGTCCACCTACCTTCCAGTGAAAAAGGCAGCCATGTGTGTCCTGGGACACTGAGATCACATACCCAACCCCGAGGCTGCCAGGAGTGGAAGAGGCGGGCACTCACATCAGGTTGGCACAGTTGGCTGTGGTTAAAATCCACCAGGGGTTGAGGATGGATCCGGCACAGAAGGGTTGCATGGACAGAGTGAGAGAGACAACCCAAGGAAATTCGCCAGGCTCAGCCTCCGAGCAGCCAGGGCATCGGGCCACAAAGCCAGGCCGCTGCCCGCATCCTGGAGGGGAAATTAGAAATGGATTTGGCTAAGACCAAGGATAACCAGCTCCCCTCTGGCCCCACTGGGGGGTTGAGAAATTCCTGCAGATTTGGGGATTAAGGCTGAGGGGGGTAATATACTACAGAGTCCCCCCTCCCAAGCAGCCCTTTTCTCCAGGGGAACTGATCTCTGCAGTCTGGAGAGGAGCTGGAATCCCCAGGCCCCACCTGGAGGCTGGCATCCCTGACCCTCAGGGGGGTCCAAGGCCACAGAGTCCCCCTTCCCAAGCAGCCCTTTCCTCCAGGGGAACACTCCCAAAGGCCAGCCTTGGTAATTGGTTGCATGATCATTTGAGTCAGGGGTCCCCAACCTGAGGCCTGCAGGCCGCATGCAGCCCCCAACCCTAACATCCGTCCTTTGGCTAACAGAAAATAGCCATACAAATCACACTGGCTAGGTACAGCTAAAATAAAAGGATTCCATAGTAAAATATTGTACCCAAATGGATTGCATTTGGTGGCTAGTGGCTTCTCTCCAGGGGAACTGATCTCTGGATCCCCCAGAATTCCAGCTCCTCTCCAGAATACACAGTTCAGTTCCCTTGGGAAAAACGTCAGCTTTGGTGGGGGGACTCTATGGCCCTGGACCCCACTGGGGTTCAGGGACACCAGCCTCCAGCTGGGTCCCAGGGATCCCCTGAAATCATCTCATCTCCAGAGATCAATTCCCCTGGAGAAATCAGATGCTTAGGGCGTGCGCTTTGTGGCATGGCACCCCACTGAAATCCGTGCCCTCCCCAGGCCCCGTCTCCAAATCTCAAAGAGTTTCCCAACCAGCCCCTGGCAACCATTCCCTGCTGGTAGCCATCGTGGGGAGGGGGGACCTGACAACCCTACTTGAAGCTTCCGGCTTCCCCGCCATCCCTGAACTCACCAGTTTTGCGGCTGGCCAGCTCCACCATCTTGTTCAGCTGATAGGTCTGTGAGACGCGATTCCACGCCAGGGCCACCTCACACTGTCCCGTGGTCACAGGCGTATGGGGCTGCGTTAGAGGAGTTGTGGTAGTAGCTGTATTGGGTGAGGTAAGCAAAGCTAGAGGCGGCCTAGGAGTCACGTTTTGCTGGGATCTGTTCTTGGGGAAAGGCGGCCTAGTGGCTACCAAAGAGCTGGCCACAGACCTTTGCAAAGGGGGTTTCAGTGATGGGTTTTTTGCTGGACTCACCTTTTTTGAGGCCGGGGATGTCAAAGATGTCCTTTTGGTGGCGGGAATTATGACGACATGATGTGAATGCACAACAGTTAGCACAGCCAGGGTCGAGGGGCTTGCTGTGGGTGTTACGGGGCTTTGTTTGGTGGTGGGGGAGGCGACAGAAGATGCCGGCCTTACCGAAGTTGATGACTGGCCTGGAGTGGTAGGTTTTTCAGTCAGTGGTCCTCTAGTCTTGCCGGATAATTGTTTTTTTGAAGGGATAACGTAGGCTTGTTTGTTATTCGTGATGTATGCTCCGGTTGTCACGGGTGTTGATGTCCATCCAGAGTTTAGCGCTTTTGTGACCGTGGGGTGTGCTCTGATTATAATCTCCGCAGGCGTTAGTGTTGAGGCTGGGGGACGAGACTCTCTCCTTGTAAGTGTCACAGGCAATTTGGTTGTTACAGTTGTCACAGGGGACTTGATGGTTGTAGATGTTACAGGCGTCTTGGTCCTTTTAGATTTTACAGGTGACTTGGTCCTTTTAGATTTTGCACGCAGCTTGGTCCTTGTAGATGTTACAGAGAACTGTGTAGATGTTACAGGCAATTTGGTCATAGTAGGTGTTACAGGGGATGTGGCCACTGTAGATCCTACAGACGACTTGGTGGTTGTAGCTATGACAGGGGATGTGGGCACTGTGGATCCTACAGGAGACTTGTTGGTTGTAGATGTGACAGGGGATGCGGCCATTGTGGATCCTACAGGCGACTTCGTGGTTGTAGATGGGACAGGGGATGCGGCCATTGTGGATCCTACAGGCGACTTGGTGGTTGTAGATGTTACAGGGAATGTGGCCACTGTAGATGTTACAGGCTTGGTGATTGTAGATGTTACTGGGGATGTGGCCAATGTGGATCCTACAGGAGACTTGGTCATTGTAGATGTTACAGGAGATGTGGCCATTTTGGATCCTACAGGCGAATTGGTAGTTGTAGATGTTACAGGGGATGTGGCCACTGTAGATGGTACAGAGGACATGGTCCTTGTAGATGTTTCAGGGGATGACTGTTTGTTTGTTGGGTGTGCTACAAAGATTACTGGTTTAGGTGTTGATGCAGCAGGTTTTATTGTGGAGGGTGTGACTGTTGTGTATGTTCTGATGGCGGATGGCCATTGTTTTTCTTTCGCAGCTGCTGGGGGTACTCCAAATATCTGTCCTGTAAATGGAAGTATCACAGGTAATTGTAGGCCCACTGAGGTAGACTGGCTGGTTGCCACGGGTGTTGTTAAAGAAGTTGTTTCAAACGGCTGTTCTGTTGAAGATGTGGCAGGCATTTCGACGGGTGTTGTTAAATAATTTGTTTCGGCTGTTTCGAACGGCTGTTCTGTTGAAGATGTGTCAGGCATTTCCACGTGTGTTGTTAAATAATTTGTTTCGGCTGTTTCGAACGGCTGTTCTGTTGAAGATGTGTCAGGCATTTCCACGAGTGTTGTTAAATAATTTGTTTCGGCTGTTTCGAACGGCTGTTCTGTTGAAGATGTGTCAGGCATTTCCACGTGTGTTGTTAAATAATTTGTTTCGGCTGTTTCGAACAGCTGTTCTGTTGAAGATGTGGCAGGTGTTTCCATGGGTGTTGTTAAAGAAGCTGTTTCGGCTGTTTCGAACAGCTGTTCTGTCGGATATGTGAAAAGTGTTTCTGTGGGTGTGGTTAAAGGTGTTTCGGCTGGTTCAAACAGCTCTTCTGGCGGTGGTGTGGCAGGTTGTGGAACTGTTACTTCTTGTGTTTGCGACATGTCCCATGATTGTAGGACTGCTCCCGAAGATGGTTCTCTTGCCATAAGAAAGGTGCTGCTTTCAGTGGTCTCCGGATATTCGAGGGTTGGAGGGACAGGATTCTTCAGTATCCGTTCCCCCCGCAACCACTCTAGATGGGGCATGACCTGGGAAGCCAGGATGGGACTTGAGCAGTTGGTCGACTTCTCACTCACGATACCCCTCAGTTCCCAGTGGTCACTCTCCGGGTCAAGACAGAGCATGGGGCTGCCGACAGGAACCTTGAACAAGAGAAGCGGGAGAAACAGGATGAGGCAAATTCTAGATTGTGGTCTTTCGGCCGTCTCTGAGGAACCTGAGGAGGGCAATTCTCCTCAGGGATTTTCTGTGCTGTGATTCTCATCTCAACTCCACGCCTGGAGTTTGCTTGGTCCTCACCAGGCCATTTTTTAAAAAGTTGTTTTTTTTCCCGTTTCTTCATTTACAAAATGACCTGCATGTTCGGAGGGGAGCGGTCCCCTGAGGATACACAAATGTGTAATTCATCTATGGGAAGTTTGCTTTGGTCATTTGAAGGAGCCACCCAGGTTACTGTTAGAGGCAGGAGGAAGCTGTGAGCCTGTGAGGAACTGGTGGGTGTGTGGCGAGAGAGAGGGGAATTCTACAGGGACTTCTGGGAGAGCCAATATTTCCTGCTCCTGCCATTCCCCACCTCCTGGGTTATCAACATACAGAGGCAAATGCCTTGTCCCCGTCAAGCCTTCTGGGATCTGTTTTTCCTCCTTTTACAATTTAGGAGTGTTTTTTTTTTGGTCACATATCTAGGAAGGATGCACACACACCAACACACATGAAGCTGCCCGATACTGAATCAGACCATCAGTCCGTAAGTGGCTCTCCAGAATCTCAGGAGGTGGCTTTTCTCACATCACTTCCTGCCAGATCCTACTGTAGGTGCCGGGGATTGAACCTGGGACCTTCTGCCTGCCAAGCATAGGCTCTACCACTGAGCCAGGGTCTCAGGCCAAGGCTTTACCCATCCCTTCCTGCCTGGTCCTTTCCACTGGAGATGCCGGGGATTGAACCTGGGACCTTCTGCCTGCCAAGCAGAGGCTCTGCCACTGAGCCAGGGTCTCAGGCCAAGGTCTTTCCCCTCCCCTCCTGCCTGGTCCTTCTAACTGGAGATGCTGGGGATTGAACCTGGGACCTTCTGCCTGCCAAGCAGAGGCTCTGCCACTGAGCCAGGGTCTCAGGCCAAGGTCTTTCCCATCCCCTCCTGCCTGGTCCTTTGAACTGGAGATGCTGGGGATTGAACCTGGGACCTTCTGCCTGCCAAGCAGAGGCTCTGCCACTGAGCCAGGGTCTCAGGCCAAGGTCTTTCCCATCCCCTCCTGCCTGGTCCTTTGAACTGGAGATGCCGGGGATTGAACCTGGGACCTTCTGCCTGCCAAGCATAGGCTCTACCACTGAGCCAGGGTCTCAGGCCAAGGCTTTTCCCATCCCTTCCTGCCTGGTCCTTTCCACTGGAGATGCCGGGGATTGAACATGGGACCTTCTGCCTGCCAAGCAGAGGCTCTGCCACTGAGCCAGGGTCTCAGGCCAAGGTCTTTCCCATCCCCTCCTGCCTGGTCCTTTTAACTGGAGATGCCGGGGATTGAACCTGGGACATCCTGCAGGCCAAGCAGGGGCTCTGCCACTGAGCCGCAGCCCCTCCCCATGTCCATGGATGGATCCATCATGAGGTTTTCTATTAAAGTGAGGACCATATTTCCTCTTAAACATCAGCCAAAGCATCGAGCTCTTTAACATTAGTAAATAGGATTCCTTCACGAGAAGCTCAGGACGTTTGTGGCCCTGAGTGCCAGAGAGCATGTCAGAGGAGCATGGCTATGTCTCGGAAAGCAGGGAGAAAGCATTGGGGTTGGCCAAATTGTGGCTCTCCAGATGTCCATGAACTGCAATTCCCATGAGCCCCTGCCAGAAGGGCTCATGGGACCTGTGGTCCATGGGCACCTGGAGAGCCACCGATTGGCTACCCCTTGCATTAGAGAGTATTTCCCTTTCCACGGTCTTCATCTGAAATCCATTCATACGGATTACCCTGCAGTTGGTCTTGTTATATGTCTTTCTTGCCATGCATATGTTCCATCGATCTGCAGTACCCGGCCATTCTGCGGTACACTCTGACATCTCCAGAATATACACGTCCGTCTTGTCCAACCATTGCTCGGAACCTGTGGGGGAAGGAGAGAAGATGCTCAACTCCAGGGCCAGCCCAGGAATTCCCAACCGGGGTCCCCAGGGGTTACACGAGAGCTTCCCCGGATATTCGGATGGCTGCTGACATCACTAGACGTGACCGGAGCCCACTTTTCCTGTTGCTCCAGAGGCCCAGACTCTTTCTCCACAACGGAGATGGGAAAGCAGCCTTTCTCAACCTTTTTACCATCGAGAACCCCCTGAAACATTATTCAGGCTTCCAGATGCCAGCAGGCCACAGCTCCTTGCCACACCCCCCAGATGGGATGTCACAGAAATATGTGGACCTATCACCCGATAATTATTTTAGGGGAAAAAATTAGCTCCCGCCCAATCTGTGAAACCGTCCTGGGGTTGTCACAAAACCTCAGGGTTTCACAAAACTGTAGTTGAGAAAGCCTCTGCTAAAGGATCGATCGATCGATCGATCGGTTGGTTGGCTCCAGCATCTTACTTCCACGCCCACTTCTCTGAAGGGGCACGTCACCATTTATTTCCTGCCACTCCTGAGACCGGCTTCTGGCGGATTACAATTGTCCTTAGCTAAATAAGGTAAAGGTAAAGGTTTCCCCTGTGCAAGCACCGAGTCATGTCTGACCCTTGGGGTGACGCCCTCCAGCCTTTTCATGGCAGACTCAATACGGGGTGGTTTGCCAGTGCCTTCCCCAGTCATTACCGTTTACCCCCCAGCAAGCTGGGTACTCATTTTACCGACCTCAGAAGGATGGAAGGCTGAGTCAACCTTGAGCCGGCTGCTGGGATTGAACTCCCAGCCTCATGGACAGAGCTGCAGACAGCATGTATGCTGCCTTAACACTCTGCGCCACAAGAGGCTCATGCCTTAGCTAAATACCGGATGTAAAACATAACAGCCGCTCAGAAACATGGCGGTATTATGCAATCACCCATCCCCCCCCAAAAAAAATCTAATAATGGGCGTAGGAAGAGAGGGCATGTTGAGCAGGGGGGTTGGACTAGATGGCCTCTGTGACCCCTTTCCACTCTAGGATTCAATGATCTCCATCAGTCTCAATCCCCAAATCTCCAGCAGTTTCCTATTATGCACATGTTGGACAATGCACTTGTGCTTTTCCAGCTGGATTTTCCTGTACGGATCATGATAACGCATTGAAAGTGCATTATCCAATGTGTTCATAATGGGCCCCGGAGAGACACGGTTTGGCCACCCCTGCATTAAACCCTGCTCAAGGCAAGGACGGCGCATCTATACGTCTTCTTCTGTGTAGAATGAGCCCTGGATCTGGCAGTGGCCCCGGGGGTCACCCTAAGGCTCAGACTCACCCTCTTGGTCTCGTTTGTGGATCCTACAGTGCGCCCCCATGAGAGGAAAGTCAGAGTTCCCATCAGGGATGCAGACCGGCCACATCTCTCTCTTCCTTAGGTCGATCGGCTGGCCGAGCATCACGAGTCCCAGGTCGTTAATGGGAGGCCTTGCCCACGAGCTGAACCCTCGGTGCGACAGGAACTGGCTGACCGTTAGCGTGAAGAAATGTCCACCCGTCGTGATCATCTCCACATAGCTCGGCTTCCTGCCAAGGAAGGGAAACCAGGTGCTAATTTTTCACCCAGGCCAAGCTAGGAACCAGCAAAGAACTTTTCGCTTGCTATGTTGAACTTCGTTTGCCATATTGTTCCCCACTCACCCAATTTGTGGAAGTCCCCCTGAAGCTCCTCACCTTGGTTTTCCCCATACTGAATAATTTTGTATCCTCTGCAAATCTGGGTGTAGTCTGCACAGGGCTTCTTACCCAGTCCCAGTTTGAATGCCTCCCGTTTACACTGAATTCAGTTTGCATTTTGAGTTTGGGAGCTTTAAATTTTCCCTCTGCAACATACATGATTGGAGTGACCCTACCTTTCCCCCGCGATATTCAGAAGCGGATATAACCCTTGATATTTGAAAAATCGCCATGAGTAAATGTGCAGCTCTCTGCTTTCTGCAAATTAATGCTGACTCATGCCTCTTGCATCCAATGCTGTAGTAAAGCAGTCTTCCCTGATTGGCCAGGGTATCAGTTCAAAGTCTTCCTCGTTCCAGGTTGCAAGACTTGTCTTAAAGTGACTGCATTCCAGAAGCCCTCAGCATTGATTTGCCTCTTGGTTCCCCCTGCTCTGCTGTCTCCAATCCTTGACCCCCCTCCCGTTCAAGAAATTAAAGAGGCTCCTGCTGCGATTGGCTCCCCCCCCCAATTTTGAGTTTCCCCAATCGAGTGCAGAACACTTTCTGTTTCATGGGGGAGGGGGGACAGAAGAAGACTCGAGTTCAAATCGATCTGAATCCAGCAGGATCCACAACAAAATAAACAAACTAAGTGCAGAATCAGCCCTGGACACCACACTGCTCACCCCCAGTTACAGATCATTTCTGAAGACCCGAAATAGCACTGACCCCAGAACCTATCCTTTTGTGACCTGGCTGCTAAATTCATTGCAAGAGCTGTCTGCTTATTCCTTCTTTTTACTTCCTGTTGCTTAGCCGGTGTTTGGTGAGGTTCCTCGTCAAAAGCCTTTTGAAACTACAAGGCTATAATGTCCACCAGGATGAAGTCTGCACACATAGGATAATGCACTTTCAATGTGCTGGATTTTCCTGTGCAGAACAGGATAATCTACTTCTAAAGTGCATTGAAAGTGCATTATCCAACATGTGCGGAATGGGCCCAGGTCACCATTATCCACTTTATTGTGGCCCATTTTGGGAGAGGGTCAATCGCTCTTTAGCCACTACACCAGGGGTAGTCAAACTGCGGGCCTCCAGATGTCCATGGACCACAATTCCCATGAGCCCCTGCCAGCATTCATGGGAATTGTAGTCCATGGACATCTGGAGGGCTGCAGTTTGACTACTCCTGCGCTACACCATGCTGGCTCTGGCCTGAATTCCTGCAGAGCTACTGCCAACTAGAGCAGGCAATACTGACCTTGAACAGGGCAATCGCCTGACTCAGTATGAGGCAGCTTCGTCTGTTCATAAGGCTTCCCAGAGAGAGAAAAGTGTCCCCATCGGTTCCATTACTCACATCAAGAGGAAGCAGCTTGCTGCCGTCAGGACCCACCAGTTGTTCAAAACCGCTCCTTGGCACCTCTCGCCATTACCAAGAATGCTCACCAGCCATGGCTCTTCTAGGTCTTGAGTTTGCTCGTTGGGTTCTTCGTCAGCATTGGCCCAGGGTTGCTGGTTGCCACAGACTGCATGGAGACAGGACAGGGCTCTGCGTCGGGGACAGACTTTGGGGCAGAAGTTGGGGGCTCTGGCTCATGCGCTCAGACACAGCCCCCAAAAGAAGGTCGTGGCTTCACATTTCATAAAAGGCTAGTGTCTAAAATTATCTTTCTGCAACACAGTCCTCTGCCCTGACCAGGATGGCCCAGATCTTGAAAGTTAAGCAGGGTTGGCTGTGGTTATTCCTAGGATGGGAGACCACCAAGGAATACCAGGCCATAGCATGGACAGGCTGTGGCAAAGACATCTCTGAGTGTCCCTGCCCATCTGTGAATGATGGGCACTATGGGTGGACAGGTAGTTGTGAGTGCAGGAGGTTGGATTAGATGACCCTGGAGGTCCCTTCCAACTCTATGATTCTTTGATTCTATGCCCCAGAGCTGGAAAGTTTGGGCATTGTGGACACTGAGATCATAAGAAGAGCCCTGATCAACATGGGACAACCCTTCAGCAGTAACACTCATGGACGGCTGACAAGTGGGCAAGGACCTCATCACAAAAGCACTGCCGTAATCTTACCCCCCTAGATGTACATACAGGTGGGAAATTCCTGGAGAATTTGGGAGGGCACGGCTAAAATATAAAGTCACACCATCCACCATCCCAAGTAGATGTTTTCCCCAGGTAAACCGATCTGTGGGGTAGTCAGAAGAGGAATTTAGATGATTCTGTGCCACGCCACCGTGCCCTTTTTGAAAAATGCTCCAGCCTAGTTGCCCTTACCCCTGTCCTTCTGCTCGCTTCTACTGCCTGATCCCAAGTAACTGAGGGCTTCTTCCCAAACCCGTTTGAAAAATTCAAAGTCTCCCTGAGCTTGTGTTGAATTTGGAAAGGAAGGGGAAGCTGAGAGTTCTCCCCCAGACTCTGCATCCAAATTTCTAGATTTTCAACCTGGAGCGGCCATTCTAAGTCCCCCAGGCAAGGGAGATCTGGCAATCAAAGGCTGCTCCTTCTGGGTTGGGAAATACCTGGAGAATTTGGGAGATGGAACCTGCTAGGGAGGTTGGGGCTTGAGGAGGAGAGCCCACCCTCTGGGTAGTTAAGAGATTGATTGTAATATTGGGAGAGCTACCTGGAGGCTGACAGCTCTTGGCTTCTCCCCTAACCCTCCCCGCTTCTTCTCAGAACTGCGGAACAGAACTCAAAGTCTCCCGGCCGTGGCGACTTACGGCCAGAGGAGGAGGAAACCAGGAGGTGGGAGAGGGTCCAGATCCCAAGCAGAAGCGTCATCCTTCCTCACGGTGGCAGAGGGAGGCCGGGGAGTCATAAAGGGGCATCCTAGAGAAGAAGAGGTGGGGGCAGGAGGTTGTCCAGGGGCCCAGGCGGGCCCAAGCAGTCAAGAAGCAGACCCCAAGAAGGCTGGGGTGGAACCTTTGACCTCACAGAAGGGGCATTTGTGACATCAGCTTCACCGTGCTCTGGCGGCCGCATGGGAGCCTAACGCACAATCCTGCTAGAGGACACGTCTTAATCCTAATTTGTAACTGTTTGCATGCAGTTCTATTTTGAAACCTCTTCCCAGGGCCTCCTGTTCTGGTTTGGCTGCTTTCCACGGGTCTCTCCGTCTCTCTAAACCTGTTGTGCATGTTCAGAATAAAATCAGTATTTAGAAATCGGGGCTTCTAATGCAGTTCTAGCCCAGATCCGGATGGAGAGGGTTGCCAGCTCTGGGGAGGAAAATACCTGGAGAATTTTGAAGGGTGGATTTTGGGGGAAGGGAGGGACCTTAGATGGGCATGCTACCAAACTCTATTACACATGAGCCCGCATGGTGTAGGAGTTAAGAGCAGCAGTTTCTAATCTGGCGGGCTAGGTTTGATTCCCTGTTCTTCCACATGCAGCCAGTTGGGTGACCTTGGGCTCATCACAGTCTTGATAGTGCTGTTCTCATGGAGCAGTCCTGTCAGAGCTCTCTCAGCTTCACCTCCCTCACAAGGGTGTCTGCTATGGGGAGAGGAAGGGAAGGTGACTGTAAACCAGCTTGAGACTCCTTTGGGCAGCGAAAAGTGGGGTATAAATCCCTACACTTTAAAGTCCTGCTCTGCTCCCTGTATGCTGTCCGTGTCCACATCAGTGTGAAAAACTGAGGAGGGTTCTTGTAGTTAAAGATATCATAGGGGGGGGGGGAACACACAGTTTTCTTACAACAGTTCAGGCACTGGCATGGCTGCCTACTATGGTGGATTTTCTGGAGAGCCAGCTTGGTGTCATGGGTGGACAGGTAGTCACCTTTGATCTGGAGACCTGAGTTTGATTCCCTGCTCCTCCACATGCAGCCAGTTGGGGGACTGTGAGCTAGTCACAGTCCTGTTAGAACTGTCCTTACAGAGTAATCTCTCTCAGAGCTCTCTCAGCCTCACGGTCAGAGGAGCTTTATCAGTGTCCAAGGTCACCCTGCATGTGAGGGAGCAGGGAATCAAACCCGGCTCACCAGATTAGAAATCTGCACTCCTAACCACTACATCAAGCTGGCTCACAAGCTACCTAGGGAGAAACCGTGGTTTATAGTTTTCTCCCCCTCTTATTTAGAAATTTATACTGCACTTTCCTTGCCAGTGGTGAACTAAAGCAGCTTATAACACTTATCACTCTCTTAGTGGTGGCTGAACTGTGGCTTTCCACATATCCATTCACTACAGTTCCCATGAGCCCCTACCAGCACATGGACTACTTCATGGACTCCTGGAGAGTCACATTTTGGCCATCCCTGCTCCGTCTTCATATTCAGGTTAGGAGGAGAGTGACTAGCCCAAGGTCACCCATCTAGTTTCCTTAGCAGTGTGAGGATTTGAACCCAGCACTCCCAGAACCCGTTTTGACCCTCTAACCAGGGCACCATATTGGCTCTCGGTTCAAGACTCAATGGCAGTTACAAGGTTCTGGGGTAAAAACCGACAGCCGAGTCACGTTCGGCTCAAAAATCCCACACGAACACAAAACTCATTACATTCTCGTATTGCCATTACACTTTTAAAAGAGAGAACCTGCCTCGTCCCAATGAATTGATGAGTCATAAGATACAAGAACCGTTTAAACAAAGAAGATACTAAAAGTAAAATGTAGCCCAAATGTTACATTTGATCTTGGGAGATCCTCCTGGGATACAAGTATTTTGAAGACGTAGCCAGATACCACAGATTTCTCTCCCGTTTACACTCTCAGGAGAAAATTGTTTTCTACGATTAACTTTCTCCTCACAGTAATTTGATGTGAGGCATTCTGTCTTCTCTGACTTTCCACACGGCTGGAGAGGGCTTGAAAGCCGATTTTCACACAAAATGGCGCCATAGTGATGAGGTGATGGAGTAAGGATGGAGTAAGGATGGAGTAAGGCTTAAGAGATGTTCCCCTGAAATCCAGCAGCCCCTACTATGGTGTCCACTGTCAAAGAAGAAGAGGAGCTGTTTTTTTCACCCCCAATTTTTACTACATGAAGGGGCTTCAAAGCAATTTACAATCACCTTCCCTTCCTCTCCTCACGACAGGCACCCTGTGAGGTAGGAGGGGGTGTGAGAGCTTTGAGAGAACTGGGACTGGCCCAAGATCACCAAGCAGGTCTTACGTGTCTCAAAGTGGCTTAAAATCGCCTTTCCTTCCTCTCCCCACAACAGACACCCTGTGAGGTAGGAGGGGTGAGAGCTCTGAGAGAACTGGGACTGGCCCAAGGTCATGGAGCAGGCCTCAAGTATCTCAAAGCAGCTTACAATTACCTTCCCCTCCTTTCCCCACCACAGACACCTTGGGAGGGAGGTGGGGCTGAGAGCTCTGAGAAGACTGGGACTGGCAAAGGTCACCCCACTGGCTGCATGTGGAGAAGGAGAGGGGAATCGAACCCGGCTCTCCAGATTAGAAACTGCAGCTCTTAACCCTTACACCAAGCTGGCTTTCTGAGGTTCCACTTTAATATTAGAAAACATTTTCTGACAGCGAGGGCTATTTGTAGCTGGAATAGGCTGCCTCAGAAGGTGGTGGAGTCTCTTCTGTTGGAAGTTTTTAGGAAGAGTTCGGATGAGCACCCGTCAGTCGGTGACTTGGAAGCCCTGGGGGCTGGACTGGATGGCCCTTGGGGGCCCCACCTCCTCCAAGATCTACATCCAAACCTCCAGGCAAAATGACTGGCCCTTTGGAGGCGAATGTACAAAATGTCCCTTGGCCGAACCTGCCAGTTGCTTTTCCCTTCTATCTGGCCTCGTGTCCCAAAGGCTTCTGGGAGGCTCAAATCGAAGCAAGTCCAGGCCTGCTTTGCAGAGATCTTTGGCGGAAGGGAGGAGACGCAGGCGGAAGAACAAATACATGTCGGAGATGAGGCACATCCTACTCCGCTGACGTGGGACGGTGCATGCCTCCTCATGGAGGCGCATTTCCATTTTAAACTGGCGACAGGAAGTGGCGCTCTAATCAGGACCAAGTGGCAACGGGACACAGGATGGGGTGTGTAAACTCTGGTTCTATTTATGTCTCGCTGAAGACGATGCGCGGAACTAAAATGATCCAGGCAAACATACCCTGGGGGGGCTTTCAAGTTAAGGTACAAATCCCTGCTCTGCCAGGGAGCATCTTGGGAAATGGTGGGTCAGGCGCACGTTCCCGCTCTTTCTTGGTATGGCCTACTCTGCAGGGCTGAAATGAGGAAGGGAGAACTGCATGTGCTGCCTTGGAGAAAGGGGAGGATACAAAATAGATTGGGGTGCCTAACCTTTCTGGGGCTATGGGCCCTCTTGGGATTTCGAGAGGGGGCCATGGGTACCACCTAGTTATGCCAGCCTCCAGGTGGGAACTGGAGATCCCCTGGCGTTACAGGTGGGCTCTGTAGCCTTGTGTCCCACTGAGGTTAAGGGACGCCAACCTTCGAGTAGGATTAAGAAACGATCATGTGTGAGACAAAATTTGATAATATCCAATTGAAATGCTTTTATTCAGACAGAAGATTCTTGAAGGCATCGCAGAATGCTTAAATAGCTAGCAAGTTAAATGCTATTTTCAAGATGTTTTACAATCCTTTCTTCAGCTGTATAAAATTGCGCCTCTGAGTTGAATGTAAAACAGAAAGCTTTTTTCCTCTCTCTCCAGGTGGGACTTGGGGATCCCCTGGAATCACAGCTCCTCTCCAGATCTGAGGAAGCAGAAGTCCCTGAGTCATTGGAGAAACCAGTTTGACTGGGCTGGATGGACAGGCAGTGGGATTCTACAGGGCCACATCGTAGGCTCACCAGAGGGCTGGAAGGTTGCATAGGTGAGATCATTTATTTATTGCATAGCATGTGCAGTGCACCCAGCTTGGTGTAGAGGTTAAGACCAGCTGGAGAGCTGGGTTTGATGTGATCTTGGGCTGATCACAGTCCTGGCACAGCTGTTCTCACAGAGCAGTTCTGTCAGAGCCCCACCTACCTCAAAGGGTGTCTGTTGTGGGGAGAGGAGGGGAAAGGTGTTCATAAGCTCCTTTGAGACTCCTTTGGTAAGTGAAAAGTGGGGTATAAAAGCCAACTACTACT
This sequence comes from Paroedura picta, assembly GCF_049243985.1. NCBI lineage: Eukaryota > Metazoa > Chordata > Lepidosauria > Squamata > Gekkonidae > Paroedura > Paroedura picta. The sequence goes on along the minus strand of NC_135371.1, from coordinate 171,871,226 downwards.
CGAATCCTTGGAGGTCCAAGGACATCCAAATACTATTCACCGTCAGCCCTGTTTAGCTTCCAAGTTTCCACAGGATTGGGCTTGCCTGGGCTGGCCAGGTCAGCATACCCTTCTGTTCACCAATGAGAAAGACCCCCTGGGGTTATTTCATAAGAAGAGTTGGTTCTTATATGCGGCTTTTCTCTCCCCGAAGGAGTCTCAAAGCAGCTTACAGTCACCTTCCCCTTCCTCTCCCCACAACAGACACCCTGTGGGGTGGGTGCGGCTGAGAGAGCTCTGATATTCCTGCTCAGTCAGAACATCTTTATCAGGGCTGTGGCGAGCCCAAGGCCACCCAGCTGGTTGCATGTGGGGGGAGGAGAATCAAGACTGCTGAAGATCATATGGATTTGGAATGGCCAGCTCTTTGGGGCAGTTCGAGGATCACGCAGAGGTGGCCAAGGGCATGCATGGGACCGAAGCCCATATCAGTGCTGCCAGCAGCACCCCCGCCCACAAGGAGCAAAACTCCGCAATACGCACGAGCATCAGAGCCTGCCAAGCGGCAGCTAACAGGGCTGCCCCGTAAAGAAATCTCAGCTCAGCGACTGCTGCCTCCCTGTCCCAGACAGAGGTCAGGGCTCTGAGGCTAGCCCAAATCCACCTCCTCCCGAAGAGAGCTCCCTTAAACGGCCGCAGCCCGGAAGGGAGCGTTCTTTCCCAGAAACAAAACGGGGGAAATCGAATTTAGAATAGAACTGTGTCTCCAGAAGGACAACTTGGTCATTTCCTTCCCCGCCAAATGTGCAAGAGGAGGAAGCCCATCCATTTCCCACCCTTAAGGCACAGGAGGAAGTTGCGCAAGGAACTTTGAAATAGCCAAAGCGGCCGTGGGTTGCGGAAAGGCCTGTGCAGGAAAAGAGGGAACGGGGTAGAGAGCAGCGGCCCTCTCTCAATGCAGACACGGGGCCCAGCACGCCGGATATATCAGCGTCACACGCTAGCTCTTAACCCCGTTGGTCCCCAATCCCAAAATCTCCTGGCTACACTACACACAATGCTGAGTGAAACAATGCTGAGAATATCTCAGGTGTTTGAAATCATCTGCTTTAGGAGAGGCTGGCAAAACCCCCTCCCTTTCATTGTCATTACAGAACTAATTTATTTTGGACAAACATTATCTTACAGTCCAGCTCTACCGGAACATTTTATTACAGTGTGTTACTGAATAGCTCTTTTTGTGACCCACCGTCATTACCTGGCAAGGGTACGTAATGCTTTAAATAGTCATGTCACCCTATTTGGTTCCTCCTTCCTGTTGTAGCCAAAGATTATTATGAATTTCCATTGTGCTGACGTCGCACCTGACATTTCACTGACTGTTCTTGTCAAGTCAAGAGGAAACTGCACATTAAAGGCCATCTCCAGATACGGGATACAACAAGAGGCAGCCCTCAAACAGAGAAGCTTCAAGGGGAGATTTCAGTGGGAGAATGCTGAACTGGAGTTCACTTACAAGTTCAGACCAATGGATTCTTACACTCCCAAGCAGGGTTGACTGGGGTCATGGTATTCTTTCTCTCACAGCAGATGCTAATTTTCTGTCCTTAGGCATTTCTCCCCTGCTCTAAATCAAGCTGATTGCATTTTGCATTGTAACTGCTACATCCTGAGTTCTTTCTTTGCAATACCCCCTTCCATCTTCTGACTGGGATAGAAGGTCCCTGCTTGTATCTGACAACAGAGGTTATTGCTTGTATCTTATGATGGAGCTCTCACTCTTGAAAGCTCACACCCCCCAGCTCTTGCTGATCTCTTAAGGTGCCGCTAAACGCAAATCTCTAGCTTTTCTAGACCCGACAGTGATACCCTACCTTTCCAAATTCAATGCACAGAGTTATCCAGACGTCGTTCTGTTGCCAAGATTCAGGCTAGCACAGAACATGGAATTTGAAAAAGACTGCTGTGGTAGATGAGAAAGAAACAGGACCATAAGGAAACTGTACTGGGGGGAGAAAGGTCTAGTGCAGACAGGGGAACGATACCAGATTCCAAAGCTCCAGTCCTTCATAAAAGGAGAAGTCTGGCCAGTTGGCCACTGTTGTTCAGAGCTCAACAGAGCAGGTTTAAAACAAGGGAAATCAGACTGAACTACCTGCGTGAGCAATGAGGCCACAGAAAGTATATTGCATTGACATTACAGCAGGGGCAGACAGACTGTGGCTCTCCAGATGTCCGTGGGCTACAATTCCCATGAGCCCCTGCCAGGGGCTCGTGGGAATGGTAGTCCACAGACATCTGGAGAGCCACACTTTGGCCATCCTTGCATTAGGGATTCTAACCTCCCCCCCCCCCAATCCAAACTGTTACCTTTTCTTGTGCTTGCTTGAAAAAAATGAAAAGCATGCCTACTGGATGGGCGATACGCTTCTAGGTAACACTGTGTGTGAACAAGACCTTGGGGTACTTGTGGATTGTAAACTAAACATGAGCAGGCAGTGTGATGCAGCGGTAAAAAAGGCGAATGCCATTTTGGGCTGTATCAACAAGGGGAAAACATCAAAATCACAAGATGTCATAGTCCCATTGTATACGGCACTGGTCAGACCACACCTGGAGTACTGTGTGCAGTTCTGGAGGCCTCACTTCAAGAAGGACGTCGATAAAATTGAAAGGGTACAGAGGAGAGCGACGAAGATGATCTGGGGCCAAGGGACCAAGCCCTATGAAGATAGGTTGAGGGACTTGGGAATGTTCAGCCTGGAGAAAAGGAGGTTGAGAGGGGACATGATAGCCCTCTTTAAGTATTTGAAAGGTTGTCACTTGGAGGAGGGCAGGATGTTGTTCCCGTTGGCTGCAGAGGAGAGGACACGCAGTAATGGGTTTAAACTACAAGTACAACGATATAGGCTAGATATCAGGGGAAAAAAATGTCACAGTCAGAGTAGTTCAGCAGTGGAATAGGCTGCCTAAGGAGGTGGTGAGCTCCCCCTCACTGGCAGTCTTCAAGCAAAGGTTGGATACACACTTTTCTTGGATGCTTTAGGATGCTTAGGGCTGATCCTGTGTTGAGCAGGGGGTTGGACTAGATGGCCTGTATGGCCCCTTCCAACTCTAGGATTCTATGATTCTATGATTCTATAAGGATAGAGTTAGGCCCCGCCCTCCTTCTGAAATCTGCAGCCCCCCCTCCCTCCCTGGATGCTTATGAAGCCGCGCCCCCTTCCGCTACTAAATAAACACAATGGCACAGTCCGCTCTTATCAAGAGTGCGCTTTTATTTTTTAATTTTTTTTTCCTTTTTTGGGATTTTTTTAAACCTTAGGTTGTTCCCCCCCTTCCAAGCAGCAAATGGTGCCGAGGAAAGAGGCCGACAAAAGAATCCAAATGCTCCCCCTCCCACCGCCTCGTCAACACATTCCAAGCACAAATTAAGAAATGCAAACTAAACCAAAAAATATATATATATTTATATATATAATTTGTCTTTTTTTGTTTTTCCCCCCCCCTCTCCGGGTTGCGCCCCGGCCCCGCCTCCGAAGACGGCTGATTGGCTGGGGGTCTCTGGCTCTCTTCGGTAAGGGGGGGGCAGCAGGGTACGCACACACACACACACAGGTGGTTGGAAATGGGGGGCGGAGCATCGCTCGGTTCCACTCCCTCCCGTTGCTCCCCAAGTCTGACAGTAGAAAAATATGGCAGCTGGGGCCGCCCTTATGCTAGGCCGAAGCCCTCCGAGCACTCCTGGATGGCCAGTAGCAGCATGTGACGCAATTTCTCGTAGCTTTCGTAGGCAGGGAGGTCCAGCTGGTTGAAACTGGAGGAGGAAAAGGAGGGAAGGTGAGCGTGACTGGCTAAAGCAGGGCTTCTCAACGGGGCAGGTATATGGAGGGGGAGGGGGAATTCAGGATTTCAAGCAGCCCCTTCTTCCTGCTGGCACTGGCTTCTGGCAGAGTTTCAGGCCCTAAGGATCAAATCCCACCCGGGGCTGTAAAAAGGGAGGCGCACGGCAAACGGAAGGGGGAATAGTAGGGAATTTCGACCGACTGCCGATGGGCATGAGAATCTTATCAAACGAATGCCCTGTATCAATGCCTCAGGTGAATACACCTGTATAAAGCTGCCTATAGCAGCCTTTTTCAACTACTGAAGAGCTACTGAAGGCCTTTAGGTGGGGCATCTATAAAGGCAATGAAGTCTTGACAGGTGACAGGATCCAACAACATACCTTTATCGCCTCAACCAGGTAATATTTGACAGTGAAATTGCAGATCTGGGATTCTCACTGGCTACAAAGTTATTCAAGATTCCAAACTGCTTTGGCTCCACTTATGTTAAGTGTTTCCAGGAACCGGTCCCCGGGAACAAGCTTGGGGGACGCTAGGCAGGAGCAATCCACCCCCTGTTCTTTCCCCCTTACCACGTGTGAGCAGAAGGCAATCTGTCTGTAGAGCGGTCGTCCCTGTGGATCTGGAACTTCTGGATGCCGTTCATCCCCTCCAGGGCAGCGAAGCCCTGCAAAGGCACCTTGGACGTGCCCGTGACAAACTGCAGGAACTTTGCCCGGTCTGCCTGGTCGAAGGAGCGCAATGCTCGCCAGAACCACTGGATCTGTGAGAGAGGATGGAAGGGGTTGCAGGAGGAGCTTTCAGAACAGGCTTCCTTTAACCAGAGGCTGCTAGGGAATAAACACAGCTCCTGCATCCAGCGGGTCCAATGCAGGAACGGATACTGTCCACAGAACAGATGGCCTTTAGAGGAAAGGTTTATACCCACAGTAATAGGTTTAAGACAGGGGTCCTCCAGATGTTCATGGACTACAATCCCCATGAGCCCCTGCCAGCAAGCACTGACAGGGGCTCATGGGGATTGTAGTCTATGGACATCTGGAGGACCACAGGTTGACTACCCCTGGTTTAAGCTACATGAACAGTGGTACTGGCTAGATATCAGAAATTTCTTTGTCAGAGTAGTACAGCAGTGGAATCGGCTACCTAAGAAGGTGGTGAGCTTCCCCTCACCGGTGGGGCTAGACAGATATTTGTCATGGATGCTTGAAGCCAGGGGTGGTTCTCCAGGTGCCCAGACTACAATTCCCATGAACCCCTGCCAGCATGCTACTGGCAGGGGCTAATGGCAATAGTGGTCCATCGACATCTGGAGGGCCACAGTTTGGCGATCCTTGCTTTAGGCTGAGCCTGCACTAAGTTCATTCATTCGTTCTTTCCTTCTCAACCCACTTCCAATTCCCTTCCCTTCCCTTCCCTGGTTTACTGACTGCCACTCCCCGACCATGCTGACTTGTGGCAGTTTACAAAAGAGAATACCGCCAGTGGCCTAAAACCAATCACTACTCTCCCCAATTTCCCAACAAGACCCAGTAGGCACCACCCACCAACCTCGGGAGATTAGAGATGATCCCAGCTCAGGAATATTCACTACAGTTCAAAAGCCTACAACCTAAACATGCTTATGGAATAATTAAGAAAAGAAAGGGAGGGGAGGGAAGATGCCGCCTCCTCAGGGGACGGACTGGAAGAGCTCGGAATAGCCGAAGGAGCTCACCTGGATAGAATTCGCCTGGTATTTGTGGTATTCTGTATTGGATTTCAGGTCGTCGATGTCAATGGTGGGCAGCCCCGAGATCAGCAGCTCCAGCTCTTGCTCCGTGAAGATGGAGATGAGGCGCTTGGGGATGATCTCGTAGAAGCCCTCCAGGAAGGCGGCCAGCTGCTTACGGATCGCCCCTGTTCGGAAGGACCCAGAGCTCACCCATCAAAGGAAAGAGCCACGGGAAGCTCGGAGCCCGTCAGGAGGGAAACCGCAGCTTCATTCACGCTCCCATCCTAAAACCCAGGACCCTCCTCGAGTCACGACCTTTGTGTGTATCCCCGTCGCTGTTACACATGGATATATATTGTGGGGAAATTGCGCAACTGCCTGGAGGATGGGGCTTAGCTTCCACACGACTCCAAAAGCCGCCATATGTTTTCTTCAAGCTGAATTCCTCAGTGCCTGCCTTTCTCCTCTCCACTGCCAGGAGCATGCCGTGACCCAGATGGGCCCAGGCTAACCCAAACTTTCAAAACACTTTCCACGCACCCTCTCCCCCGACACCACCGGCCCCAACGCACCTGTCATCCGCATCTGACACACCAGGTGCACGTATTCTTTCTTGTTCTCCTCCGTCACCAAGATGTTGGCCCCGTTAGGCTTCAGGTCTCGTACCTCACACACCCCAAATTCTTGCACCTGGAGTGGGGCAGGGAGGAAGAAGGGAAAGATGGAAGAGACCTGAGCAAGCCCAGACTGTGTGACACACCTCTCTGTAGGAAGAGAACATTCAAGATGGACCTCCTCCCATTCTAAGACCGTTTACGCACTGGGAACTTCACTGCCCCAGCTCCAGTGAAGGAGCACAAATCAGGGGTAGATGAGGTGCACCAGGCCTAATGCTCCTCCATGTGGGTGCAGGAAGAGGTGGGGCAACCTGACAGGACTAAAACTCCAGCCTGCAGCCTGGCATGAAACCTCCAGTGCGTAAATGGTCCAAGGCTGGAAAGTGCTAGAATTTTCTTTATGCCACAACGGCAGCAAGACTAGTTCTGGCTAAGAACTAGAAATCGCAGGCGATCCCAACCACTGACTTATGGTTGAGTAAACTTGCTGAATAAGTGAAAATGGCAAAGCTTACTTCTATGGCAAGAGCCCAAGGGAAGAATTCCACGAGCAGTGGAGTTTCTACTTGGACTATCTTGCCAGCTTGGAGTAAGGAAAGAAAAGGGACTACAGGAGGTTCACTGTAACCAAAATATATTTCTTTTTTCTTCTTCTGTATATCTTTATAAAAATAAAAAAACAATTCTAAAGAAAAAAAATGTCATAGCTGCTCTTGGTCGGCCCTTGCAAAACGAGGCGTTTTCAATCCATACGTTGTGCAAATAAAAACAACGACACCATGGAAAGTGTGCGATTCCTGGGTGCAGAATTCTAGTTACATTTCGGTCTGCCCCAACAAGGTGTGATTCAGTTTTATTCAAGGTACAAGGGGTTTGACAAAGCTTGCATCCGCACGAAAGCTTAGACCAGGCTTTCCCAACCAGGACTCTGACAGCCCTGGAAGGGTTTTCCCAATGGGTGGGTGCTAATTAATGTAAATAAAGGTAAAGGTAAAGGTAAAGGTACCCCCTGTGCAAGCACCGAGTCATGTCTGACCCTTGGGGTGACGCCCTCCAGCGTTTCCATGGCAGACTCAATACGGGGTGGTTTGCCAGTGCCTTCCCCAGTCATGACCGTTTACCCCCCAGCAGCAAGCTGGGGACTCATTTTACCGACCTCGGAAGGATGGAAGGCTGAGTCGACCTTGAGCCGGCTGCTGGGATCGAACTCCCAGCCTCATGGGCAGAGCTTTCAGACGGCTGCCTTACCACTCTGCGCCACAAGAGGCTCTTCTAATGTAAATATATATTTTAAATTTATCAGGTGACACGATCTATGATCACGTCAACCTGCCCCCCCCCCAATCGCCATTGACGGGCCTAGAGGGGTTGGGAAGGGAAGGAGGCCTGGGTGTGTGTATACACAGCTATGCTTCCCAGCCACATTATACACAATTGTGCCACTAGCTGGAAGAATATTTCAGGGGTTTCTCAACAGTAAAAAAAGTTGGCTTAGACATTGGATAAAACTTTGTTGGTCTTAAGGTGCCACCGGACTCAAAATCTGTTCCTCAACTAGGCATGGTGGGACAACACCCTCCCCTCCTTGGCTCTATCCCAAAACTGTCGGTAGAAAGGAAGAGCCAGCCATACCTCAGTGCTGAAGGTGAGGTCGTAGCCCAGAGTGGAGACGTCGTTCTCCAGGAGATACACCAGGCCTTGGTAGAAGTGGTAATCCTCACTCTCCATGTCTGTGTACCTGCAGGGAGGAAGGAAAAACTGAGCTTAGGGCAATTCCACACTCTTCTGGGAAGGAGAGGGGAGAACCCCCCAAAGGAAAAGCGTGACCCACCTGACCGATTTGCCCAGGATGTGTTTGTAGAAAGAGCGAGTGAAGTAGCACTCTAGCAAACGGTTGTCGTACACCGCCTTGGCCACGATGCGACCGACGAACTTGAAGTAGCTCAGGTGGTTGGGGTTGCAGTGGGAGGAGGGATTGATGGTGTAGGTGACCCGGTCCCCGGGCGACGTGCGGAAGAGCGCGTACATGGGGTTGAACATCTCCCGCGAGATGATCATGTACCACTCGCGCAGGAGGCCTCCGGCGTCCTGGCCCTCCTCCCCCTCGAACACTATGTACCTGAAAGAGGAAGTGGGTGTGAGGAGGTCATGGAGACCCTGAAGGAGGAGGGTGGGCTCCGGGCAAAGGGGCTGGTGGGGAGCCTGATGCCCGGCTGCAAGGAGAAGAAACGGACGGTGCAAACGTCAGAGGGAGGTTTTGGAAAAAAGAGTGGAAGGAAGAAAAAGAGTGGAAGGAAGCAGAGGACTCTAAGATAAGGTGACCAGATTGTCCCACTTTTGGAGGGACATCTGGGGGTACCTGGCAAATTGTACTTATGTTGAAATTAAATATATATATATATATATTACAATACTATTTTTGCGTTCTATGAAACTTTTTGTTGCTCCGTATAGGCCAAATTTTTAATCAAGAACCCCCCCGGTCAATGGTGTTCCACTTTACTAATGTTAAAATCTGGTCACCTTGTTCTAAGAGTAACAAAAGCCAACAAACGAAAAGAACGGCAACCCCCTCTCATGACTTGGGATCAGCTGGGGGAAGGAACTGCTTACAATCTATTTTTCATTTCCTCCGGTGACTTGCGATGCAACTCCCGGTAAGAATCCTCGAAGACGTGATCCCGGCGCACGTGCACCGCCATGTCTTCTTTCCGGAGCCCCTCGTCCAGCCGCTCCAGCTCTTGCCGGAAATACCTGGGGGTGGGGTGGGGTGGGGGGACAAGCAGAATGCGGACCTCTTGAGTCATGGGGCAGCCTCCAGACTTACTGCTGGACGTGCCAACGCTGACCCAAGGAAAGGGGCTGAAGTAAGACTGTTCTCAGACTACAAGCCGGGGAGATGATCAGACTCCCACAGAGATCCCCCCCTCCACCCTGAGCCCCATAAGTCTCTAAAATGGCTTCAGAACAGGAGTTCAGAGGGAAGCCACTCTGCTGGAGAACAACGGCCAAACAAGCTGCTTCCCAGCCATCCTTCCCTTTCCTCCCAATTTGGGGAACTAAACAAGTCTAACACAATAAGGAACTCTGGGGTCGCTTAACCAATACAGTTAACTGGCTACTGGCCATCCGGGATGCCAACGGAGTCATCTGCCCCCAGAGCTCGTGCCTGCTTGAACAAGTCTAGACCAGAGATGGCCAAAATTGTGGCTCTCTAGATGCCCATGGATTACAATTAGCATGAGCCCCTGCTGGCAGGGGCTCATGGTAATTGTAGTCCGTGGAAAACTGGAAAGCCACAGTATGGCTACTCCTGGCCCTGTGTTGAGCTCCCCCAGGGGAGAGTCGAAGGAGGAGGAGTCCGGGTGCCCAAACACCTACTTTCGTTTGACATCGAAGTCCAGCACACGGATGTAGTCGACGAGGACAGCGAAGGGGCCGTCAGCCAGGTGCGTGGTGGACTGGCGCAGGATCTGATTCAGCACAGTGCGGTGGGTCTCTAAGGGAACATGTGGGGGAGTGTTGAGAGAATATGTGTGCCTGGAAGCTGGGCTACGAGCCTCCAATCCTACTGCTTCCAGGCTACTGCAGAGCCTCAGCAACACGTTTCCCCAGCTGCCAGGAGTCCCAGCTAGCACTCTGGACAGCGCTGGCCTTGACCAGCTGTCGCCCCAAACCCTGCCCCCGTCTCCCCAAATAATCTGACTCATTTACAATGGTCTTGGACCAGAATAATCAAAAGCCATATTCAGTATTAGTAGCAGTGCTTAAGAGATATCATAAAACGTAAACAGAGTAAGTCTGCCCATAATTCCACAGCAGTTACAATAAAATCACAGAATGATATAGTCAGCTGGTCAATACAATGTAATAAAACAATAAGGTCAGCATAATTATAGGTTTTGGGGGCCTCTAAATCAGGGGCAGTCAACCTGTGATCCTCCAGATGTCCATGGACTACAATTCCCATGAGCCCCTGCCAGTGTTTGACTACCCCTGCTCTAACTGGAACAGCCAACCAGGCATATCTGGCAACTTTTAAAAGTTAGCTCACGGTTCCTATCTTGGTGGTTCTCTGGCAAGTACCTCTCCTATTCAACTTATTGATATAAAAGTAACCCATTGCAGGAATTTAAGATTTACATCTCCCCAGACTGGGGGGGGGGGTGTAAAAACATTTTGCTTCGACTCTACACTGATGACGATGCAGTTCTCCTCTCAAGGACCCCCGATAACGCCCACCTCCGGCATCCCGGAGCTTCCCTGAGTGTGCTGTCCGGCTCAGTTACGCTCCCACCCCGAGACATGGTCTAGGCTCCCCAGAGCTCATGAGCTCACCTGCAAATCGAAGGAACTTCTGGGTGTCCGGGGGGAGGCTGGAGGAGATGTGCATGGAAGAGGGCTCGCGGGAGAAAAAGGGGTCGAGGGAAGAGGGCGTGGCGGGCGTCAGTGGGGCAGGCGAGAGGGGCGGAGGCTCGTCTTTGATGTGCGCCAGCTGGCTCTCCCGGGTGTCACGCACAGGTGGCTTGCTCTCTCGCTCCGTGGCGTGCACCAGGAAAAAGGCCTCCACAGCAGGCTGCAGTACTGGGGAGAGAAAACCAGAATGAAGCCTCCCGGGAACAGGGAAGCTCCCCCCCCCCGCCCCCGCCCCTCCAGCAGCCCAGAGGCTTACCGAGCACAGCGTGTTGGTCATGGGACTCCTCCAGCTCCTTGAGACACTCCCCCAGCATGTCCCACAACTCGTCCAGGCTGAGCTGATCGCTGAGTAGCGGCAGGTCTGGAGGACGTTCTTCTTTCTCCTTCTCGCCCTGCTGGGAGCCTTCCGAGACTGCAGAAACAAGGAGCCTCACGGTTGGCCGAGATCTTGAATCTTCGTTCAAGCCGTGCCCGGCCCAACTCTCCCGTTGCGTTCCAAGAATCATAGAATCATAGAGTTGGAAGGGACCTCATGGGTCATCTAGTCCAACCCCCTGCACTGTGCAGGACAACAACAACCCTCTCGCTCACCCACTGTCACCTGCCACCCCTTGAACCTTCACAGAATCAGCCTCTCCGTCAAATGCTCTCCAGCCTCTGTTTAAAAATCCCCAAAGATGGAGAACCCACCACCTCCTGAGGAAGCCTGTTCCACTGAGGAACCGCTGTCAGGAATTTCTTCAGGAGGTTTAGATGGAATTTCCTTTGCATTAATTTCATCCCATTGGTTCTGATCCGTCCCTCTGGGGCAAGAGAGGGTCCGTCCCTCTGCTCCATCCTTTAAGTGGCAGCTTTTTAAATACTTGAAGATGGTGATCAGATCCCCTCTCAGTCGTCTCCTCTCCAGGCTACACAGACCAAGCTCCCCCAACCTTAACTCCTATGTCTTGGTCTCCAACCCCTCACCCTCTTTGTTGCCCTCCTCTGGACATGCTCCAGTTGGTCTCCGTCCCTCTTCAACTGGGGTGCCGAGTCCCCTGCCGGCGACTCGGAAAGGCCTGCCTCTCACAGACAGAGAAAGCTGCTCCTTAGCCTCCAAGGTCTGCTACTTTACTAACCGAGGGACTGGGCGTCTTGCGCGGCGGGTGACGGCTGGTCCACGTCCATGGGCGACTCATCTCTTCGCACGGCGCCCTCCGTTGCCTGGTTGGATTCCGACTGAACAGAAGAGAGCGTTGTTAGTGGGGGCTGCTTCCTCCCGGGGACAGCGAAGGGACGAACGCTGGAGAGGCAAGTCCTCAACCCTCTGGCTCCCGCAAGGAAGGGGAAGAAAATGGACCACTGGACAAAGCTGCGTGGGACCTCTTCTCCCGCTCTCCCCCTCCCCGCCCCCAACCTCTAGGAGGGCCAGAGGAGGCTGAACAACATGCCACTGTACGTGAGCTCAAAATCTGCAAAGGGGGGAAATTAACCAAACGGCGCAGCTTTGAAATCAACAAGGGCGGCGGAGGGAGAAAAGAGTTAGGAAGGATGACGTGCGTGAAACCGGGAAAGACGGTACGCTTGTAGCCGGGAGCATGAGGGCGGAAGCACATGCACCAGAGCGGGGGAAACTCTTGGGGAGCAAAGAATTGGGGGGACGGGGGAAGATGGCGGGAGCAGTCATCAGGGCCTTCCGTGCAGGGAGCACGCCTCTTGATTTTTAAGTAACATTTTTGTAGCAAAGAGGAGGCTTTGTCAGATGAGGTCACAAATCACAGCAGGGAGCAGCTAACGCCTCTACCCTGAAGGCGGAGGCAGAGACTACAGCAGGGGCTCATGGGAACTGTAGTTCACAGTTTGGCCCCCTCTGGACTATGGCGAAGCTGACTACGGATCAGAGCCGAACAGGACCCTCCAATCATTACAACCATGGGCGGCAGTGGGCCCGCACTCTGTCTGGCTCCGCTGTCACCCAGTTGCCAGTGTGCAAGAGGGCATGCACCAGGTACCATAAATGAATGTTTGTTTGACTCTAGTATCATAAGCCAGATTAAGGACATAAGAGAGGCCATGTTGGGTCAGGCCAGTGGCCTATCCAAGCCCGAGTCCCGGGGCCACAGGGAGAGACAGAACTCCAGGAGACCTCCCACACACCAAGGATACAGAGCATCACTGCCTCAGACTTAAGAACATAAGAGAGGTCATGCTGGATCATGTCAGTGGCCCCTCCAGTCCAACACTCTGTGTCACGCAGGGGCCAAACACCAGAGACCATCAGGAGGTCCACCAGTGGGGCCAGAACTCCAGAAGCCCTCCCACTGTGGCCCCCCAAGCACCAAGAAGACAGAGCATCCCTGTTCGAGACAGAGTGCTCCATGTACAACTTGTGGCTGATAGCCACTGATGGACCTCTGCTCCGTATTACCCAAGCCGCTCTTGAAGCTACCTATGCTTGTACCACCACCATTTCCTGCAGCGGTGAATTCCATGGGTTAATTACCCTTTGGGTGAAGTGGTCCTTCCCTGTGATCTGTTCTAAGCCTACTGCTCCTTAACTTCACTGAAGTGCCCGTGAGTTCTCGCGTAGGGAGGAAGGGGGGAAAGTACTTTCCGTCCCTTCTCTCTACATTCTTATACCTCTGCTTCCCCCAGAAGTGAATGCAGTAGTGAAAACCTTAACGCAGGACTCCAGTGACAAAATGTGATACGCAGGAGTGCTCAAGAGACTCCCCTATGGAAAGGTATTTAAAAGAGTGAAAAATTCCACAAACTCAAAGCTGCTCAAGAGCACAGAGTAAAAACCAAGGCCCCTCTCCACGCTACCGGTCAAAAGACTTTGCAAGAGGGCAAAGGGTCGTTGGGGACAGCCAAACCTGCTGGCAAGGCGGGCACAGAGAGTGTGCACCATTATGTAATGGTTAAGAGCGGAGGACTCCAATGTGGAGAATCAGGATCGATTCCCTGTTCCTCCACATGCAGCCAACTGGGTGACCTTGGGTTTGGCACAGTTCTCTTATTGTTCTCACAGAGCAGTTTTCTTAGCGCTCTCTGCCCTAGCTGCCTCGCAGGGTGTCTGTTGCGGGGGAGAGGAAGGGAAAGGCCTTTTGTAAGCCGCTCTGAGACTCCTGCAGGTAGTGGCAAGCCGGGTATGAAAAACCTAGCTCTTCTCTCTTCATGCGGACAAGCTTTCAGTTACACCACAACTCCCCCCCCCCTCCAGCCTGTTCTAAATCCTTCCACTTGCACTTGGAAGCCAGAGCCTGGCTCTCAGATGCCCCCCCCCCCCCCGCTCTGAAGAGCAGCAGTGCAGTGAGGACCCCATAGTCTCCCTCCTACGAGAGGCTCTTCCGATGACAGACCAGATAGGCAGGAAAGGAGGGGGAGGGAGGCGGGGGGGACGGGGTGGGCTGGAGAGGGGGCCGAAAAAGATGAGGAGGGAACGAAAAAAAGGAGGGGGGAGGGGAAGGTAGTTTCAAATCAACAAAATGAGTGGCCTGCAAGCGCCACAGGCACCATGCTAACCGTTGTTGCTTGTTGCTGCCTCCGGGCCCTCTGACCCTCACGTACCATTTGTATAATGGCGTCAGCCTCAGCCTCCAGCTGCCGAACAGCGGCCTGGATGCTGCTAACTGAGCCCAGACCGGAAGTACCTGCCGGGAGAGAAGGAGAAGGAGAAGGGGGGGAAATAAGTGCGGTGGCACCCAGGTCTCACTCGAGCAGGCTCACTTCTGCCTAGCAGGGCTCTGAGCGTCCGACAGAGCCGTGGATTTCCCCAGCCCCCCTCCCCCTACACCCTGCAGCCCCCGAGGTGGCCCGGGGCAACGGCTTGGCGGGTCCTCCGGCGCTCCTACCTAGCCTGCCTGTCTGTTTCGCCTTTTTGTTGGCCCGCCGCGTGTCGTCCCGCAGCTGTATGATGACCTGCAGCACTCGGAGGAAGAACTTCTGGGTCGAGGTCTTCGAGGTCAGCATGGACATGGAGGGCAGCTGGAGCTCCCGGCCGCCCAGCGGGCGCTTCTGGGAGGCCACGATCACCACGTTCTCGGCGATGTCGAACCTGGGGCGCGGGGAAAGGGAGAGCGTGCGTCGGCGGGAGGCGCTCGAGCGGAAGGGAGAGAGGGCCGGCCTGGGGGAGGGGTGGGGGAGGGAAAGACTCACCTGCTCTGCATCTTGCCTTTCAATTTGGTGGTCTGGGGCTGCTCCTCGGGAAGCCCGTCGGGGGACAGGGACTCACACTGGGCTCGGCGTTGCTGCTCCAAGTTGTACTCTCGCAGCTCGGCCAAAAGGGTACCTGGGGAAAGGGGGAGTTGGAGGCTGAGAGGGTAGACTGCAACTTGGCAAGAGGGCAGGATAAAAACATACTGGGAGCGGGGAGGGGGGGGGGGAAGAGCGGGCATCAGTGAATCTGACTGTCAAGGCTGGATAGCCAACTTGGAAGGGAATTCCTGCGATTAAGGGCCCAAATTTAGAGCCATGCTGGCCTCCAGGATTTTGAGGCATCCAGCCAGCCAACCACATTCTGCTCCTAAGCCCAACTGGCTTGTTACAGGAACTGTAGTTCAGGATCAGCAAGCTAGTCAAGTAGTTTGTAGAAGATTAAAGTCCTGCTCAGGGAGGGGAAAACAGGAGGGTCGGTGCTTGTGGAATGCACAGGGGGCAAGGGGGAGAAGCAAGGGAGGTCGCAATTTCAGAAGACTAAGTTTCTCCCGTCCACTCCCCCTCCCCTCCCCCCCACTGAACCAGGCCCCGTTTTCCTCTCTTACCTATCTGCTTGCAGAGCGTGTATCCCAGTTGATGGGCTCCGTTCAGCAGCAGCTTGAGGACAGTGTCCCGTGTGGCTGGGTCGCCCCGCGACAGCTGCAAGAGGACGTTGGCGGCGTCTTCTAGGCCTTCCTCGGAGCAGGAGTGGGACGTCAACACCTGAGGCGGAAGGAGAGAGTTAAGCCACTGCACGGTGGGACCGGACACTCCTCTTATTTGGTACAGAGTACGGCCACACAACACCCCCCCCCCTCCCGGGTCCCACAGAAGCCTCACCTCCACAGAAAGCTGCAGCTGGTTTTCCGTGAGGCCCGAGGCGGCCATTTTGCTGTCAGGCACACCTCCGCCTCCCCCGTCGCTCACCTTGGCTGGCGATTTGCTGTTTTTTGCAATAGCTGCTGAGAACAAAGAGATTCAGGCTAGCAAGACCTCCGGGGGGGGGGGGGGAGGATGAGCGGATTGGTCAAGGGAAGAACCAACAGGCAAAACCTTCACCCACATATCTGACCACGCCTCTTTGGGACAGTGTCTGTTATCGGCCCACGTGACTTCCACTACCTTTCCTACGACGAAGCCTTTGTATCGGCTCACTAGTAGAAATAAAGCTCGCCTCAACCAGGGCCGGGGCCTTTTTGGCTCCGGCCCCGGCCAGGTGGAAAGCTCTGCTGAATGACATCGGAGCCCGGCAGGACTTCAAGTTGTTTTGTGGGGCTCGCCAGGCCGGAGCTGTTCCATCAGTCGGGATGGGTAGAGACTAACAAAACTACTGACCTCCCTCACCGAGAATCCACCCAACTAGAATATCACTGGAATGATGTATAAGCCACCTGCTCCGCCCCCGGAATATAGATGGGAGCATGCCGCAATAGGCCGTCTTTTAAGATGCATAACTTCATTACTTTTAATAATTTTGTGAATAATGCTGCATTTTATGGTTTAAGTCGGTGAGCCACCCTGAGCCTCTGGGGGAAGGGGGGCATAAAAATGGAACCAAGCAATTATCATCGAAATGCCATACAGATGTCTCCTGGTACTGACATCATATCCGCACTTTGATCACGGCACATATCTGCTGAGATCAAAAGGGGAATACCGAAAGGGCATGGAGTGCGGAATCAACAGTGAATCCAGCATCCCGTTTAAAGATCTCTGGCCCTTATGCTTCAGCAACGTGCCAAAGGATTGACAGAGTGAGATTTCCAGTAGTTGGAGGGTGAGGTCGGAGAGGTCCTTCAGCACCCTGAATAGCTCTTGTCCTGCCCTGTTTTTAACATAATCGTAAGAGAACAGTGGTCCACCTAGCACAGCCTCCTGTCTCCAAGTTGCAAAGCAGTTCCTCTGGAGGGTCAGCAACAGGGCAGAAAGGCCGAGGCCTTCCTAAGAACAAGGGAAGAAGCCCTGCTGGATCAGATCAGCAGCCCATCAAAGTCCAGCCTCCTGTCTCACACAGTGGCCAACTAGTTCCTCTGAAGGGCCAACAACAGGGCAGAGAGGCCGAGGTCTTCCTAAGAACATCAGAAGAGCCCTGTTGGATCAGACCAGTGGCCCATCTAGTCCAGCCTCCTGTCTCACACAGTGGCCAACCAGTTCCTTTGGAGGGACAACAACAGGGCAGAGAGGCTGAGGCCTTCCTAAGAACATCAGAAGAGCCCTGCGGGATCAGACCAGGGGTCCATCTAGTCTCGCCTCCTGTCTCACACAGTAGCCAACCAGTTCCTTTGGAGGGCCAGCAATGGGGCACAGAGTCCAAGACCTTCCACTCCTGTTGCCTCCTGCTTCGAGGGATTAGTGCCTCTGAACATGGAGGTTCCCCTCAGTAACCATTGCTAGCATCTACCGACAGACCTAACAAAGCCACGACTGTACAAAAGAGTGGATGTGGGGGAAACACAGGAAAATTATGCAAGGTGATGTACATACGTATCAGAAAACCCACGCTTCATGGGTGCAGAATTATTTTGAGAAAGTAAGACCGTGGTCCTAGAACTCAGAAAGGAAAACAAGGAGAAGAGAGGAACAGAACCCAACTTGCCGCCCCCCACCCCCACCCCAGCGCGGGACTTACTGGTCACAGTGATCGGGGCAGCAGACGTGGCGGTTACAGTGGCGGCACCGGAGGTGGCGATAGATGCAGCGGTGGCGGCGGCCGTGGCAGCAGCCACAGCCGCTGCCGCGGCCAGGGCAGGGGCGGGCGCCGGGGTGGTGGTGGCAGCGGCAGCAGTGGAGGCGGCAGCGGCGGCGGCATGGTTGGCCGCTCCCTCGGCCGCCGCCTTGTTCTCGGGCAGAGCGATGGAGATGAGCGAGAGCAGGCGCAGCAGCTTCTCGGTCAGCAGGGAGCTCCGCCTGATGACCGGGTGGGAGAGCATGTTCATCAACTGGCCCAGGGGAGAGGCCTCCAGGCTGTAGGGGGAGCTCTCCCCCTCTGAGCCGGAGCTCACAGGCACGGATTTGATGGAGTTCTTGCCCTTGCGGCTAACGTTCATGTTGTCCAGTTTGACCAGCAAGTCCCAAAAGTCAGTGGAGATGCCGCTGGCGCCCGCCTGGCCCGGGCAAGGGCTGCCCGACTGTTTGGCGCTCCGCTCCCGCTCGCTTTCGCAGTTGGTCTCTTTGGTCCGCTGCTGGGTGAAGTGGCTGGGGAACACCTGGGAGGGGAGGAGACGGGAGAAAGGAAGTCATCCTTCTGGGGCTGCCCGTTCAGTGCCCGTTCCCGTCAGCGGGAAGACGGCCACACTTCGGCTCTCGGGGCTGGAGTAGCTGCTGCGTTGCTCAATGAATTTGGCAGGCAGCATGGGTTCAGCACCATCCTCGACCTTACCTCCAACCCTCCCCACCTCCACCCCGGGACCACTTTCTAGCTCAGGGTAGGCTCCAGGCCTTGCTCAAACCTGGAGGGGAAAGATCCCCACAATCATGGGCAAAATCAATACTTGGCCCCTACATGTGCTTTCTCCACTGTGGCCCCACCTTCTGGAATGGCGTCGCCTGAGGAGGCCGGGAAAGCTCCCAAGTTTTCAGGATTGTTTGGGGAGACGTTCCCCGCCCAGCTCCATAAATTACCTGGGCCATAGACCTGTTCTGCAAAAAAAATCTTCTGTGTTGGACATTCTAAAAGCATTACAGCATACACCTTTCGTTCCTCTTTGCATCCCCAGTTCCCCAACCCTCAACCAGACTTCCAGAGGAAGTACGGGGACAGCCCCTTTGGTGGCCACGTTTAGAATCCAACAAGGGGAGTCCTTTTCAAAGGTTATTTCCAGACCAAAAGGGATTATCCTGACTCTGCTGATTAGGGCCTTTGTTTGAGCAGCCCTGTTTCGATCCTTTGGGCCCATTTTGTATTAGCATAACTTTGTCGCATTTTCATCATGCTGGGAGTTCCTTTGAAAATTTAGGCCCTGTTTTCACCCCATCTTCCACTTAAAGCCTCTGCATTAAAACAAGCGCACACATAACAAGTCAACAGCTGCACTGCTGCCTCCCTTGGAGTTACACAATACGCTACTGCGCTTTCAAATTCATGGAAAGTTACGATTGGTAGCAGAAATAGGACCACACAAGGACAGGAAAACCCGGCATTGAAGCTCTGCTTCCGTGACTTTGAAAGATGGATTCAAGTAGGCAGCTGGGTTGGTCTGGAGCTGCAGAACAAATTTTGAATCCAGAGGCACCTTCAAGACCAACAAACTTTTATTTAAATTGTATGCTTTTGTGTGCACAGCATATTTCCTTGGGCAATGAAACGGATATGACCAGGCCACGCAGATAAGGAGAAAATTGGTCGTGGATTAGTACACAGCATAATGAAGCCGTTCCCCAGTTACACAGGCCTTGCGGGAATAGCTAACTAGGTTTATAAGGTCACCTTTCGTTCAGGCTCAACTTTGGGTGAGAGAAACGAAGGAAATAAAAGTTGTCAAGATTAGAGCACAGTGACAGGCTCTTTTAATTGCCCCCCAAGATTCCACAATTGGGAGGGCAACTGCTCATTAATCTTTGATCCTGACATTTGAACCCAAATGAAAAATGACCGTATACACCTCGCTTGTTTTTCCTATAAGGCCTGTGCCTCTGCTAAAACGGCTTCGTTATGCTGTGTGCTAACCCATGACCGGCTTTCTCCATATCTACACAGTCTGGAAATTTTGGTTTCCTTGTTTGACAGTGTGCGCTGTGCTCGTCAAAATGTACAACTCATAAAAATCTGCTGCTCTATGACAGGGGTAGTCAAACTCGGCCCTCCAGATGTCCATGGACTACCATTCCCATGTGCCCCTGCCAGCATTCGCTGGCAGGGGCTCATGGGAATGGTAGTCCATGGACATCTGGAGGGCCGCAATTCGACTACCCCTGCTCTAAGAGGTGCCACTGGAGCCCAAATAAGTTCTGACTGGGAAAGAAGCAGAGCTTGAAGCCTGCCAGGGGAACCCTGGGTCAAGCCGGCCACACAGGCAAAGGAGAGAGAGAAGTTTGCCGTGACTGCTTTGCGCTCCTCCAGGAGGTACAAAGGGCAGTGTTGACACGGCAGCCTCTGTTTTGAGTACAGGAAAGGTTCCAACGAGGCAAGCCTTTTGCTCCATGACAGGATATCCTGTATTGAAAGCATCCGCCAGAGAGCGGGATTAATCGCTTCTTGAAAATAAAACACAAACCTCTACAAAAGGGGGTGTATCTATAGCCAATGCTGCTGCCAACGGAAGGGAGGGAAGGGCAGGCCCAACTCTCCCACACCCTCTACAGCAGGCTTTCTCAACCACGGATTTGTGAAACCCGGGGGTTTCTTGACGGGCTTGGCACGGTTTCCTGAATGGGTGGGAGACCCCCCAACCAGCCTCCCTCCTTCAACCACCACTGCAGGCTCACCCACCCCACTGGGCCATCCGCATGCGCTGACTTATCGTTCTCCCCAGTATTCTATTGTTCCATAATGTTGCTACTGTTATTATTGTACTATTATAAGCTGAGCTATTTTGTATTGTTCCCGTTTGATGTAATCTGCCCTGAGCCTTCGGGGAGGGCGCTATATATAAATATAATAAATAAATATACAATTTTGAATATTTCAAAACATCCGTTAAACATTTATCAGGGATATGACCGTGTATAGTCATGTCAATCCACCCTCCCTCTCAAAATGGCCAATGAGGGGCCTGGAGTGGGAGGGAAGGGGCGGGGCCCCGGATAGGCGTGTCCACAGCTCTGCTTCCCAACCGCATTCTGCACAATCTGCACAATCTCAAGATTGTTTCAGGGGTTTCTCAATGGTGAAAAAGTTGAGAAAGGCTGTTCTACATGATGGTTAGAATCATAGAGGCCATCTAGTCCAACCCCCTGCTCAACACAGGATCAGCCCTAACCATCCTAAAGCATCCAAGAAAAGTGTGCATCCAACCTTTGCTTGAAGACTGCCAGTGAGGGGGAGCTCACCACCTCCTTAGGCAGCCTATTCCACTGCTGAACTACTCTGTGAAATTTTTTTCCTGATATCCAGCCTATATCGTTGTACTTGAAGTTTAAACCCATTACTGCGTGTCCTCTCCTCTGAAGCCAAAGCAAACAGCCTCCTGCCCTCCTCCAAGTGACAACCTTTCAAATACTTAAAGAGGGCTATCATGTCCCCTCTCAACCTCCTTTTCTCCAGGCTGAACATTCCCAAGTCCCTCAACCTATCTTCACAGGGCTTGGGGTCCCTTGGCCCCAGATCATCTTCGTCGCTCTCCTCTGTACCCTCCTGTTCTCTGTACCCTCTGGTTCTTACAGTTTGCTAGCGTTCTGATCTGTTGTAGCCATGCAACCGGGAATCTATTCCAACACCCTCCCCGCTTAAAGGAGGCTTTCTCAACCAGGGTTTCAGAAAACCCTGGATGGGCAGTGCCTCTCCAGGATCTCAAGCCGAGGTCTTTCCCATCCCTTCCTACCTGACCTTATCAAATGGGGATGCCGGGGGGTTGGCACCTGGAACCTTCTGCCTGCCAAGCAGAGGCTCTGCCACTGAGCCAGGGTCTCAGGCCCAGGTCTTTCCCATCCCCTCCTGCCTGGTCCTTCTAACTGGAGATGCCGGGGATTGAACCTGGGACCTTCTGCCTGCCAAGCAGAGGCTCTGCCACTGAGCCAGGGTCTCAGGCCCAGGTCTTTCCCATCCCCTCCTGCCTGGTCCTTTTAACTGGAGATGCCGGGGATTGAACCTGGGACCTTCTGCCTGCCAAGCAGAGGCTCTGCCACTGAGCCAGGGTCTCAGGCCAAGGTCTTTCCCATCCCCTCCTGCCTGGTCCTTCTAACTGGAGATGCCGGGGATTGAACCTGGGACCTTCTGCCTGCCAAGCAGAGGCTCTGCCACTGAGCCAGGGTCTCAGGTCAAGGTCTTTCCCATCCCCTCCTTCCTGGTCCTTCTAACTGGAGATGCTGGGGATTGAACCTGGGACCTTCTGCCTGCCAAGCAGAGGCTCTGCCACTGAGCCAGGGTCTCAGGCCCAGGTCTTTCCCATCCCCTCCTGCCTGGTCCTTCTAACTGGAGATGCCGGGGATTGAACCTGGGACCTTCTGCCTGCCAAGCAGAGGCTCTGCCACTGAGCCAGGGTCTCAGGCCAAGGTCTTTCCCATCCCCTCCCACCTGACCTTATCAAATGGGGATGCCGGGGGGGTTGGCACCTGGGACCTTCTGCGTGCCAAGCAGAGGCTCTGCTGCTGGGCCTCAGCCCTTCCCTGGAAAACAATAATGCTAGACCAGGCTGAAAGCTGCAGGAAAAGGAAAAGGCCAGCCGAGAGCCGGATTAACTCAATCAAGGAAACCCACGGCTTGCAAGACCGAAGCGAGGTGCTTCACAACAGGGCAATTCTGGAGGATGGAAATTCATAGGGTCGCCATAGTTTGGAAGCCACTTGAGAGCCTTCATTGCACACAAAAGCAGGCCTAACTCTTTGGGTCCTCGTGCGAAAGACAGACACCCCGCTAGCCTTCCCCGCTAGCCCCGCCTCGGCCTGCCCTTGTCTTCACCTTGGCAAGCTGGATGAGTGTATCTAGGACATGCCGGCAGACCACAGGAGCGGCCTGGGGGTGTATGTGGACCGTGGAGCCGGCGGCGGCGTGCTTCTCCGTGTGCTTCCGCCCTCCCGCTCGCTGGATCTGGAAGATGTTGGTTCGGCAGCCCAGGGCAGCGTCCATCGAGACGGAGAGCCAGGAGAGCTGCCCCGAGCTCTTGGACTCCATCTTGTGCAGGAGGTCGAGCGGCCGGTTGTCGGCGGCGCAGGCCTTGGCGGCTCGCTTGCCTTTGTCGTCCGGGGCGGCGGCTCCTTTGGGAGTCTCTATGCACAGCTCGCTCTCGCTGCTGCGCTGCAGGATGGACAGCAGGCTGCGGATCACCCAGCTGCGGGTCTGGGCGTGGTAGCAGAGGTTGCGTAGCACCCGGTGGAGCCGGCTCGTGTTCAGCTTCGGCTCGTCCACGAAAAGGAGCACCAGCAGGCAGGACAAGGCCTCGTGGTCCAGCAGGAGGCGCCCGCGCAGGCGCAGCAGGCTGTCCACGTTGCTGCCCGAGGGCCTGCGGAGCGACAAGGGAGAGTCAGGGCCAGGCTGGGATGGTTATAACAACAACAGCAACAAACAGCAAAACCCACAGTGGAATTCTTTAACTGGTATTGGCTTCCTCCCAAATCATGGTCCCTAACTTTGTCCAGGTTGGGGGCACTTCTGGAATTCTGCAACATGGTAGGGGGGGGAAGCCAGCTAACAAATGGCTCCCACCGCTTATCTTCACTTATGATTTTTAAGCTTAAATGTTATTTGTTGTAACTTCTGCACGAAACTGTTATGCGATACGCTGCCCTGAGCCGGCCTCAGGGATAGGGCGGTATAGAAAATAAGCAAGCGGATAAGTAGATAAGATAGACGAATAGATAAGATCAACGATAAAGAAGCGGAGAAAGACATGCACACATACCACGAAGGCCATTCTGCTGAGGAGGAGGTTGCAATGTTTTCAAAAAATCTGCACAGCTCATCCAATCCCCCACGGCCAACAGCCCCACCAGGCCCTACTCACTTCCTAAAATCTCTTGGCGGGCTCCAGGAAATGGGGCGGCCGGTGCCCCGTTTCCGTAAAATAGCCGCTCATCTGACTGGGAGTAGTCAAAATTTGACTGTGTCACTATGTGGACAATGCAGGTCGGAACTGGATCTAGCACAACGCCAGTCCCGGGGAGCCTCAGAAGCCGGCTGGCTCTGCCTGCTGGGTTGGAACTGAGGCTGGGACCCAACAGGGGACCAGTCGAGAAGTTAAGGCAGGGGTAGTCAAAACTGCGGCCCTCCGGATGTCCATGGACTACAATTCCCAGGAGCCCCCTGCCAGCGTTCGCTGGCAGGGGGCTCCTGGGAATTGTAGTCCATGGACATCTGGAGGGCCGCAGTTTGACTACCCCAGAGTTAAGGGAAGGAATCCGTTAGCCACTTTTCAAAAGAGAAAGGCGAAGGAGAAGTCCTTTCGACGGCTTAAGTCTTCCAGCGTCTACGAAAGACGGGGGACTGCCAGGAGGAAACGCTGGAGGCAGCAACCATTTCAGAGCCTGAAGTTATCCCTCCTCCATGTTCCAGAAGCAGCTAATTTGGGCCTGGTCATTATGGTCCGCCCTAAACTCCCCATCATGTCAAATCTCGACAGCTAAGGTTGGGCTTGGTTAGCACTTGGGAGGCAGGCAGGCGAGGCAAACCACCTCTGAACATCTTAAGCCTCGAAAATCCCGTGGGGATGCCATAAATGGTAAGCAAAGACATTTATTATTGCAGCCGTATGCCACAAAAAATTGGCTGCGACTTGACGGCCCTTTCCACAATGGCCATTATGGCTCTCATAGAATCATAGAGTTGGAAGGGGCCAGACAGGCCACCTAGTCCAACCCCCTGCTCAACGCAGGATCAGCCCAAAAGTCTTTCAATTAAAGACTCTCCTCCCAAAGTCTTTCAATTAAGCTCAACAGATGCCCACTGAAAGATTCCCAACCTGCATCGAGTTCCATCCCTCTAGGAGAGCCAGTTTGGTGTAGTGGTTAGGAGTGTGGACTTCTAATCTGGCATGCCAGGTTCGATTCTGCGCTCCCCCACATGCAGCCAGCTGGGTGACCTTGGGCTTGCCATGGCACTGATAAAAAACTGTTCTGACTGGGCAGTGATATCAGGGCTCTCTCAGCCTCACCCACCTCCCAGGGTGTCTGTTGTGGGGAGAGGAAAGGGAAGGGGACTGTAAGCCACTTTGAGCCTCCTTCGGGTAGGGAAAAGCGGCATATAAGAACCAACTCTTCTTCTTCTTCTTCTTCATGCCCCCCAGAATCCAGTACCTGCTGTGGCTGCTGCTGCCACCCATCTGGAAGGTACCCCCCCTCTGGACGGCCAGGCGGGTATACTGGACCCCTCGGTTTCCACTCAACCGGCTCGTGAAGGCTGTGGGGAGACAGGGAGACGTGTCAGGAGTGGAGATGCAGCTTAAGAGGGGAGCAGAATGACTGCAGAGGGCTCAAGGTGCCTTTTACCTGGGCTACGCAAGATGGCGGACAAGGCTGAGGTACTGGAGTGGCCAAAGAGGCGCTCGTGCATGAGCTGGCGCTGGCGCGCCTCCTGCTCGCGCCGCAGAGCCTGCGCCTCGGCCGCAATGTCCGGAGGCATGACCGCCAGGACGCTGTCCTCCATGTCCTCCAACACGCTGCGGCGCAGGTCTGACGGCAGCGTCTGGATGAAGGTCACGGGGTCCATGGGCGTGTCTGAGCTGGTGCTCTGGGCCAGCTCCCGCCGCTGTTGCTCTGCTCGCTGCTGGGCCAGAACCTGAAAAGGGAAGTAGTCAGCATATGGCACGATTGGGGGGAACAGTGGAGAACATCAGAAGAGCCCTATTAGATCAGACCAATAGTCCACCTAGCCTAGCATCCTGCCTCACACAGGGGCCAACCAGTTCCTCTGGAGGACCGACAACAGCGCAGAGAGGCCGAGGCCTTCAGAAGAACGGAAGATGAGTCCTGATGGGCCCATCTAGTCTAGCATCCTGAGGGTTACATAAGAAGGACTCCGCTGGATCAAGCTAGTGGTCCACTTAGTTTAGCATCCTGCCTTGCAGAGTGGCCAACCAGTTCCTCTGGAGGGCTGACAACAGCGCAGAGAGGCTGAGGAGTTCATGGGAACATCAGAAGAGCCCTGCTGGGTCAGATCAGTGGTCTGCCTCACACAGTGGCCAACCAGTTTCTCAGGAGGGCCAACGATAGGGCAGAGAGGCCTTGCTTAATGTTGCCTCTTGGCTCTGGGATTCTACTACTAAATAGGGAGGTTCCCTTTCATCGCTATGGTTAGTAGCCACTGACCGACCTGGCCTACAGGAATCTACCTAATCCCCTTTTACAGCCACGTGGCCATCACAACATCTTCTGGCAGTGAGTTCCACATTTCAATCACTTGTGCTAAATCCAGAAAGCACATTCCCAGCAATGAGCAAGAGTCTCGAAAGCCAGTTTGGTGTAGTGGTGGAGCCAGCACTGGAGGCTACCGGGACTCGAGGTCTTGTTTGCCATGCGCTGCGGGGCACCTGATCTCATGCTATATGAGCACAGCTTGGTGTAGTGGTTAGGAGCCAGTTTGGTGTGGTGGTTAGGAGCGCTGACTTCTAATCTGGCGAGCTGGGTTCGATTCCCCGCTCCTCCTGCACATGCAGCCAGCTCAGTGACCTTGGGCCGCTCACAGCCTGATAGAGCTGTTCTGACCGAGCAGGAATATCAGGGCTCTCTCAGCCTCACCTACCCCACAGGGTGCCTGTTGTGGGGAGAGGAAAGGGGAGGGAATCGTAAGCCACTTTGAGACTCTTGATAAGAGAGAAACCTCTTCATCTCAGAGCCCAAGAGTAAGAGTAACCAGAAGCCCTGGGGAACTGCTGGAGCCAGGTTTGTAACAGGAGAATCCTGGCTCTGTAGGCAGCCCTCGCAGCAATCTCAACCCGAAGAATTACATTATGGAATCCGACATTTCAAAACACAAGATCTGATCTGCAGAGGGGGAAACTGAGCACACTCTTGCTCTGGCACGGAAAGAGCACCAACGCGCTGGAAACGCATCAAGGCAAAGCCATACATATCCCCCCACCCAGGCAGGACGGTTCCAGATTCTCCTTCCTCGAGAGTCTTGAGTGCAAATGTCAGACAGGTTCCCAAACTGGGGATGCTTTGGGGAGCAGGGTATCCTATTGTGACGCACGTGCATGCCTTGGTGGTGCAACTTACCTCCTCTTGGATCGCTGGAGGCAGCGCGGCCAGGAACTCCGGACTGACTTCTGTCACGCCTGGGTTGCCCACCACCGGCGGGGTCGGGGTAGTCGCCGTGGTGGTCGGAACCGTCCGAGCGGGCGGCCGGATCCCCAGCTGGTTCTGCAGCACCTCGCGCCGGATGTCGTCGGGCAAGGCAGCCAGAAAGGACGGGTCGACGCCCTCGGGGAGGTTGATCCCTGCGGGAAGCCCAAAACGTCAGGAGCGGCCACTGCCTCGGGAGGAGAGGACCTGAGCTACGGAAGATTCTTATTATGCTTAACCTTTAGGGCTAAAGCTCACCTGCCAACGGGTCCTCCTCCTCGCTGCTGGTGGACGGCAGCGGCTCTTCCAGGATGCCTCGCGAATCAGCTCCCGAGATGGCCACGGCCGAGTCCCTGGTCGAAGAGCTCTCCGAGGAGGAGGCGGGCGGGGAGCTGGGGAGCAAGAAAAGGCAGGCGTTAATTTGTGCGGTTCCAGCGGACGCATCCGCGGCTGGCCGAGCCTACTCTTGGGTCCTTACCCATCCTCCACCTGCTGGCTGGGGTCAGGCTGGCCCTCCCGGACGGCCTGGGCGCCGGGACCTTGGTGGGCGGCGTCGGCTGCTGCCGTGACGGGCCCCGAGCTCCCCGCTTGCTCCGTGCCGCCGGCCCCGCCCCCTTCGCCGCCGCCGCCGCCTTCTTCGAGGTTGCACGAGGCTAGGCTGCTGGTGTCCATGGGCGAGCCCTCCAGCTGGCTGCTCACGGCGGTTAAGGCATCGGAATCTTCGGCCCGCTCGGGGGACAGGGAAGCTGCGGGGACAGGAAGTGACACTGGAGGGAGGAGCCTACGGGCAGAAAGTCCTTTGATGCATTGTGTCCATACACCAACCTAGTTCTTTGATGCATTGTGTCCATACACCACCTTTCTGGCTCCTCTTTAAAGGGGCCCTTTTCCAGGAAACATGGCTTGAGAATCGGAAAGCCTTGATTCAATACCTGCTTTTGGCCAAGCTTGAGATCGTAAGGCCGAGTGGGGCCTGCGTTCCAAAGCTAACTTAGGATGGCTTCATTTCTTGGTTGGATCGTCACACACAGAGCCAGTGTGGTACAGGGGCCGGAGCCTCTGCCTAGAATCTGGGAAACCCGCATTTGAATCCTCACACTTGTGCTACGGAAGCTCACCGGGTGAGAGCGGAAAATGTTACCAGCCGCTTGGCATTAATGCAGTAAAAGCCACACACTGAGGAGTTGGGCAGGCTGGAGAAACTACCCATGAATTCTGTCAAGAGAGGATGCGGAGTGGAACTGGCAACTGTGGCCCCATCCTGCACTTAATCTCTGCAAGGAAACTGCCCTTCGAAAACCCAGGCTAGATGCCGACAGCCCAGACACAGCAGGTGCTGGGGGTGGCCGGTATTTAGCTCCTCCCACGCACTTTATTTGGTGCGAAGGCCGGACGCTATTTCTGACTTCCACGCAGGGCTAGCAATAGGCGAGCGAGTCCAAATCAGAAAAAGACGATGTCCAGCGAGACGTGGGGGGGGGTGCCTGCGGCCACTTACTGATGGTGGGGGCGGGAGAGAGCTCCATCTGCGTGGCCTCAGCGTCTCCACTTGGCCTGCCGGGGCCCGAGTCCTCCTGCTCCACAGGCATCAGCAGCTGCCCGGAAGCCTGGCTGCTCGGCTGCCCCGTCAGCTCAGAGGGGAGCTCTCCTGCCCCTGTGGCCGCCGATTGCGGCTGCTGCGGTTGCTGCGGGCTCTCCAGAGTGACCAGAGTCTGCTTGGGGCCGGCTGAGGGGTCTTCGGAGGCGGTTGGGGCCGCGGGATAGCCATCCGGGTGGGTGGCACCATCTGGGAGCCAAGAGAGGAAGGTCGGGTGCTGAAACCCTTTGGCTGCCGAAGCAGCGCGAGGGGTTTTTGGTAGGGACTTGGCTTTGCCCCGCTGGCAGAACAGAGCTCTATCTCCCCCTAACCCCTCATCCCATGTTACAGGGGTAGTCAAACTGCGGCCCTCCAGATGTCCATGGACTACAATTCCCAGGAGCCCCTGCCAGCGAATGCTGGCAGGGGGCTCCTGGGAATTGTGGTCCATGGACATCTGGAGGGCCGCAGTTTGACTACCCCTGCCATATTAGCTCAGTGCTACGTGCATGAAGAAGACCCCATCCTGGGCACTTCACCCCAGCCAGGGAAAGTAGTAAGTTGTATAGTTATCTCTGATTTGGGGCACAAATCCCTACCCCACAACAATACAACTTACTACCTCACCTCAGCAGAGGCAATGGAAATACCTCCCCCCCCCACCTCCCCGGTGACTTCTCCAGAGGTCTCCACCTTGTTCTAAGGCTGAGTTGAGCTGTTCAAGCACAGCTCCCTTCCCACCTTAACTGCCTGATCTTGGGAGTCGGAGGGTGGGAGACTTCTAGGGTTTCTCCATGCTGGGGCAGTAAGGAACTCCGATGCTGCAGAACGGTGGGGCTTCTCCCACCCCCCTCCACAGACCAACTCTGCTGAAACTTCCATGGCCCAACCACTGAAGTGAATCAAGGAGCGACCCGTTCAAGATTCCTTCCTTGACTGACAGAGGAGATCCAGGCTGCCGACCCCCTCTCCCCAATCAGAGGATCAAAGAACCCTGCTTGCCTGAGCCTACGATGCCCTCAGCACCTCTTGCCCCCAGCCTCTTCAGCATCCCTGGGTGGAAACATGCATCCCTCTCATATCCTGATGCTGGCGCATTGGTTTCTGAGTTCCGTCCCCGACTCTGTGCCCTTCCCCTCTCGTAGATGTTGTCCCCCGGTGGATTTTCCCCTCTTCTTCCAGGTCGTCAGCGCTGGCACGAAGAACTGGGCATCCCCGCAGGAAAGACAGTAGACTGTATAGTTATCTCCAAGACCGGGTATGACCCTAAAACTATACAATCTACTACCTCATCCCGGGAGGTCCGAGAGCAATGTCGGCGTCTGCTAAGGTGGGGCGGAGGGAAAGAGACCAAGCAGCTACCTGCAAATGCCGACTTACCTGGGAGGTTTTGCTCGGCAGAACCGTTCGCCTGGGGGACCGGCCCCTGTGGAGGCGAGGAACAAAATCAGAGTGATCCACGATGAGCCCAACTCAAGCCCAAGCTGAGATGAAGACCTGAGCTAGGTTGGCCAAGTGAACACTTCCCCTCGAGGAGAGGGAGAGGAGGAGGAGGAGCTAACCCAGGCCCTGCTGAACGATGCAACCTGCTGTTGCGGCCTGCGGCTCCACAACTGGTCTCCTGTTGCCAGTTGCTCAGGCCATGCAATTTTGTAAAGCCGAGTCGGGACATTTGGAAAGGATGGAAGCAATGTCTCCCTGCAGGGGAAGCCAGAAGCTAGCAGATGGGATTTCGCCCCCATGCAGCACTCCCTCCCCACAGCAGGGGTGCAACAACGCCTCTCCCTCTAACCCACCTCTGCTTGCAGAAGGAAGACTTCTGTGCGTTGGGGGCAAGGGAACCAGGACGTGACAGCATATGCGTACTCTAGTGCAGTGGTTCCCAACCTTTTTATCACTGGGGACCGGTCAACGCTGGACAATTTTACTGAGGGTGTAGTCTTTTGCCGAGGGACGTAGCTGCCACCTGAGCCCCTGCTCCTCTTGCTTTCCCGCTACCTCCCCTGACTTTTCACCGCCCGCTGGGGGTGCTGCCACCAGCACCTGTGCAGTGCCAGGCCGAGGGGGAGCCCCAGCTATGGCAGCCCCCAAGGCAGCAGCCGGGGAGGAGGAGGAGCTGCAGCCCAGTACCAACTGATCCACTGACCTGTCCCGGTCCCCGGACCGGGGGTTGGGGACCACTGCTCTAGCGGACCCCCACCTCCACCCTAAGCGTGGCCAATTAACTGAGACAGGCAACGGGGTACCAAGGCAGTAAGAGTTTTCCACCCCTGGCTTTCATGAAACCCTGCGTTTATTGGGTGATATAACCAGATCTGGTCATGGTGACCCTTCCCCCTGTCCCCAAGTGGCCAATGATAGTCCTGGAAGGGGTGGGAATGGGCGTGTCCACAGCTTGGGCGTGTCCTCTAAGTGGGCGTGTCCACAGCTCTGCTTCCCAACCATATTCTGCACAATTGTGCCACTTCTGGGGTTTCTCAAAGCCTGAAGAATGGTATACGGGTTTCTCTACGGTAAAAAAGTTGAGAAAGGCTGCTCTAGAAGATTGGAGTTCGAGGCTCATCTGGGGGTATTCTCATTATGAGTTGTGCATCCTCAGTTTGGTATTTACAGCCCCAGCTGCCGCAAATCCACGGCACCCCTAGGAGTCTCCCAAGACACCGCTGATGGGCTCCCGACCTGGCCGTTCTGCTCCTTGTCCTCCGCCTCCTTGGCCTTGTCCGCCCCCTTGGCCTCCTCCTCAGCCAGCTGCTTGCGTCTCTTCTCCCTGCGCTCCTCGAGCTCCTCGTCCCTCAGGGCCTCCAGGTGATTGATGATGGGAACTTTCACCACTGGGCAGAGAAAAATGCAACAGCTGAAATATTGCCAGGCGCAGAAAGACCCATGCCAGATGAAGGGAGGTCCAAACCACCGCCAGGCTCACCTGAAACACAATCGTGCATGCTTTCTGCGTCGAGTACTTTGCATTCTTCCGTCCAGCGGGTCAGGGCTGTTGGGATGCTCGATAAGGTCCCTGCGGGGAAAGACAGAGAAGCCGTAAAACAAGCTGAAGTCTTGCCACTGATGCACACAGCCAGGCATGGGCTGCGAATGCCTAGGGTCGAGACCACTCAGAGATGCTCTGTCCAGGGCTGGTTTATCCATGTAGCACGTGCTAAGGGCCCTAAACTCCCAGGGGGCCCACGCAGTGCTTTCTGCCCCATGAATCAGGATTGTGGCCTCTCTCCTCCACCTTTCCCCCCTCTTTAAGGACACTCGGAGGGACACCTGTTTCCACTGTGGGGAGCCCCTCTGGCCCTAGTCTGGCTGCTCCTGCCACAAATGTACTCTGCTAGGGCCCCGTGAATCCTTAGACTGGCTCTGACGCTACAGGTCCCACAGCTCTTTTAACTACTCCTGGTTATGTCAATCTCTAAAAGGTAAAGGTATCCCCTGTGCAAGCACCGGGTCATGTCTGACCCTTGGGGTGACGCCCTCCAGCATTTTCATGGCAGACTCAATACGGGGTGGTTTGCCAGTGCCTTCCCCAGTCATTACTGTTTACCCCCCAGCAAGCTGGGTACTCATTTTACCAACCTCGGAAGGATGGAAGGCTGAGTCGACCTTGAGCCGGCTGCTGGGATCGAACTCCCAGCCTCATGGGCACTGCTTTCATACTGTATGTCTGCTGCCTTACCACTCTGCGCCACAAGAGGCTCTTCATATCCATCTCTAGGGATTCCTTAATGCCTGACTTCTTTAAGCTGTGGGAGCTGCCTGCCTTCCCTAAACACAGCATTTAAGACCGTGCATAGCAATGTGGAAATTCTATGTCCACTGGAATCTCAGATCCTTCACTCCGAGGAGGAAGCCATCAGGAGGTGTGCACCAGTCCCTGGTACCACTGGAATGGGAATGTTTAAAATCTTCTCCAGTTGTGTGGGCATTCTCTTTATCCATAGGGGAAGAACAAATGATGGATGTTTTAGGGAAAGTTCTCATCATTTGGGAGGAAAGTTTGCATCATTTTCGTCATCTCCCCTGGTAGGCTTCGGACTCGCTGCCAGGAGCAGAATTCAGAAAACATTTTGGGCAGAAACAGAGAGGTGAGGAAGGCCCGTTCTTTTTCTGACACACGTGGAAATATACTCCTGATGTGGCATTAGACAAAAACTGAGAGTGGTGACCTCAGATAAAACATATTTTAGAAGGTGGGCTCCAAACCAGATACTTTAGAAAGACTAGTTGGAGCTACAATAAACATATTTTTCTTCACCACCCAGCAAGCCTTTAGATTCTGATCTTATACAAGATATACGTCAGACTTCTGTGCAGGCCTGTGCTAGTTTAAGAAAACAGATTACATTCCAAGATTAGATATGCTATTAAATAAAATACTATGAAAATGGCCTTTTGAATAGCTTAAGGCAACTCTTAGCCCATATTTAATTCTGAACAATAGTCCCGGAGTGAGGACCAAAAAATCCACACAATGGGCCATGTACAGATAAGGAACGTTTTCCTACCACCTGGGGAAAACTCCAAGGTGGCAGAAACACAATGAAAAAGAAAAAAAAAGAGGGAAAAGGAAGTGAAATTAAAAACAGCACCCCTTCCTCCAGGGGTGTGTGGGCAAGGCAGGAGCAGCAGGGACCAGTGGAGGTAAGGCTATTCCCCTCCCCATAATGTGGAAAGAGCTCAAAGGTACTGCCAGTCAAATGCTTGAGACCTGGTATCTTAAAAGTATATTTAACTGCTAATATGGTCAAATATACCTGGATTGTCTAAGCTATGCCCTCAGATCCTGGAAGCTGAGCAGTAGGGGTGAAAGAAGGAAAACTCGTGACAATTTCTCTCCCCAATTAGTGGTTTGGGAACAGAAATTTGTGACGAATTTATGGATGGAGCAGAAAGTCAGGGTTTAAAGGTTTCCCTGAGTCGGTTTGTGGTTCAGCCATGATTCGAAATGCATTTTCCTGGTTTGTGCCCCGGCCCTGGCTATCTGATGTATGGGAGGCCCTCCAGAGATTACCAGGGATCAAAGGCGGAGGCAGGCACCCACCACTGAATCTCTTTGGCCTCGAAAACCCTATGGGTCGCCATGCTACTTGACTGAACTTCCCATCGCCAAATGGCCAAATGTACAAACAACATTTACATTCTACAGATCTATATTGCAGTGGAAGATATCCTCTGGTTTCTCTTCCGCCTTCTATAATGCGGAGGAAGACAAGGGAAGCAGAGCCCCCCAAACCCTCCATGAACTTGAGTTCTCCTTCTGCACTCACCAACGGCTAACCAATGGCCCACACTTCCTATTCTTCCTTCTTTGGTGCTGTACTATGCACATTTTCCAGATGAAATAATCCCCCCCCCACTCCAGTTAGAAAAGAGAACCAAGGTGAACAAGGACGTTTCTATAACAGGAACACCATTTGGCAGAAAACAAAAATTAGCCCTGTGATTTCTTTTAAACTTTCCTTCTAAGTTTTGGCTGACACATTTTGATTGTGGGTCGTTACTGGTGATACCGGTCTGCCCCAAGACTACCGCAGCCCCTGCCGACGCTTCCTGTAACTGTGCTGCGAGGACTTGCCTGCCTGGCTGGTGGCGGTGCTCTGGTCGTGGAAGAAGTCGTCCAGCAGCTCGTCGTCCGAGCGAGCGATGATGTGCACATCGTCGTTGCCGACCAGGAGGCGGGCCCGACCTCGGCTCTGGAGCGGGAGGCTGCTGCTCAGCTGAAGGATGTCCGCAGCTGCCGAAGGGCCGAGAAGCCTGGATGGACACAACGCAACGGTTGGGAAACCAACATCAGGACCTCTTAGCCAGAGAGACGGCAGCTTCTAGGAAAGCCCGTTGACTATGGAGGAGCCCCTGAAATGAACTTTCAGGTTCTGAGGAGTCCTGGAAGTGATGACAGCGGGCCACACCTCCCTGCCATACCCCCCCCCCCCCGGAAGTGACATCACAACCCGCATTAACAGGCGAGTTCAAGGATGACTAAGTAGGGGAGAGACAGGAGGCGGTTTAAGGCAGGAGTCCTCCCCTGTGCTTGTACAATCTAAACCAGGGATAATCACACTGCGGCCCTCCAGGTGTCTATGGAATAGAATTCCCATGAGCCCCTTGCCAGCAGTCGCTGGCAGAGGCTCATGGGAATTGCAGTCCATGGACATCTTGAG
Organism: Paroedura picta; assembly: GCF_049243985.1. NCBI lineage: Eukaryota > Metazoa > Chordata > Lepidosauria > Squamata > Gekkonidae > Paroedura > Paroedura picta. The sequence continues at coordinate 171,836,868 of NC_135371.1, read as the reverse complement.
GGCCGCAGTTTGACTACCCCTGATCTAGACCGCCCTGGGAGGCCTATCGTTGCCCCCAGATTTATGTTGGATTGACACAGCTGGGACTAGCATGAATATAGGCTGATGGAAGGGTTGAATGATCGCCACCTTTGCAGGCTGCTGTTTTTGTATTTTGTGCTTCTCATCTGGTTTTTAGTTTGTATTTTAGGGGGTTTATATTTTTTATACGTTGTAAGCAGCTGCCGCGAGCCAGCTTGCCTGGAGGCAGTGAGATAAAAAACTAATAATACATTAAAAAAAATAAATAAATGCAGGTGCATAAACCACGTGAGACCTCACACTTGGCTGGCTCCCTAGCTTGAAAATGAAATGAATGCCGATATCCTCAAACTTGAGGCAAACGGGATTCTCCACTACCTCTCCTTGAAGCCTCTGGGCCATCACAGTCTACTCAGACTGGAAGCAGCTCTTTGGGGTCTCAGGGGGAGGTCTCTCTTATTACCTACCACCTGATCTTTTTAAACTGGAGATGTCAGGGATTGAACCTGAGATCTTCTGCCTGCCAAGCAGAGGCTCTGCCACTGAGCCAGGGTCTCAGGCCAAGGTCTGTCCCATCCCCTCCTGCCTGGTCCTTCTAACTGGAGATGCCGGGGATTGAACCTGGGACCTTCTGCCTGCCAAGCAGAGGCTCTGCCACTGAGCCAGGGTCTCAGGCCAAGGTCTCTCCCATCCCCTCCTGCCTAGTCCTTTTAACTGGAGATGCTGGTGGATTGAACCTGGGACCTTCTTCAGGCCAAGCAGAGGCTCTGCCACTGAGCCAGGGTCTCAGACCAAGGCCTTTCCCATCCCCTCCTGCCTGGTCCTATTAACTGGAGATGCCGGGGATTGAACCTGGGACCTTCTGCCTGCCCAGCAGAGGCTCTGCCACTGAGCCAGGGTCTCAGGCCAAGGTCTTTCCCATCCCCTCCTGCCTGGTCCTTTTAACTGGAGATGCCGGGGATTGAACCTGGAACCTTCTGTATGCCAAGCGGAGGCTCTCCTTGGCCTCACCTCTGTAAGATGAGAGGCGGGTTGGGCTGTCGGGTGCCAGGATAATGCACGTGGATAGTGTGGCCGGTGTTAGCCGTCAGCTGCCGAAGCGTCCTTTGGCTGCGGCCGATGCCCTGCGCCAATCGGGTAGTGGAAGAGCCGCTGCCCAAGGTCAAGGAGCTGTGGTCCGCGTGCCGAACCATGAGCGGATGAGTGGCGGGAATGTTGCCAGGTGACGGGGGAATATCCGCTGCAAAGAGAAATGGGAGAAGTTAGCCGATCAAGGCGGCGGTTTGTGGAGTGACACGTCGAGATCATTGCTTCGAATGAGGCAAAAACGAACCGATCCATGATCACAAAAGGCAAAACTGGGATTCACCCAGAGAAATGCTGCAGACCAAGTGCTCATCTGTAGTTAAGAAAACTTAAGACATCCAGCCTCCTGAATCTACGTACGTTTGCGAAAAGAGCCCAGCCTCCGGATCCCAACCCACGCAGCCTCAGCTGCTAGGACGCCACCCGTGTCCTAGGACTCCCAGATTTCAGAGTTCTTACTGGCACTGGAGAACATGTTGTCAAACTCTATGATGAGGTCATCTTCCCGGTCAAAGCGCTCAAAACGCACCAGTGGGGAGGCATTCATGTCAGGGTAATCTTCATCTAATTCCATCTCGGAGCCATCGTCGTCGTCTTCCTCCTCTTCGCCTTCCTCACCTTCTTCATCGTCCTGCGGACAGTGAGGGCCACAACCAAGATGAGCAAGGTTGCACCTTTCGTAACCTCTGCTGACTCTCCTCCGCTATGTATGTTCTCTTTCTCTCTGCCTATGGCCAGGCTAGTGATCTCTGCCCCCAAAGAAGCACATCAGTCCTTAACGAGGGCCACGGCTTTTTCTTTCCTGGCCCCCACCTGGTGGAACGAGCTCCCTGAAGAGATCACGGCCCTGCCCGAACTCCCACAATGCCGCAGAGCCTGCAAAAGGGAGCTCCTCCACCAGGCATTTGCCTGAGACCGACAACAGGTCCCCCTCAGACATCCCCTCCATGGCCTGAACCAGACTGACCTCTCTAAGGGCCTTAGCTAAGTTCCTGGTCCTGTTATATTAAGAAGATAACTGAAATTGTGTTATTTAGTTTATTGTTGTTGTGGCATTTGTTTATGTTATATATTAATTTGTTCCATGCATCCCCCATGTTGTTGTATGTAAATCGCCCTGAGCCATATGGAACGGCGGTATAGAAATCAAGCAAACAAACAACCACGCAAACCAAATGCCACCTAGTCAGTCTGCCACCCCCAATGCTAACCACCCTCCACTGCTACTCTGCACCAGGCCTTCCTACTAAGAAGCCCTGCTAAGGTGGGGGAAACCCCCCGAACACCAGAAAGCTGCCAGTGCTTGATCTCCTCCACTGCCTTCACCTGGTCATCTTCATCTTCCTCCTCCTCCTCCTCTTCCTCATCCTGACTGTCATCTTCGTCCTCATTGCTGCCACTGCTGTCTTCTTCCTGGGTGTGCTCCTCTTCGTCCTCAGGGTCCAAGATGTTCATGGAATCTGCGGCGGATGACAGCGGGTGGGGTCAGGAGAGTTTAAGCCAAGGCTCTTTGAGTTCTCTTCTGAGCCAGACCTCCCATCGAACATTCTAGACCAGGGGTAGTTAATCTGTGGCCCTCCAGATGTCCATGGACTACAATTCCCATGAGCCCCTGCCAGCAAATGCTGGCAGGGGCTCGTGGGAATTGTAGTCCATGAACATCTGGAGGACCACAGGTTGACTACCCCTGTTCTAGACCTCTTTTTGGGGGGAGCCCAAGCCTGTTATCGTCTTTGCTACATTGCGCTTCTACTATTAAGGGTCACTGAATACACTTTTCCTAGGGTGGGCACTTTTGGAGTTTTGTGACAAGTCAGGCTCCCCCCCTCCCAAATGATATCTAGGGGGGCAGCACGTGCAAAATATCGGAAAAGCTGACAAACCGTTAAGCGGTTTCACGCTTTTTTCCAAACGGCTGCTTCCTCCAGAAGGAATGATGACTGCTAAAGTACCCCTCCAACAAAGTGGAGGACAGGTAGAAACAGATGCGGGGAAACACACTGTGGGGCCCCCGTACTGGGAACCGCTGTCTTAGAGACGTCACATGACACCTTAAGCCAACGCCTCACCTTCCCTGTTGGCCTGCAGGGTGGAAGCTTGGCTCAGGTTGGAAGGTGCCTCATCCATCAACACGTCCTCCTGAGATTCATCCTCTCCACTCCGGCCCACTGAAGGACAGAAGGGCATTATAAACGTTTTAGCAAAGTTATGGATGAACGCCCTTCACTGTTACAGGCAGTCCCCCACACCGGGCTACACCAGCTGTTCCTTCTATGGGCACCCATTGTGACCTGGAAGAAATCCTGCTTAAGGACAAAGATAATTTTCAGAAGACTTCTAGAAGAACCCACAATGCCGTAAATTAGTTGAGTAATGATGAGGCCATGGCGAGGAGCCATCCCTGCCCCCCCCCATCCCCCAGCTCCTTTGCTCATGAGTTATAGAAGATCCCTACTAAAGGCAGCACCGGTATAGATCTCCCCTATCCTGGATGGCCCAGGCTAGCCTGATCTGGTCAGATCCTGAAATCAAATCAGGGTTGGGTTTTGGTTAGTATTTGGATGGGGGACCTTCTGAGGAATACCACGGTCACGATGCTGAGGCAGGCCATGGCAAACCACCTCCGAATGTCTCTGCCCTGACCTGGAGGGCCTGACCATATCAGATCTCAGAAGCTAAGCAGGGTCAGCCCTGGTTAGAATTTGGATAGGAGACCACCACGGAAGTCCAGGTCAGCTGCGCAGAGACAGGCAATGGCAAGCTCTCTCTGAACATTTCTTGCTGTGAACCTTTATGGGACTGCCATGATCAGGGGGTCCTGCCCTATCCTATGTGTTCTCATACTGAACGCGGAAGACCTTGGCCCAATTATGCATCATTAGGACCGTGTTGAGATTAGCTGACTTGGGTTGGAGAGTTATTGTTGAGTTAGGCTGCCATCTTTAATTGTATTCCCAAATGTTTTAATGGGTTTTACGGGCTATCTTGTTTTATGCTTTTATGCTGTAAGCCACCTCGAGGTGACATTTGTCAAGAAAGGCAGAATACAAGTATAAGAATGAATGAATGAATGAATGAATGAATGAATGAATGAATGAAGGAATGAAGGAAGGAAGGAAGGAAGGAAGGAAGGAAGGAAGGAAGGAAGGAAGGAAGGAAGGAAGGAAGGAAAGGAAGGAAGGAAGGAAGGAAGGAAGGAAGGAAGGAAGGAAGGAAGGAAGGAAGGAAGGAAGGAAGGAAGGAAGGAAGGAAGGGCTGTGACTTGACGGCATTTTACCCGCACGCAAGCATCTAACATGCTGCCCAAACCTGCAAAGGAAGCAACAGCTGAACAGCAGGTAACTTCTACCTAGTGGCCGAGGTCAGATTGTCTCTGGGCACAGAGGAGGAGAAAGACTGTCCCTAGTGCTTACTCACACAGGAAGAACTGAGACGGCGGGCCTGGCACTCACCGATTATGGTGCTGTTCCCCGAGCCGCCATCACGCTCCAATAACTCGTCTATCAGGTCCTCCAGCTCGTTTTCCACCTAACGGCATAAAGAGGAGCACATGCATGAGATCAGACGCCCCGCAGCGCACGGCGAACAAGACCTCTCCCTTGAGTCTTGGGAGTCTCCGTTGCTGGCTCCACCCCTGTCCGCAGTGCAAGCAAACATTATTAGAGCTTGCACCCAACAAAACAAGCATGCTTATGCTTTTTGAGTCATTTGGAAGAGAGCTCAGGTCCAACTTTCACCCACATCCTCCTTTAGAAGTGGCACCAAGGTGCCACATGGGACAAAAACAGCAGTTGTGCATGTGACCCACGGTGCCCACACTACCCGCATCCTGCCCACACCTGTGTTTGCCCTCCACACACACAAGCAGCAATTGTGTACCTGCATCTCCTGCGTGCTCAACACCTCAGGCTGCCCGGCTATCACCACAGCGTCGCTCTCCGCTTCACCGTCCATGATGTCACCATCGGTTACCTCGGCCTGAGCCACGTCGTGGTCCTCCTCGGGGGCCTCTGCTTCTCCGCTTTCTCCTGCAAGTTACAAGGGCCAAACCCTCCTTAGCGATGACCTCCGCGCGAGTCGTTTGGGGAGAACTGGATTTGGAGGACACTGGGAGCAGAGAGCAACGTCGGAAGAGCAAAGTTGTGGACAAGCTCGGCTGGGGTGCTGAAGAGGCGCCCCAGCAGAGAACGAAGGGTCTCGAGCTACCTGGAACCATGTACCTGCATCCTGCTGGCCGCTGTTGGCGTCTTGCACTGCTCCCTGAGCGTCCTGCTCGGCCTTGCTCTTGCTCGAGGCGCTCTTGCTGCCGAAGAGGCTGCTGGGCTGGTTGACTATCCGCGACAGCGTCTCCAGGGGCTTCAAGGCCGCGTTCACGGTGTTGGCCATGTTGGGACTTTAGGAAGGGGAAAAAACACACACACATGAACGGTGACCTTCCAGATCCATCAAAAATGGCTTTAAGAGTAGGCTGAGTCATAACGGAGTTGGTTCTAGCGGGGATCGGGAAAGAAGAAGAAGGAGGACGGAGGAGGAGGAAGAGGAGGAGGAAGAGGAAAAAGAAGAGTTGGTTCTTATATGATGCTTTTCTCTACCCAAAGGAGGCTCAAAGCGGATTACAGTCGCCTTCCCATTCCTCTCCCCACAACAGACACCCTGGGAGGGAAGTGAGGCTGAGAGAGCCCTGATATTCCTGCTCGGTCAGAACAGTTTTATCAGTGCTGTGTTGAGCCCAAGGTCACCCAGCTGGCTGCATGTGGGGAAGCGCAGAATCGAACCCGGCATGCCAGATTAGAAGTCTGCACTCCTAACCACTACACCAAACTGGCTTCAAGGGTTTCGTATCCTAGCCTCCTCTCTGCAATAATAGATTCAGTTTGGCTTTGTAGGTGATGCGGGCGTTGGCTCTTCAACCCAGCCCCCAACAGACCCCTCTGGGCTTCCTGTCCCTTCCTGAGGAGCCCTGACATGACCCCCTTTAGGGAATAAAGCCCAGCCACCTGGAGAGGTCGAGGCTGTGAGGCACCCTGGCCAGGTCGCTGACCAGCCCCTTCTTGAGGAAGAGGCGGATGATGTTGTTCATGCCGTTGTGCTGCGTCTTGGCGGTGGCGCTGCTGTAGAAGCTGGAGGTGGAGGGGCACGATTCCATGATGGTGCTGATGATGCACATGACCGCTTGCAACCTGGAGGCAGGGGAGGCAACGTTAGAATGCAGCCAGGTGTGACACGTCCCCCCCTCCACCATTCCCCCCCTCCAATTAGAGCAGCCCCACAGGGAGGCCTGTTCTCTCTCTCATCCACATTGCTTCCTGGACAAAGTGTGCACAAGCAAACTAATGCTAAATACTCAACAGTCCTGCAGTAGCTTGTAATGGAGGCCAACAGAACCAAGCATCAGGGGTGACCAAACTGTGACCCTCCAGAAGTCCATGGACTACAATTCCCATATGTCCCTGCCAGAACATGCAGGCAGGGACTTGTGGGAACTGTAGTCCATGGACATCTGGAGAGCCACAGTTTGGCTGCCCCTGAGAATGAGGGTCCCCAAACTTTTTGAGCCTGTAGGCACCTTGGGAAATTCTGGCCCAGGGCGGTGGGGGCAGCCACAAAATGGCTGCCAAGGGAAGTGGAGCGAACCACAAAATATCACAGTGTGAGCTGATATATAATAGTCAAGCCTTCAACATTCCAGATGGGTGCTCCGTTAAACAAGATACCTTTCAGTCGGCACAGCCAATCAGGAGCCCTGCTGGGTAAAAAGCCCCATCTTGCCCCGCCCACATCCTGAAATCAACTGGCGAGTGCTAGGAAAGGTGCCGTAGCTGGGGGCCCCTGATCTAGAGGGCCACAGCCTTCCTCTACCCGCCCCAATCAGAAAGTACCTGGCTCCCCCTCTGCCCCAGCTCACCTGGCATGTTTCTCGGTGCTCTCCGACATGGCCAAAGCGCGGCCCAGGGCTGCTTTCACCTCGTTCACCAAGGCCACCTGAGCGTCTGTTCCGCTGCCTGCTGCAGCCAAACTAGCCAGGAAGAGGCGTGCCAGGGCAGGCGTGTCTTTGTCTTCCGCGTTCTGCGTGTGAGGGAGCAGGTGGTCCAGGACGAAGGCCAAGACGCTGCAGTCCTGAGGAGACAATGGCAAGAGGTCGGATGAGCCCAGAGAGCTCAGCTTAAGCTGGCTAGTTATTTCTCCGTCGCAGGCCTGCGATTCCACACTCCCACGTGGGACTGCACAGGAGCCACGAAATTCTCTGCCTTGACACTGTGTGCCTAATTCCCTTTGCTGGGCTCGCTCACCTCCTTAATGAGCTCAGACTGCCCCACGGTGTAGTTGTAGTTGGCGATTAAGGTGGCAATGCCCACGTAGGAACGCACGAGCTCTGCCAGCAGGCGCAGGATGGTGGAGGTGGGCATGAGGGGCTTGCTTCCCTTGGCCTTCTGCTTGCTCTCCTCGGCTGCCTTATCGCCCTCTTTGTCCTTCTTATTTTCCCTGGAGTCTTCAGGAGTGGAAGCTGTGGGGATGGAGGAGGGAAAAGATCAACTGGCAGTCTTCAAGCCAAGGTTGGAGACACACTTTTCTTGGATGCTTTAGGATGCTTTGGGCTGATCCTGCATTGAGCAGGGGGTTGGACTAGATGGCCTGTATGGCCCCTTCCAACGCCATGATTCTATGATTCTAACAGCCTCTGGGCCCAAAATGCCTTTGAGACCAGAGTTGGTTTGGTTTGGTGCCCCACTATGGCCTGCTGGGAAGGGACCGAGAAATCCCGTCTGAATGAGTAAAATCAGACTGCACAGGAAGGATGGGAAAAGCGTTGAGTGATGGGCCCAGAATTGGAAAAATGAGAAGATACCTAAAATTGAGGACTGGATCTTAAAATTAAGAGAACCGGCTGAAATGGCAAAAGTCACAGCACTGATAAGAGAACAATCAATGTCTTCTTTCAAAATACAATGGAAACCTCTTAAGAGACTTCTGGCGCCATTGTGACACAAATGATTTGGAAACTGAAGGATTTATGCATTAAATGAGGGGATATTGCCTATCATATAAATCAAGCTACATAGAAATGTTGAATAAATTTAGATTTTTAAGCTATTATTATTATTATTATTTAATTTTTAGATCGCCCTTTTCCAAAAAGGTCTCAGGGCGGTTTACAACATAAACAGTTAAAGCACAATAAAATCCCCATAAAAACCCCAATTAACATCAACAACAAGTTACATATAAGGTATGTAAGGTATCTATAAGGTATCTTGAAGTTTCTTGTTAGGTTTGATAGAATAAGAGACTGATGAATTGTGTTTTGCATTATTTGTCTGTTCCTCCTATTGTCTTTTCTCTCCCCTCTTATTTTGAAATTTAAACTTTCCCTTATCTTCTCTTTTTTTGTTAACATAATCAAAAACTGGTAATAAAAAGATGCCGCAGGGGCCAAGGCTGAAAAGGCCCTGGCCCTGGCCCTGGCCGAAGCCTGTTTTATATCCCTGAGTTCGGGGGACCCTAAGCAAATATAATCTGCTTGACTTTTAACATTCTCTGAAGAGGGGAATAGGGCAGGAGGCAGTCCCAAAGATATGGGGATCCCAGACCTTTTAAGGCCTCAAACATCAGAGCTGAAACCTTGAATCTGATCCAGTCTCCAATCTGGAGCCAGTGTAGCTGGCTCGGTGCCCTCGGTGGGGTTCTCAACACAAGAAGCCCTGCTCAGCTGCAACCTGGAGCTGCCTGTGGCCCATTTTAAGGTTACAGCAGTCATGTTCTGCTCAGGATGTGAACTGCTTTGCTCAGTAGAGAGAGAAGGGGGGGGGAAGGAGGGAACAAAGCGCAAGAACATGATTTCTACGGGAGAGGCATTCCACTCAGTCTCATCTCCGTTCCAGACAGAGGAGACCTACTGAATGATCATCATTCCGTGTCACTTTGGCACCACATTCCTGACACTTTTCCAATAAAGCCATAGTCGACTCCAGTCCAAAAATCAAATTCCAATATTTCAGTCAGAACGTTTTACTTCAGAAGAAGAGGCGCAGAGTAACTCGCTGATGAACCTTTCCCACCGGTGGCAAGAAAGGAACTGAAGGAGGAGTGCTGACCCCTCAACACATCAGGTGAATTTGGGCGGGAAAAATCTCCTCAGACTGTCACAGGAATGGGGGTCGGCACTCCTGGGAGTGTTTTTCTTTAGATAAACTTGCTAGTTCCTCTCCGCTGATACCCATGTGGGAATGCACAGACACCACGAAGATGAAGATGTCACTCACCGTCTCCTTGGGGCGTCCCGGACTGAGGAGTCTCTGCTGTTGCACTGTCAGCTGCAAAAACCTGAGCCTGGAGGAGGAGGAGGAAGAGGAGGTGATGAGCGGGACAGGACTTAATGGCTTCACGTGATGGGGGCAGGCGATCCCCACAAAACTCCAAAGGGAACCAACTCCGCAGGCTTCCCTTGCCGCTTACAAGAAGATTTGGGCTTTATACCCCGCTTTACACTGTCCAAAGGAGTCTCAAAGCGGCTTACAATGATTGACTCATCCACGCCCCACAGCAGGCACCCTGTGAGGTAGGTTGGGGCGGAATGAGCCCTGAGAGAAACTGCTCTGTGAGAACACCTCTAATAGGACCGTGAATGTCGCAAGGTCAGCTGGCTGCATGTGGGAGAGTGGGGAATCAAGCCCAGTTCTCCAGATGAGAGGCTGCCACTCTTAGCCACTGCACTGTGCTGGCTCTCGACCAGTATCAGAACCATGACACGGATAGCTCAGACTTTTACAGCTTTTGACTGTGCAAGTGTAGGAATCTAAAAGGGACGATTTCTCAGAGGGCTAATAATGAAATATCAAGAGCTGTGAATCTTGAAGACTTTTGTTCTCTGGAGAGAGATGGTACGGATTTATCAGCTGCTCCCAAAGGGAAAGGGCCAGAGAGAAGCGGCCCAGAGAGAGACTCACGTTGATGCCGAAGCCGGTCTGGGAGTCGAAGTCGCTGCCCTGACGTGTCAAAGAGCGGTACTGCTGATACACATCGTCGCCCATGTCTTGCAGGATCTGGCTCACCTCCTGGTTGACCGTGGCCACCTTCGGCTCTGACTTTTCCGCTGCTGGGAGAGGGAGAGGAGAGGGCAGCCGTTATTTGCACAGGGCTGGGACTATGCAGGGAGAACACTCCTAGACACCATGACTGGCTGAACCACAGTGCACTTGGGTAGAAGTTTTTCAAAGGATGAATGAAATGGGTACATACTGGGCTGCAGCACAAGCTGTCTTCACTTCACTGGGGGGGGGGGAGGCTGCTGAACCAAAAGGGGAGTGGCCAAAGGAAAACTTTCTCAAGGTCAAAGAATTGTGTAGAGTGTGACTCGGGACACCCAAGGTACCACACCAACAGAATATCTAGCCCAAAGAGCATTTTCTGGCACCGGGGAAGTTTCTGCATCTACATGGAAAGTCAAGAATCTTTTCTTTTAATGGACACGCAATTCCCATTTGGGAAGATTCTATTTAGAAAAAAGCTTGCTGTAGTGCTGTTATTATGAAATTGGAGCACTCATTTTGGGTGGAAAATTCAGACAGGAAAGTCCAAGCTGATACGGACTCAATTACAGGAAGCATGAACTCTGCCCTGCTCTTGGAACAGTGAACCAATAAGGCAAAGGTGGCGGATTTAAAGTTTCAGGGTCCTGGCAACATCTAGGTCATAGGGGGCCAAAACCAAGAGGCCAAGCAGCGTCCTTTCTCCAGGACAATAAGTGAAGAATGAAAGCCTCAAGCAAGGTAAAAAACCTGAGATTTCATAGAATCATAGAGTTGGAAGGGGCCAGACAGGCCATCTAGTCCAACCCCCTGCTCAATGCAGGATCAGCCCAAAGCATCCAAGAAAAGTGTGTATCCAACCTTTGCTTGAGGACTGCCAGTGAGGGGGAGCTCACCACCTCCTTAGGCAGCCTATTCCACTGCTGAACTACTCTGTGAAATTTTTTTCCTGATATCTAGCCTATATCGTTGTACTTGTAGTTTAAACCCATTACTGCATGTCCTCTCCTCTGCAGCCAAGCCCAATTTCAGCCTAGCCCAGCCTTTCTCAACTTTTTCACCACTGAGAAACCCTTAAAACATCCTTCAGGCTTCGAGAAACCCCTGAAGTGGATGATTGTGCAGAACACCCTCCCCTTCCGGTCCATCACTGGCCATTTGGGGAGGGGGCGGGTGGGTTGACATGACCACGTATGATCATGTTAACCCGAGTGGTTGGAGTAGAGTCGCCTGAAACGCAACCCCTCCAAGACAGAGATCTTGTCCATCCATTCGAGAAACTCTTCTAGGACTGCCAAAAAACCCCATGGTTTCACAAAACCCTGGTCTAGCCAATGACGTGAAGTCAACATGTGTGTGTGGGGGAAGGGGGTAGATGGGGGATGGGAATCGAGAGGTGAGGTACTTCCTCTGCTTCTTTGCAAGTTGTCAACTTTGAGTCTGGGCCAGAGTAAGGTATTTACGCAGCTGGAAGACTGGAATTCCTATTTCCAAGGCAGGGGTAGTCAAACTGCGCCCCCCCGGATGTCCATGGACAGCGAACGCTGGCAGGGGCTCATGAGAATTGTAGTCCATGGACATCTGGAGGGCCGCAGTTTGACTAGCCCTGCACAGCAAGGACTAAGGATAAATTTGGAATAGGGAGTGGGGAAGAGCCGAGACAGGGAGACTTTGGCAGTCCAGAGGCCCTTGTGTCCCCTGCGTGTAGCATTCCGCTGCCTCTCCACAGGCCGCCACATACCTTCATCGGGGGCATGGTAGGCCGCGAGGGCGTTCAGCATGTCGTAGATCACCTCCTTGATCGTATCAGGTATGACCGGGAGTGGCAAGGGCTTCACCGGAGTGGTTTTCACCAGCTGCACGGCGTTGGGGCCCTTGATCCGCAGGTTCTCGAACTCGTCGTCTGAAGCTTGGGGAGCAAGAGGAGAAAGAAGAAGAAAAAAAGAAATAGAGCAGCAGGCAGTGGGAAGCGGAGCCAGGGAGGAATCTGTCGGTTTCTTAAAACCCCGACGCGTGAGCAAGTTGCTTCTCTGCCGGAGCCCCACTTCTGGCCCACAGGTGCACGATTCTGGTTTGGATCAATGCACGTCCAATAGCATCAGGCTGGATCCAGCGGATCCAGAAAGGTTCTGGATTACTCACCGGTCACGGATCCCCGGGGAGCCGGCAAGGCGATGCGAATGCAGCTGTTGGCCACGTCGGTGAAGATCTCCGGGTTTCGGCAAGCGGCTGGACCCAGCACCCGCAGGATGTAGTTGATCTCCCGAGAGCCCAAGCTGCCCGACACGACGCCTGAGGTCGTGCTGCCTGCCCCGCTGGTTGCTGCTGAGCGCACCACCTGTAGAAAGCCAAGGAGGGAAGAGGGGGCAGTAAGCCCGGGGACTGACGGGGGAGAAAGCCAATGCTGGCCGAAGAGCCCGTGGCGTCCTCAAGACAGGAATTGAGAGCAGCTTGCACAGGATAGGTCCCCCCAAATATCTTAGGATCCTGGAGGCAAAACTTGCGCAAGATCCCCGGCCTCAGAGATATCAAACTGGCCTTAGGTGAGGACAGGGCGTTTTCAGCCCTGGCCCCGGGGCCTGGTGGATGCTCTTCCTGGGGAGATCAGGGCCCTGTGGAAACTTGGCAGGGCCTGAAAGACAGCTGTTCTGCCAGGCCTATGGCTGAGGCCCAAAACAGCGTCAAAATCCTGGTCCCCCCCTTCAAAACATCAGCTAGATCTACATCAGAATCAGAAATCTACACTCCAGTTATAAAGAGGTGACAGCTTGGAATTAAGGGATCTATTATGGACTTCAATGTTTCACACAATTTTTTTACTGCTTTAAATATGTTTTTTTACTTGCTGCGAGGTCCCAGGGAAGGGCAGGTTATAACCAAAAATTTATTATCACTGTCATTATTAAACTGTCGGCGCCAGAAGAAAAGTTTAAGGCTACATGTTTGCCACAGCATACATTGGGCACACCAAGAAATGAAGTGGCCACAGCTGCTGGCACAGAATGAGGTAAAAGGGGATTGGACGAACATGTGGAGTGGAGGTCCCCTCAATGTCTATTAGTCACAAGATACAGCGACACAGAAGGTTGGACTGGATGGGCCACTGGCCTGACCCAACATGGCTTCTCTTCCATTCTTATGTCTGGGGCGGTGATGCTCTGTTTTCTTGGTGTTTGGGGGGGGGGGGGCAGCAGTGGGAGGGATTCTGAAGTTCTGGCCCTGCTGGTGGACCCCCTGATGGCTCCTGGGTTTTGGCCCCTGTGTAACACGGAGTGTTGGACTGGAGGGGCCATTGGCCTGATCCAACATGGCTTCTTTTATGCCTGGGGCAGTGATGCCCTGTCTACGGTGCTTGGGGGGTCACAATGGGCGGGGGCTCCTGGTGTTCTGGCCCCAGTAGTAGACCTCCTGCGGGTCCCTGGGTTTTGGCCCCCGTGAGACACAGAAGGTTGGACTGCCTGGGCCCCTGGCCTGACCCAGCATGGCTTCGCCTCTCTCGTTCTTACGAAAGGCAGCCCTACCTTTTCCATGGTGTGGTGCAACGTGCAGGGGTCTTCGATGATGTGCCGGAAGAGCAGCGTGACGAGAGGCGTGAAGCCGTTGAAGCCGGAGCTCTGCGTTAAGCCCAGGATCATGCGGGTGCTCTTGAGCTCGGCGAACATCATGGCGTACTTGTGGTGGCGGGTGAGGCGCAGGCAGAGGCGCAAGGTGGCGTGCAGAGTGTCCGGGTCCACGGGCACGCCCAGCATGCTGACGCAGGCCCGGATTAGCACCATCACCATCTCCTCTGCCAGGCCCTGGATGAGGATCTCCGATGGCTTGGCCTCGTCTGAGGGCGCTTCCTTCTCCGGGGCCAGGCTCTCGACAGGCGCGGGGTTATCTGGATGGGGGAAGGACAGGGGAAGTTGAAACAGTCTGGAGGATACAAAGCTCTGCCCTGCTGCTTCCTAGAGAGCCCAGCAACCAAACGCTCTGTACCATTGGCTTTCTCCTCCTTTGGCTTGCTTTCGACCTCCTTCCCTTCCTCCAGGGTTCTCTCCAGCTCTTGCCCGTTGGCTTCCTTGGTGCTCTTGTTCAGCCGGGGCACCCTGAGCAACGTCAGCATCACCGGACGCCTGTTCCCAGTTTCTTCGTTCACCTGAAGGGGGGAGACACAGATGTGACTAGAGATTGAGAGCACGATTCACCGTGAGCTTTCCCCAACCCAGCCACCGTAAGACCCAAGAGGCCAGCTCTGACGCAGCCTCCCGGGGGATGTTACCTGCACCATCGTGGTGAACTGCACCGTGTAGCGCCGGCGGCCGGCGGTAAAGCGGACGCTGGTCTCGCCCGCTTTCCACGCTGTGTCGATAGTGCTGTTGTTGCTCGCGCTGTAGCTGCACCAGCGGCCGGAGCGATCGTCGAACCAGCGCCAGTTGTTCCCGTTGGCCTGGAGGTACTGGGGTGGGGGAGACGGAATCGCCAGCCTGTCAGAACCCGCAGAGACTAAATGGGCCAGAACCTATCTTCATGGAGTGGTGGCAGCACCACCAGGAGAGGAGAGGGCAGCAAGACTGTCCAAAATTGAGCTTCACAACAAGCCATGGAGCTCCTCTCCCGACTGAAGCTGCAGCTTTAAGCTGCTTGCTGTTCTCACTTGTCCTGCTGCACAAGTCAAGAAATCTGGGCTTCAGGTGGCCTGGGCGTATTATTATTATTATTATTATTATTATTATTATTATTATTATTAGACTTATTGCCTGCCACTCTTATGTCTGACTCGTGGCGGGTTACAGATTGTCTTAAATTAAAACCCTATTAAAACCCCATTTAAATCCGTACCGGACATATCAATATACACCACAGACTCCAACAATTAAAAAACCATAGCGGACTATACCCTTCTAACTCCTCCAAGAAAAACTAATATATGTGCTTGGACTGGCAGGAGGTACAGAGAGGTAGAAACTTATGGCTATTTGAGGCCATGAACTTTATTAGCCAAAAATAAATACCAATTGGGGGGGGGGGTTGTTTCACTATACTTGAACTGTTTTTTTTTTATGTGTGTAAGGCAGAGATGTGGCGCAAATATTTTTGAAATGCATAAATAAAACATGCTGCCCCTATTCGTTTCTATTCCCCCCCCCTCCGTAGGGCTGCCAGTTTTGGGTTGAGAAATACCTGGAGATCTTGGGTGGGGCCAGGACAGGGCAGGGTTTGGGGAAATAAGGGACCTCAGTGTGTTGCAATGCCACAGAGCTCACCCCTCAACACAGCCCATTTTCTCCAGAGGAACTGTTGTCTGTAGTATGGATGTCAGTTATGAATGTAGGAGATGGCCCGCCCCACCTGAAGGCTGGCAGTCCCACACCCACGCTGGCCTTTCTCCGTGGCCAGGAATCTGCCCTCTTCCTTCCCCCTCTGGTGAGAGCCTACCCTTGCTCCACACCTTGGGAAAAACATACCTTGTTCATCTGGGCCCTCCTCTTGGAGGAGATGGCCGTCTTTTCATAGAAGTCAATCAGCAACAGCACCGGGGTGATCCACCTGAGAACATCAGAAGATGCTGGATCAGACCATCTAGCCCTGCATCCTGCCTTACACGATGGCCAGCCAGTTCCTCTGGACAGCCAACCACAAGGCACAGGGGCGAAAGTTTTCCCCTGATGCTGTCACTAGGCAGAGGATTAGTGCTTCTGAATATGGAGGTTCCCCACAGTCGCCGTGGCTAGGAGACACTGGTAGATAGTAGTATCCACTGAACCTGCCTCTATGAACCTATCTATCCTGTGTCTATTTCTTCATCCATCTCTACATCCTCTGGTGGCAAATCCTACATTTTAATCACTTTCTGTGTAAAGATGTATTTCCTTTCCTCCGTCCTGAACCTACTGCCCATTGGCTTCATTGGATGCCTTCGAGTTCTAGTACTTTAGGAGAGGAAGGAAAAGTTCTCTTCGTCGATTCTCTCCACCCCATGCATAGTTTTATAAACCTTTCTCACCCCCCCCCTTCCCCAGTTGTCTCTTTCATAAACTGAAAAGCTCCAGACTCTTCTACATTTTCCTCCTGGAAAGATGCTCCAACCCCCTCATCCTCTTGGCTGCCCTCCTCTGTACTTCCTTCAGCTCTGCAATGTCCTTTTTCAGACATTAGGCCCCAAGTAAAAGACTTTGGGTCAGTTCAGGAAGCTGAAGCTGCAGCGACGATTACACCCAATCGGAGAACTAGAAAGAACAAACAGAATAAAGACCCTGCCCACATTGCCTTCCAACCAGGCAAAGCTGGAAAGACACAGAGCATGGGACTTCCAATACAGTCAATGCATTCTCGGTGATCAAACCAGGAGACACACACAGATGAAGAAGAAGAAGAAGAAGAGTTGGTTCTTATATGCCGCTTTTCCCTACCCGAAGGAGGCTCAAAGCGGCTTACAGTCGCCTTCCCATTCCTCTCCCCACAACAGACACCCTGTGGGGTGGGTGAGGCTGAGAGAGCCCTGAGATTACTGCTCGGTCAGAACAGTTTTATCAGTGCCGTGGCGAGCCCAAGGTCACCCAGCTGGCTGCATGTGGGGGAGCGCAGAATCGAACCTGGCATGCCAGATTAGAAGTCTGCACTCCTAACCACTACACCAAACTGGCTCTATGTATTCGCTCCCTGCACAGTCAGAACTGGAGTCTGCCATAAGAGCTTTCTGGCTCATTTTTCCAAAGTGACCCCCCCTCCCCCCCCGCCCCTTCTGCTTGACTCTGCTCCTTGGCTGCATGCCTTGCTTACTTGGGTGTTTGCACTTCCTTCTGCTCCTTGGCGGCCTGCAGGCAGGGCTGCACCACTTCCAGAAGCTTGATCAAGATGTTGAGGATGTTGCTGGACTCCACCACTCGAGCGCAAGGCAGTTTCAGCTCCTGCAAGGAGGCGGGAGCAAAGAGGTCGGTTCCCGGGCAGCGGGGGAAGGGCTCGAGGGATTAGCTCACTTGCCACGCTAAATCGGAAGTCCCCAACCTGCGGGCACCTTTGGAATTCTGAACCAGCACAGTGGGCATGGCTGCAAAACGGATGCCGCGGGAAGGGGAGCCAGCCACAAAAAATAATGGCGGCCACGGCTTTGTGCTACGCTTCTAAAACTCAAAACTCCAATGGTCAAGTTAGAAGCTTTTCTTGGCCAAGGCCCCATCTCTCCCCGGCCACTTTCTAAAAAGCACTGGGAGGGTGGCTAGGAAAGGCAGAAGCAAGCACCCACAGGCACCATGCTGGGGACCCCTGCACTAAACAGGAGAGTGAAGGAGGGCGCTATGGATGGGGACGGTCAGCATCCTGACTGTCCCAAATGCCAGATCCTTTAATGACCCCCAGGTTGAGAACCCCTGCATCAAGCAGACTGGTCTCTTGCTCCCTCTGACTGACTTTCTAGTATCACAAGAGAAAACATGGGGCATGCCAGGCCTTCCTTGAGGGAAGAGGACAGAGAATTCCTCATGGCCACGTGCTGTTCATTGGTAAGCAGGCTGCCCACAGCAGAAGCAGTCGCAAAACCACCAGACAGCTCTAACATCTACTGGTTTTTAAGAAGGAATCCAAAGGAACAGATTGGGCGGCTGAGTCTTCCAAGGGCAACCGCTGAAGCTGCAGGTCCAAGCGCGACAGCCTCTTCGTCTCCTTCCCCCCAGCTATGGATCGCGGCCCAAGCTGCTGCACGGGACACGGTGAATCTGGCCCCTCACCTCAAAGAGCAAAGTCAGCAGGAGGATGCGTGTGGCCAGGTTGGAGGCCTGGGGCAAAGTGGCCATCTGGCTGATCCACTCGGAGACGGTCTTGGTGTCGCTGGTGGTCAAGGGCAACGCTGCTTTGATCAGCACGTCGGCAGCTTCCCACACCTGGCAAAGAAAAGGCCATGTGGTCAGTGGGGCAGAGGCTGGAAATCAATGCCTGTCCTGATTAGGGCCCTCAATCCATCAACAAATGCCTAGTAAAACTACCAAGGAGCCTAGGGTACTACACCCAGCACTCAGTGGGGCGGGAGGGAACAAGCTTAGAATTACAGAATCCTAGAGTGGAAAGGGGACATTCAGTCCAACCCTCTGATCCCCACCTCCTTAGGCAGCCCATTCCACTGCTGAACTAGACATCCAGGCCATCTAGTCCCACCCCCTGCTCAGTGCAGGATCAGCCTCCAGCATCCAGGAGAAGGATCTGTCCAGCCGCTGCTTGAAGACCACCAGTGAGGGGGAGCTCCCCACCTCCTTAGGCAGCCCATCCCACTGCTGAACTAGACTCCTAGAATCCTAGAGTGGGAAGGGGCCATGCAGGCCATCTAGTCTCACCCCCTGCTCAAGGCAGGATCAGCCTCAAACATCCAGGAGAAGGATCTGTCCAGCCGCTGCTTGAAGACCACCAGTGAGGGGGAGCTCCCCACCTCCTTAGGCAGCCCATTCCACGGCTGAACTAGACTCACGGAAGCCTAGAGTGGGAAGGGGCCCTGCAGGCCATCTGGTCCCACCCCCTGTTCAAGGCAGGATCAGCCTAAAAGATCTGGGAGAAATCTCTGTCCAGCCACTGCCTAAAGATGGCCAAGTGAGGGGGAGCTCCCCACCACCTTAGACAGCCCATTCCACGGCTGAACTCCTCTGACTGTGGGGAAAAAATTCCTGATATCCAGCCGGTATCATTCTACACATAGTTTAAGCCCATTACTGTGAATCCTATCCTCTGCTGCCAAACAGGAACTTTTTCAGAGATGCCGAGTGCAGGAAGAAGAGCTTCGCTTGACTGGTCGGAATCCTCCAACTCCTCAGTCTTGCTTGCTCTCCCATTCGTGCAAAACCGTCCACACGTATCACAGTAACTCCACTCAAGGCTGAGCTAGTGAGCACGCTCTCATCGTCCCAGCACCATTTCAAATGTGATTTCCCTCCATATGAATTGGAAAGCCTGTGCAGTACTTTCCCTGACGGGCAGATACACGTCTATTTCCCCACCTTCATGTGGGTCACTGCGACTTGCCTCCTATCTTGTGCGCACCATTTATTGGCTTTGCTTTATTTACAGTACGGCTTTCTCACAAGGATGTGAGGCAAATCACACACTGAGCAAAATGGGACCTTGAAGGCTCAACGCATCAAGATTTTAGAAGTCCTGGAGCCACCAGACCAAAAAACAAGCATAGCGTAAATCAGGGGTAGTCAACCTGTGGTCCTCCAGATCAGTGGTCCCCAACCTGCGGCCCGCGGCCCGTTGCCGGGCCGCGAAGGCCATGGCGCCGAGCCGCGGTTTCTCTCCCCGCTCCCCCCCCCGCAGTAAAAATCTTCACAGGCCGCAAGCTTGTGGCCCTGGAAGCTTCTTACTGCGGGGGGGGGGGGAGAGGGATTCAGGGCCGGACCGCGCATGCGCGATGCGTGGGTGCGGCTACGCATGCGCAGTGAGCAGGCAGGGCAGTTGCCCTGCCAGTCCCCAGCCTAAAAAAGGTTGGGGACCACTGCTCCAGATGTTCATGGACTACAATTCCCATGAGCTGCCAAAACTCGGGTTCTCCCTTCCGGGGTTCTCAAAGCCCATGCTCCAACTCCAATCAAGCACAGGAACTTTTTGACAACCCTTTCCTCCACCAGAGCACCTAGCGTATATCAGGACGCTACCGGCAAAAACACATAAAGGTTAGCAGAGGAACTATCGGAAGGAGAACAGGCGGCCTGACCTGATTCACCACTTGCTTGAGGATCATGTCTCTGTAGTCGGCCCCGTTGCGCTTGATGGCCGTCATGATGAGGTCGCAGACGCGGTACACGGTGTCTGGCAGCTCGTCCAGCAGGTGGAAGCAGCCGGGGAGCATGGTGTCGGTGAAGTTATGCAGCTCCTCCTGCTCCAGGGGTTCGGCATCCTGGAACTTCTCTAGGCACTTAGCTTCCTCTTCCTCCTGCTTCTCCCGGGCCTTGCGTTCCTCTTCCTCCTTTCGACAAGCAGCTTCCTAGAGGACAGAAGCGTCTTGTGAGGTGTGGCCTTCACACAGGCCTTTGGTGGAGACGAATCTACTCAATGGCCTCAAAATCACTGTTTCTTCACCATTTGCTGCTCTACTGGACACCTTTGGGCTTGTTGTTATGACCTAGCGGCACTCTAATCTCAGGCCCCAGCCCTCCCACCTTCCTCCCAGAGCATCACCAGCCTTATTCTAAACACTGCATAGAGTACTATGTGTGTGTGTTGATGGATTACCTCTGGGGATTCTGCTCTCTGGTCCATGGGGATGTCCTGTCCCAGAGACATGGCAATGGCCCTCATCATCTGGTCCTCTTCAGACATGCTCAGGTCCTGCAGCACAACCCAGAGACAACTCTGTAAGGACCCTGACTCTAGCTGAAGGGGAGGCTGGACAGTTCCGTCCAAACCACAGGCAGGAAAGGGGCAGGTCCCTTGTGTGGATGCGACACAAAAAAGCCTGACATTGAAACGCATCACACTGATGAAAATTATTTTCCTCCCTAGGGAATAGCTCCCCAGGATTGGGAACAACTACCCAATCTTACTGAGAAGCAAAGTTACAGCCTTACTCTCACAACTCCGCCCATGAGTGGAGGAGGATGGGTCAGCAGGTATTCCGTGGCTTGCTCCATGGTGCTGGTGTTCAGCAGAGCCTCCATGGCATGCTCCCGAGTAAAGCCCATGTCCATCAACTGAAAAAGCAAAGGAATAAGCAAATTAAAGGTCTTAGCAATGCAAGATGAAGCTCCAAACTTGGGGGGTCTGCCTCATCCTTGGATGGGAGGGGCCTTGGGGCTGGAACACCACTTCTGTGAAGAGCTGAAAACAATTAAGGAGAGCCCCATGGGATCAGACCAGGGGTCCATCTAGTCCAGCAGCCTGCCTGACTCAGTGACTAACTGGTCCCTCTGGATGGCCACCAATATTCTGAAGCATTCATAAAAACACAAGCAGAGCCCTGGTGAATCTGACCAGTGGCCCATCTAGTCCAACATCCTGCTACATGCAGCAGCCAACCAGTTCATCCAGAGGGCCAACAGCTAGAGGTGGGGGCCTTCCCCTGATATTGCCTCCTGGCTCTGGGATTCAGAGGCTTTCTGCCCCTGAATGTGGCAGTTCCACTTAGACACAATGGCGGATAACCATCAATAGACTCCGTTAATCTAATCCCCTTTTAACTCTATTTATTCCTGTGACCATCACTGCGTCTTATGGCAGCAAATTCCACATTCCTAGCTGCTACACCAAGCTGGTTCTCTTTTCTAAACTGAAAAGTCCCTTTCCTCATAGGGAAGGTGTTCCAACAATCTTGGTGACCCTCTTCTGTACTTTTCCCAGTTCTGTGATGTCCCTACCGAGATCCGGAGACCAGAACTCCTACCTGCTGCAGCTGCTGTTGGTTCACCTGAGGCTCCCTTCGGGCCCCGCCCTCTTCCTGCCCAGCCTCTTCCTCATTGCGAGTTCCCTCTTTCTCCTTTCCGAGGCGTTCCCGGATGACGGGCTCCCCGCGCAGGATGTGGCACAGGATGGCCAGCATGGACTCCGCCATGCGGCCTCCGTAGACCTTCAGGGGTTTGCGGTTCCACAAGTTTTTGATGCACGTGAAGGCTGCCTGCAAAGCAGAGAGGGTGAGTTTGGAAGAGGAGCCTTAATTCTTACGAGGAACAGGCAGGCAACGTGGGCGCACCTTTTAGATGGCCTGGGCTACCTGAGTTTCCCAATAGGCTACCTTCTGCTTTGTATAACTTTTTTGCCTGCACAAAGGAAGACCTGCTTGCAAGTCTAAAACACTACTTATTCAACTACTTATTTTCTTTGCCAAAAACTATTGGCCAGCTTACAGCAGTCCTGAACGGCTTTGAAGATGAGCGGAGGTGGTTGGCCTCTCTGTGTAGCGAACCTGGCGCTCCTTAGTAGCGCTCTCACGCAAATACTGACCACGGCTGACCCTGCTTAGCTGCCGAGGTAGGGCAAGCCTGGGCCACCAAGGTCACAGTAAGAAACGAATGCAGCTGAGGTGCCATTGCCTGCCACCTGCAAAGCGACCCTGGGCTTATTGGTCTCTCATCCAAACGCTAACCAGGGCTCTCCCTGTTTGGCCACCGAGATCTGACAGGATCCGGCTTGCCTGGGCTATCCAGGTCAGGGATATGTGTGTAGCACAGGGGTCCCCAACCTTTGCAAGCCTGCGGGCATCTTTTGAATTCTGCTTGATGGGGGCCACCACCACCAAATGGCCACCTGAGAAGCCCAAACGAATAAAACAAACACTGAAGTGGCAGCTGTCGTGAAACGTTATTTTAATCTTTGCAGCCAATCGGATCTCATATGTGCAATCAGAAGCCCTACTTGGCTGGCGCCCAAACGGTCCCATATCCTTTTTCCAAAAACTCCATGGGTGCCATTGTGCCCCCGGGGCACTGCGTTGGAGATCCCTGATGGGGCACATTAGAAAGTGTCCCAGGCCTGTTCTAAGGATTACCCTGATGTGGCACATTAGTGCTCCAAGGAATCACCAATAATTTAATGCAAGTATTTTAGTGTCCCCAGATTCCTGCCTGGACAGATAAGCTTGATCAAGCCACGAAACACCCGTGGCCCACAGGCCGATGCACTGACCTATGGCACTGCACTGCACTGCACTGCACTGACCTATGGCCCACTGACCTCTGCATTCCCCCTTTCGTATGGCGCTTGCGTAGCTGAAAAGGGGGCAAAGCCCTAGCCGCTCACCTTCTGGGTCACCACAAGGAAACGCAGAGCACTGAACTGCAGGTAGTTCTGCCCACCTGGCAGCTTCACAGGCAAGGAGTGGGGCGACTCCAGCACCGTGGTAGGGTTCACCATTTTCTCCACCAGCATGAGCCAGGCATCCAGAAACTCTCCTGTGCCGTCGGGCAAGTCCGGATGCTCCAACCCCTCAGCCACAGGCACTCTGCCCCCCATGGAGAGGGCCCAGTTGAAAGTCCTGGGGGCAGGGGGGAGAGAAAGGATGGATTAAGCACAACACAAATGAAACTCTAGGCCCCTATGTTCTGGGTGATTGAATCTTTTTCAAATGCATCAACGTGGATTCCCCAAATAAACTCAGAAGAAATAAAGAAATCACAAGGCGATATTGTGCAGCAGTCCTCTCCGTATTATTAATGAAGGTCAAAATAAAGAGTCAACCAGAACGGGATTCCTAGGTTAAATAACCCGCTTTCTGTCGGTCTTGGTCTGTGGTTGCTCTACAATGTAAATAAACACCCACATAAACTTTCAAAAAACAATAATTCAGAATTTTTCAAAGCTACGATAAAACATCCCTTCCAATATAATATAATAGTATATAATGGTTGTTGTTAGGTGCAAAGTCGTGTCCGACCCATCGCGACCCCATGGACAATGATCCTCCAGGCCTTCCTGTCCTCTACCATTCCCTGGAGTCCATTTAAGTTTGCACCGACTGCTTCGGTGACTCCATCCAACCACCTCATTCTCTGTCGTCCCCTTCTTCTTCTGCCCTCGATCGCTCCCAGCATTAGGCTCTTCTTCAGGGAGTCCTTCCTTCTCATGAGGTGGCCAAAGTATTTGAGTTTCATCTTCAGGATACGGCCTTCTAAGGAGCAGGCAGGGCTGATCTCCTCTAGGACTGACCGGTTTGTTCACCTTGTCTTTGCCAGCACCAGAGTTCAAAAGCCTCAATTTTTTGACGCTCAGCCTTCCTTATGGTCCAATGTATATATATATAATACATATGTATATAATACATAGTTATAATAGTAGTAATACGTATCACAATGCTCATCACAGACTGGGGACCTCACAAAGTGGCCATGAGGGCCACCTTCAATTAGCATGTCTACAGAAGCTGGCAGTTACAGGTGCAGCCACTTAGTTAAAGGGGCCAGATCCATGAAACCAAATAACCAAGCCTGGTTTTTACAAAAAAAACAATTGTAATCAGTGAGTCTTCTCCTACAGGAAAACCCCTCCAAGCTCCAAACTGAAGTATCTGTATACTCTGCCTTTCTCTGCCAATGGGGACTCTGAGAGGCTTATGCCATTCTCCTATCGTCCATTTTGTCCTCTCGCAACAAACCAGCGAGGTAGGTCAGATTGAAAGAGTGCGATTGACCCAGGGTCACCCAGTGAGTGTTCATGGTAAGAGTCGGGATTTGAACCAGACATTCTTAACAACTACACCATCCTGACTCTTTTAAGTAGTCATTCGCAAACACCAAGGAGAAGAGGAACAGCTATCTGACAGGACCGACAGACCTTAACTGCCCCGCCCTACTTAGCATCCTAGAACACGTTTCTTATCTGAGATGCTGAACGCAGACCCTCAATTCCAGCCTCTGCACCTAAAGACAACAAGAAGCATGCCGGAGAAATGCTTAATTGCTTACTCAAAGAGTGCGTTGTGGCCGCCCGAGCAGAGGAACTTCTGCAGCATAAGGTGGTAAGGATACTTCCTCTCGTCAAACAGCATTGGCGACGTGAAACCCACCGAGCAGATGAAAAACGTCAGCCTGGAAGCAAAGCCCCAGTTCAGAAACCCTTCCAAATCTCACCGCTGAAACGATCTCGCGGCACAAAAAGACATCCTCGGGGGAAAACCACCACTGAGAGCCGAGGGGAAAGCTGCCCTCCTTCCTTCCTTCCACCCGAGCAGCAGGAGGCAGGGCTTACCTGAAGCGGGGCGTGGGGGTGTAAGGTGGGGGCTGCCAGGAAAGCCCCTTGGTCAGCAGCTTCGTCAGCGCCGAGGCCGTGGAGCGGGCCGCGGGCGTGGGAGCCGTCGTGGTGCTCGCGGCGTGGTGGCTCCGTCGCTGCCGCACCGGGGAGCCCACGCACAGCTTGACCAGCAGCCCGAACAGTTCGGCCAAGGCGCGGCCCAGTCTGGAGGAGGCTGAAAGGCACAGGAGAGCAATGAGAACCTGCCCTGGAGACCGGAAAGCCTTTCCCCAAAGAAATTCTACACGATTTGGTCCAGATCTGGAAGCTTCTTAAAAGACAAGGGCTGTGCTTTGGCACCCTCTCTCGGCCCATGAAAAGGGAAGCAGATCCTGAAGGGCAGGGGTAGTCAACCTGTGGTCCTCCAGATGTCCATGGACTACAATCCCCATGAGCCCCTGTCAGCGTTTGCTGGCAGGGCTCATGGGAATTGTAGTCCATGGACATCTGGAGGACCACAGGTTGACTACCCCTGCTGAAGGGCACAGGAAGAATTTCAACCCCGAGGCAAGGAAGAGGATTACAGGAATTATTATTATTATTATTATTATTATTATTATTATTATTATTATTATTATTTAAATTTATTAATCACCTCCCCCCCCCGAAGGCTCTAGGCAAGTTACAACATGAATCAAACCCCAATAAAGCCCCTAAAACAACATAAAACGAGAGCACAGATACAATCAACCCCAATTGGGGATAAGACGTGGGGGTAAAATATATCCTAAAGCCATAGCCCTCAACGCCCAGCAGCCCCCGAGATCCTGCTGCCTTCACCTGACAGAAGAGGTTTGATCTGCTTGATCCTGGCTGCCATAGCCGGCGTGATCTTGGACTTTCCCTTCGGGTCAGAGGAACTGGGCTCGTCCGTCTCCATCGGAGCCAGGGTGTCGCCGTCCAGGCCGATGCCTTCCAGCAGGCCTTGGGCAGAGGCCTCCATGCTCCCTGCCGCCATGGCTTCCGGTTCTCCATCTACAGAAAGAGGTGGCAAAAGGATGGGTTCGACCAGTCTCATTGTGGGGAATCATAGAGTTGGGACCTCCAGGGCCCCCCTGCAGAATGCAGGAAATTCACAAACCACCCACAGTGATATCCCCCCCCCCCCCCCCGCCACATACACACACCAGAATCCCTGGCCAATCTGGCCTGGGGAAAATACGCCTCCTGATCTCCAAGCGGTGATCAGAAATTCCTCGGGCATGCAAGAAAGGGCCACAAGAGCCAGGAACCAACACGGTCCCTACTGCCCTGCCACCCATAATCTGCCTAAGCTATAGAATCATAGAGTTGGAAGGAGACATACATGCAATCTAGTCCAACCTCCTGCTCAACGTAGTATTAGCCCAAAGCATCCTAAAGCATCCAAGAAAAGTGTGTATCCAACCTTTGCTTGAAGGCTGCCAGTGAGGGGGAGCTCACCACCTCCTTAGGCAGCCTATTCCACTGCTGAACTACTCTGACTGTGAAAAATGTTTTCCTGATATCTAGCCTATATCATTGTACTTGTAGTTTAAACCCATTACTGCGTGTCCTCTCCTCTCCAGCCAACAGAAACAGCCTCCTGCCCTCCTCCAAGTGACAACCTTTCAAATACTTTAAGAGGGCTATCATGTCCCCTCTCAACCTCCTTTTCTCCAGGCTGAACATTCCCAAGTCCCTCAACCTATCTTCATAGGGCTTGGTCCCTTGGCCCCAGATCATCTTCGTCGCTCTCCTCTGTACCCTTTCAATTTTATCTACGCCCTTCTTGAAGTGAGGCCTCCAGAACTGCACACAGTACTCCAGGTGTGGTCTGACCAGTGCCGTATACAATGGGACTATAAAAGTTCATGAAATCAACATTTCTGTCAGACGACTATCTAGCCTCTGCTTAAAAGCCTCCAAGGAAGGAGAACTACTCGGGTGGACGTGGTCACAGCTCTGCTTCCCAACCATATTCTGCACCGTTGTGCCACTTCTGGGGTCCCGGGAAGCCTGAAGAGTGTTTTCAGGGGGTTCTCGACTGTAAAAAAGTTGAGAAAGGCTGGCCGAGATGCTTGAGTATGTGCTGCCTGGTAAGGGTTTGTGGGAAAGCTTTTATTTTATCTCATACAAGGCTTTGCAAGTGTTTCCTTATCATAAGGTTTGTTCTGATGCTTTGAGTTGAATTATATTCTTCACGTGTGGGTTCCAGAATGTATAAAGGTGTTGGAATGTATAAATGGAAGTCTCTGAACCCGATTCTGCTAACTGCGCTTTACATCCTGGGTTCAGGGTGTTAGCTGGAGGCTTGTATAAACTAGTTAGATTATGGCGTAAATTGTCCATGGAGTGGGAAGGCTGTTTTATTGAGACGCGATGAAATCCATCTGGCCCTTTGAAGAGGCCGGGCACCGAAGACCACATCTTTAATTAAACTTCGTTGGTCTTCAAGATGCCCCCTGGACTCAAACTTTGCTCTGCTTCTTCAGAACGACACAGCTACCAACTTGAATCTGCCACAAATGCTAATCTTTGAGGAGCTACTGGATTCTTGCTCTTTTTCACCGCTTTCCTGCAGACTAACCCAGCTATCTCGATCCACTCCCAACATGCTCACTCCACGATACAAAAAGACCATGAATCCCTCAGATGCCGGGATACCTTGAAATATCCCTCTTACGGCAAGGAAACATTCAGAGGATGTAAAACAGCTCCTCTACCCCTCTCCCCCCAAACCGTACCTGCTTTTTTGGCTCCCTGGGGGGTGTTGGGAGTCGTTTTCTCTTCCTTTGGGACCAGTTTTTGCATATCGGCCTGGCCAAATTCACAGCCTGAAGGCAAACTGCAAAGGCAGACAAGCAAGGCGTAGTTAGGACAAGGAAGCTCCTCCCTGGGCACATACTGGCTCGTGTTTCCATCCAAAAAGTTGGATTATGCAAGGGAATCAGCCACCCTTTATTGGCATGAGTCCCGGACACCCTCCCACTCAGTAGCTTGTGAATTAGATCAGGGCCTTTCCCATGAGGCCATGCACAGTCACACACTGTCTTGTGGGGTGGCAGGAAGTCACTAGCCATAAAGACAGAATGGTCCGGCACACTCTGGAGCTGCCACATTGCCTCACCTGTGGGGTGAGAGCTCCCTTCACCTGCCCACAAATTATGCCAAGAAGGGGGCTCCAACGAGGAGTGATGGGCGGTGGGGAAAATCTCTTGCCACTTTCGATGATGCGGCTTAGGGGAGCTGAACAAAAGGGACTTCTCTGTCCCGTGTGTTGACATGAATTCTCAGTCTTCTGATGGGTGACAGGAGGGGGACAACTCCATGACTGAACAGGCCCCCACAGAGCAATTTAGGATTGTCAGCTTTTTGCTCCCCAAGCTGGCTCAAACGAGATTTCAAAAAATCAATCTAGCTAATTCCCAACTACAGCACAGGAGGGGCAGGAAGCCACTTCTCCAAACGTCCCCCACCCTCACGGGTGCCAAGGCTCCCCAGCCCCGAGTGTCCTGTTACCTGTTTGGCGTGCATAGCGACAGCAGCACGGTGCTTTCCCACACGAGAGAGCAGTAGAGCTGGCTCAGCTTGCTCAAGACGCTCAGGCCCAGCTGCGATCCCCACTGGTTGACCGAAATGGCTCTGATCTCGCTCTGTCGGGGGAGAGACAGCACAGGGCTAAGCTGCTTGGCGCCACTGTGCCGGTGAAAGATCAGGGCGGCCGGGGGAGGGCGGCAGCTCTTACCTGTCCCACTCGGCAGGTGTGGACAAACATCATGATGTAGGCATGGGCGGCAGTGAGGGCGTGGAGCAAGGGGGTGGCCTGGGCCGAAAGAGTGGCATCGGCGACATTACCCGCGCATGCCAACTCCCGCAGCAGGACCGAGCCGCCCGGGGCCTCGATGGGCCGGTGCAGAGGCTCCAGGGAAGACAAGATGGAGTCCAGCTGGAGCAGCCCTTCCTGAAGGACCTTCGGCTCATGGGAGAGGGTCTAGGGGAGAGAACACAGAGCGCCTTCTGTTAGAAGTAAGCAGAGACATCTCTGCCTCAAAACCCAGCCCACCAATCGCTGACCGAGGACCGTCATTTAAGAGCAGCACCTACTGCTCCGGGCCAAAGCCAGCTGTGAGGCTCTCCGTCAACAAAATTGCAAAACAGTTTTTTGAAAGTTGCGGCCAAAAGACGAAGCCCAGCAACTTTCAGCGATAAGAACTAACAGCACACACAAAAACTACTCCCCATCTAACCGGGCTGGCGGCTCTGCAAAGCTGGTCTGTGGCAGTGGTGTGGAGAACACTTAAAAATGTATTTATACACTCACTCCAAACTCACCCTTCTGAGCTTTCAAAGTTTAGAGATCGCAACGTAGTTCTTTTAAGCTGCCTGCCCCAGCCCTCGGCAGTTTTCTGTTTCTTGCATAGACAAGATTATGCGGTTTTGTCTGTCAAAAGACTGATAGAGGGACTTTTTCTGGCAGAGGCTGGACATCCCTTTTGGGTCCTCCCGGCCATCTGATCCTTTAAGCCAGGGGTAGTCAAACTGCGGCCCTCCAGATGTCCATGGATTACAATTCCCAGGAGCCCCCTGCCAGCGAATGCTGGCAGGGGGCTCCTGGGAATTGTAGTCCGTGGACATCTGGAGGGCCGCAGTTTGACTACCCCTGCTTTAAGCACTGACCAGATTTGCAGAAATGTCTATCACTGGCCATCAGCTATGGTGTGAGGGGAACTCCCACATCCAGAGTCAATAATACTAGAGTCAGAAGGCAAAATAAAAGGAAGACCTCAGCCCCTAGGCCCTGTTGTTGCCCCTCCAGAGGAATTGGCAGGCCACAGTGCAAGACAGGATGCTGGACTAGATGGACCCTCCTTGGTCTGATCCAGCAGGCCTCTTCTGATGTTCTCATGAAGGCCTCATTCTCTATCCCGTGTTGTTGGCCCTTCAGAGGATCAGGTGGGCTTCTGTGTGAGATGGGATGCTGGACTAGATGGACCCCTGGTCTGATCCAGCAGGTCTGATGTTCTAATAAAGGACTCAGCTTTTATGCTCTGTGGTTGGCCCTCTACAGAAACTATTTGGCCACTGTGAGACAGGATGCTGGGGAGGATGGACCACTGGTCTGATGCAGCAGGACTCCTTGTATGTTCTTATGAAGGCCTCAGCCTATCTGCCCTGTTGTTGGTCTTCTAGAGGAACTGGTGTGAGACAGGAGGCTGGACTACATGGACCCCTGGTCTGATTCAAGAGAGTTCTTCTGAGGTTCTTATGAAGGCCTCATTCCTCTGCCCTGTTGTTGGTCTTCCAGAGGAACTGGTTGGCCACTCTGTGAGACAGGATTCTGGACCAGATGGACCCCTGGTCTGATCCAGCAGGGTTCTTTGATTTCACTTCTCAAATTTCGGATCCTGCATTACTAGAATCCCAGGGGAGGGGTACTGACTGAGCCACAAGGAAGGGGTTCCTCTGAACCCATGCACTTGTGTCTTTTTTTGTGTCCATGAATATGGAGACAGGTCAAAGGCTATAAACCCTGTTGAGAAGCTAAACACAGAACTCCACTTGAACCTGCATGGGGAAATGAGTAACGAAAGCGCAAAAGGGGAAGACATATGGGCATGTACACTGTTAGACACCACTCTCAAGCAGGCATAAAATGGATACCTGATCCCTCCCACACCCCAGCGGGCACTAGGAGGTATCTCTCCATGGCATGGTCATCTAAACCCAGCATTTTAGCCAGCTGAAGGCGCTCTTATCCAGAAAGCAAACCTGGAGCAGACATCAGCCAAGCACCGGCATGCCTTTGGAGATTCCACGTTTTACCCACCCCTCAAATGAGCGCATAGTGCAGAATGGAGCAGGTTGAGCCTGGATGGCTGTTGCACGGTCACTTAACGTTCATGCAGGAAAGCCGTGGAGTTTCAGCCTGGGCAATCTACTAGCCAGCCATCACAACAGAAGTTGGACTGGTGTGTGTATGTGAGAAGTGCTGTCGCTTCCAATTTACGACAACATATAAATTAATGGCCTCTGAAATGTCCTCTTGTTAACAGCCTTGCTCAGGTCTTTGAAGCGGAGAGCCATGGCTTCCTTCATTAAGTCAATCTGTCTCATTTTGGGTCTTCCTCTTTCTCCTGCTGCCTTCAACTGTTCCTAGTCTCTCCCCGCAATTCCTGTCTCATCGTAATAGCCATTTGAGCAAGCAGGGAGAGTTTGGCCTCTATTCTAGAACTCTTTTTTGGCAACCCAGGATAGCCACGAAACTCTCCTCCAACCCCGTATTTCAAATGAATCCGCATTCTTTCCTTCCAGCTTCCACACCCGTAAATAGTAATGAGGGGATGCCCCAGCATGAATCACTACGCTGTTATCATGATGAGAATTTGGATTAGGAGCTGGTAAGCTGCACTATAGGCAAAAAGCTAGAGAAGACCTCAGTGGGAAACCAGTCAAGTCTGTCAAAGGGCTTTCAAAATTAGGGAAGCTACCTCAGCCCCTAGGCCCTGGAAGAGCGGCAGTAGCTAGGTAGGAGGGTGGTTTGGGCAGGTGGGAAATATTTTTCCTTGACTATGCTGTCACCAGGGAAATGGCCTTCTCAGTTGTGTCCCCTACCCTGTGGAATGCATATGCTGATGACAGCCATGCCCAGTCGAACCTGGGCATGCAAAGCCGAATTGTTGAGGTCAGTCTTTAAAGGGTAATCCATAAGCTTGTCTGTTTGTTTTTAATTACCAGCATGGTGCAATGCATACGTTTTAATAGTGCAAACTGGCTTGAAAGCCGTGACAGAAAGGATTGCAGGTAACTCGCATCATCTGGAAAGGACAGTGATCACCAATGTACAGCTTTTCAACCCAAGTTCATGGATTTGGGCCAGGTACCCTTTTGCTAAAAAGAGAGAGCCAAAATTCTGTATCGAGGCAGCCCCCCAAACTGCATTGGGTATAAAATAATGGCACAGGGAGCGATTCAAATGTGGAATTCACTGCCAGAGGATGTAGTGATGGCCACAAGAATAAACAACTGGGAAAAAAGGGATTAAATATATTAATGGAGGGTAAGTCTACCAATGGCTATGAGCTATGGTGACTGAAGGGAACCTCCAAATTCAGAGGTACTAAGCCTCTGAAACGCAGAGGCAAGAGGCTACATTGCCTCAGTCTCTATGCCCTGTTGTTGGCTCTCTGGAGGAGCTGGTTGGCCACTGTGGGAGACAGGAGGCTGGACTCGAAGGACCACATGCCTGATCCAACGGGGCTTTTCTGATGTTCTTAAGGTACGCTTAGGGGTACGATCTTAGTCTGCATAGTTCTGCAGCTTTATCAAGTAGGAATGCTTGATAAATGCAGAGGGCTGTGAAACGAGCTCTAACAGGACGCTGGAAGATGACCCGTGAACACCCTGTTCTGAAATGCCTGACCTCCAAGGCTTCACTGGGCCCAGGGTTACCAATATACACCTCCACGTAAACAGCCAAGAGGCTGATTCAGAAAGACATTCACAAATAAATATGAGCTCTGCTTCTTTGGGGGGCAAATACTGCAGCCAGTCTCATAGGGAGCAAATTACAGATATCCCAGCAGAAATGCCACACAGCTGAGTTATAGTGCAGTCTTCTTTACGTGCTGTTTATATAGGTATATGGCATAGGTGAATCAGGAAATTCCTCCCCTCTCTCTCCTTTTAAGTTGCTCAAAAGTGAACAGCTAGATAGCTCCACTTTGGTGCTAAAACTGAGGCTGCAGCCCCTTCATACAGAAACACAATACGTATGATTGTGAGGAATGCTGAGAAAAGATAGCAATAGAGACTTGGCTTTATTTCCAACGAGGTCTATTTCCCTATCGAGAGGTTCTGGGCGCTCCACAACGAGGCCCCCCCCCACACACACACCATGTTAGCTGTGATGACACAGATAACGGAAGCTTCTACTGCAGGCGTGGCCAAACTGTGGCTCTCCAGATGTCCAGGGACTACAATTCCCATGAGAACCTGCCAGCACCATGCTGGCAGAGGCTCAGGGAAAGTGCAGTTCATGGACTTGTGGAGAGCCACAGTGTGGCCACCCCTTGGAGGCATCTTTGGGGGTGCAGGGAGTTAAAGAGGAGGGTTTTCCAGAACCTCGTACGTAGGTCCCGCTTAGTGGCAGCGATAGTTACCTTCTGGAAAGGGAAATGTTGTATTCTCCTCCTTACCAATATCGATTTGCAGACTCCGGCTACGGCTTGGCAGGCTGCCGAGGTGGGGAAGTCTATAGGGAGGTTGGGCAGGCCCAGGATGGTGACGAGGGGCAGCAGGCCCTTCTGATTCACAAACTCCTGGCAGTGGTCGTCCGTTGTGTTGTTGCTGAGGATGGACTCCACAAATTTCATCTGGGGGAGGAAAGAGAGCGAGGGAAGGGAAGGAGGCGATTAACTTTTCCTAAGGCATGGGAGCTGATCGAAATTCAGAGGCACAGCTAAGAAGAATAAGAAGAAGAGTTGGTTCTTATATGCCGCTTTCCCCTACCCGAAGGAATCTCAAAGCGGCTTACAGTTGCCTTCCCTTTCCTCTCCCCACCACAGACACCCTGTGAGGGAGGTGAGGCTGAGAGAGCCCTGATATTACTGAAGAAGAAGAAGAGTTGGTTCTTATATGCCGCTTTTCTCTACCCAAAGTCTCAAAGTGGCTTACAATCGCCTTCCCTTTCCTCTCCCCACAACAGACACCCTGTGGGGTGGGTGAGGCTGAGAGAGCCCTGATATCACTGCCCGGTCAGAACAGTTTTATCAGTGCCGTGGCGAGCCCAAGGTCACCCAGCTGGTTGCATGTGGGGGAGCGCAGAATCGAACCCGGCATGCCAGATTAGAAGTCCGCACTCCTAACCACTACGCCAAACTGGCTCTCTAAGAGCCTCGGTGGGTTTCAGGACCTCCGTGGACTGCCGCATTTCCCCCCGCCACGGGGCCTACATTCTCTAGCATTAAGGCTAAAGAAGAAATTTCTGGAAAGTCTTCCGTCGGGCAGTTTGGGGAAGACACAAAGCACGACGACACAGAAGGAACCTGTGAAGCCAATTCTGCGTCGACGGTCTAAGCTTCGTTTTCGAGAACAAGGCATCAGCCCTAGCAGAATTAGCCAAGACACACAAACCCTTTTTCTAACTGGCAGGCTAGTGAAGGCGCCTTTTTCCTTGTGAACTGTATGCTACCTTTTAAAAAAACATAATAATTCTATTCCATATTCCAAATAACGATGGCTAAATGTTTCAAGCAGTGGCAACGGTTTAAACATTTAACAATATCGATGCCAATTTGCAATATTGGTTATCACGGTTTAAATGTTGCAACGGTTACATTTTTTTCATAATATTTTTCATAATATGGATACTAGGATTCAGCCCCACTTTATTCTCGGGAATTACGTATCTTGGACCAGGTTGCGAACCGCCCCGAGCCGCAAGGGAGGGCAGTCTAAAAACATAATAAAATAATAATATATGGAACAACTGGTTTTTGTGTTTTAAAAAACGGCCCTTCTGAAGGTAGCATTTAGGAACAGAGATGACAAAATTGGCTCTTGAAAGAAACAGAGCTGTAAGCCTCCACTGACAAGAGCCATCTCTGCTCATTTCAACAATGCTAAGGGAGGCTGAGGGTAGGTGGGTGGAAGGCCTGACTCATAGATTAAGCATCCACACCCACAGGCAGCACAGGATGTAGGCATCTGGAGTCCTCTCTACCCATCCTTCTTGGTGCCTCCAGCACCACATTCCCATTCCCCATTGGCTACAGAACTTACCACATTGAGGATGTAATCCATGAGCGGGATGGGGATCCGTTCTTCTGTACCAACCACCCTGAAAAGGGAAACGGCCATTACCTCAAGCGGTCCACGACTTCAACGGGGCTTCTGTCCACACGCAGGGGGGCAGGGAGGTGGACTTAGACCCAGATCCCCCATGCTAAAGGGCTGCCCGAGGCATTCCCCTGCAGCTACCAAATGGCGTCTTCCGTTGCCAGTCGCAAGATGGGAGACTGCCGGGAATTTCCGCTCACCCTCGAGTCCAAATTGTTCGGCACAAAAGGTCCGAGCTCCTGCATCCCGTTTTTTTTTATGAAAAACGCCTCCTGCAGCCTGTTCCCCCAATGGTAAACTGGACGGGCGGGAATAACCGCCGTTGGCCCAGGCTCTTCCGACAAAAAGAAATCCGGAGGGCAGACCTGCGTCAGGGCTGCAGCAAAATCACATCTAAGACCGCCCAGAATGCACCAGAGTGGCAGCGGTGCCAGCGCAGGAGGAGAAAGGCCGCAATGAGGAAAGAAGAGGAAGAAGGCAGTGCTGCCCATCTTGGCCGCTGGCCCTAGGGATGGATTAAAGATGGGAGTGTGGTAGGGGCCATGAATGGTCGCCTGCCAGGCCAAGCGCCATGGAGTTCTGCAGCAAAATGGAGAGGAGGAGGAGGACGGAAGAGTCAGACTGTGACGTAACAGGCATGCTCAATGTGGGGCTCGGGGGGGGGGGGGAGAGGAGAGGGAAAGAAAATCTGACGCAGACAAGGAGGAGCTGAGCAGAGCGCTGGGATCGTTCCAGGTCCACGAAGCACCTGCCACACGGCAGCGGGCAAGCCAATGGGAACCCGGCCCTGCGCATTTGCCCAGAAAAACATGGCTGCCTCTCTGGGGTCAGGAATGAGTTTAACTGTTTCTCAACGGAGGCGGCTTTATTTCAGGGCAGTCTCCTCTGTAAACAGGAGCCTAAGGCCAAGTGTCTGGAAACTGAACTCTCCCGTATAGACTCCCCCCTTCCCAGCCCCGTTGCGAGGGCCCTCCCCATCCCGGTCTTCCAAAACCATCAGGGTATCTTCAGGCCAGCTGGCTCCAAATTCACGGCTGCGGCTTCCCCTCCCGCAGCACAAACGTCACAAAAGCGCACCTTCTAACTAGGAGCCGATGGGGTTAAGAAACCTCTCCGACAGGAAACTTCAGAGTTCACAAGTTTACAAAGAAACAGCTGGCAGGCGCTCCGCGGCTGAGGGAGAGTTTTGCCAAAGGAGCTCCGAGCCAAGAGAGCCTCCAAACAGGGCCTTCAGCTGCCGCTGGGATCAGGGTGCCAAGGAGCAAGCAGAGGAGCGCCAAAAATGTTGAAAGAGGCCTGCATGCAATCCTGCCCTACGCTGGCCCCGTTGAGGGCAGCCGTCCCGAAAATCTAGTTCCTTCCCTCGTCAGCCCAGACTCACGGAAGTGATCTTGGCTCACAGGAGCCAGCAGGACATATACCCCATCCTTCTGGGATTTTCTCCGAGTGACCTGGGATCTGAACCACCTTGTCTTTTGTATAGATGTTTTATTATGATTATGCCAATAAAGGTATTTGATTGATTGATATACCCCATCCGCGGTCCCTCTGCCAAGGCCTCAGTGCACTTCCAGGGTTCTGCTGGGGATGGAGCGCCCAAGGGCCCAGCTATCTCTCTACCTCCACCTGCGCCCACAACACAGCACATTAATCATAGAATCACAGAATCATAGAGTTGGAAGGGGCCAGACAGGCCATCTCGTCCAACCCCCTGCTCAACGCAAGCTCAGCCCTAAGCATTCTAAAGCATAGAATCATAGAGTTGGAAGGGGCCAGACAGGCCATCTCGTCCAACCCCCTGCTCAACGCAGGCTCAGCCCTAAGCATTCTAAAGCATAGAATCATAGAGTTGGAAGGGGCCAGACAGGCCATCTAGTCCAACCCCCTGCTCAACCCAGGATCAGCCCTAAGCATCCTAAAGCATAGAATCATAGAGTTGGAAGGGGCCAGACAGGCCATCTCGTCCAAACCCCTGCACAATTCCAAAAGGTGGCCACAGGATCAATCCTGACCTAAAGCTTTCTTAGTTTCACAAGATCGTTTTAATGGCTTTTGAGATTCTCCCCGTGCTTTTCCTTTACCAGAAACTACTTGGCTTATTCATGAGCTTTGTAATTAATAGTAATAGTAATAGTAATAGTAATAGTAATAGTAATAGTAATAGTAATAGTAATAGTAATAGTAATAGTAATAGTAATAGTAATAGTAATAGTAATAGTAATAGTAATAGGAAGAAGAAGAAGAAGAAGAAGAAGAAGAAGAAGAAGAAGAAGAAGAAGAAGAAGAATATCCACTTAGAGCAGGGGTTGTCAACCCTTGGTCCGCGGCCCGGTACCAGGCTGCGAAGGCCATGGTACTGGGCTGCCAGTGGCCACGCCTGCCTCCCCCCCCCCCCAGCGAGAAGCTCGACAGGCTGTGAGCGAAGTGGCCGCCAAAGGCTTTGCTTGCGGCTCGGCTAGCTTCTCACCGCGAGAGGGGGGGGAAGAGGCAGGTGCAGCCACCGGCACTCCAGCGGACACAAACGCACATGCGCAGAGCTGCCACGCACGTGCGTTTTCGCCCCCTGCTGGCGCAAACACGCATGTGCAGCAACTGCGCATGCGCTTTTGCATGTAGCTGCTGCACGTGCGCAGTGCCCAGGCCGCAAGCTCTCCCCCACCCCCGGAGACGGTCTTCAACCGCAAAACGGCTGGGGACCGCTGACTTAGAGGACTGCTACGAGCCATCTTCCCCCCCTCAGTTACTCACTGCTGGCTGGCCTCCGCCTCGCTCTGCTGGGTGGCGTTGAAACTCTGCATGGCTTGCACCTCTTCCTCCTCTTC
This sequence comes from Paroedura picta, assembly GCF_049243985.1. NCBI lineage: Eukaryota > Metazoa > Chordata > Lepidosauria > Squamata > Gekkonidae > Paroedura > Paroedura picta. Next base: position 171,799,436 of record NC_135371.1, on the reverse strand, counting down.
GTCCTCGCTGGAGGCCTCCTCGGCCGCGTGAGTTGAGCGAGGGGGAGGAGCGGTGGCCGTCCCGTCCGCCTTCTGGATGGAGGGCTTCTGGCAGATGTACTTTGGGTCTCGGCCCAGGTTGCAGATCTCTTCCAGCAGCTGCAAAGGGGCACACGGCAGGAGGGCATGGGAGAGGCGCTTCCCAGCATGGCAGCAGCACTGTGCCACCAAGTCAGCACTGGTGCAAAGCGGCCGTGGAATTCAGGCCCAGCCCGCGAAGTCAGCGGGATTGAGCAGTTTGAAGCTCAGCCGCAGAGCAAGGGCTTCCGCGCTGCCCCTTTACCTTGATGATGGCCGTGGTCGCGTCGGTCTTGAGCGTGGGCTGGTGCCTCATGAGCTCATCTACAGCACTCCCGAGATTGGAAGCCGTGTCCCCTAGGATGGGTGGGGTGAGGGAAAGAAACTAGATAAATGGCCAACATCCTTAAATGAACCAGAAATGGTTAACGTTACAGTCGCTGCTGCATCGGCACCCCCCTAGGTGATTTTAAGGCACTGGATGAAAGACAGCAGCACTTGCCCAAGTGCTGCCCAGCATCTCAAATGAAGCTTTGACTGCAAGAGTCTCTTGTATTCAGATCTATACTTTTACTGATGAAGGCGGTAGCTGGGACAATACGACAGACTCAGCATGTCATCCAAGTAGAAAACAGAGTTGGGGTCTCCCCCTAACCCCCAAATCTGCATAACTCAATAGCAGAGGGAGGCAAAAGAAAGCCACACAGAAGCAATAGTCGACCTCTAGGTACGTAGACTGCCCCATTTTCCATTACCTCCTTGGATCACCACTACAGGCTGGACTTTTTGTACCCATCACAGGCTGCTAACTCCCTCTTGTGCAAACTCCAACTGGGAGTGGAGTCCACAAAAACCAGAACGTACTGGTTATCACAAAAGTAAATTAAGAGAGTGACTGATTCGGAGTCCATCTATTTATTTGAGATACCCATCTGCAAGACCTTTCCCTTGCAACTCAAAGCTTTCCCAGAAAACGCATCGCTCTTAGGACAATCCCTTTCGGAAGATCTGACAGGGATGCGAGATACTAACCGAGGGGATCCGAACTGCGACGTCTCCTCATTGCGGGCAGGTAGTCGGGCGAGAGCAACACTTTGAAGAGGCGTTCAAAAGGCTGGCATTGGACAAAGGACTGGAGGCCACGGGCATTCAGGCAGAGGGCACTGAAGACATTGGGGAGAGAGCCCAGCACTTCCCGGGTGGCAGGAACCTGAAACATCAACAGTTTCCACCATCTTACAGTTGGGCTACACACAAATGTTTAAGTTAATCGTGTATAATGCAAAGCCTACTGTGGGTTACCATTACAAAAACTGCAGGGAGATGGCATGAAAGGAACCTGTCCTTAACTATAGGATTTAGGATCGAGAGAGACAGAAAGCAGAAGCTTTATGGGAGATAAAATTCTGAAGACAGCAGCATAGGCATAGTTTAAAAAAGGGAAACTGGGGAGGGAGGCAGAATGGAAAGGCAATGGAGAGGGAAATGCAAAAATAACCCCTTTTGTTTACTTGGCCCTACTCCCCTTCCCATACTTTCTTCAGAATGCAAAAGATACTACCAAAGTTAAAGAACACTGCAGAGGAGAGGACACGCAGTAATGGGTTTAAACTTCAAGTACAACGATATAGGCTAGATATCAGGAAAAAATTTTCACAGTCAGAGTAGTTCAGCAGTGGAATAGGCTGCCTAAGGAGGTGGTGAGCTCCCCCTCACTGGCAGTCTTCAAGCAAAGGTTGGATACACACTTTTCTTGGATGCTTTAGGATGCTTAGGGCTGATCCTGCGTTGAGCAGGGGGTTGGACTAGATGGCCTGCATGGCCCCTTCCAACTCTATGATTCTATGATTCTAACACTTACAAAAGTACCTGTTTAGAAGTGACAGGGCAAATTACAACATGCAGGACAATGGAAACCCCCAGAGATATTACTTTATTACCTCACTACACATGCTAACATCATTCAATTCTTTATTACGCTATCCACAGGTCTTAGCAATTTTCTGCTATCCACAGGTCTTAGCAATCTCCTTCGTTCAGTTTTAGCTACGTTTACTGCTATGCAACTTGACTATAATAGGTCCATCCTGGCAACACCCTCCTCATTCTCTACACATATGTAATGCTTGGTGATTTCTGTTTCGATATATTGAAAGAAGTGTTTGTGCACTACAGATGAGCAAAGAGTTTTGGTTTATTTTGGGTTTGATTTGGAAAAGCCAATTTTTTTCAGCTCCAAGGTCCCTTTAAATGCTTCCAGAGCTGCCGAACAGCTGATTCATGGACAGGCTTCATTATGGATCAGCTGTTTGTCAGGAACTGTGGGGGAGAAGTCAGTTGAAACCAGACCCCCCCCCCCCACAAACCCAACGAACAGCTGATCCCCGGAGAGGCCCCTTGCCTGCCCTTTTCCTGACAGAATCCAAGGTTTAAAGGCTCCCAATACTGTTGCGGTTGTGTAGCGACTGCCACTGAGAGTATTTAGTTGTTAAAAGCTACAGGCACTGAGCTTCTATTACTCAAGGTTCTTTAAACCCTACGATGCACTCTCCTACAAACCAGGGGCATTTGGGTTTCATAGAAATATGTTTTGTCTATTCACAGATCCAGTCTCCAGAATTAGGTATCCACAGATTTGTCAGTCTTGAGAAACAGATATATCGATGTACAGTGTTGGGTAAACGGGTGAAGTTAATGTGCCGGAAAAAAAAAACGAACAAACAATTTTAGATTCAAGTGCGTAGCCGTGTTGGTCCGAAGTAGCAAAACAAAAATTGTGTCCAATAAAAACTGTGTTGCTAAAGGTCTTAAAGGTGCTACTGGACTCAAGTTTTGTTAAAAAGAATTTAGAGATATTCATTTTCAAGGCCAGAAACTAGAAGCAGTTATAATGCAAGGTGCGGGTGGGTGGGAAATTACTTCCCCCTTGAAGTAACAGCAAACAGGGAATTCAGTTAGAAGGCGGATGCAACCAAACGGAGACACTCACGTCTTTAATAAGGAGAGCGTGCAACATGACGTCAGTTAGGCCGTTGTCCTGTAGGGAGGACAGCAGTGAAGGCTCTTGGAACACGAAGACCGTTACTACCTCAGTAGCTGGTGGGGGGAAAAAAGCATACAATGAAGTCAGTCCCTGGCCAGTACAAGCCCACCTAGGTAGCTCAGATCAGGGGAGCTTCGGGCATCCCAAGACCTCTAAGGGCCACCTCTCGAGGGCAATGAGGGTTCCATCAAGAAGCAGGCCTTCTAGAAAACCAGGGATATATGTTACAATTACCATACGCAGAGATACGTACCGAGCAAGAAGAGTGACGGCCCGTAATATTCTGCATTGCTGATGATGTGCTTCAGAGAGGTAGGCAGAGAGCCATCCATCACTGTAAAGGAAAAGAAGACAGAAGTCAAGCACAGCTAATGTGGTTAAACAGGCATCCACTGCCTTGCGGACGTTGCTAACAGATGACGAGACTCTGCAGCTGTTCTTGGCGAGACCAACAACATGGGGGTCATGGGAATTGTAGTCCATGGTCAGCTGGAGGACCACAGGTTGACTACCCCTGCTTTAGAAGGTGAAAGGGTACTGACACCCATCTTATCCCACTGCTCTGCTAGAAGGAGGCTAGAAAACTTGATATGCTTTAAAAGTGAAAGATGTAGACCTCAGGAAAACTGTGCCCAAGGTAAGATTCTGCAAGCTTCCCAAGGTCCTGCAGAATCACGAAACACATAGGGCCTTACTTGTATACTCAAAGTGGCTTTTAGTAGTAGTCTAAAAAAGGAACAGGAATCCACGCAAGAGTCTTCCGAATTTTTTTAGAAGCCTGGCTAGACCACTCAAGTCCATGCACGTATTTTCTATGTATTTCTAAAGCCACCTGGCAAAGTGAAAGGGTAAACGGGAGGCCCACACGCAAAGATTCTATGCAATTTGTTGCCTGAAGTGGGGCAGATCTGAAAACGAGAATGAAAGCCGGGTCATGTCTGACCCTTGGGGTGGCGCTCTCCAGCGTTTTCATGGCAGACTCAGTATGGGGTGGTTTGCCAGTGCCTTCCCCAGTCATGACCGTTTACCCCCCAGCAAGCAAGCTGGGTACTCATTTTACCGACCTCGGAAGGACGGAAGGCTGAGTCAACCTTGAGCCGGCTGCTGGGATTGAACTCCCAACCTCATGGGCAGAGCTTTCAGACTGCATTTCTGCTGCCTTACCACTCTGCGCCACAAGAGGCTCTTATAGCCCATCAGTTAGTAAGGCCCTAATCTGTATTTATGACACTGAGCAAGGGACTAGGCAGCCTATACGGACCCTCCCGACACCAGGACTGCCACTCAGCGGCCTTCACTTGAGCACCTCTCGATATTTACAGGTGACAACGCAGCTAAGAAGAGAACAGGTCATCACAACAACCATGAGAGCAAGCTGGCCTATGAACCATTGGTTTAGTAGTCCATTTGTGCAGATGCCCTCGGGGCAACCTCACCGTGGCGTATGCCGTCTGAGAAAGCTGGGTCTTGGATGGCCTTTTTCAGGAAGTTCAGCATTGACTTGAGAAGGGCTGCTCGCTGAGGGATGCACTGGACCCCTGAAGCAGAGAAAGGATTGGAAAGTGAATCAGTGAACGCTGTCATAAAAACAGAAGCTCTTACTCCATCTTCTTAATATAGTTTTCTTCAAGGTTGGTGGAAAACAACGTACACCATTAGACAGTTACCAACATGTTCTACTGGCATGGATCCAACCATTTGTGCATGAAAGGCCCCGCTTTTCCGGAGACCCCTGCTCTAGCGGTTGTACCTGTTGCCTTAGGCTCCCCTGATCCCACTGAGATCCAAGCAGAGACTTCTTGTTACAGCTCTGCCCACTGGCAATCCATCGGGGGGGGGGGGGGAGCTTAGTGCCACCTTCAAAATGTCCACATTCAGTTCCAGCATCCCTCACACTCTTCTAGCCTTTTAATGGGCTTAAAAACACCAGTTGACTTAGCTGGTGGAAAGAGGTAAAATACCAGGCTTGGGGAGAGAGGAGAATTACCAGGCTGGGGGGAAGAAGCAGCAAGTTTCTCCGCAAGTCAGGGATTTCATAGCAATGCGATGACTAACAAGGGGGCAGGAAGATGGGAGAAGGACCAGATGTTGCACCAGAAGCTTCTGCTGGCTGCCAGGGAAGCCACAAAATCCCACCCTGCCCCAGATGCTGAAATTCTCCAGAACTGTCAAGCTGGGGAGCCTCCAACATCACCTTTCTTATGAATAAAAGGACTGAAATTGTACTAAAGGGGACAGAGTTGTGCCAAAGGCTGGAGGACGAGGTCACTACGTACCACTGCGGGGTGAGACGACGGTGCTGGTGGTGGCGGCGACGGTGGCAGCGGTGGTGCTGCTGGGAGGGATGGCACTCGGGGCCCTGGCTTCAGCAGCTGCTTCTTGCCGAGGCTCCCCGGAGGTGGAAGGCCCAGGGCTGCTCTCCATGGCGACGTCCGAGACTGAAATGCACAGGGAGATGCTTTACGAGGGGAGAAGTGGGCTGTGCTTTTTTGCCAGAAGACTTGGCGGCTGTTGGAAAGCCACAGGCCAGGACATTCTCGTAGCCCAGCCTCACCAGAAAAGGCAAGTCTTGAAAAGTGAGATGTTCTGCACACCTGTGATGCCTAACGCACGTCTACGGTTAGGCACCGAGAAGGTTGAGCAGAAGCAATAAACTTTACGCAATGCATTGAAAATACAAATCCCAATAGACAGGGCTTTAATTTAGCCTCTAGAACAGGCTTTCTCAACCTGAATGTTTCCTGAATGAGTGGGAGTGAATTAATTTTTTACATATCCTTTAAGTTTGTTAAACACTGATCGGGTGATATGATTATATGTGGTCATGTCAACTGGCCTCCCCACTCCCAAAATGGCCAATGTATGGGCCTGGAGGCGGTGGGAAGGGGAGGGGCTCCGAGTGGGCGTGTCCACAGCCATATTTCCCAACCATGGTCTGCGTGATCATGCCACTTCTGGCGTTTCTCGAAGCCTGGAGGACATTTCAGGGGTTTCTCAATGGTAAAAAAGTTGAGGAAGACTGCTCTAGACTGAAAGCCACTGACCAAGTCGCCCTCAACATAACAAACAATCCACACTATGATATTGCTGGCATTGTAATGGCTTATGGCTGGAAACAATAAAGCCTTATTGTTTCCAGCCATAGATTAATCTCAAACTTGGCAATGGACAAATAAGACCATAATCGTGGCCAGAAAACAGCCTAAGCTCACCAATGCTGCTACTACCAGCTCCACCCACGGAGCTTAAAGGTACTTTCCGTTTTACCATTCTACTTATTTTAGTTCACTGTCTTCCAAAATACAACACTGGTAGCATAGAAAGGCACCATTGACATCTCAAGTACACACCCCTGAAATATGCAGGAAATGGTTTCTCTCTTGTTATATTTTTACAAAAAAGGAAGCGTATTTTGTTTATGGAAGCGTTACCTTCTATATCCGTCTCCATCTCTTCCCCCTCTTGGGTCACGGCAGCAACTGGTCTCTGGATCTTTGGCTTTATTACGAAGGGACATTCCCTTCGGCACAGGTCTGCCTCGTGCTACAAAAAGTAAAGGGGGGGGGAGGCAGCTGAAACTCAGAAATTCCATAAACATCATCACAACACACAGTCAAGTGATGTGATGGTAAAGCAAGTCTTAAGTACAAAGTGGACAACAATCTACACAGGATTGGAAGACACTGTAGGCCAGGGGTGGCCAAACTGTGGCTCTCCGGATATCCATGGACTACAATTCCCATGAATCCCTGGCCAAGGAAAGCCAGTTTGACCACCACTGCTGTAGATAACATCCAGGAGGCAATTCATTGTTTCAGACTTTGGGTCAAGACCTACCGCCTTAACTGAGAGGGACTGTGGCTCAGTGGGAGATCATCTCCTTGGCACGCAGGAGATCTCAAGTATTATGTAGGCCCTACCCCACCCGGGTTCCATGACTCAACCAGGCTCCATGCCTGGGGTGTCTGGTCTCCTTGGACATTGGTTTTTCTGGCTCCCTTTCCCTCCCCCAGGTTGTTTACCGCTCAGGAAGACTGTAGCCTTCAAGTTGCTATATTATGGCTGGAGCCTGATGTCTTCAGCTGCTTGCTAGCAGCAAGGTGTCATAGCTTTCCTTCCTTTTTAGATTGAAGCAGGTGTTCTGTAGGAATGGTCTTTGGCAGACAAAATGTTTTTTTGGCCAGAGGAGGGGGGAGATGCCTATATGAACCCCCTGACTTAGCGTAGTAGACTGTTCTTAGCAACACTAATCTCTCATGAAGCACCCTGACGTACACCTTCTTTGGACTATGATAAAAAAGCTTTGGACTCTTTTGAAGAAATGCCTTAGCTCTTTTCTCATTAGGCAGAAGAGTATTCAAGGTTCAGGACACCCGGTTCAATCCCTGGCATCTCCAGCTTAAGAAGTGGGCCAGATGGTAGGTGAGGGGAAAGACCCCTGTCCTGAGACCCTGGAGAGTCACTGTCGGTCAAAGCAGGCAATAAGGAATGTGATGGAACAAAGTTCTGATTTCAGTATAAAACCACTTAATGCGTTTGTCTCCCCAAATAGCAGCTGCCCCCTTATGCTAATCGGACGGACGGGCAAAGAAAGGGGGCTACCTCTAGTCTGTAGATGAAGATAGAGAGGCCGCTGTGAGACTGGAAAGCTGCCATGTCTAGGTTTGTGATTAAGTCCACGACGCGGACGGCTCGGGTCACAAAAGTGATCTGGTCCTGTTCATCGCCCAGGAACTTGATCACCTGAAAGTGCAAAAGCAGCAAGGCGAGTGTGAATGCAGGAGCTGCAAAACTGACTCACCCGCATCTGAAGACATCCGGAGTTCCAAATGGCAAGCACAATCCGATTGGAGCTGGAGACTAGCTCGGATTCCATGACTATTACGCTGGCTTCTGATCCGTGCCCGAGCCCAATGCAAGGCCTCAGTTATGAACTTTAAGAGGCCTGTGCGGTTTGGGACTCGGGCACGGGAATGACTTCTCCTGTATATTCCTGCCCAGGGAGTAAGAACACAGGGATAGCCCTCTTAACTGTCCCATCGACCAAAGTGGCTCATCTGATGGGGGCATGAGAGAGAGAGAGCGCTATTTCAGTGGAATAAATTGTCCTCACAGTCTGACTCTCAGAGGGTATGTGGGGCATATACCTTGCTCTGGAGCAATTTTTTCAGGGGCCCCTCCCTCCCTCCCTCCCTAACACACAGACATACAGAGACTTTCCTTTCCTTCCCTCCCCGCCCCCGGTTTTCCAACATACCTCCCGCCAATCAAGCAAACACACACTCCTTCCCCCCCTCCTGCTCCCCCACTGCTGCCTTGACCCCCAAGGGTTCTGTGAGTATGTGCACATGCCCAAGTGCACACACTCACTCACTCCCTTTCCTTCCCCCATCGTGCTTATCTGCTCCTCCGCTGCTGCCTCGACCCCCATGGGGCCACTGGCCGGGCCCTCCATCTTCCGGCGCACTTCGTGGGTGGGACAATGTCCGTCTACATTTCCATTTGACGAGGCGCGCCACAAGATGTGTCCCACACCGACAAGCTATTATTTTAGATGGGAGGCTTGGCTCACTTCTTGCTCCTTTGGCTTGCCAGGCTCCCCACGTGGCACAGCCTTACCTTCAGTAAGGCTTCCATCATGCCGCAAGAGACTAGAGCTTCACCCCCGGCGTCGTAGCTTGCCAAGTGGTACAAGAACGAGAAGAGCGCCGTGGCAAACTGGTGAGGATATGGCTCCATGGAAGGATCTGGGGAAGGAGGGAGAGAGAGAGAGAGAGAGAAGCAGGAACGTGAGATGCTGCAGGGAACGACTGGCAAATCCATTTTTTCACACCTGAGATTAGCTACTTGCCGATCATGGCCTGTATGCAGTTGCGGACCAGGACTGGCAAGAACCCATGGTAGGAGGCAGTTCCGGTGCAGTCGATAATACTGCTGAGCTTTGGGGTCCGCTCCAAGTGCACGATGGAAGTCAGCGTCCTCAGCGAGGCAGCCTTGATGTCCTGCCCAGGGGGAAGGGAGAACGTAAGAACGTGAGCACCTGAGTGGTCCAGCATCCTGTCTCCGAAGCCCTCCCCCCTGATGCTGCCTCCTGGCTCTGGGATTCGGAGGTTCGGTCCCTCTGAACAGGGAGGGTCCCCTCCCTCAGTCACCATGGCTTGCGGCCACCGACAAAGCCACCGTGAATTTAGCTGATCCCCTTTTAAAAGCTGTTTGTTTCTGAGAGATTAGCCTGCAAGGAAGGTCTTGCGCCACAATAGATTTCCACTGGGAAATATATCAAAATCAGCAATGGTGGCTGTAACAAGCCAGTGACAGCCTCTAGATCAGGGGTAGTCAAACTGCGGCCCTACAGATGTCCGTGGACTACAATTCCCAGAAGCCCCTGCCAGCGAATGCTGGCAGGGGCTTCTGGGAATTGTAGTCCACGGACATCTGGAGGGCAGCAAGTTTGCCTACCCCTGCTCTAGATTATGGGCAGCAAAGCAGAAACACCCCTGGAAACTGGTCACTGGGCAGGTTGTGCGAAGGCTCGGGAATAAGCCAACAGCAGCGATATCGCTTGCTTCCCTCCCCGCCCCAACGGGAGGCCAGAAGGCGGAACAACAGGCGGCCTACCATTAGCTGTGTGTCTGTTATTTGCAGAACGTCCACTAGTTCTTCTATCAACCCGTTGTATAGTATACTGTTGGCGGATTCCTGCAAGGCATTCGAATACACTGTGGAAACAAGAGGGGCTGTGTTGAGAACATACAACAGTTGACAGACACGCGGGAAAGCGAATCTGATGCCCCAGAGGGTCAGGCCGGAACCAATGGGTTGAAATTAATTCAAAAGAATTTTCAGCCAAACATCCGGGAGAAGTTCCTGACTGTTAAAACAGCTCCTCGGTGGAACAGGCTTCTAGGAACAGATACAGAATCATAGAGTTGGAAGGGACCTCCTGGGTCATCTAGTCCGACCCCCCTGCACTATGCAGGACAACCACAGCCCTCTCGCTCATCCACTGTCACCTGCCACCCCCTTGAACCTTCACAGAATCAGCCTCTCCGCCAGATGGCTCTCCAGCCTCTGTTTAGAAATCTCCGATGGAGAACCCATCACCTCCTGAGGAAGCCTGTTCCACTGAGGAACCGCTCTAACTGTCAGGAACTTCTTCCAGATGTTTAGACATAATTTCTTTTGCATTAATTTCATCCCATTGGTTCTGGTCCATCCCTCTGGGGCAAGAGATAACAACTCTGCTCCATCCACTACCTGGCAGCCTTTTAAATACTTGAAGATGGTTATCAGATCCCCTCTCAGTCGCCTCCACTCCAGACCAAGCTCCCCCAACCTTTCCTCCTACGTCTTGGTCTCCAAACCCCTCACCATCTTTGTTGCCCTCCTCTGGACATGCTCCAGTTTGTCTACATCCCTCTTCAACTGGGGTGCCCAAAACTGAACACAGGACTCCAAGTGAGGCCGAACCAGAGCAGAGTACAGCGGTACCATCACCTCCCGTGATCTGGACATGATACTCCGTTTGATACAGCCCCAAATCCCATTTGCCTTTTTATCCACTGAGTCACACTGCTGACTCATGTTCAATGCATGGTCTACTCCTAGATCCCTTTCGGACATACTACTGCCAAGACAAGTCCCCCCCATCCTCTATTGGTGTATTTAGTTTTTCCTACTTAAATATAGAACTTTACATTTGTCCCTATTGAATTTTGTTTTATTCAGTTTGGCCCACTTCTCAAGCCTATCAAGATCATCCTGTATACTGATTCTGTCTTCTGTTGTGTTTGCTGCCTCTCCCAGTTTAGTAGTGCAAATTTAATAAGTACCTCCTCTTATCCCTCATCCAAATGATTTCTAAATATGTTGAACAACGCAGGCCCCAGGACAGGTCCCCGGAGCACTCCACTTGTCTCTCTTCTCCTAGAAGTGTTGGGTTTCCTCTTTTCCTGCCAACTCCAACTGTGTAGTCCCCAGCCCTAAAGAAGTCTGACTGGCCACAACCAAGATGAGGGCTTTTGAGGCCCTAGCCCCTGACTGGTGGAACGAGCTCTCAGAAAACATCAGGGCCCTAACGGAACTACCACAGTTCGTAGGGCCTGTAAGACCAAGCTCTTCCACCAGGCCTATGGTTGAGGCTTGATTGGTCAAATGACTCCACCGATATCAAGGGCCTGCCCTGCCTCAATTTCGACAGCTCTTATTGTCTACTTCAGGAAGAAGAGCATTACTGAAGACACCACCAACTGTTTGGCTATTCTGACTGTTTTTAACTTATTTTACACTTTACAGCGGGGGTCCTCAACCCCCGGTCCGCGGCCCAGTACCGGGCTGCGAAGGCCACAGTATTGGGCCGCTGCTGGCCGCGCCTGCCTCCCCCCCGCAGCAAGAAGCTTGCCAGGCCGCAGGTGAAGCCGAGTGAAGCCTGGCTAGCTGCTCGCTGAGGGGGGGGAGGAGAGGCAGGCACAGCCGCCGGCACGCCAGCTACACAAACACGCATGCGCGGAGCTGCCGCACATGCGGGCAACTGCACATGCGCGTTTACGCGCAGCTGCCGCGTGTGTGCGATGCCTGGGCCGTCGGCTGTCCCCCACCCCTGGAGGTGGTCCTCAACCTCAAGAAGGTTGGGGACCGCTGCTTTACAGTATCGTATGTATGATTCATGTTGTGAACCACCCCAGGACGGCAGGCCCGATAGGGCCATCCACAAATATGACAAAAATAAAATGAATAATAACGCTTCTCTCGTGCTTCCCAACCCATCTGTATTAACCCACAATCTTGTGGCCCCTCCCCGCAACTGGGGAGAATGCCACGGGTAACGACCCACCCACTGCCCCTTACCTAATATAGAAATGGCGTGCAGTCTGGCCTGGACAGCTTGCAACCGCTTTTTATGATTGGAAAAGCCGTGGGCCAGACGAATGTGTGTAAACAGCAGCATCTATTGAACACAAAGGGATCGTTAAGCGATGTTACGTGGAAGCATCACACAAACGAGAAACTCAACACCTTATTCAAGTTTAACAATCTATAAAGCCAGACACAAAAATATACTTGAGAATTAAAGACAGCAAAGAAGAAATCTTCTTGAATTATGAATATGAATTATGAACCTGAATTTATGGGTCGCAGAAGCGGCCAAATACTTTAACAGCTATTTTGCAAGACATTTCTCCCTGGCAATGGTGAGTTGGGAACAGCAGAAGAAAACATGTGTTAATAAATCAAGCGCGCACAAGGAACAATGACAAAAATGTTGCTCTGGAGGAATCCCACGAAGATGCCTCTTTATCAGTGCTGTAGGTGGATGCATTACAACATGCAAGCATGTCTTAAGGTACCATCAGCATATAGGAATAGGACAGGAATCGAAATTCGGCTTAGTATTGGAGAACATTTTCACCAGGCACCTCGGAATGATAGGTTCCCAATTTGTAAAGCTTTTTAGTAATTCACACGCTTTCCTTCCCTGTCAAAGAGGTTGAAGACCTAAAAGGAGCCAGCTGTGCAATTTTAAAACCTACCATTTTATGCCACTGGGGCTCCTCACAGCTAGGTCTCTAACCATGCTATAGAACAGGGGTGGCCAATCTCTGGCTCTCCACATGCCGATAACACTATATTTCCCATGAGCCCCTGGCCAACCATAGACATCTGGAGAGCCACAGTCTGGCCACCCTCCTAATATACAACAAAACAGACACCTAGAGCAGTTGAGATCTTGGGCCTTTAGGGATTCCATTTGGACAAACCATTCCACACTGGACTATCCTGGCAGACTTAATCCCTTTTCAACAAAGGGCAATGTGGTTTGGACAAGACCACCTCTCTGTCAATAAAAGATCAGAGCCATTACCACATCCTAGCTAGAAGCGGGACTATATTTTAGATGGCTCTGATTGGTAAAAATAGCCTCTGACATCAGACTGGAGAAATTAGTCTGTATTTCTTAAGGAGGCTTAGTTAAGGTGCTGATCCACATAGTGTAAAATTGTTGCCAGAAGAATTTCATTTCTCATGCATACCTACCTCCCTCCTCTCCCCCGCCACCCCTGTCAACGTACCTGTTTGTCCTTTGGGATGCTGTACATTTTGGTGAGGGATTCCATAATTTCCGAAGGGCTTTCTGAGATCTGCGTTTAAGGAGGACAGAAGCAGCTTAGAAACGTTTGGTCAGAACCCAAACCAAAGAAAAATCTGCCAACGCATTAAGGAATGCCTGTGGGTTACCTTGTCAAGCTGTTCTATGTGAATATAATGTAGTGTGTTGCTCGAAGTCTGGAAAGAAAAGAAGCCGAAGAAAGTCATGTACAACCTCCCCGTTTCCAAATGAAACAATAGCAATAATTATGGCAGACGAATCCTCAAGGCAAAGCACCCACCCCCCACACCCCCAACCCCCGGGAGCCGCTGCTCAGTGCAAAAATTGGGGCAATGGCTAACAATCGCACTTCGCCTTGGTGGTGGTGGGGGGGTCAGCATAGCGGGCAACCCTTATCCAAGAAAGAACCGTTGCCCCAAAAAGCCACCCGAAGAGCAAACATACATTTCCAGTGAAGCAAGATGGGAATGAGACTCTTCGCGGGCACAAAAAGGAATTAGCTTGAAAACCTCGGGAGGAGTGGGAGGGGGGACTGCACACCCTGTGCTAAAATGCTGCTACCGACTTTGATCGGGGGGGGGGGGAGGGGAGATGACCTCAGCGCCTGCTTTTTGTTGTGTTTTGTTTCTCCTTGCCAGGATTGAGGCAACCAGTAACCCCCCCGAGAAGCGTGCCATCTGAGAAGGGGAGGGCAAAGTCGGGTGTGCTCATGCAGCCTCCCACAGAAAGGTCTGTCCACACATGGGAAAGCGGACACTCTCCGGGACAGAAGGGTGAATGGCAGAGCCGGGGACCCTGCCGTTACTACCGTTCTCACGAGTTAAGCAACGCCATCGTAGCAGAGCACAGCAGCCAGGACAGAGGAAAGTGCGTTGGGTAGACCAGGCCCACCTCTGCCTTGGACTGATCTAGCTACTGAAAGCATCCGGGGTAAAGGTTAACAGGCTGCCCGCGGCCTCTCTCATCCCTAAAGCAACTTCCTCCATCTTTGTAGTCATTCACCGTAACAGCCAGGGGACTAAGGGACAGTGGTCCCCGCCTGTCTTAGAGACAGAGCATGGAGCGACGAGCTATTCCCCCTTTTTGACCCAGCCTGGGGTCTTCTGCCAATCTCACTTGCCACCCGCTTCCCGCAGAACCCTACAAGAACAAGTCTGTAGGAGACTCACCCTTTTGTCCACTTTGACCTCGGCCCCTGGCTCTGCATAGAATTCAAAGTGTAGTGTAGTTGCACTGGGAGGGTATTTCTGTGTACAGATCACAGTACGGAGTCAGAACAAATCAGATGGCACAAACATCTCCTTTCCAAAAAAATCAAAGTCACACTCGCCCTGGGCTGGGGAGGGGAGGGGAAGCGAAGGAGCAGACGGGGCTGCTCGCTTGGCCCGACTGCCGTCCCTGGCGCGGAGAGCAGCAGGGAGGGCCCTGCACTTGCGGGAGCCTGACAACTCCCCGCCCCCGCCCCACCTCTCTTTTGCCGGGGAAAAGGGGTGGGAGAAAGAGATAAGAGGTAAGAGGTCAGGATTAGGGATGAAGGCATGGTGACGCATTCTGGGAACCAAGAAGATATAAGGGGGGGGGGGGAACACACAATGATCTCGGACCCACGCCTTTGGAGCCCCACAGAACTGCACCGGCAGTGCCAAACAGAACATCGTCTTGCAGCTTCCAGGTCTCGTGTTCTCGCCACGAAGAGGAGAAGGTGTATCTGTCCACCCAAGTCCAGGTCAGGCGGGATTTGAGAACACAGGGCCTCTGTGGCCCTCAACCCACATGAGCTCTAGCGCCTGCACTAAAAGGGTTACGCTGCCAGCGGTGATGGCCGAACCAGGAAGCAACGCACAGAAGAAGAGCTCCCTATCGCAGGGGCTTGAAGAGTTATGAAACTGGCGCCGCACATCACAAGAACACAACAAGACAGAAGTCTACAAAGCGCTGAAGGCCAGTTTAGTCACCCCGATATGATAAAATCCAGCAGCATTTGATCACCTTAGAAGAAGCAGGGGCCAAGAATGAAGCGCTGATTCCCTTGAAATACACGGCGCTGTGGCATTCTGGCCCTGCCGCATTTTGTTTCTTTTAACTGTTTTGGTGCAACCAGAAACAGAAAACCCGGCAGCCTTTGGGAGCTACTGAGGAAAGGGGTTACCCGGAAAACAAGAGACCTTGTTCTGGCTCTCATTATTTGCTGATAAAGAAGGAATTACTGAACTTGTAGCTGTCCACATCAGCTTTTCTCTTCTACAGTGTGTTTTGGTGCAACAGCAGCCATACCACATATTTAGATATGCTTGTATATCCCTTGCCAGCTACTGAAACCTACCTGGGACAGGGGGGAGATGGCTCACTAGGATTGAGGGGCAATTAATGCATCCTTGAAAGCAGGGGGGGTGGGGGGATTTGTTTTTCCAGCCTTGCAAACAGGCTGCAGTTCATCTACTTCTAAAGAAGCCCACCTTGGACCCAGGAGATCTCAATTGACCAATTTCAAACATTCAGATGTCTGAATGGGCGGCAGCTGGACAACTTCAAGCTTGGATGAGGCAAACTGTTTAGGTCTATTTCGACTTGGTTTCAAGTCTGATTGTGGGACAGAAAAAGCCCTGGTGGCTTGCCCCGAATGACCTGCGCCAGGACATGGATGGAGGGAGTGCAACTCTTCATTCTTCTGGACCTCTCGGGGTCTTTCAATGCCATAGATTAGGGATTCCCAACCAAGGGTCTTTGGACCCCCAGGGGTCCACGACCTTTCACCTTCTGCCTTAACGGACTTGGCTAGGGAACTGGCAACTTCCATTGTTTCCCCTCCCCTCCTCACAAGCATGAGTGAATTCTCTCATGGTTTCTACACCTGGGAGGGGCTGAAGCCTGCATGCCTACTCCCATCTTAGACCATCTCCTGTCTCCCCCCTCCCCAGTCCTCCTCGAGGCTGCCGGTTAACATGAGTGCTGATGCCACTTCCGGTGAGATGACATCTGGAGGCGTGGCCAGCTGACATCACTTCCAGGGCTCCTTGTAGCCTGAAAAATTATTTCAGGGGCTCCTCCATGGCCAAAAAGTTGAAAAAGGCTGCCATAGATGATGGCGTAAGGAGTCCTATCCGTGACTGTTTATCTCTGGAATCTGTTCTCCATTTTCTTTATGCTAGATGGTCATGACCTCTCATGCTTTGCCTGAGCTCCTGCTAGAGCGACCCGTTCTGATTTGCAGAGGAGAAGCAGACTGTGCATGAACTGATCTGCAGGAAGCTTGGGAAAGCAACACGGGGCCAATGGAAGACAAAGTTTCGATGGTTGTTCATTTAGTCTGAGCTCACGCCTTGAATAAATCTTTGTTGGACTCAAAGGTGCCATCATCATCATCATCATCATCATCATCGTTATTATTTATTTATTTGATGATTTCTTACCCGCCACTCCAATAAGGCTCGTGGCGTGTTACAAAAAGTTACTGGGCTCAATTTTTGTTGTGCAATTTCAGTCCAACATGGCCACCCACTTGAATCTATAGATGATGGTAGTCTTCTAAAATTGCCTATCGGGACTAGGATTGGGAGCCATTGTTCTAAAGCAGTTCCCATCCTACCTAAAGTAGGTTTCAGCAGGTGGATTTGGGGAACTGCTGTTTGGCCTCTGGAGTCCCAGCAATGACCCGTGTTATCCCCACGCTCGACATGAAACTGTTGGGTAAGGTCATTTGGAGATCTGGGCTGGATTGTCCCTTGGCTCTGCCTCATGCTTCGAGGGAAGTCGCAGAAACCCTGCCCTGGTGCCTGAAGGCGGTTCTGAACGATGTGGGCTAATAAACGGAAGCATAACCCTGACAAAGTGGAAGTGCAACTATCTGCAGGGGGGTTCAGCCACCTGGGCTGCAGATGATTGGCATCCCAATTATCCATGAAACTTCAGCCATTCCGAAATGCCCTTACGACTCCCAACTGCTAACAGGGATGAAGCTTTGCAGTAGAGACTGCAGCCAGTTCCTTTCACGACAATCTCTCCCCATCAGCAAAAAGCAGACTAGAAGGCTGCCTTTTAAAACAGAACTCTTGATACAAGGTTGGAAGTCGTAGACCAGCAGCCATCCTAGTCAAAGACATCACCACGGAAGTGAGAAAGAGTATCCCAGAATGACCAAAGAAAATGCACCTTAAAACATCTCAAACAAGAACTTTCAAGATAAACCAGCAAAGATTTTCAGGACTGGAATCTTGGTATTGGTCCCATGTTTATGAAAGCAGGTCCCCAATATTTTTGAGCTGGCAGGCACCCTTAGAATTCTGACACAAGGCTAGTGGGGCACAACTACAAAATGGCTGCCACGAGAGGCAAAGTCAACCACAAAATGCCAAGGGGTAAGGTCATGCGTAACTATTCCACACTTCAGGCAGTAGCCCTGCTTAACAGGATGCCTTTTAAAAGGAACACATTTTAAAATATTTTCCTGCAGACACAAAAGTTATCCTCAATCATACAGCAAAGATCCTTGTGCTGTGCTGCCCTTGGAAAATAGCTGCACAGCCAATCAAATCTCCATTGGCCTATCAGAAGACCGGATGCGCAAAAGCCCCTCCCGCTTTCTAAAACTGGAGTTGGGTGCCAGGAAGGGAGTTGGCGGGCATCCTGGGACCCACACTGGATCTGAAACGCAGAAGGCATCACTCTCATCCAGCCTATTCCAACTGCAGGTCTGCAGAATGCTAGCGTGTTACAACAGACTCTCGCCTGTTAGGAAAGCCAGACTGCTCCCCAGAAGGTCAGATCGACAACTGCTTGCGGATGCTCCCTAACCACACACCAACAGCGAAAGAGGTGCTGTGAAAGACACACTTGGGAAAGGAAGAGTTCGCCTGTACACTGGAAAGCAACTAGGAATTAATCTCATGTGCTCAGGAGTAAGACTACCAGCTACAGAAGGCTAAGGAAAGGAGAACAATCAAGTGGAATACTTACCAGCATGTGCAAATCTCTACAACATTCTGCTAGGCCAAAGCCGTTCTCTTTGCCACCCCAACTCTGCAGGAGGGAAAAAAGAGGAGTTTTCAGGACAAATTCCTCCCCCCCCCCCAAAAAAAACCCTGCACAATACTTTAAACACAATCCCCAAGGGGTGTCTTGGAAGCGCACACTGGATAGTCCTCATCAAAGGGGAAAATGGTTCAGAGAAATGCTTGCAGCTTTGTCAGTTGTGTTCTTTTTGGTTTAAAAATATGAAAGACCCTCAAGAGAGGTCCAACAAGGGGACTGTTTCCTCTTCTCTCCAGCTTTGAGCCCCTGCTCTTCTATCCTGTCCTCATTTCCAAAAGCAACTCAGAGTTCTGAACGATGGTGAGAAGGAAGATGAGGACTTAGAATTTACAGCAAGATATCATCCAACACGATCAGGCTCAACGGTACACCACTAAATGCAGCCAGCTTGGTGTAGTGGTTAGGAGTGCGGACTTCTAATCTGGTGAGCCGGGTTTGATTCCGCGCTCCCCCACATGCAGCCAGCTGGGTGACCTTGGGCTCACAGCACTGATAAAGCTATTTATTTATTTGGATTTTTATACCGGCCATTCTATACTACCCATTCTTTACAGCTCAATAGCAGGGCTCTCTCAGCCTCACCTCCCTCACAGGGTGTCTGTTTTGGGGAGAGGAAAGGAAGGCGATTGCTTACCTCCCCATGTTGCACATGAAAGGGAGGGGGAAAGCAAAGCATAGTAGAAGGGGCATGGAGAGGACACCTCCCAAAACGAGGCCACAACTGACCCACGCAAAACAGCTCTGGAAAGCCACCTGCAGTTGAACAGAAGCCTGTAAGAAAGCAGGCTTGCTGTTCACGATGGCAGCTGGGCAAGCTACTGAATGCTCTAACCAGCCTTCAGCTTCTAATCATGCCTGTTTAACATCACACAGCTTTTCTGTGGAATTGCTCCCAAGGCAAAGAAGAGGCTGGCAGGAGATGCCAAGGGAGCTCCAAAGCACACCGAGTCCAGGCATTCGCGATTTTAAAGGCATCCCAGTTATATTGGCTTTGGGAAAGGGAATAATGCATATTCCACTTAGCTGCCCGATGCACACACAGAGTGCTCCCCAAGCAAGATACGAACAGAATCTATCCAGTGGCTTAATAAAGCTTGAAAAGATAAAGAGTCTCTTATGTTATTTATTCAGGCTTCGACTCTGCCAGAACGGTCTCTAGATTTGTTTTCCGTTTTCAATCGTTCGTCAGTGGCAGTGAGTCCGTCCTTGTTAATATTTGAGTATAATGAGGCAAACGCTCCTGTATCATGGAGAGTCAAGGCTGTGAGCCTGGAATCGTCCATTTTTTTCACGCCCCAAGCAAGATACGGCAATGCAGGGAGCCAAAAAGGGAAAGACGGGGGGCCGGAAGCCTTGGAAGGAAGGAGCAAAGTATGATGGATTTCTGCCGCTTTGGCTGAATCCGTCTAGAATGGAAGCAGGGGAATTTAATGGTCTGAAGACCGCCAATATTTGGGGCAGCACAGCAAGTGAAGAAAGGGATTCAAAGAATTCTCTCTGCGACAACAGCTTGGAGAGCAGCTCTGGAGAGGAAGCCACAGGCCAACGTTCTTCCCACAAGGAGGTGTCTCTCGCAGTGGGCCCTGCCAGCCAGAAGCTTACCTCTGCCAAATGCTGCAGGCGGGACAGAAGGGGCATCCTCTTGTCGGAGCCCAGGCGGGTGATGTAGTTGGAGCGCTTGCTAAACACGTACAGGAGATTCAGCACAGCGAGGACCACTTGCATATCCGAGGACGCCAACAAGGTCGTCAAGTGCTGGAGGGGGGAGGAGAAAGGATTGGACGCACGCACCGGAGGAAGCCCAATGCCATCTACGTTGCCCCGCAGAGATAGGCGAGCTGGCACTCCACCAGAACTCGTGCAAGTCCCTGTTGTCCACCCAGACACCCATCACAGAACCCTTGCTGGATAGCTCAGTACCTCGATAGAGCTGTACAGGTGGCGAGAAAAGCTGTATTCTATGAGAAGGGCAGTGAAGTTCAGCACTGACAAAAGCAGGGATTTCAGCTGCTCTCTCTCTGGCCGGTCGCACAGCAGCATCCATGACATGTTCTCCACCGTCTGCCCAGCATCTGCCAAGATGCCATCGAATCTGTCTAGCAGGTCCACCCAGTGGTACAGTTCACACTGAAAAGAAGGGGAAGTCTATTATTTCAAGGGGGCAGAAGAAGACCTACTGTCCTTTGTGAGCCTGTGGACACCTCTAGAATTCTGACCCGGCATAGTGGGTGCAGCCACAGGAGATGGAGGCAGACACACAAAGGCTGCTACTTTCAGTCACACACGAAATATTTTGTGTGCTGCTGTGGCAGCTGCTGCCAAAGCGACTTTCAAAAACATCTGAACAGTCAATCAAATTTCCAACGGCCCATCGGAAGCCTTGCTGGGCAAAAGCCCAATCGGTTTCCATCCACTTTCAAAGGGCTACAATTCCTTTGGAGAGTCACAGTTTGGCCACCCTTGCTTTAAAGAGAACTGTTACTTTAAAGTCTAAACCTACTGGGACAAGGTATATCCGAAGCCTGCACCCCCGTTTACATTTTATCACAGGGCAAACAAGCTGGAGTGGGACCCTAGTTCAGTGGCAGATCATGTGCTTGGCGTGCAGACGGCCCCAAGTCCAATCCTTGGCATAGCCACTTAAAAGAACCAGGAAGGAGAGGTGAAAGGCCTCTAACTGAGACCCTGGAGAGCCACCGACAGTCTGAGTACACAATCCTGACCCCAATGGGTCTTTTTAAACCTTAAAATTGTTTTATTGTTACTACTGTAGTGCGCTGTTTAGGTGAATCGTTGTAAACCGCTCCGAGGTAGCTGTGCCAACAGGGGCAGATACAGAAATCGGATAATAAATAAAATGTCCTGTATAAGGCAGCTCCTGCTGCGCTGGCTCAAAACCTCCAAAAAGTTAACAGGTTTCGTTCTCTCCCCACAAATCCAAGAGCAAGGCTATGATGGCCATCTCCTTAAAAGCCCTTGATGCCTCCTGCTGCCCCTCTCCCCTTCTACCTACTGGTCTCACGTACCTTCCCGATGTTCCATGTTTTGATCTGTTGAAGTTCCAGCAGCAACTGCTCATCATTACAAACCTTGAGTTTGTCAATCAAGGCTCTGCAATCTGCAGGCTTAGGGGGGAGGAAAAATCGAGGGATGGCGTTAAGGGACACACTTATTGCTGCAAGGTAAAGAACATTCCGGCATGCAAGACAAAGGGCTTCTCACACACAACCCAGCAGCAGCTTGCTAGGGCTTTATCCTGCACAAGGCATGAAACCGTTCTCAATCCCCTGGTTTTTCACTACTACCAGGAAGGGGCCATGGTTTAGTGGCAGGGCCGCTGCTCGGCAGGCAGAAGAGTTCAATCCCCAGCATCTCCAGTTAAAGGATCAAGTAGGGGGTGATGTGAAAGAGCTCCAGGAGAGCTGCTGCCAATCAGAGTAGAAAATACTGACCAATGCCCATAGAACAGTGCTCTGATTCAGTATAAGGCAGCTTTGTGTGTGTTCAACCACCCCACAGCACAGCTTTTGAAGCCCCAGATATGAACTCGTTCAGAAAAAGGTTTCCTGGGATAATTCACAGGATGCAACAGAGCTACCTACAAGGCCATCCAGCACAATTAAGAGGCTCTTTGGAATCAAACATGATCCAGGACCCTGACCAAAGCTTTGATCAATTCCCTTTGAAGTCCCTTGCCAGAGAAGCAATTATCTATACTGGAAATCAATTTCTGTAATTATAGGTTCAACGTTCCCAGCCGTCTTAGTAGAAGGTCACTTCATTCCTTGCTCACGGAGACCCCCCCTCATTCCATGGCTTCCTGCTATGGAACGTACAACTGGCATTGTAGACTAAAGCAGGAATAGTCAAACCTGTGGTCCTCCAGATGTCCATGGACTACAGTTTCCATGAGCCCCTGCCAGCAAACGCTGACAGGGGCTCATGGGAACTGTAGTCCATGGACATCTGGAGGACCACAGTTTGACTACCTCTGGACTAAAGGCCAGAGAGCCCCAAAGCAACACAGAATACAAAATTCAAGCAAAGTGAACTGCACCCTGAACTGCAACCGTGGAAAAAGATTTATAGCATGGGTAATTTTGCACGTTTCTTTCAAGTCGCACACTGCGACACTCAAGGTAACAAAGAGACGATACTCACTGCCTCGGTAGGCGTTTTCTTCAGCTTAGTTCGGTCCACTTTCATTTTTATTAATTTCCCACTTTCTGACACTGCAGGTTGAATCAAAAGAGAGAAAAATGTCAATGACAATATTTCAGTGATATTTTAGCAGAAGACGGGTTTCAATGAGGGCAATCTGAACAGCTGATAACTTACATGTACTGGGAACAGCCTTGGATAATCGTGGCACGGACTAGAACCAAGAACATGGCTGCGCATGCTCAAAACCTATACGTCTTTATGCCAAGCTCCACTGTCCCACCAGAGCTTTTAAACAGGAAATGTAGGCACCAACACATCTTAAAACCTTCTGCACTGTCCCTTCTGGCCTTGTAAGCCCCTGTCTTTTCTGCCCATCTTTGACATTATTACTGTATCCCCTGATGCGGGGCAGAAAGTTTTCCAGAAAAATTCCCAATACTATATTTTCCCTGGGGAAAAATTTCTGACCCACAGATATCAATGCAGCTTGTTTATGCATCGTGGCCATGGCTGCTGTGCCGCAAATCAGGGAGACAGGCTACTATTTTTTTTCTTATTGTATGGCATGTATGTAGTAGATTGCTAACCCAAAAAAGGAGCTTTTTCTGACGCACATGAAAATACACTCTGAGTACAGAACTTAATGATAGAGAAGAGTGGTGACTTTAGGGACATAACATAGGAATTGGTCTCCAAAAAGGATATAATTTATACATATTGATTGGAGCCATAAGTTACAGTCCCCACGCAACCATTCAGCTACACATTATAGAGAGTGCTATATGGTGTATTATTATAATTTTGACCACTGAGGAAGACCCGGAAGGGTCGAAATGCGTTTGGTCCTATGTGTTGTTAGTTCGGTATAGTTTTTAAGATGTTTTTATTCTGTTTTTAACTGTGCACTATAATAATTAACAAGTTTTACATTATCTTTTTATTGTTCAGCTCAACTTTTGAGTTCCCCCCCATGTATGTAGTAGAGCCAAAAGATCCTCGGATGGTTTGACAGACAGGAAAGAGACATTCATGCCTGGCTCTGCTTCATGGCCCAAGTGCTCCTCGAAGGTTTCCTATTAAATACTGGACAGGGGTGATCCTGCTTAGCTTCCAAGATCTGATGAGATCAGGCTTGCCGGGGCTATAAATGCGGAATAAGACGCGCAGACAAAACCCAGCGCTTGCCCGTGGGAATGGTGTATTTTGCTACAATACTGACATTTCCACTAACAAAAATTTAAGGCCAATTGGAAACCAAGCGCTTTAGATTAGAGCAGCTAGTAAAGTAATAGGGTGCAAATCTGAGATATCTTCTTGCCCTGGACTCCACCACTCGGGCTTCGTCATCATGATCATCATCATCACCACGAAACATAAAACCCAGAAAAGCAGCAGTGATATTCTCAGAGTTCAAAGCCAGCTTGTCCTCCCCTCTCCCCCAATTCAGTACTTCTTAAATCCGCGCGTCCTGCTCATTAGAATGTAAGAGAAGTCTTTTTGGATCATACCAGTGGCCCATCCAGTCCAACTCTCGGGTGTTACACAGTGGCCAAAACCCAAGGGAAGAGATGCCCCACTGGGCGTTTTGGGTTGCCCACTTACCCAGCTCAGCTTCTGAACCACTTGTCTGCCAACACCCCCCAGAGCCCTCTCCTGTCACTGCTAATATGTGGGCTTTGGAGTAATGTGTGCTTTGGAGTAAGTAACCATATGCTGATATCCCTCCTGGACCTACAACACTTTACACATGACTGAGTTTGTCCAGGTCAAGTCTTTGGCTTCTGAACCAAACAAGTTATTATTTAGATTAGATTTTTATCCCGCCACTCTCTGAAGACTCGAGGCGGGTTACATAAAGACAAATTAAAACCACATTAAAATAAATCCTAACCCCCCCCCCAATACAATTAAACATTCTTGGCACGTGTGAGAGTGCTGAACTTGTCATTCTGCCTAACACGCTTGCATAGTGCTTTACAAAGAAATTTTGCAAAACTTCAAGAATGCCAGTATCACATTCCAAGAGGTGCGTGGTACCCAAAGCCTATGTCCTTATCAGCCCTGACCACTTTATGAGACAAAGGACTGTACAGTATTTTTTTTTAATGGGTTGAAACTTGCAACACAACTTGATCTGGTCAGTGGTTGTTAACCACGTGGCCTGCCACTATACAGAACCCAAATCAGACCCTCCTGATCACCAGCAGTGGATTGGGCAGATCGAGATTGGAAAACTCCAGGTAGTTTGAGATTGGAGCCTGGGGAGGGCAAGGAGCTCAGTGGGGTCCAAGGCCACAGAGTCCTCCTCCTCACCTCCAAAGAAACTGATCCCTGCACTCTGGAGATGAGCTTTAATTCCAGGGGATCCTCGGGTCCTACCTGGAAGCTGGCATCCCTAACTGCACATGATGCCACATTTTGGTATTTTAGCATTTACTGCAGATAGCCGGAAGAGCCTCTCGCTCGAAAGACGTCCTTCATATTTTAAAAGCAGATCACGTGCCACCATTTCAACAGTATTCAAAATGATGCACAAAACACAGAAGACTCCATTCCGCCCCTGAAACAGCCTGATTCCCCCGACCACAGGGTTTATTCAGCCGGGTAGGCCCCAGCTCTGGTGGAGTGCCAGCTCACCTATCTCTGCTGAAGCAGAAGAGCCAGGCAACACCAAATGCAGGATTCACAGTAAGGGCTCTGCTTATGCCTGTAATATCTACAAGAGATGGTTAGAAGGGACTAGCACCTTGGAGAGACATCACCAACATCCGGTGCTCTGTTATTTTGATCACTTTCTACAGGGTTCCGGTGTCCTCTAACCTCTCATACTTGGCCCCTCCTGATCCTAGCTGCTTGACGGCCTTCAACACTGCTCCCAGCTCCAAGCAGAACAAAACAGCCTCGTAATCCCTCGTTCCCATGACTTCAGTGTCAGCTACCTGCTCATCTGACGAGCTTCAAAGACTCTGCCCTATACCTGTAAGGGAGCAGCCCGCCCTCATTTCCTGAACAGCACCAGCCAGGATTTGGACATGACTCCTTGCACAAGGCACAAAATAAGCAAAGCAACTGGGCAGAACAGAAGAGGAGTTTCCTGCTGGCAGAGCAGCCCAGTTACTTTCATGCTAGCCACCTGCACCAGAGGAGGACAGACCAGTCACCAAGTAGCATAGAGGTGGACTACAACGGACACCAAAATGCCCATTGCTGTGTGTCACCCGCAAGCCTGATGCAAAGGGTTTGTTATGTGCTTTCTTTCTTCCATGCCCTGCAGAGGAGACTTCTGGCACCATCAAGTGGTCAAACGACATACAACAAAATGAAGTCTTGCACAACTTACAGGAGGAGGGGGGTCTTCCTTCCTTCCCACCTATAGTCCCCAGTTCTTAAGCATGCTGGTTATATTTACCTCTCACGCAAACTACCACTTCCTTCTTTTAAGCCAAACAAACCGTCTCGGCTGTTATATAGGGAAACCTCCTGGTAGTACAACTGAGACGGCAAAGTGGCTAACATTATGGATGAATAAAGGTGCTGATGGACCCAAGCATTATTCTGCTGCTTCAGATCCACACAGCTACCCGCCTGGATCTAATTACAGGTGGCTGTGCTTATACAACACGGCATCTCTTACCTGTTTGCATGAAACAGCCAGCCCATTTAGAGAATTACTCACTTCCTAGCTGGGAAGGGCACACTGCAAGGTTGTTCACACAGAAAGCATTAAACCAGCACTGAAATGGTACAACTCAAGAGTTTGGTATTTCCCAGACAGACCGGCTTGGCAAGTAAAGACAGCCTTTAAAATTAGAAGGCACATTCAAATTTCTTAAATGTGAGTATTTAAAGCGCAGGGCACATTGTCCAATAATGTATCGTAACAATTTGTGCAAATCTTCATGGGAAAATTATAAGAAGGCACATTCAAATTTCTTAAATGTGACTGTTTAAACGCATGGCACATAGCCCAATAATGTATCGCAACAATTCGTGCAAATCTTTATAGGAAGAGTTACTAGTACAGAGATCAAGACAAATGTAAAATTACCTCTGTATGCATTTACAGTCAAAGCAAGAAGCTGAAGGTCTAAGCCAGGGGTAGTCAAACTGCGGCCCTCCAGATGTCCATGGACCACAATTCCCAGAAGCCCCTGCCAGCATCTGGAGGGCCGCAGTTTGACTAGCCCTGGTCTAAGCAGCTTTAAAAAGCAAGGACCAGCAACCCCATCCCATTCCCACAGGTTGCACTGGCTGGCTACCCCTAGGACAAGGAGAGCCAAACTGTGGCTCTCCAGATTACCATGGACTACAATTCCCATTAGCCCCTGCCAGCATTGCCTGGCAGTGGCTCATGGTAATTGTAGTTCCTGAAAATCTGGGGAGATGTCTCCCTGCACTGGGAGAATGTCCTAGAGTCGCATTTCTTAGTGAAAAGTGCTAGATCCCACCGCATTGAGGGATTTCTTAGTTCTTAACCCCCAACACATACAGCCAATAATTCAGTGAAAGCCCTCTGGCGCCATACTTAATGCTTGACCTCAGAACGCAGAAAAGTCATCCCCCAGTTACAGAACAAATTTTTATCCAACATTATTTGTCAAGGTTATCATATAGGCCCAGGATGCAGTTTTAGTGCATGACATTTGACTCAGATTTTATTTTAATACACATCTAGATTTGGACATAAAAGAACTGAAAACTTAAAATCCATTCATTTCAAAATTGTTAAGGCCATCGGTTTCTCTTGGGCTTCGCCGGTGCTTTCCCGATAGAAACTGAACGTGAAATTAGACCGCACAGAGGAGTCTGGCTGTAGCAATCCCTGCTGCGCTGAACAACCTGCAAGGCAGCCAGAGGCACAGGAGGAAAGAAAGGATACCAGCTCAGCAATGAAACGGTTATAAACTGTTCAGACTTCCGTGAACCAAAGTGTTCGGACCCTACCCTCGAGATGACGGTGCACCAGAACCGGCTCTTGCCTGGCCAACGTCTCCTTCTGTCTTATGCCCAAACGTGTGTTTTTCTTGGCCACGGACCCAGCAAATCCCCACAATGCACCACCCAAGTCAGCTGCAGCCCCCAGTGAGCCAGAGGGATGACAAGCATTTTCATCCATGTGCCAAGTCAAGTCTTGTGGAAAGATCTGCTACGAATTTAGTTGCCATGGGGCTTAATCAGGCTGTGTTAATGCATAAAACACCTTGTGCGATCTACTAACTAGTGCCTTATCCCAGGGCTGTCATCCCCCCCCCTCCCTTGCTGTTTTTATTTTAATGCACTGGGGTCAGAATTTAAGCCCCACATTCCTTGGGCCCCAGAGAGGAGCCCATGGTTCCATCTGCTGCAGACCATGGACTATAAATCCCATAATGCAACGCAGCTTTCAGACTTCAGGGTCACTCTTAAGCCATCTCATGCTGCCCTAAACATGAAAAAGGAACATGCACCTCTCTTAAATATAGTCTGAAGAGACAGAGTCATTTCACACACACACAATATTAGAAGAAGTGAAACCGAGTGTAATGATTGGCTTCAAGAACAGGCTCTAGGAGACTCAGGTTCGAATCCCCATTCTGCCACAGAAGCTTGCTTGTGACCTTCTGCAAGTCGCACACTCCGCCTAACCGACCTCACAGGGTTGTTGTGAGGATAAAACGGGAGACTGGTGCACTTCCAATTTGCTTTTATGGCTGGGTTTTCCTGCGTGAAACGGGACAATCAACTTCTAACAGTCATTATCCAATGTGCACAGAATGAGCCACTGATGGAGAACTTCCTGCCTCCTGCAATGGTCAGTGACATTCTCCGATTAATGCGAGAATCGACTGTCTTTACCAAGTCACAGAGCTTGTTTGTGCTTCTGTACCCGCAGTCATCAAGTGGGACTAGCCGCTGCCTTGCTCTCAGCGGAGGCAAGAAATCCAGGCACACGAGAACCCTCAGCGAGACCCATACCTCACTCCAATGTTCGCTTCATCATGAGGATGCTGGCAAAGAGCTAATCCGTAATGAAGCGACTAACTGGGAAATGGGTGTTGTTAAGAAATGGGACTTGGGTGAGGAAACAGTAAGGATAAATGAGAAGGGCAGAAGAAAGCTGCAGAAGAAATATCTACATATTGCTCTGAGATGGCCAGCCAAAACACTATACAAGTGTTATTTCTTTAATATGCTTTGTGATAATTCGGTTCTGCAGGAATAGTTAAGTCCTGAGACGTTTTTTACACTCAAAATGGGAACCTTAGAGGCAAAGGTACAAAAAAAAAGGAAGCTATTTTGCAGAGCTAGATTTCTCTCCTCCAGCCCTTTCAAATTTTGCGAAAAGCCAGGTCCCTAGCACAAACACTCACTTTGTACCTCTAAATTAAGCCTGTAGTCTTTGACTTTTTAAGAACCAACCACAACATTCCCCCACAACACTCTGGCAGAGAACCTAGCGTGGGTCCTCAGGTTGGCAGCTGAAAGGGAATGTTAGTGAGGTGTCAGGCTGAGGCCAAAAAATCAGTATGAATTCCTGGGCTGTGGCACAGACCAAGAGCCTCCTAAGATTACTGAGAAGCCCCTACAGGTGCATACAAACTCTGGGTCAAACGGTGCAAAAAAAAAAAAATCAATGCTGGCAGGGGCTCATGGGAATTGTAGTCCATGGACATCTGGAGGACCACAGGTTGACTACCCATGAACTACAGGATTCATTGGCTTTTCTCCTAGCCTAAGTTCCCAAACATCCCCTTCAGGGCACTGCTCCCAAATCTCCTATCTACCTGCATCCATCTCATAACCAGGCTAAACTTCTTTCCTTGTGTCGCTTCCTGTTGCAGCATTAAATTGAGGCTCGAGGAGATTAACAGAGAGAACACCCATTGAATTGATTTCCTGTTTTGGCAAAGATTCTCTCGGGCAAAGGCAGGCACAACCCCAGAAGCGTGTTATTTATTTATTTAATTTATATGCCACCCTCCTGAGCCTCAGGGCGGTTTTCCCAGAACGCAGAAAACAGTACATGGGACTCGGCTTTTCACAATAACATTAAACTATATCAGAGGAAACAGAGTATAACGATGCAAACAGGTCCAGAGCAGAACGTATGGGTGGATTTCTTGGGAGGGAGTGAGCAGGGGCCCTGTAGATGTTGCAGGTCACCTGGTCTCAACCAAATGCCTGGTGGAAGAGCTCCCTTTTGCAGGCCCTGTGGAACTGTTTTAGCTCTGTCAGCTCTGTTAG
Organism: Paroedura picta; assembly: GCF_049243985.1. Lineage (NCBI taxonomy): Eukaryota > Metazoa > Chordata > Lepidosauria > Squamata > Gekkonidae > Paroedura > Paroedura picta. Next base: position 171,769,812 of record NC_135371.1, on the reverse strand, counting down.
TTAGTCGGTTATGACTAACAGGACTGCAGCCACACTACCCCAGAGGTCCACTGCATGCCATCAGCTTTCTGTCATTTTCTGCAGGGAATTTCAGCAGCTGTTCATATCCTAAAAATGACTTTTGTTGCTGCAAGCAGGAAAATCTACGTCATGCTGAAAAACACCTGAACACCAGAAAGACACCTCTAACGACTGAGGCAGCCTCAAGGCCCTCATTACAAGAGATCCACGGTAGGCTCAAGCCAAGCAAAATGTTCAATCGGCTGCTTTTCAGCCTTTAGTTGGCATCTGGGCTTTTTTTCATCACGCGGTGTAAATACTGAGATCACGTTTCAGCCTTCTGTTAAAATGTGCCTGGAGTACTGTGTGCAGTTCTGGAGGCCTCGCTTCAAGAAGGACGCAGATAAAATTGAAAGGGTACAGAGGAGAGCGACAAAGATGATCTGGGGCCAAGGGACCAAACCCTATGAAGATAGGTTGAGGGACTTGGGAATGTTCAGCCTGGAGAAAAGGAGGTTGAGAGGGGACATGATAGCCCTCTTTAAGTATTTGAAAGGTTGTCACTTGGAGGAGGGCAGGATGCTGTTTCTGCTGGCTGCAGAGGAGAGGACACGCAGTAATGGGTTTAAACTTCAAGTACAACGATATAGGCTAGATATCAGGAAAAAAATGTTCACAGTCAGAGTAGTTCAGCAGTGGAATAGGCTGCCTAAGGAGGTGGTGAGCTCCCCCTCACTGGCACTCTTCAAGCAAAGGTTGGATACACACTTGTCTTGGATGCTTTAGGATGCTTAGAGCTGATCCTGCGTTGAGCAGGGGGTTGGACTAGATGGCCTGTATGGCCCCTTTCAACTCTATGATTCTATGAAAATGTTGAGGTCCCAGGCCCACTGACCTACCTGTTATGAGCTTCAGAAAGGAGGGATGACTAAATAAAGTGCCTTCCCAGCACACCTGAATACAACATCATCCAAGAGGTATCCGCTTTCAGAAAACCTAATCCTCCCCCCCCCAAAAAAAAAAAAAACGTACAGTGGCTTTCGTGTTCTATGACTGCTTTTCAGAAAAGATGTTTTCTCCCAGGCAACCTGCAGTCTCAGTCCAATTACCAGAAGACATGCAAGAATTAAATTTTTGCATTTCCATCTTCATTTCCTCTCTGAAGGAACAAAGCTTTCGATGTGTTTGGGCAAGAGAAAAGCAAGAGTCGCCACAGAGAGCAGCACCCCACGGGGTACGACCGGAGAACACTTGTGATTCTCCCTCAGCCCAAGGGCAAGACCGCCCAAGACCACCGGAATCAGCAAGATGCGTGTTTTAACGAATGAGCTTGTCAAAAAAAAAAAGTACACTGCCAAGAAAAAAAAAAGGCCAAAAACAATTACGACTATGAGGGGAAGTTGAGGCAATCAACATTAGGAAACAGTTTAAAGCTCTGTGCACTATGTTATGTTCTTAATACTGAACAGGACATTGTAACCCTGCTTGGGATCTCAGATGTTGTTTGTGGATCAAAGCCCTGTCTGACGGAGGGCTTAAACAGTGAGAAAAGTGTGCCATCAAGCTTTCCAGGGAGAGGGGCAGGCAAGCAGCAATGAATCGTTGTTTGATGGGCCAAACCGACTTTGTTTGATGGGCCAAGCCACGGTTTACAGATCTGGCAGGAATTTGCGCAATGGAATTTTCTGACCATCCCCACTGGGGCTGCCCTAAATGCCCCCGAAGGAACAGCAGGGTGGTGAACTGGATTGTCCGTGGTGAGAGGAGGAAACTGGCAAAACTGGCATCCCCCCCCAAAAAAAATCAGTCCACTACAGCATGGTCCCCAACCTTTTCATCATCGGATACCGGTCAACACTTAACAATTTTACTGAGGTGGGGAGGTGGTGGGGGGGAGGGTAGTCTTTTATTATTTGTTTGTTTGAGTTCTATACCACCCTTCCATATGGCTCAGGGCAGTTTACATACATGGGGGATACATGTACAAACATGGGGGATACATGGAACGAATTAGTACTTAACATAAACAAATACAACAACAACAATCCAATAACGCAATTTCAGTGATCATAAGCAATACAACAGGAACGGAACCTAGCCAAGGCCCCCAAGAGGACAGACTGGTTCAGGCCATGGAGGGGATGTCTGAGGGGGATCTGTTAAAGGTCTCAGGCAAATGGCTGGTGGAGGAGCTCCCTTTTGCAGGCCCTGCGGAATTTTGGGGGTTCGGACAGGGCCCTGATCTCTTCAGGGAGATTGTTCCACCAGGTGGGGGCCAGGACAGAAAAAGTTCTGGCCCTCGTTGAAGACCGACGTACTTCTTTGGGGCCAGGGATCACTACCCAGTTGGCATTGGCAGAGTGTAATGCTCTTCTGGGGGTATAGGCGGAGACATGGTTTCTCAGGTACACTGGGCCCAGACCGCGTATGGCCTTGAAGGTAAGAACCAAAACCTTAAGCCTGATCCAGAATCCAATTGGAAGCCAGTTGAGTTGTTGAAGTTCAGGCCAGATGTGAGATCTCCACGGTGTATTGGTGAGATTTTGCCGAGGGACGCCGCCACTGCCTGTGTCCCTGCTCTGCTTGCTTTCCTGTTGGCGCCCCTGACTTCCTGCCACCTGCTGGGGGGGGGCGCTGCCAGCAAGCAGCTGCGCAGTGCCTCACCGAGAGGGAGCCCCAGCCATGGTGGCCGCTGGAGAGCACCAAAGGAGAGCCAGCGGCAGAGTGGCAGGACAGCCCCCCAGGCAGCAGCCAGGGAGGAGGACGAGGAGGAGCTGCGCCTGGTACCAACTGATCCACAGATCGGTACTGGTCCCCAGACCAGGGGTTGGGGACCACTGCTCTACAGAACTGAATTAATGTATCCTATCAAGCTGCTCTACTGGTCTATTTTGAAAACCTCTAAAAGACCATTTGACAAAAACTAGCTTAACGCTTCAGCATTCCCAAGACCATCATGACAGGCCTTGTAGCAACACAAATTCATGGGTGCAACTGCTCATCTCCCCAACATGAAAATAACAGCTAAACCCATTCAAATCACAGTAACCTTGGCAGATCAATGCAAATTCGGAGACCGCCATGTAATCCAACAGACTGACCCCGACTCCTTTTGTTCAGACCAACAAAGGACCCACATTTAAACATTGCCTCCCAGTTCTGGGAGCATGAAAAGAGCGACCACAGCTTTCACAAATCAACGCACCATCAACGAGGACGACAGGCAAGTCTTCTGCGGCTTCACCGAAGCAGCCTCGGATAGGCCTGTTTGCCCTGGTTTCCAATTCTCTCTCCATCCCAGGCTAACAAATCTAGGTGAAGACACCCATAAATCACGCCTGAGGCATCCAGGCCAGACAAATCGGCAGCTTAGCCGAATGCATTCTGTCACAGGGGCTGCACATCAATATCACTTACAGGAGATTTCTACTGGCTGACTCCTGAGTCCCCTTCATGACAGCTATTTAATCTATGGCAGAACTCCTCAACCCCAGCACAAATCATCGGGTCTTCTGATCCAGGAGGAATCTACCGCAGGTAACGTCTTCTCTTCTGCCCCAAAGACCACGAAAACAGGAAAAAACTGCACTCCACGGGATATGGGTTCCTCTTTTTGCTGTTCAGTGACAGCGGGTGCAATTTAGTTCCCTGTGCCAAATATTCCGCACGTCTGATTTGAAAAGGTAGGACTGGAAGAGGCCGGTGTTTTAATAACTCGATTCGACAAGCCGGTGTCAAATGCCTGCTCGCGAGAACGAAATAACTGGCCTTCCGTGAAGAAATCAATATGGAGCGCACGTGGAGGGATTTGCCAACCTGACCCCGACGCTGGACAAATCCCACGCAGAAACGGAAGATAAATCACGCCTCCGGGACTCAATTTCGGCCTGTCAGGCACAGTTTAGCCACCTTGGTGGGGGGATTCTTGAGATCATACATGGTAAGCCCAATGCAGATATTGCTGAAGTGGATGCAAGCAACTGTCACCTTAGCTGGCTGCCCTCCAAGCAGACAAAGACTGCAGTCAGCGAATTCTCTGTAATGGTCTGCATGCCACTGCATGAACTTGCCCTCCTCGGCACAAATGCGGCATCCCAGGACATGACGAGCAAGACTCCATCGGGCCTGCTGGTGACATGCGAAATGCTCAGGACTATTGAGTGGGGAGCTTCCATGCTCAAGCTTCAGCGAACCAATACTCTTCTGGCAAGTTTGTCGCACAGACCGTAACTGTGCAGAGAGGGGCCTCTCTCTATGTGCCACGTGACTGGCAGAGATCTGGACCAATCCTGCTGCCCAGGATGCTGGGGTCTGGAGGCTGCTTGTAAGTCAAAACACGTGCTTCAAAGCTCCAGCTTTCCCCTCAAGTAGATGTGCTTTGCATTTTGTCGGTCAATGAAGTAAAATTCATATTCCAGAGACGATGGATCTCAGTTGCCATACCGTAGTGCAGGGACAGCCAAACTGTGGCTCTCCAGATGTCCACGGACTACAATTATTGCGAGCATGCTGGTAGGGGTTAAGGTAGATGTGGTCCACAGAAATCTGGAGAGCCACAGTTTCGACACCTCTGCCATAGTTGAAATTGGGTTTTTCCCTCAGCATCCAGTCTTAAAATGAGAGTTTCACCTGGCAACCGCTATATTTGCTGGGTAAAGTTCACATTCCACTCCTGAGCCTGGTACTTCAGTTACACAAAACACAACAGCATTTCAAATCCCCCTGGGACTGCACAACTTGGGCTTCCCAGTGGCGGATGTCACACTGAATATTCCCAACTCCCTGCAGAAATTAGGGGAAAGGAGGATAGTAAGATATGCAAAATATCATATCAGATATGATAATTTTCCATCGAGTGTAGAGCAGGAGTCCCCCACCTTTTCCAATTCTGCAAGCACCTCTAGATGTCTGATACAGGGTGGTGGGCACAATCATAAAAATGGCTGCTCCAGGAGGTGGAGCCAACCAGAAAAATGGCTGCCATGGAAGGCAGAGCCAACCAGAAAATGTCAGGGACTAAGGTTATATATAAAACTCTAACTTTTTGGGAGATGCTCTGTTTAATAGGATGCCTTTTTGGAAAAGATTTTTTTTTAATTCTTATATACACACACAGAGTAACGCAGTGAAGATCCTAGTGCTGTGACGGCAGCTGCTGATTAAGCACTTATAAAAACTCTGCAATGACCCTGTCGGCCAAAAAGCCCCACCTGGCCATATTCATCAGGCCAGGAAAGGTACTGGTGGGTGCCACAGCACCCACGCTGGGTCCCCTTAGTGCAAGGGTAGTCAACCTGTGGTCCTCCAGATGTTCATGGACTACAATTCCCACGAGCCCTTGCCAGCAAACGGAATGGAATTGTAGTCCATGGATATCTGGAGGACCACAGATTGACTAACCCTGCCCTAAATGACCTTAAACCAGCAAATGCTGGCAGGGGCTCATGGAAATTATAGTCCATGAACATCTGGAGGACCACAGGTTGACTACGCCTGCCCTAGTGTAAAGAAACAGGCACACAAGCCCTGCGCCTGATGAACTTTTACTGGATTAAATGCTCAAAGACACGCTTTTTCTTAGATGCTTGAATCAGCTCAAGGCAGCCGTCAAAGACAAGCGGGTGAGGCTTTGAAGGGTCAAAGCTGCTCATGAGCACGAGATACTCCAGAGCTGTCTTTGCTGTAAGCACGCAAATGTTCACTGAAGAACGCAGCTCATCTTGCAAGATTTCCCTCTCAGACTCCTGTGAGGCCTGCAACGCACCTGCTTAGTCATTGGAACAATTTAATTTAGAGTTTGCATTTCATTGCAGGAGCACAACACATCAAACCCCCCTATAAATAACTGACAGGCACCAAAGCCCAAACGGCAAGGCAGACGTCTACGAGTGAAGGGACTTCCAGGCCTCCCCCCACCCCTTTGCAGTTTGTGACTCATATTGTGCTCACAGCTACAGAAACAACATCATCATCTTGAGAAATCTGTCGCAGCATCAACACTCCACACACAAAAACGAGATTAAGTTTCTTTACCCAGAACTCTCTTAAAGGCATCGTCAGCTGCTTGGCTCAAGCAGCATCACAGGTAAAAGCTGGTGACAAACATTTAAAACCGGGGGGGGGGGGGGGGAGTGTTGGCTTCTTAGGTTACAACATACAAAGACAGTGAGAAATCAGTGCACACTTCTGGATCACAGACTTTGCTGGCAGAACCACCTGGGGATCTTTGCGCAAAGCATTAAGGCACTATTTTCTCACAAAGGAACTTCAAAGGGAGGCTTCAATGTGAAACTACTGGAACGGAATTAGTTAACAAATTCAAGACAATACAAGCCACAGGGCTTCACAGGGATCTTTGGGGGCCAATACCTGGGGGCCAATACCTGGCTTATCTTGACTCCTTACAGATGTAAATTACTTTAGCTGCATACCTAACCCTCCTATGGCATCTTTCTCTTTTCTGATCCTGCACTAGGCAACATTTTGCCCATCTAAAAGAACTTATCTCTCAACCACCTGGAGTGAACTGGATCTACGGATTGGACCTTGTTCCAGATTAACCACCCCTTGTAACACCCTGTCTGTCTTTCTGCTGTGCATGTAAACAGGCCGATGGACTTGTGTTCCCCCTGTGCATCTGAAGCAGCACGTTCTATTGTGCAAGGACTGCAAGTCTTCTCTGCTTTCCCCTCCCCTCCCCGCCAGCAGCTATTTCTGACTCCGGGAAAAGCGATTCCTGGAGTCACAGGACCCGCATGGAGTAAACAGCCACAGGAGTAGGTGGGCTACAGCAAGTCAGAGGAGAAATCACTCCCTTCGGCCTCTCCCCTCGAAGGAAAGAGCTGTGGCTATCAGCGCCTTCAGCTGATGGATCTCTGGCTGTAACTCCTTCTCTGGACAGCCACATGAATGTATAAGCAGGGCCCTGCCCAGCCTGGGACTGTGCATGCAGCTGCTGACCAGCATGAACATAAAAGCCTGACTCAGAATACACCTAAAGCCCTCCCCACTGCTTCATCCAGCAGGGGAATACAGGCATCTGTATTGACCATCTCTGAGAAGACTTTGATGAGCTCCCACAGAAAATTAAAATTCCCCAGTAAAACATTTGGAAGACAAAGTATAACCAGAAGAGTTGGTTTTTATACCCCACTCTTCACTACCTGAAGGAGTTCCAAAGCAACTTGCAATCATCTTTCCTTCCTTTCCCCACAACAGACACCCTGTGAGATTGGTGGGGAGACAGGAGGGAATTATTGGGAGAACTGCTCTCCGAGAACAGCTCTAAGAGAACTGTGACTAGTCCAAGGTCACCCAGCTGGCTGCATGTGGGGAGAAGAAGTGGGGAATCAAACCCGGTTCTCCAGATTACAGGCCGCCACTCTTAACCACTACATTAAGACAGCTCTAGAGTATCTAAAATCTGTTTGATCGTGTTCTCAGCAATTCAGGTAATCACAAACAAGAGCCTCTTGTGGCGCAGAGTGGTAAGGCAGCCGCCTAAAAGCTTTGCCCATGAGGTTGGGAGTTCGATCCCAGCAGCCGGCTCAAGGTTGACTCAGCCTTCCATCCTTCCGAGGTCGGTAAAATGAGTACCCAGCTTGCTGCTGGGGGGTAAACGGTCATGACTGGGGAAGGCACTGGCAAACCACCCTATATTGAGTCTGCCATGAAAACGCTGGAGGGCGTCACCCCAAGGGTCAGACATGACTCGGTGCTTGCACAGGGGATACCTTTACCTTTAGAGTATCTAATGAGTATATTTCTACCAATATAGGAATGGGGGTCCCTACAGTAGCAGGAATGGCTCCACAAACCCAGCCTTTGATGTATCTGAGGAAACACAATACTTATTCTACAAAATCGTTAATTGACACTCAGTCCACTTCAAACCACACATTAATTATACTACATGAGTATGTTATGTGGTTTGCTTTCTCTAAAGTTAATGCAGGAAGAGATTCCTTCAATTCAAAACTTGTGCTCTGCTCCTGAATTCTAGTGAACCCTGTCCACAAAAGAGGCCCCATATTTAAGCTCTCGGGAGACTTCTTGCAGTTCCCCAGTTCTGATATGAGAACTCTAGATTTAACGAATGCCAAAATCCTCACCTCATTTTCCAGGCCCTGCTGACAAGCAGCTCTCTCCCAACGAAAATCTGTTTGATCGCGTTCTCAGCAATTCAGGTAATCACAAACAAGAGCTTCTTAGTCTGGAATCTATTGTTAGGTTTGCATGCTCCCTCTCCTTGGAGGGTAAAGTTGAAATTGAAGACTTCCTTGTTTACCACATCTTTGACCTAACCTTAATTTTGGTGTGATGTTTCTCGTCAGGCATTTCAAGTAATTGGACTTTATGATCCATAAATTGGTATGCAAAATGATTTCACCGTAGCCTGAGAGTTCAAAAAAAATAAATTCCAATTCAAAGCACCTGGATTTTAGGAGCTGCAACACACAGAGATGAAGACGAAAGGTTTTCTAAACATCGCAGTCTTCAATCTCCATTCTATACACAAAGGGAATTTCATGGGGAGAAGAGAGGGAACATGATTAGAAACCAAGCTTCAGCTTGTCCTAGAAACTGGTTTGTTTGCAATGTCCAAATTCAGGTCTTCCCTGTTTACAATTTCTCCCATTGCACAGTTCATCCGTAGCTTTTTCTCTCTGTAAGGTGCTGACCTCTACTGTAAGTTGCTACAGGAAGCCATGTCTAAAAGCCAAGCCACTCAGCCATGGGGAAAAGTTTACATCCAAGTCTGAACTGGACTTACTGCCTAAAGCCTTCAGTTTTCTATTCCAGTATAACCAACATACAGTGGGTCAATTACGATGCTCTTTGCAGTTTCCACCGTTCTTTAATGTTATTGTTATCACCTTGTTATTATTACTATAAATGGAGTTACCTGTATTGTTTGTTTCATGCAAACTGCCCAGAGCCTTCGGGGAGGGCAGAATATAAATATAATAAATAAATATAGCAAAGAACAGCCTACAGATAAGCAGAAATCTTCTACTTTTTCTACTACTACTTTTGAAGTAGTAGTAGAAACTCTGAGTAGATGGACACAGTTCATACATATTCAAGAATATGTAGACTTGTGACGGGCATAAACTATTTCTCTGCTATTTCTGTATCCTGCATTTACTTGTTAATAAGTTTCTTAGCATATGTTAACCACTAAAAAGACCTACAAAAACAAAAAAAGCCAGCAAATCCACAGAAAAATTTTGTTGTTGTTAGTTGCAAAGTCGTGTCCGACCCATCACAACCCAATCCTCCAGGCCTTCCTGTCCTCTACCATTCCCCGGAGTCCATTTAAGTTTGCACCGACTGCTTCAGTGACTCCATCCAGCCACCTCATTCTCTGTCGTCCCCTTCTTTTGCCCTCGATCGCTCCCAGCAATAGGCTCTTCTCCAGGGAGTCCTTCCTTCTCATGAGGTGGCCAAAGTATTTGAGTTTCATCTCCAGGATCTGGCCTTCTAAGGAGCAGTCAGGGCTGATCTCCTCTAGGACTGACCGGTTTGTTCGCCTTGCAGTCCAAGGGACTCGTAAGAGTCTTCTCCAGCACCAGAGTTCAAAAGCCTCAATTCTTTGACGCTCGGCTTTCCTTATGGTCCAACTTTCGCAGCCATACATTGCAACTGGGAAGACCATAGCCCTGACTAGAAAAATATTAGGGGCCCGAAAAACATTGAGTGAACAAGATTCAAAAACGTACAAGAAACCAAAGTAACGCTACTCTTTAATAATGACAACAACAATGAAACCAAACAAAGTTTGAGTCCAGGGGCACCTTTAAGACCAACAAGGTTCAATTCTGAGGAATAAGATTTATGTGTGAAGAGGGATGCTTATACCTGGTGGGTCTTAAAGGTGCCAATGGACTCAAACTTTGAGCTGCTGCTTCAGACCAACATGGCTACCTGCTTGAACCATGAAATACATTCCAAAAATAAGCAACACAGAACATTAAAAAGCAGCTCAGTACATTAATAGTTTCTCAAATGCTAAGTTGTCAATAAGCCAATAGACATTATGACAAATATTTAGATCAAAACACTTTGCCATATCGTTCGATCTACATGTTTTAATACATATTGGCTCACTGAATATTTAGAGCTGGAGAAATTAACTAAGCTTGTTCACTCAGCATTGTTTACTTATCTGTTTCTTTGGGCGAGGTTTTGCTGTCTTTCTGTCCCCTGCCCCCCCCTCTCCCCGCCAAGAAAAGTAAAGGAGGACTGCAAAGCCTTAAACAAAAAATTAGGGGAAGCAGAAATACACAACCTGAAAAAAAATTAGCTGGCTAGACGTCTCCATCCGCAGCATTCCTGCAAGCCTCTCAAAGTATTTCAAGAACACACTGGCAATTCATCCCGAAAGTACGGCATTTCCCAGTGCTTAACAGGTATCCAATTAGCAAATTTCAGAAGTCACAGAGAAGGATTAAAACAGTATGACTAACAGTCAGAATTTCAGCCAACATGAACTCAGGGGCTAACCACACAATACGTATTTGCTTCATCCAAAGATTAATTAACACATGGAATTCACTGCCGCAGGAAGTGGTGGCAGTTTCAAGCACAGACAGCATCAAGAGGGGATTGGAGTGACATGTGGAGCAGACGACCATCGGTATCTATTAGCCGCAATGTCTAGATCAGTGGTTCTCAGCCTGGCGGTCGGGACCCCTTGGGGGGGTCGAATAACCCTTTCACGGGGTGAGCAGCTAGGCCGGGGGCGCCACCACGCCGCTCCTCCTGCAGGTGTCTGTCTGGAGCAGCGGAAAAGAGATCAGTATGGTGGGACAAGAGGCAGAACTGAGAAAAGCCCGGGAAAAAAAACCAATTTATATACAATCATGAACAATGGATCTTCATGCCATGGGTCAGTTTCGGTTTAATTTCTGTGAAAGAACACTGGCGTAATTTTAGGGCTGGGGGTCACCACAACACGAGGAACTGTATTAAAGGGTTGAGCCATTAGGAAGGTTGAGGACCACTGGTCTAGATGGAGCACGGTAGCTTGGGCAATGGTGCTCCGCATTTCAAGTGTTTGTGTGTGGGGGGGTGTCAGCAGTGGGAGGGCTTCTGGAGCTCTAGCTCTGCTGCTGAACCTCCCGACAGCCCCCTGGGTTTTGGTCACTCTGTGACACAGACTGTTGGACTGGATGGGCCATTGGCCTGAGCCAACGCGGCTTCTCGTGTTCTCACTGCTAAGTTTCAGTTGCCGGACTGCATTGCCAAAGGATAGGTGTCCTCCACATCTACTTATGAAGATACTTACTGGAATCACAGTTAGACAAAATCCGATGCCCTATCATCATTTAGGGCACAGGCTCATGGGAATTATAGTCCACGGACATCTGGAGGGCCACAGTTTGACTACCCCTGATTTAGGGTTATAAGACCTTTCACTGAAGAGCTCAGAGGGGCATGGATAGGGTTAACCCATTTTACCTTACCTAAATGTGCCGACAGAGAAAAGTTCTATAGTGGGATCTCTGACCTAAGCCCAAATATTCCTTTTACGACCCTGGCTCTGATGAGTCAGAAGCGAGTCTGACAGTACACTATAGCAGTCAGACTAAGATCTGGGATTCACTCTACCAGGGAGATTTCCTGGGTGACCTTGGGTGAGTCACTCGCTCTCTGCCTAACCTACCTGTCAGGGTTGTTGTGAGGATAAGATGGAGATGAGGAAGAGTGCTGTAAACTGCAGCGAGTCCCCACTGGGTGGGGTACGAATGAAGCAAACAAAATCAAATTTGACCTGGTTCCTTCTCTAGCCAATCAGTGGAAGGGGATTCTAGTTCAAACCAGAAAGTTATTGCTTACTGAGAGGAAAAGACCTGCAGTAATGGGTTTAAACTACATGGAAAATAGCATAGGTTAGATATCGGGGGGGGGGGGGAAATTAGAGAGTATTTCAGCAGTGGAACTGACTGCCTAAGGAGGTGGGGAGCTCCCCCACCCTGGAAATCTTCAAACAGTGGCTGGACAGATCCTTATCCTGGATGCTTGAGGCTGATCCTGCATCCTGTATGGCCCTCTCCAACTCTATGATTCTATAAACAGAACAAAGCGATACTGTAGTAAAGTAGAGGGTTCCCGTTTTCTACCAAACACACTACTCTAGTCTCCACAAGTCACAAAGTGGCGAGGAGTAAACATTTAAGGAACATTACTTGACTTAGCTAAATAATGTTTAACAAAGCAGCACTATTCACAGGCAGGAGATGCTCAGCTTTCTGGCTTGCTTTGATTCTTAGCCTGCCTCTCTCGAACGACTTGAGGCGGGTTACATCATACATCAAAACACAATAAAACTTTACCCCATAAAACCACACAGCCCAACAAGAAAACAGCCAAACCCTCAAGGGAAGTTCCTAGATGGAACAGCAAAGCCCGAGGATGTCCCTCAATCTTAATCCTGGCCTCAACTAAAAACCTGGCAGAAGAGCTCCATTTTACAGGCCCTGTGGAACTCTTTAACTGTTCCGTCAGGGCCCTCAGCTCTCCTGGGAGCTTATTCCATGAGGTAAGGGCCAGGAACGAAAAAGTCCTGGCCCGGGTTGAGGCCAGGTGTATTTCTCTCCGACCAGGGCTTATTAGCTCCCGCACAGTGGAGTGCCCTGTGAGGGGCATAAGGAGACAAGCAGTCACTCAGATAAACAAAGAATCATAAAGTTGGAAGGGACCTCCAGGGTCATCTAGTCCAACCCCTGCACAGTGTGGGTAGGTGGCTGCTGGATTAATTAGCCAATGTATGCTAGGATTGGGAGGGGAGGATCACAAAACAGACAACTTAGGTTTCTGAAAACCAGGTACCTGGGGAAGTTGCTTCCTCAGCCTTGGTTGTCAATGACTGCAACCTTCAAATCGCAAGAGTTGGGAAGCGGCCTTGAAAGGCAGCATCTCAAGGCACAACTGTGGACAGCAGACCAGGACAAGCAAAGACCAGCTTTGCTCTCCCTCTTGTACTTGGCAGCACAAGAGAATTACTCATATGTAGGCACACCTGCTGAATAACCCCTTAAAAGTGCCTGCACTAACCAGCTTCGCAAAGATTTCTTTTTTACACCTGCAATCCATTCACTAGAAACACAAACATAGAATCATAGAGTTGGAAGGGGCCATACAGGCCATCTAGTCCAACCCCCTGCTCAACGCAGGATCAGCCCTAAGCATCCTAAAGCAATAAAAATGTGCTTTTGTGTTCTAATCTCCATTTAAAAAGTAACAAAGGCTACTTCCAATAGCCTGGGCTCCCTTCTTTATCACTCTGCCCAGTGGTCATCCTGAAATTATGATGCCACTCTTATGGCTGATGGGATTTACTAGGAGCAAAACCTAGTAAAAACTTGAGCATTTGGATGTGGGCTGGCAAGTCACTCTAACACATCCAGATGTGTTAACCTGGTCAACAAGTAAATCAGGTTTCAGCCACACCGCCATTATGACACATCAAATTAAGAGCCCTGGAGACGGAAGGCAGAACTGGCTCAAGCTTTGGTTTGTCTACTGAGCAAAGCAGTCATGTATACAGCTTTTAAAGGAACTGGGATACGTATGCTCTCATGCAAAGAGCGAAATTAGCTTCCTCGGTGGGGGTGACAGAAGGCGAGCATTTATAAAGGTGCTTAACGGCACATACAAAACTCCGGTTCCCTGCTTTGCCCTTTCTCTGCCAGCCAACACTGAAAATCCAGCATGAGCGATTCCCTTCAAAACTGAAGAAAAGGCATCTAGGCCTTAGCTACAATGTGCACATACAGACAACTTGGTGTGCCATGTTTGAAACAAGACGCCTACGCTTTCTGCATCATATACTCTTAAAAACTGGACAGCATGCTCCTAGTTTAGGACATAAGGTAAAGGTATCCCCTGTGCAAGCATCGAGTCATGTCTGACCCTTGGGGTGACGTTCTCTGGCATTTTCTTGGCAGACTCAATACGGGGTGGTTTGCCAGTGCCTTCCCCAGTCATTACCGTTTTACCCCCCAGCAGCAAGCTGGGTACTCATTTTACCAACCTCGGAAGGATGGAAGGCTGAGTCAACCTTGAGCCGGCTGCTGGGATCGAACTCCCAGCCTTATGTTCAGAGCTTCAGACAGCATGTCGGCTGCCTTACCACCCTGCGCCATAAGAGGCTCAGTTTAGTATAGCTGAAATGGCGGTGTTTGAGCAGGATCAGATTCCATGTATGTAAACAGTAAATATCTGAATCTCCCCAGGTGAGCAGGAATGGAAACTTTACAAAAATAACCTGGCATCTTACCATCTAGGTTAGAAATGACTAACATCTGCTCACACCACAAAGAGAGGTACTAGAGAGTTGTCACTATGAATTTTAAGAAGTTACATTTTGAGGCCTTGTATGATAATGCCAGCCACAGATATAGAGAAATATACATCCCCGTGACAAACTCAAAACCCATCTGGAATATATCCAGCTTTATTTCCAGCTACCACAGTATAATTACATCAGAGGGGGAAGGGGCTCATGGTTCTGGCAGGGGCTCATGGGAATTGCAGTCCATGGACTTTTGGAGAGCCACAGTTTGGCCACCACTGAATTATATACTTCTATCACTTTATAAAAAGAACTATAAAATCATTATTTTGAAAACGATATATTTCTACCACAATGTTTTTGAGCCTGCAGGCACCTGGGAATTCTCACAGAGAGTGGTGGGCACAACCACAAAACGTCTATCGCAGCAGGCTCCGAAAAACTCTTAAGTGCAGGGGAGAGGAGGAGCTGAAGAATCAAACCAAGCCTGTGGTGGCACCCACCACTGAAACAACATTCTTCTAATCTGCTTAGCCAGTTGGTTCTCAGGTGGCCAGTCAGAAGCCCACTTTCTAAAAGCATTTAGTGGGCACCAGGAAAGTTATTGGCGGGCACCACGGCGCCCATGGGCACCACATTGGGGACCCCTGGCTTAAGACATTCTCTGAACAAAGCCATGAGGCAATACATCCAGTCTGTTCCCATGCAGTGGGGGCGGCGGCGGGAAGCAAGATTACTGCTGGACTCCTGCAAAGCAGCTGGCCTTCCTTCCCACTGAAGAATGAGCAATGTATAAGCTCTGAGCACTCAGAAGCAATACAACCAAACAAAATGATCCACCTTTAATTGGGCCTGGTTAAATTTCACATTGGCTAGCCTTCTATACCGTCAGTCAGGAATGCGGGCGTCTAGCACAGCGTCCTTCTAAGCCAGAGAAAATGGCATATAGTAAACCAGGGGTAGTCAAACTGCGGCCCTCCAGATGTCCATGGACTACAATTCCCATGAGCCCTTGCCAGCAAACGCTTGGGAATTGTAGTCCATGGACATCTGGAGGGCCGCAGTTTGACTACCCCTGCAGTAAACCTTTACTGTCAATTTTTATCACTATAGTACAAGCGCGGAGTTGTGGCTTATGAGTCTAAGCATCAGGCAGTTTCACTTAGCTTAATTTCTTGCTATCAAATGACAAATGCTGGCAAAAAGTAGCAATGCATATGCAATGCAACACACCATAATTGTATATCTATCATTCACTCTTCAATAGCCAGGTTTCTTCTTTGCACGAGATTCATCGTCCAGTGGGCCTACCAGCACTTAATTAAGCTAAAGTTGTTGTGTCCATCAGATGCTTACAAGAGCCATTGGAATCCTGCAGTTTTATGAAGCATGTTTTTATTTTAAATTTTACCTTTCCCATGCTAAATACAGATATCCTACTTAGGGAAAGATCAAGTTGGGTGACTGTGTTAGTCTTTCTGTAGTAGAAAAGTGCAGAAGTCCAATAGCACCTTAAAGACTAACTAAATTTGTGGCAGATCATGAGCTTTTGTGAGGCAATGCTCACTTCTGGTATCCAAAGCAGTAAAGTCACCAAAATCATACCCCACTTCTAATTTTGTTAAGTCTTTAAGGTGCTATTGGACTCCTAGATTCAGGTGGATAGCCATGTTGGTCTGGAGTAGCAAAACAAAATTTGAGTCCAATGTATGCACAAAAAAGTTCACACCTGGAATAAGACTCTGGACTTAAAGGTGCCATTGGACTCAAATTTTGTATTGACTGCTAGTTGGGGAGGGATAAATACAAGCACAAATATCCTTTCATTGCAATGCGCCTTTTGGTGAACAGTAAAAATACACTGCAATCAAGGAGAAGGTGCAACTCCCCCAATAAGTAGATGCAGTCTTTCATTTCATAGAAATCAAATAAATAAATAAATAAATAAATAATGGAAGACTGCTGTGTTTATTATTTGTTATTAACCATGGGAACTAAATGGAATCTTGACCTAAATGGAATCTTGACCCACTAGGCCTCAAAATATCAGGCACTGGGACAAACCACAGGATACGGACACCACCAGACAGCACCTGTGAGCTTCCGTTGACACCCTGACTGGTCTATGATTTTTTATGAACTCGTCAGACTTTGACCCAGGAAGCCAACTGTTCTTCACCTAGCAATGCATTCGCCCTCCGCTGGCTTCCGAAAATAATGAGGTTCTTTATTTATTTGTAATTTATATCCCTTGACTAAGTCAGCTTGAGGCGGCTTACAACAGTAAAAACATAGCCCATAAAATTCCATAAAAGCATTAAAAATACAGTTCCATACATATTCTCATATTATGAAATCGCTTAAGATTCACAGGCATGCTTACTAATTTTGTTAAAGGGCAACCAACAGCAGGAGAGAATTAATCTAAACCAGACACCCATCGAGCCTTTCAGACTCTGAAACTCCTTTGCAAGGCCTTTAGTCAAGATCCAAGTATGCTGAGAGGAAGCAGATTCTCGTGTCCAGGATGCTGGGATGTAGATGCAAAACTTGGGCTGTGTCATGCATGTCACCTCCTTAGGCTTATGCTTTCAAAGAGACAGGGGAGAGGTAGAACTCCACCTTACCTACCTATGGCACAGTGTGATAAGAGATTCCTAGTAAAAGCTTTCCAATGTAAGTTGGGTTTTTTTTTATTTAAAAGGCTATGGTCCTTATACAAAAATTTAAGCAAAAACAAAAAGAAGACATGATCACTCTCTCATGCCGGAGTTCATTGCCCACTAATGGAAAAGAGACGCCCTTCCCCACCCACCCCCGATTATCACAGTTCAGGCTCTGAGGAGTTTCTTACACAGCAGCCACAGTTATTGGAGGGTGCCTTTTGGGGTGGGGAAATCACAACAGAGAAACAGCACTAACCTGGAATCACAGCCAATCCATACTTGGCCTGGTCTGCTATCCAAGTCACTGCTCTGGCACCTTTGCCTCACCCAAGCCAGCCAAGGGTAACACCTCCTGGTTCTTCAGTGACACTAATCCACTTACATCAGACTATTTTAGGGCCTGCAACAAAAACACGCAGGTTAGTACAGGAATTCAAGCATGCGGCAGCTCAGAGAATCTATCGGGTATTTTTTGAAGAGGCCTTCAGGCCGATGCAGCAATCTAGCTCCTTTTAAGCAGAATCTCTCCAATGGAACCTTGGAGGACTTAGAAAAGCAATCAAGGATGTGCTCAGTTCACTAATTAGTGGCCCGTCCTGTCATCCCAGTCGCATTACGGGAGGACAATTCTGTTTACGCATTCTGATTCAGAAGTAAAATGGCCCAGATTCTTCTGGCCTGACATAAGCAGGGCAGAACTAAGAAATGCTGCAAATTCAGCACATTACTCTGCCATTTCTAACATGGTTTTGCTACACAGCAGGGACTGAATATGGCATAAGAGAGACTTACAGACCCTAGGTTTGTTTTCCACACTAATGAAAAGCAAGATTTAGGAATTAATAGCACAGACCAGTTATTGCCTTGTATTGTGTACTATTCCTCAATTACCTGAGGAGTTTTTAAAAAAACTTTGGATTGCAGATCACCAGGAAGCATATTTTCAGAGGCAGACATAGCCATGTCTCCTCTGTCAAGGGAAAACACTAGCTGACCAATCTGGCCTCAAATCATGGGGGTCTATCTGGCTTAACTTACTAGGTCCATGCTAGCAAATACGTCCAACTTATTTCTCCTCAGATATTTATTCCTACTTAAGACTAAGGAGATGCCAGCCATGATAAAAACTTGTGTGGCATACTTTGGTACCCACATTAATAAACAAACAAAAAACATAACCATGTTTAATTTCCTTTCATAAACATCCATCAAATTCAGTCTGAGAGTAGCTGCTGAGAATACATCAATGTGGACACCCTTTCAAGACTGAATAAAGGAAAGTAGAGAATAATAAAGCCTGCTGTGGATTTAGTAGCACAAGACTGTTCATGAGAGTTTTGAGTTTTTATAACAGGGGCCCAAGAAAGGCTTTGCTCTTGTTATTCAGTGAGGAGTCCTTGCTATCTTTCTGAGGAACCTTTCCATTTCAGGGGAATGGAAAGGTTCCTCAGAAAGGGCTGCAAGCAGACTTGAATGCACCAAATAACAGATATGAAGAGAAATCCCCTTCCCAGATATCTTGTAAGAAGCTGTTTCAAAGCTAATACTCAACTCTGGCATTTAAGTAAAGGAAACTTTCCGTATCATTGGCCATCTCCAGATAAAACATTTTCTTGAGTCACCTAGACTTGCCAACTCCAGTTTGGTAAACTTATGAAGGAGATTTGGGGCCAGGGTGTTGTTTGGAGACAGCAAGCAACTTACTGGGGATGAGGTGCCATCATAGGAACCCCATTTCTTTTAGACTCTGTGGTATGCCACTGGGGCCACTGTCTAAAAGGGGGATAGCCACACTGTAGTTCTCCAAGTTGTCCATGGACTACAATCACCATGAGCACCTAATTGCAGTCCATGGACAACTAGAGAGCCACAGTTTGGCCACCCCTGCTCTAAAGGCAACATTCCCGCCAAAGGAATTGGTAGCTGTCATCTGTAAACCAGTGGTAATTCTGGGGGAACTCTGGGTTCCACCCTGAGTCTGGTAACCCTGGTCAAGAAAGGTCAAATACCCAACTACTAGTCCTGGCCAAAATATTATTATGAACTGGTAACACTGTCATAGGGTACATCCGCACTTTCTTAGTCTACCTTTCTTAGTCTACGTTAACTTTTGCACGTATGATACAAAGGAGGACGCATCAAATTATGAATGGGTGGACAGGAAGTGTTTGGCATCCATACTTGGCTGTTGTGGCCCTTTCTCGCACACCCAAGGAAATGCTGATCGCCACTTTGGGCTCAGGAGGCAAATTTCCTCCTGGCTAGGAATTCTGTTGTTGTTGTTTTTTTTTAGGGGGGGGGCACAATCTGAACATTAAACTGGGGTCACTGTGAGTGGACAGGCAGTTGTGAACTCCCTGCATTGCCCAGGGGGGTGGACTAGATGACCCTGCAGCCCTTTCTAACCCCATGATTCTAAGGGCCGGTCCCTTAAGAACACGAGGGCCCATGTTAAGGGAGGAAGGCGTGATTCAGGAAAAGTTAAGCATCCATCACCGCAAAGAAAGCCCCTGCGTCCCCCTAATGGGGACCAGATTGGAATAAATAGCATGCTGCATCCCCCAGGCTGTTTCCCTGCGCGGCCACTGGCTGGAGGATAAATGCAGGCAGGATCCCGCCGTTCCCCCCGCCGTGAAGAGAGCCGCAGTTTCCAGGGTCGAGCGGGACGGCCGCGTCCTGAGAGACAAAGGAAGTCCTCCTGCAGGAGAGGGGCTCGGGGCAGGGCCGAGCGTGGCCGGGACTCCCGCCGGGGCTGCCCTTGCGGAGAAGAGGAGGCGAGGGGGGGGGATGGGGAGCTCGAGACCAACGCTTGGCGGGGGGAGGGGGAGCCGGGATCCCGCCCCTCCCCCCACTCTCCTCCCCCTCCCCCCGCCACGCCACGCCGGCCTTCCCTCACGGAGGGGGGGCGGCCCGGGCCCCATTGTCCCGCCTCAGCGCCCTCCTTCGTCCCGGCCCGGCGTCGAGGCCTAGGCCCGGCTTCCCCGCTCGCTCTCCCGCCCGGGCCTGGCGTTCCCGCCTCGGCTCCCCGCCAGGTACCTGCTCCGGCCGGGGCGACGGAGAGGGGTGTCAGTGCCGTAGCCCGCTGCCTCCCGCCGCCGCCATCTTAACAGCAGCCCCCCGAGCCTCAGCCCCGGCCAAGTCGCGCGAGAACTCACCGCCGGGTAGAGCCGGGCGAAGAAGAGACGCGATAACTGAGAGGGAAGCGCCAGAGCCGCCGAGGAGGAGGGCGAAGCTAATGATGGCGGAAAGTCGGGTCTCGCGAGAGAAGGGTTTGATCCCGCGATAGCGAGACTAGCGGGAACTCTCGCGAGATTTGAAGGACGCTCGCCGCTTGAGGGGATTTTTTTGTTTTTTTGCCCCCTCGTTGGGAGGCCGGAGGGTGAAAAAATCGAGAAGGGACGGGGCGAAGCGGGAGGCCTCGCGACTGCGAGAAAATTGATTTTTTTCTCAAATCGCGTCTCGCGAGAACCTGCCACGGGACCCCCCGCCCTCCCTCTCGATCGTGCGAGAATTAGCGCAGCCAAGACACGCGAGAGTTTAGGGTCCTGGCGGGGGACACCTTCTCCGTCGCTTAGCGCCGCCCTCACGAGGTGGAGAAGGCCGCCATCGACGCGGGGAGGGCTACGCTTGGGATAAGACCAATGCCTCCGTTGAGGGACCCTGAGGGAAAAGGCGAGGCTTCTGGGAACCAGCTCCCGCGAGAGTTTGCCAGTCAAAGGGCTGAGGGGGGTCTCGCGAGAGCGCCGGTGATGACGTCAGGCGGAAATGACAGTCGTTTCGCCTGCAGGGGAAACGAAAGAGCGGCGCGTGTTGTCTGGCCGCGAAACATCGCGCGATCTGGGAAGGCCAGCCTCGAGAATAAAACAAAGGGAGGGGGGAAGTGGCCGGCTGATGTAATCGCGCGGGAATTCGCCTGAATTCTCGCGTGATTATTGCTATGGGCCAATGTAGGTGTTGAACCAGGTGGTTAAGGAGGCTTTTTATGGAAGGATGCCTGGAAATTCCGTTGCCAATCTCCAGGTGGTGCCTGTAGGTCACCTGCGATTGCAGATATCCTGTTTCCTGTCTGTCACTAGCCAGGGCTGCCAACATTTGAACAGGGTGTTTGGAAGCGCCTGGTTATTCAGAGGTGGACTTAGGGGATGGGAGTGATCTCAGCAGGATGTAGTGCCATAAAGTTCCTAGGGAATTGATCTTTGTAGACTGTAGAGCGCTTGTAACTCCTGGAGATCTCCAGGTTAGACCTGGAGGATGGCATGTTTCCAAGCTGGACTTAGGGGCTGGCAATGTGCCTTGGGTGTTTTTAAGCAGAGGCTAGATAAGTCATCTGACAGAAATGCGGATTTTATTAACTTAGGCAGATGGTGGGCAGGAAGGGATGTTCCAGTGTTTGTCTCTTGGGGCCCTTCCTTGCATACCCAGGGAATTGCTGATTGCCACTGTGGGATGGTAGGTAAATTCCAGGCCAGGCTGGATTGTGGAGAGGAGATCACTCAAACATAAAATTTGGGTCACTGTGGGTGGGCAGGTAGTTCCTGCATTGTGCAGAGGGGCGGATTAGATGACCATAGAGATCCCTTCCAACTCTATGATTCTATGAACCTCTGGGAGTAACTGCTCACTTCATCAGATACAAAAAAAGTTTAATCTCTGCATATTAATTTTACCTTTACAGTAAATAAGTTTATTATTGCAGCCTTATGCCATAACAACCAAGATGACAAAAGCAGAAGAGGAAGAGTTGGTTTTTATACACCATTTTTCTCTACCGTGAGTCTCAAATTGGCTTCCAATCGCCTTCCTCTCCCCACAACAGACACTCTGAGAGGGAGGTGAGGCTGAGGAGGCTGAGTGGGCCCTGATATTACGGCTTGGCCAGAACAGCTCTGTCAGGGCCATGGCAAGCCCAAGGTCACTCAGCTGGCTGCATGTGGAGGGGGAGCTGGGAATCAAGATTCGAAGTCCGCACTCCTAACCACGACACCGTGCTGGCTGTCAGTTAAATTAGAGTAAGTGTGTTAACAAACAATTAAAATAAATATGACTTAAACATGGAAGCTTAATATAAAAAGATTATTTTTAAAGATCAGAAAATAACAAACTTGTACAATAAACGTCCCCCCTTCAAGGATCGCTGCCTTGTTGTGGCAAGGAAGGCCGAGCGTCAAAGAATTGAGGCTTTTGAACTCTGGTGCTGGAGAAGACTCTTGCGAGTCCCTTGGACTGCAAGGCGAACAAACCGGTCAGTCCTAGAGGAGATCAACCCTGACTGCTCTTTAGAAGGCCAGATCCTGAAGATGAAACTCAAATACTTTGGCCGCCTCATGAGAAGGAAGGACTCCCTGGAGAAGAGCCTAATGCTGGGAGCGATCGAGGGCAAAAGAAGAAGGGGACGACAGAGAAAGAAGTGGCTGGATGGAGTCACTGAAGCAGTAGGTGCAAACTTAAATGGACTCCGGGGAATGGTAGAGGACAGGAAGGCCTGGAGGATCATTGTCCATGGGGTCGCGATGGGTCAGACACGACTTTGACCCTAACAACAATAACAATGTTCCATGTAATTTTGTGCAAGGTTCCATGCCGCCCACAGCCGTAGGGAAAGGGCAGTATAAAAATCCAAATAAATAAATAAATAAATAAAATTCAAGGTTGTGACGCTTACCTTTGCCCCTTCTACTGGGTGTCAAAAATACCACACTCCTTGCTCAAAGGGCTGCCATAGAATGGCGGCATGAAATGGCATAGGGTTGCCAGCTTCTAGGTGAGGTCTGGAGAACTTCCAGAATTATAGCTTATATCCAAACTACAGAGTTCAGTTCACCTGGAGAAGAATAGCTGCTTGGGAGGGTGTACTCTATGGTACTCTGTCCCACTGAGGTCCCTGCCCTCAAAGGCTCCACCCCCAAATCTCCAGGAGTTTCCCAAAAATTGATCTGATCCTGGGCCGGAGGGGGAGCAACTACAGTAAAAGGCCCTGGCCTATCTGAAGCCCCACTTACCTGTAGGGTAAATATACTTCCAAGTATGAATATGAGGTTACAGATTTATATCTACGAATCAAGGGCATCTCTTCATTAAAAACCTGTTTCCTGTTTTTAAAAAAATACAAAAGAGCTCACTGTTTTGATGCAATTCCACTGCTTTGGTCAGCAGGGGGCACCAGACTCCAGAAAGTCAGAACCGAATTTGCAAATTCTTGAACCGGTTTCTAGGGTGAGTTTGGTCTTGATGGGATCTGTTTCTTTTATCTGAAACAATGGAGTTCAAGGTGGCTTAAAATGTAAATAAAAAACATAATGCAGAGTACAGATGGCTTCTGGTGGGTCACCATGTTGGTCTGAATTAGTAGGGTCAGAGCCCAGAGGCACCTTGAAGACCAGCAAAGTTTAATTTTGGGGATCAACTTTCGTTTGCATGGAGCTCGACACAAAATTTAAAACCACAGTTTAAGACTCACTTGAGTCGAACGCAATCCTAAATAAAACCATCTTCCAATGCTTGCTAATCTGCCTCTAATCTGAAGAATCAGGTTTAATTCCCCACTCCTCCTCCAGGTGCAGCCAGCTGGGTGACCTTGGACTAGTCACTGGTCTCTTGCAGAGCAGTTGAGTCAGAGCACTCTCAGCCCCACCTTTCTCACAGGGTGTCTGTTGTGCAGAGAGGAAGGGGAAGGTGTTTGGAAGTCGCTTCGGGACTATCTCAGGTAGGGACAAGCACTTCTTCCAAAGAACCAAAATTAGGGTACAAGGGTGCACCTCCCTGGGAAGTTATTCCATGTTAGCAGCTACAGCAACTGAGAGGTCCTCCCTAAGGGAGAGGCAGTGTTGCACATCTTGTATTTGTGAGTGTCTTGTATTGTCCAGGGGGTTGGGCTAGATGACCCTGGAGGTCCCTGCCAACTCTTATGATTCTGATTCTATGACTCCTCACCTAGCCATTTCACGATTAGGTCAGATTCACTTCGAATCCCACTGGGTTTATCTGTCAACAGTTGGGTGTGGCCCACCCCCACCGTGAATGGATTGATTGCTCCTTTTGATTGGCTCTTGTTTTCAACGGTAATCTCTCCCTTTCTGCTTTGGTCACCTTCTGAGAAGACTGGAAAAGACAACACATTGGATGTAGTGGGAAAAGAGGGAGAGCCAATATGAGATGCACTGACTGAAGGAAAGAAGCAGGAAGAAGGATAACAATAGGAAGAAGGTTGTGCATTCATCGGGTCGCCGTAAATCGGAACCTGATGGCACTTAAGAAGAACGTCTCTCTTCACTCTACCTCTGGGCACGATGGATCTTGTCCTTCCCAGCTTGGTGTGGTGACTACTTATCTGGCTGGGATTGATTCTGCGCTCCCCCACATGCAGCCAGCTGGGTGACCTTGGGCTCCCCACGGCACTGAGAAAGCTATTCTGACCGAGCAGTGATATCAAGGCTCTCTCAACCACTCTGACACTCTCCTCCCTCACAGGGTGTCTGTTGTGGGGAGAGGAAAGGGAAGGTGAATGTAAGCCGCGTTGAGACTCCTTTGGGTAGCGAAAAGCGGCATATAAGAACCAACTCTTTTTTCCCCCCAGCTCTTTCCTAGACCAAAGCTTGTGGCCCCTCCACCTTTAAGAGACCTGGGGCCTGGAGCTCCACCTCCCTCTCCCCGCAAGCCCCACCCTTCAATGTTAACCTGCCAGTCATCTATAAATTGGGGCCCTGCTGGGCCCTCTAGCCAACCTGCTTGTGGAGCCAAGATGGGCATCTTAGTAACGTTGCTCTTGATCACATCTTCCTGGCCCAGGCTGTGGTCTCTGGTCGCTCCAGACCTTGGGGTGGTGTCGGAAGGGCGGACCCGTTTGCAAAGGGCCCGTGAGCTGGCTCGACACCCCCGCTATGGTCTGTGCTGGACGGAGGCCTTGGGGCAGCTGGAGGGGGGGTGCAAGGAGCTGGGTGAGGAGCAGCAGAGCCGGATCGCGCTGGCGTTTGCGCATTGCCACCTCCAAAGGTAAGCCTTGAGGGGACGGGGGGGTGAAAACAGGCCTGGGCGTCTCTTCTCTTGGGGTTCAGGTGAGCAGCCATTTTGGTTGGAAGCAGTGGAGCCAGTCCAGCAGCACCTTTAAGATCATCCTAGGATAGGAGCTTTGTTGGTCTGAATGGGGCCACTGGACATGAATTCGGTTCTTCTTGGCTTGTGAGTCTCCAGGCAGCAATTGGAGATCTCCCAGAACTGCAACATGTCCAGGTTACCCAAATGGATTCCCCTGGTTGTACCCCAAGAGCTCCAGAAATTCCCCAGGACAGAGTTTGTGTGATCCTGCCCTAAAAATTAGGCTCAGTGACTCCAGGTTGGAAAATTCCTGGAGATTTCGAAGGGGAGCCTGGGGTTGGAGGAGGGAGGGACCTGACCAAGGGGCAAACAGGGTCTGGGGCAGTGATGCTCTGTCTTCTCGGTGTTTGGAGGGCCATTGTGGGAGGGCTTCTGGAGTTCTGGCCACACTGGTGGACCTCCTAGCAGCACCAAGATTTTAGCCACTGTATAACACAGAGGGTTGGACTAGATGGGCCATTAACCCGATCCAATGTGACTTCTCTTAGGGACAGTGATGCTCCGTATTCTGGGTGTTTGGGGGGCTACTGTGGGAGGGCTGTTGGAGTTCTGCCCTTGCTGGAGAACCTCCTGATGGCTCCTTGGTTTTAGCCACTGATTGTTGGGCTGGATGGGCCATTGGCCTGACCCAACATGGCTTCTCCTATGCTCTTGGGTCTTCCGTAGTGATGCTCTGTATTGTTAGTGCTTGGGGGGGGGGACAGAGGGAGGACTTCTGGAATTCTGGCCCTGCTGGTGGACCTCCTGAGGGCCCCTGGGTTTGGGCCACTGTGTGACACAGAGCAATGGACTGCAAGGGCCAACATGGCTCCTCTTATGTTCTTATTTTCTTAGCTGTGCGCTGCCTCAAGAAAGCTCTAGAACGGCAGCATACGCATTCTCCAAATAAGGAGCTAGACAGGAATTTCCGGGCACCGATTCAAGGGCTTTGTTCCCTCATTTGCTAGAGGCTTCTGAGATGCATTTCTACTGTTATGGCTTGGATCCAACATGGCCTCTCTTACGTTCGTATGCATGGATTCTTCTCCTGGACAGGTCTGGCAAGGTTTTCCCGCCGTGCGCCCCTGCCAGCTCAATCCGGGACTGCACACAGGACATGGACTCCGTGGCCTTTGGCGTCTACACAGAGTTCTTCACCCACGCTCACAGCATCTGCTACTTCCTGCAGAACGAGGCCTGGCAGCAACGAGCCCAAAAGACCGTCCTCAGGTCAGGGGACCCAGACCGTCTTCCTCTGGATGGCAGCTGCCGTTCCCTGGTACCCCACGGAGGAAAGGACACAGGGTCGTCTGGGAGAAATCAAAGGCGTCTTGGGGGTGGCCAAACCGTGGCTCTCCAGATGTCCATGGACTACAATTCCCATGAGCCCACTGTGGCTCTCCGGATGTCCATGGTCTACAATTCCCATGAGTCCACTGTGGCTCTTCAGATGTCCATGGTCTACAATTCCCATGAGCCCACTGTGGCTCTCCAGATGTCCATGGTCTACAATTCGCATGAGCCCACTGTGGCTCTCCAGATGTCCATGGACTACAATTCCCATGAGCCCACTGTGGCTCTCCAGATGTCCATGGACTACAATTCCCATGAGTCCACTGTGGCTCTTCAGATGTCCATGGTCTACAATTCCCATGAGCCCACTGTGGCTCTCCAGATGTCCATGGTCTACAATTCCCATGAGCCCACTGTGGCTCTCCAGATGTCCATGGACTACAATTCCCATGAGCCCACTGTGGCTCTCCAGATCTCCATGGACTACAATTCCCATGAGCCCACTGTGGCTTTCCAGATCTCCATGGACTACTATTCCCATGAGCCCACTGTGGCTCTCCAGATGTCCATGGATTATAATTCCCATGAGCCCACTGTGGCTTTCCAGATCTCCATGGACTACAATTCCCATGAGCCCACTGTGGCTCTCCAGATCTCCATGGACTACAATTCCCATGAGCCCACTGTGGCTCTCCAGATGTCCATGGATTATAATTCCCATGAGCCCACTGTGGCTCTCCAGATGTCCATGGATTATAATTCCCATGAGCCCACTGTGACTCTCCAGATGTCCATGGATTATAATTCCCATGAGCCCACTGTGGCTTTCCAGATCTCCATGGCCTACAGTTCCTTTGAGGCCACTGTGGCTCTTCAACATGATGCAAACATGTCCCACCAATACCTTTCCTGGGGCTTGTCAAGTATTTCTTGCAAGTGGGAAGGATAGTTAAAGGTTTTTTCCAGCTGGGCTTCTAATTGACCATTGGAGATTCAGATTGGTTGTGCCATTTTTCAAATATGTTTGCTTGGGTAGCAGCTGCCTCCACAGCACCAGGATCGTCACTGTGTGACTGAAGATAACTCCAGCAGCCATTTTGTGACTGGCCTCACCTCTAGCGGTGGCCATTTTGTGGTTGTTTCTGTGTCAGAATGCCAGAGGCGGCCACGGACTCAGAAAAGTTGGGAACCTCTGTACGAGATAATCAACTACCAATAGGTTTCATTCCCCTCTCCTCCACATGCAGCCAGCCGGGTGACCTTGGGCTAGTCACAATCCGGATAGAGCAGTTCTGTCAGATCAATCTCAGCCTCACCTAACTAACAGGATGTCTGTTGTGGAGAGAGGAAGGGAAGGCGATTGGAAGCCGCTTTAAGACTCCTGGTAGTGAAAAGTGGGGTATAGAAACCAATTTTTCTTCTTCTACATGGCTTTTCTTCAATTGGCCACAAATGAAGTCTAAATAGTGGTAATTCACAAAGGAATTGCAGCCAGGAAAGGGGCCAGAAAAAAGGGTGCTAATTCTCAGTATGCCGGTTTGGCACCTCTGGGTTGGGAAATACCTGGATGTTTTGGGGGGCAGATTCTGGGGAAGGTGAGGTTTGGGTTGCGGAGGGACCTCAGCAGGGTATAATGCCATAGGGCAGGGGTGGCCAAATGGGCTCTCCAGCTGTCCATGGACTACAAATCCCACGAGCCCCTGCCAGCAGGGGCTCATGGGATTTGTAGTCCATGGACAGCTGGAGAGCCACAGTTTGGCCACCCCTGCAGTAGAGACTGCTCTCCAAAGCAACCATTTTCTCCAGGTGAAATTATCTTGTTCTTCTGGAGATCGATTATAATAGCAGGCTATCTTCAGGTGTCACCAAATGAAAGAATCCCATGAAATGGACCAGAGCCAATAGAATAACTATGTAATATGGTCTGTACATAACTTCAATATATAAAATTTGCTTGGAGAGTCTTCTTCAGATCTTCCGTGTCCTGAAAGAAGGGGATCCCATGTCATCTACTATGAGGATCTGAAGTTGCTGTTGATGTTATTTCATGCAAAGGTTTGACCTTGGTGGGGGAAAAAATTGCCCTGAGGAAGACCCAAAACATCAGCAGTTTATTTTCCATTAGAAACATTCTCCACGCAGATTCTCCAAAAAGACTCCTCAAGCAAATTATATACATTGAAGTTGTATATAGATTTTATTTCATAGTTATCATATTGAGTCTGGTCCATTACACAAGGTTCTCTTTAGCGTATGATATTCAAATCACGTAGCATTGGTTTTTACACCCTTCTTTTCTCTACCTTAAGGCACCTCAGAGCGGTTTATAATCACCTTCCCCTTCCCACAACAGACACCCTGTGAGGCAGGTGTGGCTAAGAGAGGCTGCTCTATAAGAACAGCTCTAAAAGGACTGTGACTGGCCCAAGGTCACCCAGCTGGCTGCATGCAGAGGAGTGAGGAATCAAATCCAGCTCACCAGATTAGAAATTGAAGCTGACACTTTTAAACAACAGTATGGTGTAGTACTTAATCTCCAGTTGCCGCCTGGAGGTTGGCAAACGCTCTCCTATCAGTATGGACAAATGCTTCCCTGTTGGTATTGCTTTGGCGCTCCCCGGTTAAGGTTAGCTGCTGGGAACAGCAGCACCCAAGCCCAAAGTAGGGCGCTTATTCCAGGGGGGGGGGAGGGAGTGGGCTGCCGACAAGGAGCATTCCAGCTTTCCCCTAAACAAACTAGCTTCAAGGTGACAGGCCCCTCTAATTCGGGAAGCGCGGCCCATCAGATCTGCTTCTCCTTGTCACGGGAGGGCTGAGACTCAGCGGAAATCTGGAACAGACAGCTCTATGCAGGGGAAAAGCTTAGTGGTGCGGATTTTCGCCTTGGGGGATAATTAGAGCTCATCACTCATCACTCTGGCTCACTGGCAGGTATTGCATGTAAAATCCCCTGTCTTCTCCTCCTTTTAACTGGAAGGCCAAAGAAGCAAGGAGGAAGGAGGCCTCTTCACGGGAGGGTTGCCAGATCCTGGTTGGGGAAGCACCTGGAGGTTTTTGGATGGAGGCTGGGGAGGACAAGGACTTCAGAGGGGTCCAAGGCCCAGTGGAAACCTCCCAAGCAGCCCTTTCCTTTAGGGGAACTGATCTCTGCAGTCTGGAGAGGAGCTGGAATTCCAGGGGATCCCCAGGCCCCACCTGGAGGCTGGCATCCCTGACCCTCAGTGGGGTCCAAGGCCACAGTCCCCCCTCCCAAGCAGCCCTTTCCTCCAGGGGAACTGAGCTCTGCAGTCTGGAGAGGAGCTGGAATTCCAGGGGATCCCCAGGCCCCACCTGGAGCCTGGCATCCCTGACCCTCAGTGGGGTCCAAGGCCACAGTCCCCCCTCCCAAGCAGCCCTTTCCTCCAGGGGAACTGATCTCTGCAGTCTGGAGAGGAGCTGGAATTCCAGGGGATCCCCAGGCCCCACCTGGAGGCTGGCATCCCTGACCCTCAGAGGGGTCCAAGGCCACAGAGTCCCCCCTCCCAAGCAGCCCTTTCCTCCAGGGGAACTGATCTCTGCAGTCTGGAGAGGAGCTGGAATTCCAGGGGATCCCCAGGCCCCACCTGGAGGCTGGCATCCCCAGCTGACGTCCTGCCTGTACATGCCAACATTGGGGAGGGACCATCTTCTTGACATGCAGTATGTCCCGGGCTCAATTCCCAGCAACCCCAGTTGAAAGCCCCCCTCCAAAAAAAAAAAGCAATTTGTTTTAGCAGTTTCTTAAAATTTTTCCAAAGGTGTGATGGGGAAGCAAGGAGCTGGCAGCAGGGAAAGATGTCGAATGGCCCAGAGCAGAGAGCAGGCATGGCTAACAGCAGCATCCTCTCATCTGGAGAACTGGGTCTGATTCCCCACGCCTCCTCCACATGCAGCCAGCTGTATGACCATGGGCCAGTCATGGTTCTCTTAGAGCTGTTCTCCCAGAGCAGTTCTCTCAGAGCTCTCTCAGCCCCACCTAACTCACAGGGTTGTCTGTTGCAAGGAGAGGAAGGCTAGGTGATTGTAAACCGCTTTGTGACAACTATGGGTAGTAAAAAGTGGGGTGCAAAAAAGATAGCCCTAGTTCCATTTTATGCTCATTGGAGCAACACGGAAGCAGGTGGCTTCAGCCGTGCTCAGTCCAGAGCGATCACAGCCTTCCTCTCCTCTTACCAGGCTGACATCTGCCTCAGAGGACGTGGCCCGCCAGCTGGAGTCCACCCACCAGCTTGCGGAGGAGGCCGCCCGGGCGCAGGAGGCCGCCTTGCGCTCCCAGGAACGGATCCTGCAAGATGGAGAACTGTTGCGGCAGACACTGCAGGAATCCTCCCAAGGTATCCCACGGCCCCGGTTGAGGACGGGCGAGGAGCAGAGCCGCAAGGGGTGTGGCTGTGTGCCAGATGCCTCCCAGACACAACTCACCTCTCTTTTCCCATAGATGTAGAGGGGAGAAACCGCCACCCATGGACAGGTTGAGCGCTTGTGTCTGCATACCAGAATGGGCCTGTGGCTCAGTGGTAGAGCAATATCTGGGCAGATGGAAGGTCCCAGGGTCAATCCCCAGCATCTCCAGCGTGACAGAAGGTGGTTTGAAAGACCTCCGCCTGAGACCCTGGAGAGTTACTGCCAGTTGGAGCAAATACTGACTTCGACGGACCAAAAGGGTCTGATTGAGTATGAGGCAGCTTGAAAGGGCAGGGTCATTGGCTCAGCGGTAGAGCATCTCCTGGATGCACTGAATGTCCCAGGTTCAGTACCCGGCATCTACAGCTAAAAGGACCAGGTAGCAAGCAATGGGAAAGAGAGAACCTGGAGAGACACTGCCAGTCTGCATAGACCATGCTATTGACCCTTAAATACTTTTTGGGCTTCAAAGAACCCTGGAACCAGGCTGGAAATGGTGTCAGCTGGCCACACCTACCTGCCATGCCCAAGGAGGACTTGGGGAGGAGAGATGAGCTGTCACCTCTCAGGGGGAGCAGGTGAAGTTCTGCCAAGAGATATGTTCTCTTGACAGGTATCCGTCAAGCCTTCCACGACTTGCAAGATTCAGCAGTCGAGCAGCGGGTGGTGTTTGCCGAAATCTTCAACCACGTGGCGTTCCTGCACCACTTTGTGGTGGGGAAGTCCAATGCCGTCTACTCCATCCTCTTCCACTTTGTGAGCTTGGCGGTTGTCCTTGCTCTGACCTCCAGCCAACGAACCTCAGGAGCACGGTGAGAAATCAGGCGTGGGACATGTTAGCTAAAACTGATTGTGGTGAAATTTTGGGTTCAGGACGGGACTTGAGGAATCCCAGGTGCCGGGTTGCCATGGCTCCCAGGAATTTCATTGTGTTGCTTAATGTTTTTAGCGATGGTGTCATTTAAACATCTCATTGATCTTCAGTAGAGGACAAAACTTGTCATTCTACGTTAGAATGTGTTTTGCTGTAGGACATAAAAATACATGTCGGTGAAGTTCTTGTCACCGCTTATTTATATGTTAAATTCATTACCATTTAGCGGCAGCTGATGCATTCCTTTCTTAGTCATTTTCACCCTGCCGTAATAATTTGAGTTTTCTAAATGAATAATAATAATAATAAAAGTTGGTTCTTCTATGCCGCTTTTCTCTACCCGAAGGAGGCTCAAAGCGGCTTACAGTCTCCTTCCCTTTCCTCTCCCCACAACAGACACCCTGTGAGGTGGGTGAGGCTGAGAGAGCCCTGATATTTCTGCTCAGTCAGACCATCTTTCTCAGTGCTGTGGTGAGCCCAAGGTCACCCAGCTGGTTGCATGTGGGGGAGTGCAGAATTGAACCCGGCATGCCATATTAGAAGTCTACACTCATCACCATGACACCAAAATATCATGGGAAATTTAGGGTGGTTTGGTCAGGGTTAGAGGGCAGTTTTCTGTTGTGGGATGACAAACAAGCTTAGCCCTTTTTAGACACAATGATAGTTTTATCATAGCTTGAATACATTTGTGATGGATACAGATTACGGGTTTGTGGTAGTAACTAAAATACAAAATCCCAAAAGGCTGAAAATTAACCTGGCTCTGAAATTTTGGAGCTGGCTCGTAGGGCCAAAGAAAATTCGTCCAAGCGTCCTTTGGGGTATAGCGTGGTGCTTGCAGCCACAAAACGTGTGTTACAAAATGGCTTCCCTTAACATTCTTAGGATGCCATTCTTCTCTCTGCAAACCATGGCCGTATCAGAAACTCTCCCTTCCCACTATTTGTCCTTCTTCCTCCCCATCAACAGATTCATCTTGCTGGTTTTGGTAGGAGTCAGCATTTATCTGGAAAGCGTCATCTGCAGCTTTCTGGTGAATAACTTGGATGGCGGCCACGATGTGACGGTAGGACCTCAGGTTGCAAAAATGAGGAGGCAGTAGGTTCATTTTCAGGAACATGCTGCACTCGGAGTGAAGCTCTGGTGCCGTCTAGGTGTTGTCGGGTTCCTTGATTAGGACCGAAGGCCTCTGTTTTACCCTGTGGCACTGCTGTGTCAGCTGTGCCCTTGTCAAGAGAAGGCGTTTGCACAGAGATAGGTTTCTTGTAGGGGGGAGGGACTGTGCCGGGAAGAGAGAAGCTGAACCGAGTGGTTTGGTCAAAACCTAAAGCAGGGCTCCCCCAACCTTTCCAACCCTAAGGGAACCTTTGGAATTCTGACACTGGTTGGTGGGCCCAGCTACAAAATGGCTGCCAGAGGAGGCAGAGCCAAACAGAAAATGGCTGCCACATAAGGTGGCTGCCACACAGAGGAATGCCAAGCGTCAGACCAGAGGTTCCCAATGTGGTGTCCACCAATACATTTCCTGCTAAGCATTTTTAGAAAGAGGGTGAGGCCAGATGGGACTCTTTCCCAGCAGGGCTTCTGATTGGCCAACAGAGATCCGATTGGCCGAGCGACTGAAATAATGTCTGTGTCTGCTACTACTCCAATCTTAGTTTTATTTTCTCCTTTACTCTTCTTTCCCAATGTGTTTTTTTTTTAAATTTAGTCCTGCTTTGCAATTTGGGCTTCTTCTATGTGGTTTTGCCTCCTGTGGCGGCCATTTTGTGGTTGGCTCTGCCTCCCATGGCAGCCATTTTTTGGCTGCGCCCTCCACCCCACTTCAGAATTCCGAAGGTGCTCATGGGTCTCTCCGCTTTGCACTGATTGGTGTTCCTCTGTCTTAGGAGAGCCTCTCCTTCTGGGTAGGTTTGTCTCGCTGGGGCTTCGCTGCTCTGAGCTTGGCCATCGTGGTTTACTTCGTCTGGTCCTACAAGGATCCCGTCAGGCAGAGCCGGGAGGTGCTGGCAAACCTCCAGGAGACCCAGGTGGAGTTCCGGCGGCTCCTACAAGAAACAGGTGAGGGAGGAAGGGGCCGTCTGCTCTGGGGGCTCTGTGCAAAAGGCGGTAGAGGTAGAGAATTAACCAGAACATTGGAAGCTGGGGGGGAAAGCCTTTGAAAAAAAATAGCCTCTGTTTAAACATTTCCAAAGATGGAGACAGAATTTGTAGGGTTGCCAACCACCAGCTGAAGCCTGGAGAACCCCCCGGGCTCAGGCCTCTTGAGCAGCAGGAGGAGGAAAGAGCTCACCTCTCAGGTATTGCTGGGTCCCAGGTATTCATTCTGTGAGTCCTCCAGTCCTTACATTCCAAACTATTAGGGTTGCCATCTCTGCGTTGGAAGATCACTGGAGATTTGAGAGTGGGTCCCGGAAAAAGATGGAAGTTTGGGGAAATAGGGCCCCAGATTTCCCCCCCCCAAAAAAAAAAGCCAGCCTTTACTCTGTAGCCTGCAAATTCATTGAGATGTCGGGGTTCTCCAGGCTTTACCTGGTGGTTGGCAACCCTACATATTAAAATAATTAACATGTTTTACATTATTTTATTGTACAGCTCAACTTCTGAGTTCCAACCCTACAAATTCTCCATCTTTGGAAATGTTTAAACATTTCCATCTTTGGAAATGTTTCCCGCACTGAGAGGCTGCGCTCCCCCACATGCAGCCAGCTGGGTGACCTTGGGCTCGCCACGGCACTGATAAAACTGTTCTGACCGGGCAGGGATATCAGGGCTCTCTCAGCCTCACCCACCCCACAGGGTGTCTGTTGTGGGGAGAGGAAAGGAAAGGCAATTGGAAGCCACTTGGAGACTCCCTCAGGTAGAGAAAATCAGCATATAAGAACCAACTCTTCTTCTTCTTCTTCTAAACAGAGGTTGGGTAGCCATCTGACAGAGAAGCTGATTCTGTGAAAGTTCAAGGGGGTGGCAGGTGACAGTAGATGAGTGATAGGGATGTGAGTGTCCTGCACAGTTCAGGGGGTTGGACTAGATGACCCAGGAGGGCCCTTCCAACTCTGTTATTCTATGATTCTAAATGAAATCTGAGCTCCATCCTCCTCTTAAAACTCCAGACAAGCCATCCCAAAAAGGTCCTGGCTTGCAGCCCTCCTGTAGATTATGCTGCGAGACTCCTCATCGGTTTTGCTACCTGTGTGCCATTTCGTTTTCCAGAGAGGCTGCTGGTCGAGAGAGATCTGCTGTTTCATGGCTCTGGACTCAGTGCCAGCAATGAGATGTCCTTTGACTCAGGAGTGTCAGAGCAGCCATCTAGTTCGGAGTACAGGGCTGAGGTGACCGAAGTCCAGGTTGAAAAGCACCAAGGTGAGTGTGTGGGCATTGGCTTGGACAGGTGGGATAAGGTACTGGAGAGAACTGGGTTCAAATCTCAACTCAGTAGCCAAGGGCAAGCTACCAAGTCGCCTTGGCCATCACAGGGCTGGACTCATGGCGCCCCCAGAGGTGAGGAGGAGTAATTGCATGGAATCTCAGCCCTCTGCCAGAGATGGGGGATCTGGGTCTCCTCCCTCCCAGCGCCAATCAGCTGGTTGGCAAGGGACTTACCGGCGGCAAAATTAGGCCTGGGCCCGTCGCCAGCAACATGGTGGCATCACTTCCACCACGTGCTGGAACTGACGTCACTGATTGATCATTGGGGATCTCATTGGCTGTAGATTTTTTTTGGCAGCAGCTGCCACCACTGCACAAGTGGCTTCACTGTGTAACGGATGGCAAGATGCAGCAGCCATTTTGTGACCTGCCCCTCCTGAGGCAGCCATCTTGGGGCTTTGCCCACCACAGTGTGCTACAATTTCATATGTGCCCACAGGCTTTAAAAGGCTGGGGATGCCTGCTTAAGGCAATTGGTAAAGACTTACTTGTGTTGTTGACAGTTGAATGGCTGGCTGTCCTTCCCATTGGTGGGCTTTAGCATTCTTGGCCTAGTGAATTCTGTCCAACTTTTCCAAGTCCCAAGGAAAGGAGTGGAGTTCAGGTTGATGCCATCTCTGTCCAAGAGTTTTATTCTTTATGCTCTGCGGTTATTCAATTTGTTGGTTATTCCTGGCCCCAGGGAAGTCCGGCCGGCCTCAACCAGGGCAAGAACCTGGTGGAATGAGCTCCCGGAAGAGCTGCGGCCCTGCGGAGAACTTTCAGCGTTCCGCAGGGCATGCAAAATTGAGCTCTTCCACCAGGTCTATGGTTGAGGCCGGTGTGGCCAAGGGGATCGGCGGGGGGACCCCTTCCAGGAGAGCGGTATGAGTGGCAATTGAAAGTTCCACCTACACCCCTCTTCCCTCCCACCCCTCTATGAGATGTTACTGGGGGGGACTGAGAATAGCGAGGGTATTGTTTTTCTGCTGTATCTTCTTCCTTTGGTTTTTGACTAATGACCTGTGATTTTATGTCTGGGGTTTTAAAGGTAAAGGTATCCCCTGTGAAAGCACCGAGTCATGTCTGACCCTTGGGGTGACGCCCTCTAGCGTTTTCATGGCAGACTCAATACGGGGTGGTTTGCCAGTGCCTTCCCCAGTCATTACCTTTTTACCCCCAACAAGCTGGATACTCATTTTACCAACCTCGGAAGGATGGAAGGCTGAGTCAACCAGCTGCTGGGATCGAACTCCCAGCCTCATGGGCAGAGCTTCAGACAGCATGTCAGCTGCCTTACCACCCTGCGCCACAAGAGGCTCTAATGGGGTTTTATGGGGGTTTTATTCAGACATGTGTAAATCAAATGAATTAATGAATCAATCAATTAAAAAAACATCCCTTCTAGAGTCACTAATGCTCAGAGTATCTCCTCTAGTGGCAACGGTCTGGGCCAGCACCCCCAAGCGGAGAGGACGCTCCCCTTCCCGCACTGCTCGATCCCCGTCCCGCCAGCGCAGTCGGACATGGGGCGTGCGGCCCACTGAACCACTGATGATCCCAATCCCTCTGGAAGGGGTAAGTCAACTGCGTGCAGACCCACAGCCTGAAGGGAACAGGTGCGTGTTGTCAGTGTAAGAACAGGTGTAAAGGCTTCCAAACCATAACAGTGGAAATGTAGCTTAGAAGGCCCTGCTCACAAAACTGATGCAGGAGGGAAGGCTGGAGGTGCTCCTTGAGCAGCACTCCAGAGGCGAACGAGGCTCCGCAGTACATTTGCCTCTGAACTGCTGGTCCCTCAGCTGCACATGCAAATGTTGAGATGATTAGGGTAACCTACCTATTTAGGTATGTCCTTATAATGGGGAGGGTGCCAAGAGATTTTCTTGCTTACGTTGTCCCCCTTTCCGCCACTTCCTGCAAATGCCCTGGGAGTATTTTGCGAGCGGGGGTATAAATATTTTAAGTGGACGAACACGGATATTGGAAGGGGGGGGGGTTGCCCTCCAAAGACAGGCTCCCTCTGTGCCGCATTGGCTTTCTCAGGCCAGGAGGACTGTTGGTTTGCTGCAATGCAGCAAGCCAGGTCCCCTATCAGAAGAGG
This sequence comes from Paroedura picta, assembly GCF_049243985.1. Classification (NCBI taxonomy): domain Eukaryota; kingdom Metazoa; phylum Chordata; class Lepidosauria; order Squamata; family Gekkonidae; genus Paroedura; species Paroedura picta. The sequence goes on along the minus strand of NC_135371.1, from coordinate 171,732,673 downwards.
CATCTTGTGCGCAGCCCGGATTCTTGCAAATAAAAGCCGTTGTGGACAAAAGACGGTTTCTGGTCAGAGCCCAGCATGGCTTCCAGTTCCTCTCTGATGACTTCCTAGTCTTGTACGATACGCCATCCCCTGCCTGCTCCGAGAATCATTTATAAAGCTGAGTGCTTTGCAAAAGTTAAAATTTTGAAGATGTAAATCTAGCTTCCTGACCGGGGGTCCCCAACATGGTGCCCTCCAGCTGTTTCGAGGGGCTTGCCAAGAAAGTGGGGAGACAACGTGGGGCTTTTGACCAGAAAAGCTTTGGAGATCTGATGGGCTTTGCAGAGTTTTGTCCCACCACCAATTCAGATACCTTCACTGTGTAACTGGAGGGAAACTGTGGCAGCCATTTTGTGGCAGACCCAGCCAACTGCATCATACTGCGTCAGAATTCCAGAGGTTCTCATTGGCTGAAAAGGGTTGGGGACTCCGGATGCAAAAAGATAAACTAGAGGTGCGGGGCTTAACTCGGAGTGTCAGTCACAATCAGGATTGGGACCCTTGCTTCAAACAATCCACATCTACATCAAGTGAAGGAGGGAGAGCATCCTTTGGGCATGAAATTGGGGTCCCTGGGTGGGCAGGTAGTTGTGGATTTCCTGCATTATGCAGGGGGATTGGACTAGATGACCCTGTAGGTCCCTTCCATCTCTTACGATTCAAGGAGGAGGAAGTGAAGAGCAGGTTATTTGTGCCCACTTTTGACTACCCAAAGGAGTCTCAAAGCAGCGTACAATTGTTTCCCCGTCCTCTCCCCATAACAGGCACCCTGGGAGGTCAGTGGGATGGAGAGAGCTCTAAGAGAACTGTGACTGGCCCAAGGTCACCTAGCAGACTTCTTAGGGAAGAGTGGGGAATCAAACCTAGCGCTCCAGATTAGAGGCTGCCACTCTTAAGCACAACACCCAGCTGTCTCTCACTGCACCAAGCTGGCTGTATAAAACTGTAACAACAAAACAGTCTGTATATATAGAATCATAGAGTTGGAAGGGGCCACACAGGCCATCTAGTCCAACCCCCTGCTCAACGCAGGATCAGCCCTAAGCATCCTAAAGCATCCAAGAAAAGTGTGCATCCAACCTTTGCTTGAAGACTGCCAGTGAGGGGGAGCTCACCACCTCCTTGGGCAGCCTATTCCACTGCTGAACTACTCTGACTGTGAAGAATTTTTCCCCTGATATCTAGCCTATATCGTTGTACTTGAAGTTTAAACCCATTACTGCATGTCCTTTCCTCTACAGCCAACGGAAACAGCATTCTGCCCTCCTCCAAATGACAACCTTTCAAATACTTAAAGAGGGCTATCTATCATGTCCCCTCTCAACCTCCTTTTCTCCAGGCTGAAGAAATGTATTTCATATACATGAATTGTTGCACACTATTCTCGTGCGCATCATCCCACCAACAGTTTTAATTACCGACTGCTGTTTCTCCTGGCCTTGCCAGAAGAGGAGATAAGAGAGCAAGGGAGGGGTTTAATGCTAGCCCTCTGGCAGTCTTCGTCACCCGACCCTCTGGCGCTGGGCGACTTCCATAGGTGCTGCTTGTGCCCTAGCAAGGCTAGAAGTGTGAAATGAACATGGGCAGGGCATGCTTTTTTCACTGCTGCTGCAGAACTGCATCCTGCAGTTCTGGCCGTCTCCTGTCGCAAAATGCTGAATCCTGCATTAATGCTCATCCATCCCTGAGCCTCCAAAGGGAGTGGTCAGAATGATGAGGTGGTAAATCCAAGGAGGGCAGTCGCTATAGGATGGCCGCGGTGCGGTAAGACACTGCAGAAGCTGGCTCCTAGCCCACAAGCCAGCACACTCCTGGGATTTCTAAGAGGCAAGGTAAGGGGGACTCTACAGCAGTGGTCCACAACCTGCAGTCCGCGGCCCGGTGCCGGGCTGCGGTTCCCTCTCCCCGCCCCCCCCCCCGGCAGTAAAAAATTTCCCAGGCCACAAGCTTGCGGCCCAGGAAGCTTCTTACTGCGGGAGGGGGAGGAGAGGGAATCAGGGCCGCGCTGCGCACCGCACATGTGCGGCCCGCGCATGTGCGGCACTGTCGTGGCGATTTCGGCCGCCCAGCGCGCATGTGCGGCCCGGCCACGCGGGCAGGGCAGTTGCCCTGCCGGTCCCCAGCCGAAAAAAGGTTGGGGACCACTGCTCTACAGCATTCTGCCCCATGGAATCCCCTCTCCTTCCCAAGACCCACCCTCCTAAGGAGCTGGCAACTCTACCCTAGACTAAGATTCAACTCCCTCCCACGTTTTAAGACCAGGGGGCAAACTGTGAGTCTCCATATGTCCATGGACTAGAATTCCCATGAGCCCCTGCTGGCAGGGTCAGTTTGCCCCCCGCCCTAAGCTGTTTCTGTCTCGCCCGCTGCAGGCTGTCCCTTACAATCTTCGGCGCCGGCGATCTCCAGCTACTCCTCGTCATCCAAAGCACTTTTAAGGCACCAAACGTGAAGACTTCAGGACGTCACCTGGGCCTGCGCCTGCACTACCGAAGGGGAGACATCGCTCAGAATACCACGTTTCCAGCTCTGTGACTCTGGTACCTGGCTGACCGTCAGAGCAGGCCTCCTTCTTAGCCAGATCCAGAGATTTCTCGCGTCCCCTTTTTGGAAAAAAAACGTTCTTTCCACGGCTTGGAGACTGAACTGCTGAGGTAGGGAATGGGTATCCCTCACCCTCGCATTGGAGCTGCTGCTGTCACGGATACAAAACTACTCAAAGCAGGCAGGCCAAGATGTGCTCCTCGTGTTCGGTTTTCTCACCTTGTCTTTTCTCTTCTGGGCTAACGGGGAGATTGTTAAATGCGAAGGGCTCACGGCACAAACCCTTCCCTTCCACTTTTCATGCAGGAGCGTTAACTGCTCCCACAACCTGGGCCTTTCCGGAACTTATTCTCTGCCGAAAAAGAGCATTCCTCTAAATAACCACTTGTTAGTTAACGCTGCTGCAGCGTTCAGGGCCGATTTTAATGGGCTTGCCTCTGAATTTTACAGTGTTTATTAAAAAGGTCTTTTATAGAAACAGCTGTGGCTTTTTGCATCGCCGTCCGGCAATTCTGTGCACCTTCTGCAGGATTCCGCGAGTCCCCTCCCGTACGAGAACGGGGCCACTGGAGGAGCGGCCGGTCAGAGGTAGGTAAACACTCTGTGTGTGTCGCGTCTTCTTCGGGGCAGATTGCTCCTCAGTCGTTGGCGAAGCTAAAATTCATGGCGGCCGTCAACGAGGCGGAGAGCTTGGTGGCGATTTTCTCTGTGCAGGAAGGCAAGGAGGAAACGGGCCAGGGGTCAAAACTGCTCCAGCCATCTGGTTCACCTCCCCGGTTTACTCGGGACTAGCCCTGTTTGCTACGAAAATAACCCCCAAACACCTTCCAATAAACTGGGCTCTATTAAGAACAGAAGAGTAAGAGGCCTGGGCCGTTCAAACAGGACACAAATGACAACACAAGAGTCCAGGGGGCAAATGAAATGGTTTCATCCAGTACCTAAAGCTCGGCACGTGATGAAATCACTGCAGGGAGGTTGTTTCAGAGCCAAGGTGCCACCACAAAAGGGCCCTGTTATGGGCTGCCAGCTACATGACCACAGAGCTGCATTTTTCAAGCTTTTGACCATAGAGGAGCCCCTCAAATAATTTTCAGTCTTTGAAGAGCCTCGGAAGTGATGTCGGCTGCTCATGCCTTCCTGCCATGCCACTAGAAGTGACATCATCACACATATTAATAGGCAGGCTTGAGGACTGGGGGCGGGGTTTAAGGAGGAAGTAAGTGCAGGCTCCACCCCTCCGAGGCACAGAAGCCACAAGAGAACTCACGCTTGGGAGGAGGATCTGTGGAAGTGGCCAGTTCCCTAGCTGGTGGCCAAGTCCACTAAGACAGAAAGGGAAAGGCCACGGACTTCCTCCAGAGCCCCCATGGACCTCCTGTGTCCATGGACCCCTGGTTGGGAATCCGTGCTGAAGAAAATGGGGATACATTGAGCATGGCCTCAGATGCCAGTCTTGCTTCAAGGAGAAGGGGAAAGGCGGGTCTTTCTGTCCTGATGTGTGAAGCTGGAACCACTGGTTGGCATACAGCCACGGATCCTGACATCTACGGACTCTGAAGAGGCCTCAAAGTCCCACCAAGGCTACAGAGAGGAGGGACGACCTTGGTGGCTGCAGCAGCAGAAGAGGGACTCACCATGGGAACAAAAGAAGAGCCCGGTTACAAGGAAACCACCCCAAAGGGGCTCAAGCTAGGAATGGTAGGGCTGGAGCACCTTTGGCAGGTGGTGAAGTCCCCGGCCATCCGCCAGGCCTGGTAGATGTCGCTGGAAGCCTCCCCTCGCCTGGAGCCCAGGATGACGGCCGTTCCTCCAGGCCAGGCTCCCAAGGCAGCCTTGAAAAAAGAGGATCAGGCCCAGCCCACACCAAGGGAGAAGGCAAGAGGGCAGGGCCAGGTGTAGGTGGAAGAGACCCACCGGCCTGTATTGGACTGGCAGAAGCAGAGCTAGGGGGAGGTGAAACAGGTAGAGGGGAGCATGACAAGAGGCTCCTTGGAACAGGCCAGGAGGGGAAAAAGGGATGGAGACTTGCGTCTGATAACAAGGTCTGCCAACCGGGAGAAAATCCAAGATGGTGCCAACATCCTGCCTTCCCATTCTGAAGCCTGTGGATGCATCCCAACAGTGGCTTATTGGCAGGGGTAGTCAACCTGTGGTCCTCCAGATGTCCATGGGCTACAATTCCCATGAGCCCCTGCCAGCGTTTGCTGGCAGGGGCTCATGGGAATTGTAATCCATGGACATCTGGAGGACCACAGGTTGACTACCCCTGGTTTACGGGACAACAGAAGGCGGCGTTCTTCCCATCAATATAGCCAAAGCTGAACATGAGACCGAACCTTTGCTGAAGATCCGGGGAGGCTGGGTGAGGAGGGGGGAGCCTTACCTGCCCTCTTCCGCTGCTTCTTGCGTCTCTTGCTCGCCGCCCGCAAGCCCTGGCCTTGCTGTAGCGGGTCCAGGGCGGCGATCTCCTTGAGGTCTGGCGCTCGGGGCACGACTTTCTCCACTTCCTTCAAGGCCTTGCTCTTGGCTTTCAGCTCCACAGTGATGAGGCCAAACTGGAGGCAGAAGAGAAGGAAGGCGGGGCTCGTTCAGGCAGCCAATGGGAAGAGAGACGAGCAAGCGGCGGTCCTCGGTCACGGCTCTCGGATTGCGGAAGCTAAGGTGGCTTTCCAGCCTCCGACAGACTGCTCAGACTCGAGGAGCACTGGGCTTAAATACCTCAGTTCAAGGGCTCCCAAACTATATCTGAAGGACCCGCTCCTTCCATTTGTCCCTGGGTGCCAGCTATAGAATCATAGAGTTGGCAGGGGCCGTAGAGGCCATCTAGTCCAACCCCCTGCTCAACGCAGGATTAGCCCTAAGCATCCTAAAGCATCCAAGAAAAGTGTGTATCCAACCTTTGCTTGAAGACTGCCAGTGAGGGGGAGCTCCCCACCTCCTCAGGCAGCCTATTCCACTGCTGAACTACTCTGACTGTGCAAACTTTTTCCTGATATCTAGCCTATATCGTTGTACTTGAAGTTTAAACCCATGAGACCAAGCCCTATGAAGATAGGTTGAGGGACTTGGGCATGTTCAGCCTGGAGAAAAGGAGGTTGAGAGGGGACATGATAGCCCTCTTTAAGTATTTGAAAGGTTGTCACTTGGAGGAGGGCAGGATGCTGTTTCTGCTGGCTGCAGAGGAGAGGACATGCAGTAATGGGTTTAAACTTCAAGTACAACGATATAGGCTAGATAGGAAAAAGTTTTTCACAGTCATAGTTCAGCAGTGGAATAGGCTGCCTAAGGAGGTGGTGAGCTCCCCCTCACTGACAGTCTTCAAGCAAAGGTTGGATGCACACTTTTCTTGGATGCTTTACGATGCTTAGGGCTGATCCTGCGTTGAGCAGGGGGTTGGACTAGATGGCCTCTATGGCCCCTGCCAACTCTATGATTCTATGATTCTATGGCTCTAAGAACTCCCTGCATAATTCAGGATCTTAACATATATTAAATCCATATATCAGTGCAGTTTTTAAACAGAAAAGAATGGAAGATATTCAAAAAGCAACAGAGATATGCATTTTAAATCACAATACACTTAGGACTCTAGAAGAAGAGTTGGTTCTTAAATACCGCTTTTCTCTACCAGAGTAGATCACCTTCCCTTTCCTCTCCCCACAACAGACACCCTGGGAGGCAGGTGTGGCTGAGAGAGCCCTGACATTACTGCTCAGTCAGAGCAAGATTCGAATCCAGGAGCACCTTAGAGACCGAAAAGATGTTCCAGGTGTAAGCTTCCAAGAATCAAAGCTCCCTTAGTCAGACAGGAAGAAATCTTTAACCTCCTAAAGCTGACATTTTTGCTGGCCCTTAAATTGCTTCTGTGTTCAAATCTTGCTTTTGTATGTCTTATGCTGCTCTTACTGCACTGTATTCTAATTCCATCATTCAGCACTCTGTGCAGTTTGCAAATCTGTGTCCCATTTGTACATTCACACCTCTGGGTCCCCATCTTCCTCCATCTTGGACTCCGCTTGCTCCAAACCGCTGAATCTGTCCATCTCCTCCTCCTCCATCTCTGCTTCTCCTCCGCAGGTGAGGCCACATCCCTCCAGCGCGATGCCAGAAGGCACCTCTGGGCCAGAGGGAATCTCTGCAACAGATATAGCATAGTTCAGAGCTCCTAAAAAGCTTTCATAGCCAGAGTCAACAGGCTGTGACTCTGTTAGCCCCTAAGGTTTTTGTTCCAATCCCCGCTCCCCCAGGACTTAACAGAGATATTGGTGGTATGGCGTGGGGACTGTTCTTCTAGGTTTTTTTTAAAGACACTGAGACAGCATTGGACCGGGTGGGGGTGAGAAGAGAAAGAGTAAGGCTGAATATTTTGGCACTTTCGAAAACCATGGTTTCACTCTGCCAAGGGTCAACAGACTAACCGTGAGGTAGGTGGGGCTGACAGAGCTCTGAGATAAATGCTCTGTGAGAACAGCTCTAAGAGAATGGTGACTGGCTCAAGGTCACCCAGCTGGTTTCATGTGGCAGAGTGGGGAATCAAAGCCAGCTCTCCAGATTTAGAAGGCCTCCCCACCTCCCTGAAAGTGGAGGCACATAGAAAAAAGTCAACAGGACACTAATCTATATTCGATGCTGGAAGGGGAGGGATGGGATTTGCGGGTGCTTCTGCCTGAAGTCCCACCTGCCTAGAAGCGGGAGAGCGGGCGGGCTGGCCTTTCCTACCAGTCATCAGAGGAAGGGGAAGGGCAAGCAGAAGAAGAAAGGGGGAAGGAGGAAAATCACTCCGCCTACGCCACTTACGTGCCAATGCGGCCTCGTTGTCTCTCTCCAGCGCTTCAAAATCGAAGGCCTGGCCCATCTCGGCCACAATCTCAGCGCTGATGTGCGTTGGAAGGGTGTGGGTCTCGGGCGGGTGGGTGAAATAGCTGATCTTCCCACTAGTGACGGCAAAAGGAACAGTGGACTGAAACATCTCCTTTCCTTACGGTTATCTTGCAGCAAGTAGCTTTAACCAAAACCCTGCCTCTTTCCTTCCAGAAGACGAGATGGCTTTTATACCCTGCTGTTCACTACGCAGGAGTCTCAAAAGGGCTTCCAGTCGCCTTCCCTTCCTCTCCCCACAATAGACACCCTGGGAGATAGATGGGTCTGAGAGCTCTTAAGAGAACTGCTATGCAAGGACAGCTCTAAGAGAACTGTGACTGGCCCAAGGTCACCCAGCTGGCTGCATGTGGAGGAGTGGGGAATCAAACGCCATTCTCTAGTTTAGCGGCCGCCACTGGTAGCTGCTACAACAAGCTGGCTCTGAAGGCAGCTGAGAGTGGTATGCAAGCCTCCTTCCTGGGTCCTCGCAACAACCTTTTGAGGTTGGTTAGGCTGAGAGTGAGCAGCTCAGACCCCCCTGTGAGTTTTGGGGCGACTGGGACTTCGAATTGGTGTTAGTCACTCTCTCCAGGCCTGGTCTTAACCTCTAAGCAGGACGCTGGCCCCAGGATAATCTTAGCTGTTACCAAGGGAAAGGCCTTTTCAGTGATGGCCCCTACCCCTCCAAAAAAGACCCTCTGATGACACCACTGCCCCCTGCAGGCACTTGCTAAGTTTCTGCAAGTCCTGTGAGGCTTGATATTTAGGTCAGTCTTTGGAGGTTTATCCCATGCCCTGGGTGGGTCTGACACTGAATTCTAGATTTTGAAAATAACATGTACTGGTTGATCTTGCTGATTTTAATTTGTATATCTGATATTTTCAAGTGCTCTAGGGACCAACAACTAAAAAGAATCTAATAGAAAAGAAGGTTGGTTCTTATATGCCACTTTTCTCTACCCAAAGGGGTCTCAAAGCAGCTTACATTCGCCTTCCGTTTCATCTCTCTACAACAGACACCCAGTTGGCTGCATGTGGTTGAGGGGGGAATCAAACCCGGATCACCAGATTAGAAGTCCGCACTCTTAACCATTACACCAAGCTGCCTGCTTTAAAGAGCATTCCGCTTTTCATATTCCAACTGGTTGGTAGTCCTTGGCTTCAAGGAGGCGAGTTTGGCCTCAACCAGGGCCAGGACGTTCTTAGTCCTGGCTCCTACTTGGTGGAAGGAGCCCCAGAGGAGGTCCAGAGCTGGCCCGCAGGGCCTGCAAGACAGAGCTCTTCCGCCAAGCCTTTGATTGGGGCCAGTGATCCATGACATCTGTGCACCCCCTCCTCCAACAAGCCACCCCACAGAGATACTTAATCTGGGAAAGACCTACCGGCAGTGACAAATTTCTGGGTCGGAAGACGACTACCGATGCTGTTAATTTTTAATAGGTTTTAGATTGTGTAGTGTTATTGTTAATGTTTTATGGTTTTGCTGTATTTACAAATTGTAAAAGTACACCATCCTGAGTCGGTCCCAGAAGGGCAGTCTAGAAACCTAATTAATAATAATGTGAAGCCTCTCTCCTTCCATTTCTGTCCCAATAAAATCAGAGTCCAGGGGCACCTTTAAGACCAACAAAGATTTCTTCAAGGCGTGAGCTTTCGAGTGCAGGCACTCTTCCCCAGACTATGAACTGACCATCATAACAATAGGAATATATAAGCAAAAGTTAATCCTGTTGCGTTAGTAAACTGTGTCACAGCATCCAAACACGGCCACATGATAACTCCCTGCCAAACCGGCCAATCAAACCCCTCGAACCCATTTGTAGTTCACAAAGACATATATCAGAAATAAAACTGTCAAAGCCAGTGATCCACGGCTTCCACCCTCCTATTTACTGCTGGCCCCATCGGTCTCCATACCAGCGTGAAACATTCCAACAAGTAGGAGCTAAGCTGGCAGTTATCTTGTCCTGGGACTAGAGAGTAGAATTCAAAAAGACATTATATATTACTAACAGTCACATAATCCCAATTCACCCCTGGTCTAGAGGGCCTCCCCCCCAAAAAAAACAGGCCTACATTAACACTGTCCATGGCACCCATCTGAAGTTCCGGATCATGCCCAGTTCTTGCCGTCCCTCACCTCATCCAGTCGCTCAGCACCGCCTTGGCTGCTTTTTCGTGGTCCGGCGTCCCGCCCTTCTTCAGTTTCCCTTGTCGCCTGGCCAGGTGAGCCAAGAACTCCAGCGTGTCCCTGAAATCTGACACACCGTAGTGCTGCATGATCTTATTGGGGGTAAAGAAGAAAGTTAAAGAAGCAGAGAGTATTGATTCTGAACCGGATTGTGGCAAAGTCAATCGGTTGTGGTGGGAATGATGCTACAGCGGCCAGCTCTGGGTCAGGAATTACCCAGAGATTGGGGGTGGAACCTAGAAAGAGTGGGCTTTGGGGAGGGACCTCAGCTGGGTCAAAAGCCACAAAGTCCAGCCTCTGAAGCTTCCATCTTCTCCAGGGGAATGGATTTGGGTTGCTTGGAGATCAATTGTGTAATGGGAGATAGAATCATCATAGAATAATAGAGTTGGAGTCATCTAGTCCATCATGGGTCATCTAGTCCAACCCCCTGCACTATGCAGGACACTCACAACCCTCTCGCTCACCCACTGTCACCTGCCACCCCCTTGAACCTTCACAGAATCAGCCTTTCCGTCAGATGGCCATCCAGCCTCTGTTTAAAAATCTCCAAAGATGGAGAACCCACCACCTCCCGAGGAAGATCTCCAGGTTCCACCTAGAGGTTGGCAACCGTAAGTAAGGCAGGTCCAACCACATACACCTTAAGCCAGGGATGGCCAAACTGTGCTAGCAGGGGTTCATGGGAATTGTAGTCCATGGACATCTGGAGAGCCACACTGGCTACCAATTTAAGCCCTTCCTTAAGTTCTCAGCTGTTGTTGGAACAAGCTTATGTCCAGAATTCCACTTTGTTGGCCTTAAAGGAGCCAGTGGACTAGAAAGCTTATGCCCAGAATGAAACTTTGCTGATCTTAAAGGGACCACAGGACTTCAAATTTGTTCTCCTGCTTCTAACCAACATGGCTGCCCACCTGAATCCACATTGGTCAATCCCCCAGCCCCACCTGTCCCCGCTGCATTTGCACCCTACCTGCTGCTTGTTGCATCGTTTCAAGATGGCCTCCACTGGGGTCACGGGGTCAACCAGCTGCTCGACCTTGATACAGTTCCGTAGGATCATGGCAGCATCAGAGGTGGGAGAAGCCATGACGATCCCCGGACAGTCCAGAAGCTTGATATGCTTGTCGAGCTGGATTTCTTGCAGGCACCTACAAGACAGGCAGACAGTTAAGGTAGCCAAGAGGAGAAAGGCAGGCAGGTAACCTAGAAAAGGGGGAAAGGCTGCTCTTCCTGACAGTAGGTAACACAGCTTATCATAGAAATGAAACGGATACATTCTGTCGTTTTGTATCAGGCTATCACTGATAGAGCCTCTGCTTGGCATGCAGGAGGCCCCAGGTTCAATTCCCGGCATCTCCAGTTAGAAGGACCAGGCAGGAGGGGAGGGGAAAGACCTTGGCCTGAGACCCTGGCTCAGTGGCAGAGCCTCTGCTTGGCTTGCAGAAGGTCCCAGGTTCAATCCCCGGCATCTCCAGTTAGAAGGACCAGGCAGGAGGGGATGGGAAAGACCTTGGCCTGAGACCCTGGCTCAGTGGCAGAGCCTCTGCTGGGCAGGCAGAAGGTCCCAGGTTCAATCCCCGGCATCTCCAGTCAAAAGGACCAGGCAGGAGGGGATGGGAAAGACCTTGGCCTGAGACCCTGGCTCAGTGGCAGAGCCTCTGCTTGGCAGGCAGAAGGTCCCAGGTTCAATCCCCGGCATCTCCAGTTAGAAGGACCAGGCAGGAGGGGATGAGAAAGACCTTGGCCTGAGACTCTGGCTCAATTGCAGAGCCTCTGCTTGGCAGGCAGGAGGTCCCAGGTTCAATCCCCGGCATTTCCATCAGATAGGATACCCAAGAAGCTGCCTGGTATTGAATCCATCTAAGTCAGTGGCATCTACTCAGATTGGCAAGGGCTCTCCAGAGTCTTCTGTGTCTCCTCCTGATCCTTTCAACTGGAGATGCCGGGGATTGAGCCTGGAGCCTCCTGACCTAGCAGGTAAGGGTACAGAGCCCAAGCGCTGGGGGAAGACGCTCCTCCCCCCAGGACTGCCGCAACACCCTACCTACTTGGTAACGCCGGGAGTGGCGCCCACGTTGCAAGCCCGGCTCCTCTTCAGGCTGTTGATCAAGCTGCTCTTGCCGACATTCGGGAACCCTGCGTGACAAGAAGGGTTAGCCAAAGAGCTTGCTACCCTGATGATGCTCCATCGTATCTGAACACCTGAGCATCGAAGGCTCCCCCCCCCTCCAACCAAGACCCTCCCATCAGTAATAAAGCAGTTGGATTAAAAATGGGTTAAACGAGAGGCAGCAGAGAGTAGGAATAAATGGACAATTCTCGCCATGGGAGGAAGGGGAAGGGAGGAAGGAGCAGGATCCGCACACGGATCAGCATTCGGTCTGGCGCTCTTTAATTTTGTTCAGCAGTGATCTGGAGTGGAGTGAACATTTCTGTCCTGTCATTGGCCCTCCAGGGGAACTGGTTGGCCACTGTGTGAGGCAGAATGCTGGACTAGATGGACCTCCATTGGTCTGATCCAGGAGGGCTCTTCTGATGTTCTTATGAAGGCCTCAGCCTCTCTGCCCTGTTGCTGGCCCTCCAAGGGAACTGGTTGGCCACTGTGTGAGGCAGGATGCTGGACTAGATGGACCTCCATTGGTCTGATCCAGGAGGGCTCTTCTGATGTTCTTAGGAAGGCCTCAGCCTCTCTGCCCTGTTGCTGGCCCTCCAAGGGAACTGGTTGGCCACTGTGTGAGGCAGGATGCTGGACTAGATGGACCTCCATTGGTCTGATCCAGGAGGGCTCTTCTGATGTTCTTAATCCTACTGAGCCATGTTGTACTACCTCTCTAACATCCCCACAGGAGCCTGAGCTCACCCAGCCAACCAGCGTCAATTCTTCCCTCCACATCCATTTCTGAGTGGTCTCTCTTCCCCCAACTCGACTTCCTTTCAGATCTCCAGCAGCCTGGATCTACACCCCAGGAAGCAACGGATGGAGGCAAAGAGGCCCACCTCTGGTTCTCATTAGAGACCTTCCGAGCTGAAGACTCCCAGCCATCTTTCATACTCTCCCCCCTAAACGGGTTCCCCGCTCACCCACAACGCCCACGCTGATGGCAGTCTTGACATCCTGGTTCCGGCAGTAATTGGCCAGCACTTTCATGAGGCAGTCGGCCCCCACACAGGCCCCGCTGCTCAGAAGGTCCCCTGAGGCATGGGCTACCGGGACACGGCTCCGTTGCTAGAGGCAAGAGAGAGAGAAGAGGATTATTAGGGGCCCACGGCTCAGTGGCAGAGGATTCGTTGGCCTGCAGAAGGTCCCCAGTTAGAACCCCATCATTGCCAGTTAAAAGGACCAGGTAGGTGGACAGGTGAAAGGCCTCAGCCTGAGACGCTAGAGAGCTGCTGCCGGTCTGAGTAGACAGACCGATGGTGTGATCCAGTATAAGGCCATTTCATGTGTGCCAAGAAGACCCGCGCTAATCCTCTCCTCTCTAGGCCTCAATCCTTTACTGTAGCAGACAAATTCAACCTATCAAATCCTTTTTTCAACAGAGCTTTCCTTCCATTTCCTATCTCCTTGATGCCACAATTCCTCCCAAAAAGAAAGGCCCAAGATCTCCTAAACACCACTACCCCGTCAAATCTTTGCGAGTGTCCTGCATAGTGCAGGGGGTTGGACTAGATGACCCAGGAGGTGCCTTCCAACTCTATGATTCTATGAAATCTGGCTTCTAGAGTAGCACCCTCTTCCTCTAATGAGGTAAAAGAATGGTGGACATGAAATCTGAGGTAACAGGCCTTGCTGACAGGATATTTTAAGAACGGGGCGCTGAGGCCACCAAGGTGGCCAAACAGTGGCTTTCCAGCTGTGCCTGGACTACAATTCCCATGAGCCCCAGAACTGTAGTCCATGCACTGTTTGACCACCCACCCTCTTCCACTAATTATGAGGTAAAAAAAGTACGGTGCACATGAAATCTGAGGTAACAGGACTTGTTGACAGGAAATTTTTAAAAGGGAGTGCTGAGGCGCTAGACAGGGGTAGCCAAATGGTGGCTCTCCAGCTGTGCCTGGACTACAATTCCCATGAGCCCCCAAATTGTAGTCCATACACATCGGGAGGGCCACCTTTTGGCCACCCCCGCGCCATCCCTCAGTTCTTCGGACAGTCCCAACTGCTTTATGGCTCCCGCCTCCCACGGAGTCTCTCGCCTACCAGGTTTCTGCTCTGCTGCTGAGTGGAAGCTTTGAAGGCGACGGTGGGGAATTCGTTCCTCAGGTACTTCAGCCATTTTGCCACAATCTCCTTAGACACCAGATCTGAGGCACAGGAACAGGATGGCAGGATTAGCCTAAGGGGTTTTCAGCAACGTGCAAATCGAGAACGTCGGCCTAGCCTTTACCGGGGCTGCATGAAGTTAAGGTAAAGGTAAAGGTATCCCCTGTGCAAGCACCGAGTCATGTCTGACCCTTGGGGTGACGCCCTCCAGCGTTTTCATGGCAGACTCAATACGGGGTGGTTTGCCAGTGCCTTCCCCAGTCATTACCGTTTACCCCCCAGCAAGCTGGGTACTCATTTTACCGACCTCGGAAGGATGGAAGGCTGAGTCAACCTTGAACCGGCTGCTGGGATCGAACTCCCAGCCTCATGGGCAAAGCTTTCAGACGGCTGCCTTAACACTCTGCGCCACAAGAGGCTCTTTGCATGAAGTTACACCAGGCAAATTGGGGCCTATCTTCAGTTCTGCAGCTGAATGCTACCTCGTAGGAAAGGTGCTCCAGTTCCCTTAAACATTTCTGATTTCTCCCTTAAACATTTCCGATTCCCTCTTCTGTATTTTCTCCAGGTCCGCAATGTCCCGTCCAACTTGCATTGACTAACTGGTGAGGTTGCAGTTGATATGGTAACAGCTCTTAGGGATGCTATTGTTATTGCTGTTACCACTGGTGTTATTAATCGATTCAGTTATCGAGCCTACATTGTGTGTATCTTATGACTCCCGTTCTCTGTAAACCATCCTGAGATGCATGGGAAGGGCAGTAGATAAATGTAATAAATAAGAGGTGATATAGAATCATAGAATCCTAGAGTTGGAAGGGGCCATACAGGCCATCTAGTCCAACCCTCTGCTCAACGCAGGATCAGCTCTAAGCACCCTAAAGCATCCAAGAAATGATGGCCCTCTTCAAGTTTGAAGAGAATAGGATAGCCATAAAGTACTTGAAAGGCCATCAAATACAGGATGGAGCAGAGCGGTTTCTAGAGGGTCGGACCAGAACCGAGGGGATGAAATTAATTCAAAAGAAATTCCGTCTAAACCTCCGGAAGAAGTTCCTGATACTTAAAGTGGTTCCTCAGTGGAACAGGCTTCCTAGGGAGGTGGTCAGTTCTCTTTCTTTGGAAGTTTTTAAGCAGAGGCCGGAGAGCCATCTGACAGAAATTCTGATTTTGTGAACTTAGGCAGATTGTGAGAGGGTGGGCAGGAAGGGATGTGCCACTGTTTGTCTCTTGAGGCCCTTCCTTGCATTCCCGGGGAATTGCTGATCGTCACTGTGGGATGGGAGGTGAATTTCCTCCTGGCTGGATTCTGGAGATTTTTGGGGCGGGGTATCACTTGGGCAGCTAGTTGTGAGTTCCTGCATTGTGCAGGGGGTTGGACTAGATGACCCTGAAGGATCCTTCCATCTCTATGATTCTAATGAGTCACACCGGACAACCACCCCAGACCTTCCCAAGACCGACGGGCTCTCATACTTACCAATTTTGTTCAACACCAGGACCAGTCTTTTGTGAGCACCAGCCTCAACCACAGCCCGCTCCACCTGGGGGCAACGGCAGCCCTGGGGGTCTCGAGCATCCAGGACTTCCAAGATCACGTCCGCCGCTTCAATCACCTGAAGAGAGATCAAAAGAGCTACCACCTGACATTGTTCCCAGATGCTCCATCCCGGGCCCACCAGGACGACACTGTGTTTCGCACCCGGGACGCCTCTTTCACCAGGCTCGGCGAGAGGGCACTGACCTTCCTGAACTCCCTATAATAAGCCTTGCAGGAACTGTCCTTCTCCAGCAGTTCGTGTTTCGCCAGTTGCTTCAGATCTGTCTCCTGGGGGAGAAAGATGGACAAATTGATACCTGACATGAGGCCCAGGTCACTCTACAGTAGAACAGCGACCGCAGACAAAGGGGAAGCAAACTCAGGTTGCCACTCCACGATGGCGATTCACTGCCCCCCCCCCGAGATGCAAAAGAAGAAATTTGAACCCCGTTTTTCATTACCCAAAGGTGTCTCATAGCTGCTTACAATCGCCTTCCCTTCCTCTCCCCAGAACAGACACCCTGTGAGGTAGGTGAGGCTGAGAGAGCTCTGAGAGAACTTGGACTGGCCCAAGGTCATGGGGGCAGGCCTCTTGTGTCTCAAAGCTGCTTACAATCACCTTCCCTCCCTCTCCCTACAACAGACACCCTGTGAGGTAGGTGAGGCTGAGGGAGCTCTGAGAAAATTGTCTTGTTTTATTCAAGTTGCACGTGTTTTTTCTGTAGTATATGTGACAAGGTTCCGGTATTAAATACCTTGTTTCACCTCAGCTTCATCACAGCATTATTATTTCAGCCCAGATAGAACATATTGTTCCCAAGCGACAGATTGGGGCCATGTGATGCAGGTTATTACACTGCTTGGGGACTTATACGTTTGTCTGTGCTGAAATAGCAGAGAACTGTGAGGTATAAAGGCTACTCTTTTTCCCCGCCCCCCGCATGCAGCTGGGCCACTCCCAGTTCTCTCAGAGCTCTCACACCCCACCTCCCTCACAGGGTGTCTGCTGTGGGGAGAGGAAGGGAAAAGGGGTTTGCATGCTGCTTTGGGACTCCCATCGAGTAGTGAAAAGCAGGGTACAAGAAAATGAGCTCTCCTTCCTTTTCCACACTCTCCCCAAAACAGGAAAGAGCAGAGTCATAGCAGCGTCCCAGTCAGCGTCCCAAAATAAATACAATTGATTCCTTTATTTTATATGTCCTTTATGCTTATCCTGCCTTTCACCTCAATGGGGATCCGAAGCCTCTTCCATCCTTCTCCCTTTTATCCTCAAAACAATCCAGCGAGGTAGGCCAGGCTGAGAGTGTGTGACCAGCCCTAGGTCACCCAGGGAGCTTCCATGGCAGAAATGGGCCTGACACTAACCCCAACACTGGGCTGGCTCTCAAACCTGGGAGACGCTGCTGGAGAAGAGCACATTGGAGAAGAGTCTCCTCACCTTCTGTTCAAAGTCCCGCTGCCTGCGCAGGGCGTCCTTCTGCAAACCTTCCAGATTCCGGACCCGGCTCATTTCCTTCTGCCGGGCCGTCCGTTGCCGTTCCTGCAACTCCGTAACCTGACGGAGAGGAGCAGAGCTTTAATAATGTACAGTGGGGGGACGGCTGGCCCCACAGGAAAGGACTTCTCGCTGGCTGGTGCCCCTCCGCCCTGTCCCCAGAGCTGGGAGATTAACCCAGAGGTTTGTGGGGTTTTCCCACCTCTTAGACTCACCCGTTTCTGCTTCTGCAATGCTTCCTTCTTGGCATGTTCTTTGAAATGGGACAGCTGAGGCACACCCGGGTCCTTCTTCCCATGGGGCTTTGCCCCCCTTTTCTGTGGAAGCCAAAACAGGCATGTCGGTGGAGGCTACGGTTGCCAGCTGTTTGGTGAGACTTGGGAGTCCTAGAATTACAACTGGACGCCAGGCTACCAAGACCGGTCCCCCTGAAGGAAATACAAACTCTATGGCAGGGGTGGCCAAACAGTGGCCCTCCAGGTGTCCATGGACTACAATTCCCATGAGCCCCTGCCAGATATCCCACCCCAGACTCCTCTCTCTGCTGGTTTTACCCCCAAGCCCTGGAAAATCCTGTTAGTCTTAAAGGTGCTCCTTGACTGAAACGTAGCAGATCTACTGCAGAGCCAAGACTGCAAACCCTCCCAAACTGCTATTCCAATATTTCCATCTCCTCTTCCTCCTCGGCTAGGAATATAATCTCTTCTTCTGCCGTGTTTGCAAGAAGGACCCAAGAGCTGCTTGCTCCCCGTGTTTTGCGCCTTTTCAAATGTCTCCTCGGCTACAGAACAATCCGATTCCTGCTCGCTCCACTGCCCTGGAACGGCCCGTGCCAAAACAACTGCTGACCTCCTCCGTCCCAAAACCGAGACATCTCCAGCCTAGCTCCTCAGTGCAGCTTTTGCTGTCGCTAACAGCCCTTTCCTCCTCGGCTCCCTCCAACAGCCCCTAACCCATCCTCCCCAGCCTTTCACCAAGAGAAAAAACCCCGTTTCACGGCCAGGCCAGGCTCACCTTGCTGTGCTTGGGTTTCTTCCCGGATCTTTTCTGCTCTGCAAAAAAGAGAGAGAGAGAAGGGGGGGGGAGGCATCTTGTTGTACGCCTGGAATTAAATTCGGAATTCTTGCCAAACTGAGAGCAGCCCTTGAGCCACAAACAGGGACTTACTGTGCCGAGTCATGGTGTCGGAGCAGAAAGAGGCAAAGTCCGGCTTCTCCGACAGTCACTGGAGACTCCTCGAAGTTACTCCCAGCCTGTTTACTTGTGCCTGGGACAGAAAGAAAAGGCTACATCCCCATTTCGAAATCAGAGGTCCAGACGTGATGGTAGAAAACGCCATCGAGTTGCAGCCGACTTGTAGAAACCACAAAGGTTTTCCAAGGTGAGAGGGACAGAGGTGGCTTGCCGTCGGCTGCCTCTGCGTAGCAACCCTGGAATTATTGGCCGTCTCCCACCCAGGGACGAACCACAGCTGACCTTGCCTAGCTTCCAAGATCTGTGGAGACTGGCCTAGCCTGGCCCATCCAGGTCAAGGCAAGAGACGGACAGAGGGGGGTTGGCGTCTGCATAGCCACCCTGGGCTTCCTCAGTGGTCTCCCCTCCAGGGCTGACCCTACTTAGTTCCTGAAATGTGACAAGATCAAGCTAGCCTGATGTACTTGGTTTTGTTCCACGTAAACCGCGCTGAGCCTTAGGGGTGGGCGGTATATAAATGCAATAACGGGGTTCTAATGGGGCTTTAGAGCCTCTTGTGGCGCAGAGTGGTAAGGCAGCAACATGCTGTCTGAAAGCTCTGCCCATGAGGCTGGGAGTTCGATCCCAGCAGCCGGCTCAAGGTTGACTCAGCCTTCCATCCTTCCGAGGTCGGTAAAATGAGTACCCAGCTTGCTGGGGGGTAAACGGTAATGACTGGGGAAGGCACTGGCAAACCACCCCGTATTGAGTCTGCCATGAAAACGCTGGAGGGCGTCACCCCAAGGGTCAGACATAGCCCGGTGCTTGCACAGGAGATACTTTTATCTTTAATGGGCCTTTATTGGGGGGGGGTGGATTGGAACCCGTTTTGTAACCCGCCACAAGCCGGTTTGCAGGCAATAAATACAAATAAATAAATAAAGGATCCAAACAGAAGAAGAAGGGGGAAATGAAAATTAGAAGCTTGGTTTTCTGGGCAACTGGGAGGACAGAAGAAGAAAATCTGGTTCTTATGTCCCGTCTTCCTCACCCAAAGGTATCCCAATGCAGCTGAGAATTGCCTTTCCTTTCTCCCCACAATGGACACCCTGAGAGGGAGGTGGGGCTGAGAGAGTTGGCAGGTAGACAGAGGTAGACACACAGACCTCCAGGGGGTGACTGAATCACTGACAATTGACAAGTTAACTGAATTCAATACCAGGCAAGCAGAACAGAAACTTCAGTCATGTCAAAGTAAAGCCAGCCTCCAGGTGGGGCCTGGAATTCCAGCTCTTCTCCAGACTGCAGAGCTCAGTTCCCCTGGAGGAAAGGGCTGCATGGGAGGGGGGACTCTGTGGCCTTGGACCCCACTGAGGGTCAGGGATGCCAGCCTCCAGGTGGGGCCTGGGGATCCCCTGGAATTCCAGCTCCTCCCCAGACTGCAGAGATCAGCTCCCCTGGAGGAAAGGGCTGCTTGGGAGGGGGGACTCTGTGGCCTTGGACCCCACTGAGGGTCAGGGATGCCAGCCTCCAGGTGGGGCCTGGGGATCCCCTGGAATTCCAGCTCCTCCCCAGACTGCAGAGATCAGTTCCCCTGGAGGAAAGGGCTGCTTGGGAGGGGGGGGACTCTGTGGCACTGCAACTCCGCGGTCCCTGTTCTCCCCAGTCTCCGTATTTCACAACCTGGAGCTGGCATCCCTCCCCCTCCCTCATCCCCCCACTACAATCTTATTACTGATATACTGGGAGAGAGGCAAGCAGGGCTTATCAGCATCATTACTATAACCAATAGCCACGATCAGATCTTTGACTGCTAGATGGCATTTCGCAGCTGGAAATCCAGCCAAGTTCCCGGGACTATCATCCGTGAAACGCTACAGGGGGGCTTCAGTGGCGGGGGGGGGGCTTTGACAACTCCCCCCCCCGGCCATGCATCCCACCCACCCCATTCCAAGACCCCCTCGTAGCCCCCACCCCTCCAGTTTGCAACCACCCCTCCCACTCCCGTGCCCGAATCGCACCAACCGGGCAGGTTCCGCTTCCAGGGCCTTTTTGCCAACACGTGCTGCTTCCTGGTCGCGCCACGTGGTTTCCCGCGCGTCCCCGAGAGGGGCGGTCCTCCGCTAGCGCGCGCGCCCGCCACCAAGGCGCGTCCCCGCCTCCTGTTGCTGCTGAGTCTGCAGCTCGGAAGTTGGGTTGGGTTTCCTTGGGCTTGAAGGAGAGGGGGCGGGGGCGGGAAGCAGTAGGAATGTCTAGGGCAGGGGTAGTCAAACTGCGGCCCTCCAGATTACCATGGACTACAATTCCCATGAGCCCCTGCCAGCATTTGCTGGCAGGGGCTCATGGGAATTGTAGTCCATGGACATCTGGAGGGCCGCAGTTTGTTTGCAGAGGGAGGAGGGGTTGCGGTGCACTTGGGGGTCGCAGGCAGCCTGGCTGCTTTAGCTATTTCAGTTCGCAGAATATGTATATTTTTTCTTAATTTGGATCAATTTCACTCCGGGCTTTTCCTTGCTGGTTGATTTCAATGGGGGTCAGGCAGCACCCAAGGGCTGGGTTTGCAGTTGTTTTTCACAGGATATTGGGGCAGACGGAGGGCGGGGGGAGTTTGCCGTGCAAATAAATCGGGCACCCAGGTTCCCTGGAGGAGGTGAGCACGCAGCCCACGTTGCAGATCTGCGCCCCTGAAGGCAGGTCCACCCAGACCCAGGGTGGGGTGGGGAGCCAAAGCAAGCAACCTAAAAAACCCATGAGTAAATAATGGGCAGCAGAACTGCGTTTGTAGGAATCCAGCGTGTTATTAGGATGGGAGTTTGGGCAAGGGGCAGCCCCTTCCTTTAGGTTGGTGCACAAATGTGGGGCCAACTTTGCCCAAATTGTTTTCTTCTTTCAAAGGCACACAACATGAAAGAAAGCTGGAGTGGAGACAATTCTGTCCTGGAGAGCCCAGGATTGCTTTTTCTGGCCAGAATTTGCCTGCTAAGTGGACTCTTGGGTGGTAGACCACCAAGGCTGCTGCACAGAGGCAGGCAATGGCAAACCACCTGTGCTGGTGTCTGCCCTGACCTGGATAATGTCAGGAGAGCTTTGTCTGATCTCGGAAGCTAATCAGGAGCAGCCTTGGTTAGAATTTGGATGTGAGATCACCAAAGAAGTCTAGGGTTCCTACACAGAGGTAGGCAATGGCAAAAGTTCTTCTGTTTGTTTCTGCCCTGACCAGGGTTCCTGCACCTAACCCTATATGGTCAGCTCTTGGAAGCTAAGCAGGGTCAGCCTGATTTTTAAAATTTGACAATCTGAGTCTAGCAATAGTCTCATATTTCTAGACTCATGCAACTTGTAAAAAAAATTAAATTCAAAACAACGAGAGGAAAAGTAGTGAAAGGAACTTGTACACCGATAAAGATGGGAGGATGGCAGAAGGTGCAGAGTATGTGGAATAATCTTGATGTCAATTTTATTTATTTTTATTTGATTTGATTTGATTTTTATACCTCCCTTCCATATGGCTCAGGGAATGTGGGCAAGGAATGTCCTTTAAGAGGCGGAAAAAGAAAGGAAGGATAAAATTGAATGGAATCTGTAGGCTTTTGAACTACTTTTGGATTGGAAGCAAAAGAAGGGGGAAATCTGCACAAAAAAGCACTCTCAGAAAGCAAACTGAGCACTGAATGGAGGAAAAGCAATGTGAAACAAAAAAGAAAACCCCTCAGAGATGCATGGTGAAAGTGAGGGAAAGTCACTGTTCTCTCAGAGCTCTCTCAGGCTCACCTGTGGGGAGAGAAACGGAAGGCAATTGTAAGCCACTTTGAGACTCCGGGTACTGGAAAGTGAGGTGCAAAAAAACAGCTTTTCTTCTCTTAAACCACATTGCATTGGAAACCTTCCAGGGTCGCCATGAATAAATAAATCCAGATAATAATAAAGTCAACTGCAACTTGAGACGAATTCCACCATCACTACGAAATTGCTGGAAAGGGGGATGAATAAATATGAAAGTGAGACATACCCTCTATAAAACCCTATTAATTTTGTCCCTCGGTTGTCACTGAACGGGTGATCAGTTCTCTTTCCAGATTGATCCTCTTCTGATTTCAGATACCTGGAGAGCAAGAAAGGGATAAATCTATCTGGGGGGACAGAGGAGGGCCTTGTGCTTCCAGGGAGAGGAATGCCAACTCTTCCCCCTGGCAGGCCCTCCTGTGCGTTGCGATCTGCATGACAAGCAGATGTTACGGAGGCGAAGCATATTCTGGCATGCGCATGTTGGCAACAGCAGGGGACTTCATCAGAGAAACGCCATGCGTACAGCTATTAAAAGCATAGAGGGGGGACACCTGCCAGATTAAGGGGAAGGGTTGAGGCTCAGAGGGGAAGCATGTAGAAGGTCCCGGGTTCAATCCCCGATCCTGACATCTCCAGTTTAAAGAACCAGGCAGAAGGTGATAAGGGAGACTTTGGCCTGAGATCCTGGCTCAGTGGCAGAGCCTCTGCTTGGCAGGCAGAAGGTCCCAGGTTCAATCCCCGGGATCTCCAGTTAAAAGGACCAGGCAGGAGGGGATGGGAAAGACCTTGACCTGAGACCCTGGCTCAGTGGCAGAGCCTCTGCTTGGCAGGCAGAAGGTCCCAGGTTCAATCCCTGGCATCTCCAGTTAATAGGACCAGGCAGGAGGGGATGGGAAAGACCTTGACCAGAGACCCTGGCTCAGTGGCAGAGCCTCTGCTTGGCAGGAAGAAGGTCCCAGGTTCAATCCCCGGCATCTCCAGTTAATAGGACCAGGCAGGAGGGGATGGGAAAGACCTTCACCTGAGACGCTGGCTCAGTGGCAGAGCCTCTGCTTGGCAGGCAGAAGGTCCCAGGTTCAATCCCTGGAATCTCCAGTTAGAAGGACCAGGCAGGAGGGGATGGGAAAGACCTTGACCTGAGACCCTGGCTCAGGGGCAGAGCCTCTGCTTGGCAGGCAGAAGGTCCCAGGTTCAGTCTCCAGCATCTCCAGTTAAAAGGACCAGGCAGGAGGGGATGGGAAGGACCTTGGCCTGAGACCCTGGTTGAGCGGCAGAGCCTCTGCTTGGCAGGAAGAAGGTCCCAGGTTCAATCCCCGGCATCTCCAGTTAAAAGGACCAGGCAGGAGGGGATGGGAAAGACCTTGGCCTGAGACCCTGGCTCAGGGGCAGAGCCTCTGCTTGGCAGGAAGAAGGTCCCAGGTTCAATCTCCAGGATCTCCAGTTAATAGGGCCAGGCAGGAGGGGATGGGAAAGACCTTGACCTGAGACCCTGGCTGAGCGGCAGAGCCTCTGCTGGGCATGCAGAAGGCCCTGGGCTCAGTGAAAAGCGGGGCATTCATTTTAAGGTTTTATGACCTTGAACGGCAATTTTTAAGTGTGCGCATGAAATGAGATTTGTCAGACCCGAAGTGAGCTTAGGGGAGGCCGACAAGGTTTGGGCTGCTTTGACGGCACGCTGGATTCCTGAAATCGCGGCCGTGCCTAAAACTGAAAGATCTCAACAACGCGTTTTCAGAGGCCAGACGTAATCTTGTTCGTAGCACGGGGCTGAATGCCGGCGTCGTCCCCCTTTGGAATCCAAACTGTCTATGTAAGGATGTGACTCAGAATAACTGCAGCAAAAATAGCAAGCAAGGAATAATCACAGGCTGGCAACTGAAAGGCGCAGATTAACTGCCAAAAGAGCATTTGTGTGTAGACTTCAGATAGGAATAGCTCAGAGGAGAATAAAGGGGTCTTTGCATTAACGCACACACACACCACCGCTGCCACAAGGATGCATAACAGCATTCTTTGCTCCGGCTTACAGATAGAATTGGCAAATGTCTCTCGTTTTATTGGGCTGGCGTCCCATGTTGTTCCAGCGTACTGCCGACCAAAAATGAGAGCCACTTCACAACGTTATAATTCCAAGAATTCTGCAAGATCAGCTCAAAAGCTTCTGTGATTTTTAAAGGCTTTAATCTGCTAATAAACATCGCATCCGCAGTTATCCTGCGAGAAGAGCTGATTCTTCATACCCCACTTTCCACTACCCGAAGGAGTCCAAAATGGCTTACATACACCTTTCCCTTCCTCTCCCCATAACAGACACCCCATGAGGCAGGTGGGCCTGAGAGAGCTCTGCCAGACCAGCCCTCGGAGAACTGTGACTAGCCTAAGGTCACCCAGCTGGCTGCATGTGGAGGAGGAGCGTGGAATCAAATCAGAGTCAAAGTAAATTAGAATCATAGAATCATAGAGTTGGAAGGGGCCACACAGGCCATCTAGTCCAACCCCCTGCTGCCACTCTTAAGCACAACACCCAGCTGTCTCTCACTGCACCAAGCTGGCTGTATAAAACTGTAACAACAAAGCAGTCTGTATATATAGAATCATAGAGTTGGAAGGGGCCACACAGGCCATCTAGTCCAACCCCCTGTTCAACGCAGGATCAGCCCAGAGCATCCTAAAGCATCCAAGAAAAGTGTGTATCCAACCTTTGCTTGAAGACTGCCAGTGAGGGGGAGCTCACCACCTCCTTAGGCAGCCTATTCCACTGCTGAACTACTCTGACTGTGAACATTTTTTTTCCTGATATCTAGCCTATATCGTTGTACTTGAAGTTTAAACCCATTACTGCGTGTCCTCTCCTCTGCAGCCAACGGGAACAGCATCCTGCCCTCCTCCAAGTGACAACCTTTAACAGCAACCTTTAAATTACACGCATCTGTGCTCTGGTGTACTCACCAAGTTTGGTGAGATGTAACAGCTAAAGTGTCAGCCTATGGTCTTCAAGTCCCATGGTTTTAATTCCCACTGGGTGACCTTGGGTCAGACTTACGCTCTCAGCTGTGCCTACCTCACAGGATTGTTGTGAGGATAAACCGGAGGAGAGGAGAATGAGGAGAGCCACTTTGAGTCCCCATCGGGTTGTAAGTTGAAGTATAAATGAAACAGATAAACAATTTGCAGATGTGGCCAAACTGTGGCTCTCCAGGTGTTAATGGACTACAATTCCCATGAACCCCTGCCAGCATGGCCAGTTGGTAGGGGCTCACGGGAATTGTAGTCTGGGAACATCTGGGGAGCTACAGTTTGGCCACCCCTGTGAGTCTACCAGAGATAGAAAACCTCTTGAGGACTGGGTATTGCTTTAAGCTGGGCTCTCTCTGAGCCTTTCTCCCTCCTTTCCCTATCTCTCTGTTTGCAGTAGTTTATATAAATAATGAACACGCCCATACATCTGATGAAGTGAAAGTTGACTCACGACAGCTTAGTCTGGAATGCAAATATTTTAGTGTCTGAGGAGCCGCTGAAAGATCCTTGTTTTCTTTCTCGTCCAAATGCCGATGTGCGCGCACCTACTGGTGAGATGTTGGTGCGTTCACCAATGAAAAAGAAGAAGCATTGGTTTTACCAGCCTATTATTCTCTACCACAAGGAGTCTCAAAGCAGCTGACAATGAGCATTCGCTTGTTTCTCATCCCAGGCACCTGTGAGGCGGGTGGGGCTGAGAGAACTCTGAGAGAACCAGCTGGCTGCATGTGGAGTAGGGGATTAGTAGGTTTTATACCTCACTTTTCTCCACCTGGAGGAGTCTCAAAGCGGCTCTCCTGATATTTTTATGAGGGGAAGGCTTGGCCTCTCTGCCCCGTTGTTGGCCCTCCAAAGGAAGAAGAATAAGAAGAGTTGGTGTCTTATATGAGACTCTACCCGAAGGAGTCTCAAAGCGGCTTACAGTCGCCTTCCCTTTCCTCTCCCCACAAGAGACACCCTGCGAGGGAGGTGAGGCTGAGGGAGCCCTGATATTCCTGCTCAGTTAGAACAGCTTTATCAGTGCCGTGGCGAGCCCAAAGTCACCCAGCTGGCTGCATGTGGGGGAATGCAGATTCAAACCCAGCTCACCAGATTAGAAGTCTGCACTCCTAACCACTAAAGAGCCTCTTGTGGCGCAGAGTGGTAAGGCAGCCATCTGAAAGCTTTGCCCATGAGGCTGGGAGTTCGATCCCAGCAGCCGGCTCAAGGTTGACTCAGCCTTCCATCCTTCCGAGGTCGGTAAAATGAGTACCCAGGTGGCTGGGGGGTAAACGGTAATGACTGGGGAAGGCACTGGCAAACCACCCCGTATTGAGTCTGCCATGAAAACCCTGGAGGGCGTCACCCCAAGGGTCAGACATGACTCGGTGCTTTACCTTTACCTTTTACTCCTAACCACTACACCAGCCTGCCAAGGACCTGGTTGGTCTCTGTGTGAGACAGGATGCTGGACTGGATGGACCCCTGGTCTGACCCAGGAGGGCTCTTCTGATGTTCTCATGAAGGCCTTGGCCTCTCTGCCCTGTTATTGGTCCTCCAGAGGAACTGGCTGGCCGCTGTGGGAGTCAGGATGGGCAGCTTAAGTGGCCCAGCCTTCCACAGCAGACATCCCTTCACATGTTTTAACCATCCAGTTAGGCATCCTCTCATGCAGAGTAACGGAGGTAGTTCTTTTTGCTCCCGATTTTTTGAAACGTACGGCTCTGGGGAGTTCAGGACCCCCAGTTGTCTGTAAAACTGGGCCTGGGGTGAGGCAGCTCCTTGAGCTAGGCCCGTGAGACAAGAGAAGCTGAGGCAGATTTACAGGCGCTAAATTCTAAATCCAGTTCACTAAAAAAAAATTTTAATAGATATACATGAGATATAACGAGGCAATACTGTATAAAACTTTCATAGAATCATAGAGTTGGAAGGGACCTCATGGAAGGGACCTCATATATTCTATATATTTTTATTATTTTATTTATTTCACTTATTGAAACGTTTCCGTCCCACCTCCCCTTATCGCTCCAGGCAGCTTGTTTCGAGGTAGAGGCCCAAGGTTGCTTTGTCAGGATGCATTTGGTCTTTAGCAACGGACAGTACGAGGGGTTGATATTCTATTTTTATTATTTTGTCACATTTGTAGGTCTGTTAGATGGTTCTGTATTTAGTTTAAAACTGATTGGACTCACACTATTTATGTATTTATTTATTGAACTTATACTTCTGTGGTTTCTAAACTCAAAGCTCAGATCTCCAGTACAGCTGAATACAGCCACAGGTGTCCTGACTTTAGTCTCCTGCTATCAATAACATTGGTCTACTATTAGATCCATGGTGGGTTCTTGTGGGTCGATGACTCTCAGACGCTGGAATTGTTGCAGCTCTTTATTGGTCCCAGAAGATGATACAAGTTTAAGGTGACCGGATTTCAACATTGGTAAAGCGGGACACCATTGACCGGGGGGGGGGGTTCTTCATTAAAAATTTGGTCTATATGGAGCAACAAAAAGTTTCATAGAATGCATAGAACGCAACAATAGTATTGTAATATATATATATTTTTAATTTCAACATAAGTACAATTTGCCAGGAGCCCCCAGATGTCCCTCCAAAAGTGGGACAATCTGGTCACCTTATACAAGTTGTACCAAGACCACACTGAACCCCCCCTAGAAACCCTCAATTTATATTCACTATGTAGACAGAAGGATCACCACACACTGTGCATAATTGGCTGGATTCTACATGATTGATTTGAAACTATTGGATTCCGTAGCGCAGATCCTTGCAGCCCATTGGTCAATGCCACCCTAGTGTTGATGTAACCTTG
The DNA here is from genome assembly GCF_049243985.1 of Paroedura picta. NCBI lineage: Eukaryota > Metazoa > Chordata > Lepidosauria > Squamata > Gekkonidae > Paroedura > Paroedura picta. The sequence continues at coordinate 171,704,939 of NC_135371.1, read as the reverse complement.
GACTTCAAGTTCGGTCCTCCGTAGGATTGTTAGCATGGCCATGTACACAACACCTACCATAACTAAGTTTGAGTCCAGTGGTACTTCTAAGACAAAATTTAATTCTGGGCATAAACTTCTTTGTGTGTGCATATTTCTTCAGGTTCCTTTTGGCAGAGTTTAAATACGCAAAAAGGGGAACAGCAGCAGCGGCTTAAAAGAATATACTAGTTTTATTATCAAGACAAACAACTTTGCATAGAAAGCGGAGAGAGAGAAAGACCTAACTGTTTAACTGTTCTGTTGTCTTCATTCAGCCTGTTGTGGAGGCAAGCGGGGAGGATGTGAGCTCAAAGGAGCAGGAAGTCTCCAGATGAGCCAATCAGGACCCTGGAGGAGGCCAGGAAATTAACACCAAGGAAGTACTGGCCTCCCTACTCAAAAAACAGCACACCAACCGCTCCACAGAAATAAATTATCTTTTGGACGGATTTTTAAGGAGGCAGTTTAACCTTATTTAACTAATATAAGTTAAAATGTTTAAAAACTGTTACCTGTGTAATTGAATACTTGTAGACGTCTTGTTGCTACCAGCCCTGAGCCAGCTGGGAAGGACAGGCTATAAAAATAATTACAATTATTGTTTTAAAAACATCAGGAAGTTTCTAGTTGACTATGCTAAATACACATGTCCTCTGACACCCCCTGCAGGCCCCTCTTCATATTCTGTTCATCCATGCCCACTGCTGATATCGCATGTCTCAACATTTCCCATCTAAACTGGCCTAACTTGCAGGAGCAGGCATTGAGATGTGTGTGTGTGTGTGTGTGTGTGTGTGTGTGTGTGTCAGTAGCCATGGTTTGGGATTAAGGGCATAGCTTTGTGTGCAAGTCACAGGGTTCCCGAATTTAATTTCTCCTCCTCCGGAGCAAAGGATGTTCTGCGAAGCCTTTCTTTTCCGTTCCCAGTCTCCGAGGCCTAATTCTCTTGAGACACACACTCCCACCCTCATTCAAAGAGCTGTCTGTCAGGAATTCACTCTGCCTGCACAGCTCTCCCATGTATACAGCCTCTGTCCTTGGCTCAGGCACAAGCCCTGCAAGCAGGGCAGACGTGAGCGGCTAGTTACACAAGTGACCATTCAGCAAGGACCGGCCACAGGCCTGGCCGCTGAGCCAAAGCGTTCTCACAACGTCTCCCTCCCTCCCTCCTGCCAAGAGCAAACTGGGAGCTAGCTTAACTCTTCGACTGCCCAGTTTGTGGGGCAGCCGTTCTGGGGGGGCTCAGTTTCCTTAGAATCATAGAATCATAGAATCATAGAGTTGGAAGGGGCCACACAGGCCATCTAGTCCAACCCCCTGCTCTACGCAGGATCAGCCCAAAGCATCCTAAAGCATCCAAGAAAAGTGTCTCCAACCTTTGCTTGAAGACTGCCAGTGAGGGGGAGCTCACCACCTCCTTAGGCAGCCTATTCCACTGCTGAACTACTCTGACTGTGAAGAACTTTTTCCTGATATCTAGCCTATATCGTTGTACTTGTAGTTTAAACCGATTACTGCGCGTCCTCTCCTCTGCAGCCAACGGAAACAGCATCCTGCCCTCCTCCAAGTGACAACCTTTCAAATACTTAAAGAGGGCTATCATGTCCCCTCTCAACCTCCTTTTCTCCAGGCTGAACATTCCCAAGTCCCTCAACCTATCTTCATAGGGCTTGGTCCCTTGTATCCTTCTGATGAGGCATCTTATTACTCCGGAAAGCTGGCATTCATCACTTAGAAGAGCCGGTTGTGGAGGTGGGGTGGGGGGTGGGGGTGCAAACGCTAATTGTGCATCATTTGTGCAGGCTGCATGTTATGATCGTTCATGCGAGGGATGACAAACCGCAGTGAGTGGGCTGGGATTCAGATGCTGTGTCATTCTGAAATTGTGCTGTTGCATTTTGAAGAGAGACCATTCCCCTGTTACGCACACCATGTTTCGACTAGCCATTGGGGAGAATGGAAATGCACATTAAGACAACCATGCATGAACGCGGCTTGGGCTAGCCTCTGTGTTATGTGCAGGGTTGCCATCTCTGGGTCAGGAAATGCCTGGAGACTTTGGGAGGGGTAGAGCTGGGAGTGGGTGGGATTTGGGTCAGGGGGGGACTTTCATGCTGCATGATACAATGGAGCCCCCCTCTCCAAAGCAACCCTTTCCTCCAGGAGGACTGATCCCTGTAGTCTGGAGATGAGATTCCAGGTGCAGCCCACAGCGTAGAGGTTGTATTTGGAGTTGTGACTGTGTAACCTTGTGATGTATGGCACCAGTTGCTCGGGTTGCCAACCTCAGGAGTCACCTGGAGTTCTCCTGTTATTGTAATTTTTCTCCAAATGACCAAGATAAATTCCCCTGGAGAATAATAAAAGCGTTGGTGGATGCAGTCTATGACAGCATGCCACACTGGATTTCCTCCCCTCCCACTTTCTGAATCCACATTTTGGGATTCGCCAATTCACGCTTTAAAATGGTAGATATAGCTTCGCGTTTTTCGCCCTCCACATCTGCTCCCGAAAATGGCGGAAGAGAGCAACGTGCCTTATACAGCCCCTCCCCCCCACCCTGTGACAGAATTCCAAATGCTCGAAAAAGTTTGGGACTCCTGTTTTTGCATTCTATGAAACTTTTTGTTGCTCTCTATAGACCAAATTTTGAAGAAGAAGAAGGAGAGTTGGTTCATATATGCCGCTTTTCCCTACCCGAAGGAGGCTCAAAGCGGCTTACAGTCGCCTTCCCTTTCCTCTCCCCACAACAGACACCCTGTGAGGGAGGGGAGGCTGAGAGAGCCCTGAGATTACTGAAGAAGAAGAAGAGTTGGTTCTTATATGCCGCTTTTCCCTACCCGAAGGAGGCTCAAAGCGGCTTACAGTCGCCTTCCCTTTCCTCTCCCCACAACAGACACCCTGTGAGGGAGGGGAGGCTGAGAGAGCCCTGAGATTACTGAAGAAGAAGAAGAAGAGTTGGTTCTTATATGCCGCTTTTCCCTACCCGAAGGAGGCTCAAAGCGGCTTACAGTCGCCTTCCCTTTCCTCTCCCCACAACAGACACCCTGTGAGGGAGGGGAGGCTGAGAGAGCCCTGAGATTACTGAAGAAGAAGAAGAAGAGTTGGTTCTTATATGCCGCTTTTCCCTACCCGAAGGAGGCTCAAAGCGGCTTACAGTCGCCTTCCCTTTCCTCTCCCCACAACAGACACCCTGTGAGGGAGGGGAGGCTGAGAGAGCCCTGAGATTACTGAAGAAGAAGAAGAGTTGGTTCTTATATGCCGCTTTTCCCTACCCGAAGGAGGCTCAAAGCGGCTTACAGTCGCCTTCCCTTTCCTCTTCCCACAACAGACACCCTGTGAGGGAGGGGAGGCTGAGAGAGCCCTGAGATTACTGAAGAGGAAGAAGAAGAGTTGGTTCTTATATGCCGCTTTTCCCTACCCGAAGGAGGCTCAAAGCGGCTTACAGTCGCCTTCCCTTTCCTCTTCCCACAACAGACACCCTGTGAGGGAGGGGAGGCTGAGAGAGCCCTGATACTCCTGCCCGGTCAGAACAGCTTTATCAGTGCCGTGGCGAGCCCAAGGTCACCCAGCTGGTTGCCTGTGGGGAAGTGCAGAATCGAACCCGGCATGCCAGATTACAAGTCTGCACTCCTAACCACTACACCAAACTGGCTCTCTTAATCAAGAACCTCCCCCCCCCCTCCCCGGTCAACAGTGTCCCGCTTTACCAATGTTAAAATCTGGTCACCTTCGGCAAAGTTAACTCTCTCTGGCACACAGCAATCCTAGAGGGGGGCTAGAAGCGGCAGGTAAGATGCCACAGCCCCGTATCCGTCAGAGCACACAACTGTGTGTCTCCCCCTTTCTGTCACCGCCACCAAGTTTGCAGCTCGCCAAGCGCCAAGTTTGTTGCGTCTCCAGTTGTTTCCCACATCTCTCCTCCGCTTGTGTCGAAGGGGTGAGAAAACCGGCATCGTGCTTTTGCTGTCTGTGGTTTCACAAATAGCCGTCTTCAGAAATAGGTTCACAAGGTGAGGTGTGTAATAGGAAAATATTTGTAAAGGAGGGAAAAAAGCGTTATCACTGGTATAAGAAGTGAAAACTGACAAGAAAAAACGCACCCGTGGTAAAATCAGTACGGGAACGGCCTCAAGTTTCCAAATGCCAGGTGGAACCCTGGATGCTTTCAAAAACAGGCTAGAGGTCCTGCCATCTACACTGAATGCGATTGCCGTTTTGATTTTGGATGCTTTAAATTTTCCCTCTGCAGCAAGCATGATTGATCCAGACTGACCCCACCTTTCCCCTGCAATATCCTGGAGTGGATATAACCCTCGATATTTGAAAAATCGGCATGAGTAAAGGTGCAGCTCTTTGCTTTTCCCGAACTGATTGGCCAGGGCGTCAGTTCAAAGGCTTCCTTGTTCCCAGGTTGCAAGGCTTCCCTTAAAGGGGAAGCCCTAACTTCTCTCAACAGAGGCTCCAGAAACCCTAACTTCTCTCTGCAGAGATTTTCCTCTTTGATTTATCCCCCCTCCTCTGCTGTCTTGCAGGATATGTTGTAGTTTGTCTGTATGCAAAGGGGTGGGGTGGAATGGGGGCATGCTATCATGAGCCTCTAGGAATTGCATGCCAGCCAAGGAGGCCCAAATCAGGGCCAGCCCAGAGGCTTCGATCCTGCTCCCAATTAGCACAGGCATTGACATGTACGCATCTGTGGTTAAGCGAGGGATGCAACCAAATTCTGAACACATCAGCAACCTGGTCTGCATAATGCATGTAGGACTATTAAATATTTACACCCAGAAGATGTGCTATTGGGAAGGCAGGGAGGAAAAGTGAATTGAGGATGCGGGGTTACCCAAGGCCATATGAAATTTCGGGCACTGTGGCTGGCGGGTGGTTTTTAATGCGTCACACGTCTCGTCTGTCTCTCAGGTGTTTGCAGTGGTATTTCTCCACCTTGCACAGATCTTCCTTGAACATGCCCATGGAAAACAGCATTCAGTATAAAAGAAATTTATCAGTGCCGTGGCGAGCCCAAGGTCATCCAGCTGGCTGTATGTGGGGGAGTGCAGAATCGAACCCGGCATGCCAGATTAGAAGTCCGCACTCCTAACCACTACACCAAACTGGCTCTCTGTTTGAACCTGGATTTCTCAGATCCTACTCTGACACTTTAACCCTGACATCATGCTGATGTGTAAAATGCCCTTGAGTCCCTTCCAACATACAGCAACCCTATGCAATATGTCCTATGGCTGTCAGTCTTGCTCCAGTCTTGCTCCAGCCATGGCTTCCTTGATAGGGGTTGGGATAATTCCCACCCGTTCCATCTCTCAGCAGGACCACCTCCCCTGATATTCCCACCCCACTTTTTGGGGGAACCTACTGTCACCCAGGTTCAAGTGGGTCGCCATGTGGGTCTGAAGTAGCACAACACAAAAACAGTCTAATAGCATCTTTAAGACCAACAAAGATTTATTCAAGGCGTGAGCTTTTGAGTGCATGCACTCAAAAGCTCGCACCTTGAATAAATCTTTGTTGGTCTTAAAGGTGCTATTGGACTCTACTTTTGTTGTCACCCAGATGTAGCATTTTGGGGGGATGTGGGGTCTCCAGCAACGAGGGGAGGGGCAGGAATTTTCTGCTCCACTGAAATCAAAACCTAGCTTAAGGACAGATATTTTGCAACCCTGTCCAAGGGTGTGGGTTCAGTGCCATCAAACCCATGATTTAGAACCTCCAAAACGTCCTAGCATCACCAGCCTTGCTCAAGTCTTGCAAACGGAGCTCCGTAGCTTCTTTTATTGAGTCGATCTACCTCACGGTTGGGTTTTCCTGCCGCTTTTCTTGCCCCTCAGTCGTGTTACTGTCTTTCCCAGTAATTCTCATCTACTCATAACGTGTCCAAAGCACGACAGCCTCAGCTGTGTCTTTTTCACTTCCAGGGAGCGTTCAGGCTTGATTTGATCTACAACTCACTGATTTGTCTTTTCGGAAGTATCTGTCAAACTCTCCCCCGATGCCACGTTGCAAGCAGATCCATGAGCTTTGCTGGGGGGACTCGAGAGATGGTAGGTTTTTATTTTTTCTGGAAAGAAACGGGTCTGGTTCCTGTTTAGAAAGTAGAATTGTCCACACTTCATTCGGACACCCGTCGAAGTAGGTGCTGGGTGGACACACGGCCGTTCCTGTCAGAGAGACCAGATTGTGCTTGTTTGCCGCACTCTGTAACACACAGAAATCGCAGGGCGAGTGAGTTCCTCAGAACAGATTCCAAGAAGCCAAAATATATTGCCTTTTATGAAGAGGGACCCAAAACGTCACAAATCAGGTTGCAGCTGGAGATCTCCAGGTGACAGAGATCAGCTAGGGCTGGGGCAGGCATCTGCTCCTCCATAGGCCCCTTCCACCCCTCCAACGCAGTTAAGTTAAATGAGAATGCTTACCTCTCCAGGCCCATCCCTGGCCGTTTTTGGGGTGGGGGGGTAGGTCAACAGAACCATATATTGCTCCATTAATTTTTTGAAAAATCTAAAATATATTTTTAAAATTAATTAACTCCCGCCCGATCGGCAAAACACTTCCGGAGCTGTCGAGAAACCCCAAGGTTTCACGAAACCCTGGTTGAGAAAGCCTGATTTAATTGTTCGGTCCATTCAGTCTGTTGTGCAGGAAGCAAGGAGGAAGTCTCCAAAGAGCCAAATAGGAGACTGGAGGAGATGATTTGAAACCTTTGGTGAGGTTATTGCTCTTAGGAGGCTAAATGCACATCTCTGATGCCACCATGTGCTTTTGAAACATACACACTACAGATCTTGAGTATTCATCACTCCTTTGGATGTTTTCTGGTTGATGGAAGGTGCTTCTTCCAAGTGAACCCTGAGGAATATGAAGGTTTTGGGGGAGGGAGTGTGTCTTAAGATCCCTGGTAAGAACTCACAGTGTTATACTATTAGGATTCCTTTTGAGCTACAGTTTGCCTCAACTTATTTCGGGGCAACTGCGTGCCCCGTAGGGTGACCAGGAGACCATTGCTAGGGCATTTCGGCAAATCGTTAAAAATAGTGTTACGCCAGCTGTGGCATAACGCTACATATAATCGTGCCTCCCACCCCCTCTTCACTTTTTTTGCTGTCTCGCTCTTCTCTGCCACCATTTTGCAGTTCGCCCCCTCCACAAGTGTTGCTGGAAATGGCGGAAAAGAGCAACGCGATTTATATGCAACTCTCTTCCGCCTGTCAATCAAGCCAGGCAGCCAATCCCCTTTCTCCATGCTTTAAAGGGCCAGCGATGGCTGCTAATTTTTTTTAAATCAATAGTTCTCTGTTGAAATGCCTATGCATCTAATCATAGATGCATAGTGCTTCTTTATTTCCACCACTTACGGAATCACGAGTCTTGCTTCTTTTAAAAATAAATCTCATTCCTGATTTTGTGGGGGGGGAGGAGCTTAGAGAGGCATGCTTTGTGCTACAACTTTGGGGGTAATTTTTTTTTTTTTTTTTGCTTTTGTCTGCACGACTGAATGCTTATTCATTGCTCCAGGAAGTTCACTTAAAAAAAAAACCTCCCGTCCCCGGGAGAAGGAGGCAGATACGAGGGCAGTATATTGGAGGTTGAGATAGTGCTTCTTTACCTCCATACATTTTTTTTGCTGATGGCCTGCTGGTTGCTCTTCGGTAGGTAGCACTACATTTGTTGATGAATCTGCTTTTGGGGATTCACCAACTAGCGCTTGAAAATGGAGGATGTAGCTGGCTGTTTACTGCTCAGACGCTGCATGTTGGCGACGTCATGTGGAGTTACCAGAATATAACAACAACGAAAGGTAAGTACCTCACTATTTTTAAAGCGTGCGGAAATCCCCTAGAATTTGAAATAGACCTGAAGATCTGCTCACGGATTTGCAACTGGTCTTTGACTCTGGCCTTGAGACACGTGCTGTTCCGGAGACGGGCAGCTGTGGGCTGCTCTTCCTGCAAAGATAATGCCTCACCTAGAGGGAGTTTAAAATGCAGTGACCCTGGGGCACAGTGACCCATAACGCAATCGTATATGAGTGTTATCTTTCAGCTCACTCCCCAAGGCATTGCATCAATATGTCCCTTGAAGATATATCAGGCTTAGTAGATTTTCTAGAAGAAGGGAAAGTGAACTTGGATAGGTGGCAGAAAGCTGGCTCCGTAGCCCAGCCTCCAAACCTCCGCTCGGTCTCTGCTTCTTCTGCTGTCAAAAATATATGGCCTATAGGCAGAACAAGAGCTAGAAGCATTTTAATTACATATAGAGGGAACAGGAAATAGCCTGGATTCCTCTCCCCAGCTGGAATTTCATTCAGCAGGCCAGATCCAGAGAAAAAGACCCAGCCGGGGAAAAGCAGCTTTGACGATCTGTTCAGAGCTAGCGGATTGCTGTCTGAACCTTGTTCTCCCCCCTCTTCCCCTGGACTGGAGCATGATACACTGACTTTAGGGTTGGGTTAGGCTGGGTTGGGAGGGAGGCACCGGAAACGAGATCTCTGAGAAGGGAACCGAAGGGGTTTGGGGAAAGAGGGAGTCTGCCATCTTTGCTGGGCTCTGACGCTGAGACGGGAGCAGTGTGGCGGGTGGCCAGATACGAATGGCTACAAAGCACACAATCGAGAAGCCATTGGTTGCACAGAGGTGCCAGTGACAAGACTGGAAAGCAGCCTGGGACCCCACAACATTTTTCAAAGAGAAAGGACGTGTTTTTTAGAGGCGCCTTAGGCATTACATTTCACTAATCACCGCCACGGGGAAATTGCAGCCAGGCAGCAGATGTGTGTAATGTTCTTCATGGGAACTTGGTTGCCAGCTCTGGGGTGAGGAATACCTGGAGACTTTGGGGGGTGGGCAGGGTTTGGCACAGGGAAGGACCTCAGTGGAGTATAATTGTTAAATCCGTGGGTTCAGGAAGCATAGACCACTGTGAGTTCATTTCAGCTCTTTATTTTTCTAAGGGACAAAAGAACAACAACTGAATTGGGAAAAACACCCCCTGAAAACATCAGCATATATACATCAGAGAACAATGGTAGAATAAAAGAGTTGTCTCTTCTCCAGGCTAAGCAGACCAAGTAGATTCCCGCCGGTGTGTGCTACTGGTCAGTTTGAACTGATTGGATCTGGCAGTCGGGATCCAGGCGCGTGTTGACCAATCACAATTGCAGGATTACGATCCTGCCTTCGACTTCAAGCTTGGCTCCTCGGCAGGTCTACATACACAACAACAATGCTATGGAGTAAGCTGCCATTTTCTCCAGGGGAACTGATCTCTTGAGTTTGGCAATGACCTGGGAGATCCCCAGGCTCCACCTGGTGGTTGGCATCCCTACTTCCTTGGAGCCGCAGGGGCCCGTTTTGATTTGAAGGGGCTCCTGCCATCTTCCCATTAGAAGGCTTCCAATGGGAAGCCTAGTTTGGCTGTTAGCGGCAAAGTAAACTTCTGGGCATTTTGGGGAGTCAATTCAATGCTCCTTACCTGGAAGAAGAGAATTGCCAGCCGTCTCTGGAGGAGTCTATCCTGGAGACTGGAAATGCGATGACTGAATGTCCTTGTTTATTAGGGATGTGTCCTGGTTTCCAGCACCTGTCTTGGATAAGCCATGCTCTATCATCATCATCATCATCAATAATAATCACAATATATTTTATATTTGCAATGTATGGCTGTGAAAGTTGGACCATAAGGAAGGCCGAGCGTTAAAGAATTGAGGCTTTTGAACTCTGGTGCTGGAGAAGACTCTTGCGAGTCCCTTGGACTGCAAGGCGAACAAACCGGTCAGTCCTAGAGGAGATCAGCCCTGCCTGCTCCTTAGAAGGCCAGATCCTGAAGATGAAACTCAAATACTTTGGCCACCTCATGAGAAGGAAGGACTCTCTGGAGAAGAGCCTCATGCTGGGAGCGATCGAGGGCAAAAGAAGAAGGGGACGACAGAGAATGAGGTGGCTGGATGGAGTCACTGAAGCAGTAGGTGGAAACTTAAATGGACTCCGGGGAATGGTAGAGGACAGGAAGGCCTGGAGGATCATTGTCCAGGGGGTCGCGATGGGTCGGACACGACTTCGCACCTAACAACAACAAAATATTTTATATACTGCCCTCCTTTGCATCTCAGGGCAATGAACAGCATACATTCACATTCATACGGAAAACACAAATATTAAAACCTTAATATAAAAAAATAAACCACAATGTTAACATCATAACATCTCAACATCACCAGGCAGCTTTGCAATATAGCCTATCAAAGGTTATCCGTGGGAGGCCCGTGGAATCTAAATGAATGTTACATAGTCCTTGCCATCCTCTTGGCCATATATCGGGAGAGCCGTGTTCGGGTGTCCGGGGACCCAATTCAGATCAGGATCCTGGGAAACAGGGACTCCCCGCCCCCTGGTGTCATTTGCAAAAGAAGAGAAGGGAAAAACGGTTGTCAACGTTTTAATATGTGAAGAGAACAGAGCACCAGAGAAAGAGAGAGAGAGTTCACTATTTTAACTGTTGTCTGCAATCATTTTCCTGCTCAACTGCTGTTCTGGAGGCAAGCAGAGAGGAAGTGTGCTCAAAAAAACAAGTCTCTTGTTGACCCAATCAGGATACTGGAGACCACTAGCAAATCACCTGCTAAATATACATCTCCTTCGATGCCCCCTGCAGGACACTCAATTATGCACATGCAGATGTTGCACATGCCAATAAAAACAACAGTGAAAGATCTGGGTTGCTTCCTCTCCCAGCTGGTTCACTAGCAGAGCCCTGAGTCTGTGGAAGGTAGAGGTTTTCCAGACAGGTGCCCCCTCCCAGCTTGGCCAGACAGACATTCTTATGTCACTGGCACAGTAAAACTCTGCTATTTCTGCCGCATGTGTGGTCTTGAGACACCCATGTGTGTCACCTTCGTATTTATGCCCATAAATTTACATGCATGCATACAAAAGGAGCCTAAGCCAAATTCCTTTCTATGGACCTGGGAAAGGGATCAAAACCCTAAAGGAGGGCAACGCCAGCTGCTCAAGCTAACAAGACACCTGAGAAGCAAAACAGAGGGCCGGAATAGATGTGACCTGATTCTCCTGGTCCACCCGTCCTTGGTCCAGCTGATGTGTGGCAGGAATTCTCTGCTTAGAATCCACTTTTCGGAATTCGCAGCACGGAATTCCCTGCTCAGAGTTTACTTCTTGGGATTTGCTGCTCAGAACCATTCCGAGATCTTGATCAGCTGGAGATCTGTTGTAAAAAGAAGAAGAGTTGGTTCTTATATGCTGCTTTTTCTCTACCCAAAGGAGTCTCAAAGTGGTTTACATTCGCCTTCCCCTTCCTCTCCCCACCCTGTGAGGGAGGGGAGGCTGAGCGGGCCCTGAGATGATGACGATGAAGAAGAAGAAGAGCTTGTTCTTATATGCCACTTTTCTCTTCCTGAAGGAGTCTCAAAGCGGCTTATAGTCGCCTTCCCTTTCCTCTCCCCACAACAGACACCCTGTGAGGTGAGTGAGGATGAGAGAGCCCTGATATTCCTGCTCGGTCAGAACAGCTTTATCAGGGCTGTGGCGAGCCCAAGGTCACCCAGATTGCTGCAAGTGGGGGAGCGGGGAATCAAACCTGTTTTGCCAGATTAGAAGTCTGCACTCCTAACCACGACGCCAAGCTGGCTCTAATAATAGAAGGAGATCATCAGAGACCACCAGGAGGTGGGCAAGCTGACACGCATATGACTTCAGGAGAGGGATGAGATCCTTGGCGGACAGGGCAACTTTCCCAGTGACCAGCTGAGCGAAGTGGTGTTCCCGAGACTGGTTTCAGAGGAGCAAACCCAAGTCAGTGCAGGCACATGGGTGGGGGGTGGGCATGGCTTCATCTCATTGGCCCAGAAGTGGTCCTGCTGCTTCAGGGGACAAAAGTCTAATTCCGGTGTCCCTCCTTGGCTTGGCAGAGTTGTCTTTGGTGCCCTCAAACCAATTTGACTGCAGCTGTTGTGGCTTGCAAGCATATTAATCTGAGAGTCGGAGCTGAGGATGGTTCCAAAGGCTGCCAACCTCCAGGTGGGGGCTGGAGATTCCCCCTCCCCATACAAAAGATCTCCAGGTGGCAGAGATCAGTTGACCTGGACGAAATTGCTGCTTTGGAAGGAGGCCCCTTAGGCTCCACCTGCAAAATATCCAGGTATTTCTCAACCCAGAGCTAGTAACCCGAATTCTTCCTGTCCATGGAGGTTCCAGAGAATGTTTTGTTCTGCTCCCCCACCCACCGGCCCCTTTCTTTAAAAATAAGCATTGCCCTTTTATGTCCCTTTCTGAGAAAATCAGTTTGGGTTTAAAAAGCCGTGTTTTCCTTTCAAAGCAACCGAATTTGGCTTTGAAGGTGCAGTAGCCCCACCACGCTCTTTTTTATTATTGTTATTGAAAAGGGGGAGTGTCGTAACCTCTTGGAAACAGAGCTCAAGAGTTTTGCTGTGGGCTTGGGACTCCGTCTGTTGTGAAATTCCCCCAGAACTTCCAAGAGGGTCATCTCTTGTTGAGAAAGCCACTAAAAATATCTTGGAGGAAAAACACAGTTCCCATGTTTACTCTTCCAGTGAAACTTATTTGGGAGAGATAGCCGGGGGGTGGGAGGGTACCAATCCTGCATACTTTTGGAATAGAATCATAGAACGATAATAATTTTTAAATTAATTGGATTTATATCCTGCCACTCCCATGAGGCTCGTGGCGGGTCATAATCGGTAAAAAAAACCCTTAAAACCCCTAATAGAGTTGGAAGGGACCTCCTGGGTCATCTAGTCCAACCCCCTGCACTATGCAGGACACTCACATCCCAATCGCTCATCCACTGTCACCCGCCACCCCCTTGAGCCTTCACAGAATCAGCCTCTCCGTCAGATGGCTCTCCAGCCTCTGTTTAAAATTTTCCAAAGATGGAGAACCCACCACCTCCTGAGGAAGCCTGTTCCACTGAGGAACTGCTCGAACTGTCAGGAACTTCTTCCGGATGTTTAGACAGAATTTCCTTTGCATTCATCTCATCCCTTGGTTCTAGGGCAAGAGAGAACAACTCTGCTCTATCCTCTACATCAGGGGTAGTCAACCTGTGGTCCTCCAGATGTCCATGGATTACAATTCCCATGAGCCCCTGCAAGCAAAAGCTGGCAGAGGCTCATGGGAAGTGTAGTCCATGGACATCTGGGGGACCACAGGTTGACTACCCCTGCTCTACGGAACCATCTCTGGGCAAAGTCACACCCTCCCCGGGCTCCACCCCAAAAATCTCCAAGTATTTCCCCGGCCAGAGCTGGCAACCGTATTGAGCTGATTTCTTCAAAGGGTGCAAGAGGCCAAGAGCAGAAATCTGAACTCTTAATCCAGCAGATCACTGCACAAAAATAGACCAAAAAGGGAATGCAGGCATTTTAGGGAGTCTTTAGTCCGTGTGGTTTGCAATTCATTGTGAACCATACAAAATCCTGCCTCTAATTTTGAGGCTTACCCAGAGGAGGGGGCGGGGAAATGTGGGTGGGTGGAGTGACGCCGCCTCAAAAGACTTCTGGGATTTTTGGCCCTGTTGGAGGACCTCTGGGTGGCCCCTGGGTTTTTGGTCACTGTGTGACACAGGGGGTTGGCCTGGAGGAGCCACTGGTCTGACCCAGCACGGCTTCTCTTACATCTGGGGCAGCGATGTTCTGTCTTCTCAGTGCTTGGGGGCAACAGTAGGAGGGATTCTGGCCCCATGGACGGACCTCTCAGCGGCCGCACAGAGCGCTGGACTGGAAGGGCCCTTGGCCTGACCCAACACGGCCCCTTAAACCGGCTTCAAACCGATTTCTCACCCACCCACCGCTGTAAGCGGAAGCTTCCCAAGGGCCAGCAGATGCAGTGGCCAAACGCCCTCCTGTTTTTTGAGCCTTTTTGTCAATATCCTGGGGCGGGGGGAGGGGAGGTGCGAAGGGACCCTCCCCCCCTCCCTTCCTCTCCCCTCCCCCCCCTTCCAGCTTAAGCCGCAAGCGCCCCCGGACACCCAGGGCTGCGTGCGGCTCCCTAAACCCCATTCCTCTCCCCTCCCGGTTTTTTTTTGTTCGGTTTCAGCTGGCGAGGAGGCTTGGCGATCTTGCGAGGGATCTGCTCTCCGCGCCTGGCGCTGCAGCAAGACAAATCCAGCCCCCTAGGCGGGGGGGGGGGGAAGGAGGAGGAGGAAAAGAGGAGGAGGAGGAGGAGGAGGAGGGGGGGCCTCGATCAGACTCTCCAACGTGGATAAGCTTTCTGATCCATGCCTGGCCAAGGAGGAGGCGCTGCTCCCGGGAAGAGCTGCGCCGACTTGTTCCAAGGATCTGTCTTTATAAAAAAAAAAAAAAGCGAGAGGGGGGTGGGAATCAAGCCTCGGACTGTTTGCAAGCCCCCCCCCCGCCAGCCAGCCCTCCAGCCCCCCCGATCCCCGGGCTTTCTCCGGTGGGCATCCAAAGCCAAGCGTCTGGGCTTAGGGGGGGCTCCGGTCGTTTGATGGGGACCCGAGGCGGCCGGGGCTGCGTGGGGCGCGCCCGGGGGGGCTTGGGGGGCGACTGAGTCCGGGGGGGGGGGGCTGGGCAGGGCTGGGTGGACGGCGCAGCCATGCAGAGGGCCAGCGTGGTGGGCATGCCCAGCCCGGAACCCGGCGGGTCTTATTCGCAGCAGTTCCGAGCCATGAGGTTCTCCTACCACATCGACGGGGGGCCGGCGGCGGCGGCGCCCCCCCAGATCCGAGCCGGTGAGTGCAATGCCCGGAAAGGGGGAGGGGGAGGCTGACTCGGAGGGGGGGGGGGGCTCAATTCCTGGAATTGGATCGGGGGAGGGGGGAGAGAGGGGGAAGATGGATTTCTTTGGCTTGGGGAAGCAGCGCCTAATGGTTAGAGCGGAAGGGCTCTTGTGCGAATCCAGATGTTGTCCAGGGCTGGGGAGGGCCGCCCAGCGGCGTTGCAAGGCGGGGTTGTTGAGAGGGGAGTGAGAAATGCCTGGTGTCTGGTCTGGGGGGCTGTTGTGTTTGTTTGGGGGGGCGCAACCAGCTGTGGATCTGTCTCTGTCTCCTCCACCCTGCTTGTTGCTTTGGAGCAGCTTCATTCAGGCAAAGGGGGGTGAGCCCCAGATGTTGTTTTTCTCTGCCCCATCGGCCTGCGAAGAGGCACCGGGGCGGCCAGGCATCTGCCCCAAAGCGCATACAGTGGCCTGGCCGCTGCCTCCCTTCCTGCCAGGCGCTCTGCCATTTTGGTTCTTTTGCTTTGCAGTTCCCCAAACCTGCAAAGGGACCGAGGGAAGCCGGATTTTTGGAACAAAGAAGGATGCGGTTGGATCTTGGAGGGGGGAGGTTCCAAGGGGGTGGGGAGAACATCGGCTGCTCGGCCTGTACCACACCCCCCACCCACCCACCCACTCGCACCCCCAGCATCTTGCTAGCACTTGTGGCCACCCCAGAAGGAAACTTGGCATCTTTTTGCTCAGCAGGGACAGACATTCTGCTTCCCCTGGCCTTAATCTCCGGCCTTGGGTGCCCCTAGTGCCTGCAAATCTCTTTTTCCTTTCTTGGCCATTGTCGGTCCAAATTCTGATTGCTGTCACTGCTCTCGGAGAAGGTTCCCCCAGGTCCAGGTCTGCATAGACGGTGACCCGTGGGACTCCTTGCCACTTGTTCGGAGTGCAGAAGGGAGCGTATTGTCTAGCAGCGCCCTGGAAATTCAGGCTACGGTTTGGGCCTGATCCGCAAAATGCATGCTAGAGTGGGCTGTGCCGGGAGCAGGGGGGGGGGGTAGGTGTCTGTGGAGAAGAGGGGGAAAAATTCCCCGGAGATGCTGCCGCCTTTGAGTCACTCTTGCAAGCGGGGTCTTCTTAGAAACCATTGTGGGAGAAACGGTGGCAGGAACCATTTGAAAAGCAAAGGGAAAAAAAACAAAAACAAAGACACCCTAAACAAACCTTCCTGCACAAAGGCTCCGAAACTGCTGGCCCTTCTTCCCAGCCCTGTGACAGTGGAAGGAGGCCACGCCAACCTCCGGGCGCAAGGCCTGGCGTGGCCGCTGCCAGCCGTGCCTGGTTCCTGCATCTCTCTGGGCGTTGGAGCGGTGCTGTCTGCCGCCTGGGATGGGATGAGCTGGGCAGAAGGGTGGAGAACAGATTTCTGCCTGTATGACTCGGAAGACCAGTTTCTTCCGCATTTCGAGACGGTGTCCAGGGCTCCCCATCCTGTCCCATCCCTTGCCTGCCTTTGCACTTCTCTTGCTCCTTCCAGGGCCAGCAGCCCCCCCTCCCCATCAGAAGCCCTGGCCCCCATAGCTGCCCCACCACAGTGTTATAATGATGCCTGCCCAGGAGTGGGGAATCCTAAAATTGATACTTCCCTGGCTGCTGTTTTGTGTCTTGACAGGGGGGCCAGCCCTTCCCTTCTCCGCCCCTTTCCTTTGTTGATTCAGACCGGGCTCAGCTTTGTTCGGTTCTGTACTGGAGCCAGCACCGGAGGCGACTAAGGGCTCCCTGCACACAAGGAGAACCCACGGATGGGCACCCTGATCTCTTTTCGCTGTTCCGTTCCCACCAGTAGCAATTTCTGGAGCGCCTTATTGTTTCCGTGGCTGGAGGCGACCCACACGTCCTTTCGATTTCTCCCCTTCTTCCCTTCCTTCCAAAGCCGAGATTTATCGGCCGGGATAGACTACTCCCTCGCGTTGGGGAAGGAACCCAGGAATCTTGGCTCCCAGCCTCTCTCCCCCACCACCTCCCGCCTTCCATGTCACAGACCCACCCACCGCTTCCTTGAGTAAAAGAGGGGGAAGGAAGCAGACGGAAAGGGGAAGGCCGCTTCGGCCCGGATTGTCGGGTGGCAGCGATTTTGAGAATGCACAGGGAAGTCCAAGGTGGACGGTGGCCGTCAGGGAAAGGTGGTGACTCCGGATTGGCTTTGCTTCGTCCGAGTCCGCTTGGCAAACGCTGTCCGTTCTACGCTGCTCTCTGATCGAGTGGCTAAAGGAACCCAGATGCGTCCAAACACTCCTGCTGCAAGATGTCTGTTCCTCCCTGGCTGTGCAGTTGTGCTTCCATCTTGAGACACATTTTTTTTTCCAGCCACAATAAAGGGAGCCTTTAAAATTCTGGTGGCTCCCAGTAGGACTTCTCCGATGTAAAGGGCTCGAAAAACAAAAAGGCCCTGCGCGAAAAGCCGGCCTGTCGGAAACCCTGGTTTCTCCACAAGGCAGAAGACCCTGGTCCGTTCTTTGCTTCTGAGAGCCAGGAAGGGCTCCTGTGCTCTGAGATTCTCCGGGATCTGGTAGATTAAAGGAGGCGGGAGCAGACGCCATGGAGCTAGAGGGAAAAGGGTGGTGATGGGATCCACGGTGTGTTTTAGGGCAAAAGACCAGAAATATTGCGAGCTAATTTTTAGATATCCCTCCTGCCTGCTCATGGCAGGCACATTAGAGAGGGAATCTGAGCTCCTTCGAACTCGGAGCCAGCCATCTCTGCCTCTTAGCCACTTGCAGTGATGGTTCTGGCTCTTGTCTCCCCCCCAACCCTTCTTCCCTCATTACGAAGCCTCCAGGAACGCTGCCGGGTTGACCTAAAAGCAAAGCCACATCCTGGCTCCAGGGAAAGCCGCAGGGGGACTCCTCAGGGGACGGAGCTGGAATACGGCTGGAAGGCCTCATCCTCCTAACCCTTCCCGTGGGAGAGGCCTGTGGTCAGAGTGCATGAGAGGGACCGATCGCGAGAGGAGCCGGAAGAGGGAAAGCAGCGTCGGAACAAGAGGGTCGCTGCAAATGGATAGCCATGCTAACCCGTTCGCAGCAAAATGAAGCAGGCTCACAAAGTTTGAGTCCAGTGGCGGTTTTAGGAACAAAGAAGTTTAATGCTGGGCCTGAGCTTTTCATGTGCATGCACACCTCTTCTGTGTCTGAGGAATCATAGAATTGGAATCCAAGAACCAGTTTGGTGTAGTGGTTAGGAGTGCGGACTTCTCATCTGGCAAGCCGGGTTTGATTTGATTGCAGCCAGCTGGGTGACCTTGGGCTCGCCACAGCACTGAGAAAGCTGCTCTGACCGAGCAGGAATATCAGGGCTCTCTCAGCCTCACCCACCTCACCGGGTGTCTGTTGTGGGGAGAGGAAAGGGAAGGCCAATGTAAGCCGCTTTGAGATTCCTTCGGGTAGTGAAAAGTGGCATATAAGTACCAACTCTTCAGTAATCTCAGGGCTCTCTCAGCCTCCCCTCTCTCACCGGGTGTCTGTTGTGGGGAGAGGAAAGGAAGGCGACTGGAAGCCACTTTGAGACTGCTTCAGGGAGATAAAAGCGGCATATAAGAACCAACTCTTCTTCTTCAGTGATATCAGGGCTCTCGCAGTCTCACCCACCTCACAGGGTGTCAGTTGTGGGGAGAGGAAAGGGAAGGCGAATGTAAGCCGCTTTGAGATTCCTTCGGGTAGGGAAAAGTGGCATATAAGAACCAACTCTCCTTCTTCTTCAGTGATATCAGGGCTCTCTCAGCCTCCCCTCCCTCACAGGGTGTCTGTTGTGGGGAGAGGAAAAGGAAGGCAACTGTAAGCCGCTCTGAGATTCCTTCGGGTAGAGAAAAGCGGCATATAAGAACCAACTCTCCTTCTTCTTCAGTGATATCAGGGCTCTCTCAGCCTCCCCTCCCTCACAGGGTGTCTGTTGTGGGGAGAGGAAAGGGAAGGCGACTGTAAGCCGCTCTGAGATTCCTTCGGGTGGAGAAAAGCGGCATATAAGAACCAACTCTCCTTCTTCTTCAGTGATATCAGGGCTCTCTCAGCCTCCCCTCCCTCACAGGGTGTCTGTTGTGGGGAGAGGAAAGGGAAGAGAGCCTTTGCGGGAGTCCCGTGTCTGCAGTTTCCCGCCATTTTTCAAAAGCCGCATTCTCAGGCATGGGGGGCCAGTACCTTTAACCCAGTGAGGAAAACACCGGCTGTTCTTTGGTTTAGGGCAAAGCACAGTGTGGTCTGGTTCGGGATTGGGTCCCTGTGCACCTGAGGATCACGCTTAAAATCGCTGGACAAAAGAATGTCTTAGGCATGACCGGTTTGGCTGTGAGGTAAAACATGGTCGATTGCTTCAAAAAATAGAATTCGAGGGCGAAATCAGGCCGGATTAGTTTGGGTTGGTTTGACCGTCTCTCTCTGTTAGGTATGATATAAATATCCTGGAGAATTAAATGTCAGGGTGTGGGTTTTTAAAAAGAATATCCCCAGACTTTTTGGTTTTGTGCTTGTAGCAACTTATATAAGTCAGATAGTTAGTAGCGGCCTTGTATCCCTGAGGGGGTGGCCAAACTGGGGGTCTCCAGATGTCCATGGACTACAATTCCCATGAGCCCCTGGGAATTTTAGTCCATGGACATCTGGAGAGCGACAGTTTTGGCCAACCCTGAAGGGCTACATAGCTGCTTTGATGGAGTGGGAGCAAACCGGTGTTACCAGTGGAGCCCAGTCTGACGTGAACTTTACTCTGGTTTAAGTCCACTGATATTGAGGGGTTTAGACTGAGGTAACAGATAGGGATGCCAGCCTCTAGGTGGGGCCTGGGGATCCCCTGGAATTCCAGCTCCTCTCCAGACTGCAGAGATCAGTTTCCCTGGAGAAAAGGGCTGCTTGGGAGGGGGACTCTGTGGCCTTGGACCCCACGGAGGGTCAGGGATGCCAGCCTCCAGGTGGGGCCTGGGGATCCCCTGGAATTCCAGCTCCTCTCCAGACTGCAGAGATCAGTTCCCCCGGAGGAAAGGGCTGCTTGGGAGGGGGGACTCTGTGGCCTTGGACCCCCTGAGAGTCAGGGATGCCAGCCTCCAGGTGGGGCCTGGGGATCCCCTGGAATTCCAGCTCCTCTCCAGACGGCAGAGATCAGTTCCCCTGGAGGAAAGGGCTGCTTGGGAGGGGGGACTCTGTGGCCTTGGACCCCACGGAGGGTCAGGGATGCCAGCCTCCAGGTGGGGCCTGGGGATCCCCTGGAATTCCAGCTCCTCTCCAGACTGCAGAGCTCAGTTCCCCTGGAGGAAAGGGCTGCTTGGGAGGGGGGACTCTGTGGCCTTGGACCCCCTGAGAGTCAGGGATGCCAGCCTCCAGGTGGGGCCTGGGGATCCCCTGGAATTCCAGCTCCTCTCCAGACGGCAGAGATCAGTTCCCCTGGAGGAAAGGGCTGCTTGGGAGGGGGGACTCTGTGGCCTTGGACCCCACGGAGGGTCAGGGATGCCAGCCTCCAGGTGGGGCCTGGGGATCCCCTGGAATTCCAGCTCCTCTCCAGACGGCAGAGATCAGTTCCCCTGGAGGAAAGGGCTGCTTGGGAGGGGGGACTCTGTGGCCTTGGACCCCACGGAGGGTCAGGGATGCCAGCCTCCAGGTGGGGCCTGGGGATCCCCTGGAATTCCAGCTCCTCTCCAGACTGCAGAGCTCAGTTCCCCCGGAGGAAAGGGCTGCTTGGGAGGGGGGACTCTGTGGCCTTGGACCCCCTGAGAGTCAGGGATGCCAGCCTCCAGGTGGGGCCTGGGGATCCCCTGGAATTCCAGCTCCTCTCCAGACGGCAGAGATCAGTTCCCCTGGAGGAAAGGGCTGCTTGGGAGGGGGGACTCTGTGGCCTTGGACCCCACGGAGGGTCAGGGATGCCAGCCTCCAGGTGGGGCCTGGGGATCCCCTGGAATTCCAGCTCCTCTCCAGACTGCAGAGATCAGTTCCCCTGGAGGAAAGGGCTGCTTGGGAGGGGGGACTCTGTGGCCTTGGACCCCACGGAGGGTCAGGGATGCCAGCCTCCAGGTGGGGCCTGGGGATCCCCTGGAATTCCAGCTCCTCTCCAGACTGCAGAGCTCAGTTCCCCTGGAGGAAAGGGCTGCTTGGGAGGGGGGACTCTGTGGCCTTGGACCCCCTGAGAGTCAGGGATGCCAGCCTCCAGGTGGGGCCTGGGGATCCCCTGGAATTCCAGCTCCTCTCCAGACTGCAGAGATCGGTTCCCCTGGAGGAAAGGGCTGCTTGGGAGGGGGGACTCTGTGGCCTTGGACCCCACTGAGGGTCAGGGATGCCAGCCTCCAGGTGGGGCCTGGGGATCCCCTGGAATTCCAGCTCCTCTCCAGACGGCAGAGATCAGTTCCCCTGGAGAAAAGGGCTGCTTGGGAGGGGGGACTCTGTGGCCCTGGACCCCACTGAGGGTCAGGGATGCCAGCCTCCAGGTGGGCCCTGGGAATCCCCTGGAATTCCAGCTCCTCTCCAGACTGCAGAGATCAGTTCCCCTGGAGGAAAGGGCTGCTTGGGAGGGGGGGACTCTGTGGCCCTGGACCCCACTGAGGGTCAGGGATGCCAGCCTCCAGGTGGGCCCTGGGAATCCCCTGGAATTTCAGCTCCTCTCCAGACTGCAGAGATCAGTTCCCCTGGAGAAAAGGGCTGCTTGGGAGGGGGGACTCTGTGGCCTTGGACCCCCTGAGAGTCAGGGATGCCAGCCTCCAGGTGGGGCCTGGGGATCCCCTGGAATTCCAGCTCCTCTCCAGACTACAGAGCTCAGTTCCCCTGGAGGAAAGGGCTGCTTGGGAGGGGGGACTCTGTGGCCTTGGACCCCACTGAGGGTCAGGGATGCCAGCCTCCAGGTGGGGCCTGGGGATCCCCTGGAATTCCAGCTCCTCTCCAGACGGCAGAGATCAGTTCCCCTGGAGAAAAGGGCTGCTTGGGAGGGGGGACTCTGTGGCCCTGGACCCCACTGAGGGTCAGGGATGCCAGCCTCCAGGTGGGGCCTGGGGATCCCCCAGAATTCCAGCTCCTGTCCAGAGCTCAGTTCCCCTGGAGAAAAGGGCTGCTTGGGAGGGGGGACTCTGTGGCCCTGGACCCCACTGAGGGTCAGGGATGCCAGCCTCCAGGTGGGGCCTGGGGATCCCCTGGAATTCCAGCTCCTCTCCAGACTGCAGAGATCAGTTTCCCTGGAGAAAAGGGCTGCTTGGGAGGGGGACTCTGTGGCCTTGGACCCCACTGAGGGTGAGGGATGCCAGCCTCCAGGTGGGGCCTGGGGATCCCCTGGAATTCCAGCTCCTCTCCAGACTGCAGAGATCAGTTCCCCCGGAGGAAAGGGCTGCTTGGGAGGGGGGACTCTGTGGCCTTGGACCCCACTGAGGGTCAGGGATGCCAGCCTCCGGGTGGGGCCTGGGGATCCCCTGGAATTCCAGCTCCTCTCCAGACGGCAGAGATCAGTTCCCCTGGAGGAAAGGGCTACTTGGGAGGGGGACTCTGTGGCCTTGGACCCCACTGAGGGTCAGGGATGCCAGCCTCCAGGTGGGGCCTGGGGATCCCCTGGAATTCCAGCTCCTCTCCAGACTGCAGAGATCAGTTCCCCTGGAGGAAAGGGCTGCTTGGGAGTGGGGACTCTGTGGCCTTGGACCCCACTGAGGGTCAGGGATGCCAGCCTCCAGGTGGGGCCTGGGGATCCCCTGGAATTCCAGGTCCTCTCCAGACTGCAGAGATCAGTTCCCCTGGAGGAAAGGGCTGCTTGGGAGGGGGGACTCTGTGGCCTTGGACCCCACTGAGGGTCAGGGATGCCAGCCTCCAGGTGGGGCCTGGGGATCCCCTGGAATTCCAGCTCCTCTCCAGACTGCAGAGATCAGTTCCCCTGGAGAAAAGGGCTGCTTGGGAGGGGGGATTCTGTGGCCTTGGACCCCACTGAGGGTCAGGGATGCCAGCCTCCAGTTGGGGCCTGGGGATCCCCTGGAATTCCAGCTCCTCTCCAGACTGCAGAGATCAGTTCCCCTGGAGGAAAGGGCTTCTTGGGAGGGGGGACTCTGTGGCCTTGGACCCCACTGAGGGTCAGGGATGCCAGCCTCCAGGTGGGGCCTGGGGATCCCCTGGAATTCCAACTCCTCTCCAGACTGCAGAGATCAGTTCCCCCGGAGGAAAGGGCTGCTTGGGAGGGGGGACTCTGTGGCCTTGGACCCCCTGAGAGTCAGGGATGCCAGCCTCCAGGTGGGGCCTGGGGATCCCCTGGAATTCCAGCTCCTCTCCAGACGGCAGAGATCAGTTCCCCTGGAGAAAAGGGCTGCTTGGGAGGGGGGACTCTGTGGCCCTGGACCCCACTGAGGGTCAGGGATGCCAGCCTCCAGGTGGGGCCTGGGGATCCCCCAGAATTCCAGCTCCTGTCCAGACTGCAGAGCTCAGTTCCCCTGGAGAAAAGGGCTGCTTGGGAGGGGGGACTCTGTGGCCCTGGACCCCACTGAGGGTCAGGGATGCCAGCCTCCAGGTGGGGCCTGGGGATCCCCTGGAATTCCAGCTCCTCTCCAGACTGCAGAGATCAGTTTCCCTGGAGAAAAGGGCTGCTTGGGAGGGGGGACTCTGTGGCCTTGGACCCCACTGAGGGTCAGGGATGCCAGCCTCCAGGTGGGGCCTGGGGATCCCCTGGAATTCCAGCTCCTCTCCAGACTGCAGAGATCAGTTCCCCCGGAGGAAAGGGCTGCTTGGAGGGGGGGACTCTGTGGCCTTGGACCCCACTGAGGGTCAGGGATGCCAGCCTCCGGGTGGGGCCTGGGGATCCCCTGGAATTCCAGCTCCTCTCCAGACGGCAGAGATCAGTTCCCCTGGAGGAAAGGGCTACTTGGGAGGGGGACTCTGTGGCCTTGGACCCCACTGAGGGTCAGGGATGCCAGCCTCCAGGTGGAGCCTGGGGATCCCCTGGAATTCCAGCTCCTCTCCAGACTGCAGAGATCAGTTCCCCTGGAGAAAAGGGCTGCTTGGGAGGGGGGACTCTGTGGCCTTGGACCCCACTGAGGGTCAGGGATGCCAGCCTCCAGTTGGGGCCTGGGGATCCCCTGGAATTCCAGCTCCTCTCCAGACTGCAGAGATCAGTTCCCCTGGAGGAAAGGGCTTCTTGGGAGGGGGGACTCTGTGGCCTTGGACCCCACTGAGGGTCAGGGATGCCAGCCTCCAGGTGGGGCCTGGGGATCCCCTGGAATTCCAGCTCCTGTCCAGACTGCAGAGCTCAGTTCCCCTGGAGAAAAGGGCTGATTGGGAGGGGGGACTCTGTGGCCTTGGACCCCATTGAGGGTCAGGGATGCCAGCCTCCAGGGGGGGCCTGGGGATCCCCTGGAATTCCAGCTTCTCTCCAGACTGCAGAGATCAGTTCCCCTGGAGGAAAGGGCTGCTTGGGAGGGCGGACTCTGTGGCCTTGGACCCCACTGAGGGTCAGGGATGCCAGCCTCCAGGTGGGGCCTGGGGATCCCCTGGAATTCCAGCTCCTCTCCAGACTGCAGAGATCAGTTCCCCTGGAGGAAAGGGCTGCTTGGGAGGGGGGACTCTGTGGCCTCGGACCCCACTGAGGGTCAGGGATGCCAGCCTCCAGGTGGGCCCTGGGAATCCCCTGGAATTCCAGCTCCTCTCCAGACTGCAGAGATCAGTTCCCCTGGAGAAAAGGGCTGCTTGGGAGGGGGGACTCTGTGGCCCTGGACCCCACTGAGGGTCAGGGATGCCAGCCTCCAGGTGGGGCCTGGGGATCCCCCAGAATTCCAGCTCCTGTCCAGACTGCAGAGCTCAGTTCCCCACGAGGAAAGGGCTGCTTGGGAGGGGGGACTCTGTGGCCTTGGACCCCACGGAGGGTCAGGGATGCCAGCCTCCAGGTGGGGCCTGGGGATCCCCTGGAATTCCAGCTCCTCTCCAGACTGCAGAGCTCAGTTCCCCTGGAGGAAAGGGCTGCTTGGGAGGGGGGACTCTGTGGCCTTGGACCCCACTGAGGGTCAGGGATGCCAGCCTCCAGGTGGGGCCTGGGGATCCAGCCCTGGAATTCCAGCTCCTCTCCAGACTGCAGAGCTCAGTTCCCATGGAGAAAAGGGCTGCTTGGGAGGGGGGACTCTGTGGCCTTGGACCCCCCCTGAGGTCCCTGTCCTCCCCAGCCTCCACCCTCCAAACCTCAGGGGTTTCCCAACCTGGCTCTGGCAACCCTATGCCCCCACCCCCTCCTGTTGGCCCAAGGGCCTCCTCTACCATCTCTAAGGATACCAGGGTGGTTGAAAGCAGCCCAAACGCATCTGGGCGATCCCTGCTGTCTCTCCTCACTTGCAGGCCGTTGAGGCCGGCCCCACCATCCCGTCCCCCCTCCCCATCTGGGTGAGAAGAGCTATCTTTAGAAAGGGGCCGGGCCGGGGAGCTCAGGGGCTGCGGTCGTTCACTGTGTCAGCAGCAAGCGCTGCCAAACTCGGAGTGGGGAGGGGACGGCTAGGCCGGAGACAGGAGACCGTTGAAGGCGAGCTGGCATGCCAACGGCCGGATCCCAAGGCTTGTCACTCCAGCCAGTAAAATCGTTTAGGATGGGGCCGGGCTCCACCGCCAAGGCCGCTGCATCATGGCGGCGTTGCTAGGGCACGGCAGCGGTGGGATCGTCTTTCCTCTTTTGCAATAGTGGGGAGGGGGAGATTTCATCTATGTTCTTTCCCCCCTGCCCTGAATTGTCACACTGTAGGAAGACTTGCGAGCTGACGAAAAGGAATAGTTTTTTTATTCACATACTGGGATGAACGAGCAGCTGTGGAAAGATACGGTGGCAGCGGCAGCAGCTGGGTGGAATCATAGCGTTGGAAGGGGCCTCCAGGGTCATCTAGTCCAACCCTCTGCAGTGCAGCCCTCTGCAGAATACAGGAAATCCACAGCCACCTGCCCACCCACAGTGATCCCAATTCTATGGCCAGACTTGAACAGGGAGAGCTAGCGTGGGGCCAGAGCTAGGCTAGGGTCTGGGAGGCCTGAGTTCGAATCCTTGCTCCGCCATGAAGCTCACTTTGAGCCAGATGCTTTCTTTCAGGCTGGTCTACCTTGCAGGGCTGTTGTGAAGGTAACGTTGGTGAAGTCCCATAGTCCCAGTTCTTTTGTTGGGGGTGGGGCAGGATATCAAATTGCCATTGACATGAAAACCCCGTCAGGCAGCCTTTCTCAAGCCTTTTACCGTTGAGAAGCCCTGAAACATTATTCAGGCTTTGAGAAACCGCAGGAGTGGTGCGATGGTGCAGAATATGGTTGGGAAGCAGAGCTGTGGACATGCCCATCTGGAGGCCCTCCCCTTTCCTCCCCCTCTAGGCCTATCATTGGCCATTTTGGGAGTGGGGAGGGCCAGTTGACATGACCTCCTGATAAATGTTTAACAATTTATAAACATAAATTTTATATATAAAATTTAACTCCCACCCATTCAGCAAACCCTTCCAGGGCTGTCAAGAAACCCCAGGGTTTCATGGAACCCTGGCTGCAAAAGCCTGCTGTAAGACTTTCAAGGCAAGAGATGAACAGTGCTTGTCTCTGTGGGGCAACCATGGGTCTCCCATTCAGAGACTAACAAGAACTGAACCCCCTCGGCTTCAGACAAGGTCAAGCTAGCCTGAGCTATCAAGGTCAGAGCTGGTCCTGTCTAGAAAGGTATTTCTGCATGTGTGTGATCTGGAGGTGACTGCACATTTCCAGGGGACACTGGCAAGGGAAGTGGTGTCTCCTTCACAAGGTCTGTTTTCTGGACCCGTCTGTCTGGCTTGAAGTTCGGGCCCTGGGGCTCCCAGCCTCTGGTAAACAAACAGATGACCACTCGGATAATCAAACCGAGGAACATGCAAAGTCGAGGCTCTCAAATAAGCCCTGGTAAAGATAACTATTCAAAACAACTGCTGGAAACCACACCAGTTGAACTGGTTTTTCGATGGACTTCCTCAGCAGCCAATACCCAAAAGTAATGAAAACACAACCCTAGAGTAAGATCCAATTGTGTGGTTTGAAATCTCTTTGTGGGGCCTGGCCTGCTAGCAGAGCATGGTCTATGAAGTGACTTTCAGTCCACCCTGAATTCAGATGCTCACCTTAGACCAGTGGTTCTCTACCTTCCTTATGCCGCGACCCTTTAATACAGCTCCTCATGTGGTGGTGACCCCCAGCCATAAAATGATGCCAGTGTTCTTTCACAGAAATTAAACCGAAACTGACCCATGGCGTGAAGATCCATGGTTCATGATGTTGTATATAAATAGGTTATAAATTGTATATAAATTGGGGGGCGCTTTCAGGAGGAGGGGCAACAGTGGTGGTGTCCCCTCCCAAACTGCTCGCCCTGCCGTGACCCCTGTGAAAGGGTTGGTTGACCCCCAAAGGGGTCCCGACTCCCAGGTTTAGAACCGCTGCCCTAGACCAGGGGTAGTCAACCTGTGGTCCTCCAGATGTCCATGGACTACAATTCCCATGAGCCCCTGCCAGCGTTTGCTGGCAGGGGCTCATGGGAATTGTAGTCCATGGACATCTGGAGGACCACAGGTTGACTACCCCTGACCTAGACATCCTTCTGTAAATGGCCATTTCCCCTGCGTGTCTGACGTGGCTGTTCTCAAAGGCTGCAACAACAAAACCCATATAATTTATCTTGGGATAAATCGGCCCTGCCCTTCATACTTACCTGTAAGTAAA
Source organism: Paroedura picta (assembly GCF_049243985.1). Taxonomy (NCBI): domain Eukaryota; kingdom Metazoa; phylum Chordata; class Lepidosauria; order Squamata; family Gekkonidae; genus Paroedura; species Paroedura picta. Next base: position 171,677,509 of record NC_135371.1, on the reverse strand, counting down.
TTCCACAGAACTGAACAGGGACTTCCCCCATTTTACAGGATTGACTTGCAGATCATGCTAACTGGGGGGGGGAGGGGGGGGCAGAAGCTGCATGTCTAATCAACCGTATTTATTAGGAGCCTATAAATAGCTAGGTGCCGTCCGGGAGTGAAAAATTCAAGACCGGCCCCACCTACGCTTTTTTGCGATCTGCAAAGACGTGAGGCGAGGAAAACAAAACAAAACAGGAAGGTACTAATGGGGGGAAATGTACCTCTGGTTTTAGCGTAATTGCTTCCAAGTTCCCTGTTGTGAGACCTTTTTCCTATTCTTTTTTCCTATTCTGTGTGGCGCACCAAGAAAACGGAAAGAATGAGAGAGGCGGAGGGTTAAGGCAAGAAGCAGGAGCTGTAGGAGGGAAGGGTCAGGACCGATCCCACCACCCCTTGCAGCAGGCTTCCCCAACGGTGCCTGTCATGCCTGCCAAAACCTTTCCTGGGGCCGCCAAATGTTTTTAGGAAGTGGGCGGGGCCAGGTAGGGCTTCTGCCCAGCAGGGCTTCTGATTGACTGGTGGAGATTTGATGGGGGGGGGGGGTGCAGCTTTTTAAAAAAAATGCTGCTTTGTTAGCAGCTGCTAATAACAGCACAAGGATCTGCACTGTGAGACTGACATTAAGCTGTGTCAGTTGTTTCCTGGCTGGCTCTGCCTCCCAGGGCAGCCATTTTGCAGTAGCCATGTTGTTTCTGTGTGCACCACGCTGCGTCAGAATTTCAACTGTGCCCCCAGGCTCAGAAAGGGTGGGGACCCCCCCTGGCTCGCGCCTTATTTCCAATTGAAAAGAAGCAGCAGGCGTGGATTACTGCATCCCCAGGTGTGGAAATACCTGTAGATTGGAGGGAGGAGCCAGGGAGAATGGGATATTGGGAGGGGAGGGACCTTCGTAGGGTATAATGCCATGGGGTGCACCTTCCAAAGCAGCCATGGGGTGATGGGAGGTCAGCAGGGTTGCCAGATCCAGGTTGGGAAACTTCTGGATAGTTGGAATGGAGCTTGGGAAAGATGAGGATCTCAGTGGGGTCCAAGGGCACAGAGTCCCCCCTCCCAAGCAGTCCTTTTCTTCGGGGGAACTGATCTCTGCAGTCTGGAGAGGAGCTGGAATTTAGGGGGATCCCCAGGCCCCACCTGGAGGCTGGCATCCCTGACCCTCAGTGGAGCCCAAGGCCTCAGAGTCCCCCTCCCAAGCAGCCCTTTCCTCCAGGGGAACTGATCTCTGCAGTCTGGAGAGGAGCTGGAATTCCAGGGGATCCCCAGGCGCCACCTGGAGGCTGGCATCCCTGACCCTCAGTGGGGTCCATGGCCACAGAGTCCCCCCTCCCAAGCAGTCCTTTTCTTCGGGGGAACTGATCTCTGCAGTCTGGAGAGGAGCTGGAATTTAGGGGGATCCCCAGGCCCCACCTGGAGGCTGGCATCCCTGACCCTCAGTGGGGTCCAAGGCCACAGAGTCCCCCCTCCCAAGCAGCCCTTCTCTCCAGGGGAACTGATCTCTGCAGTCTGGAGAGGAGCTGGAATTCCAGGGGATCCCCAGGCCCCACCTGGAGGGTGGCATCCCTGACCCTCAGTGGGGTCCAAGGCCACAGAGTCCCCCCTCCCAAGCAGTCCTTTTCTTCGGGGGAACTGATCTCTGCAGTCTGGAGAGGAGCTGGAATTTAGGGGGATGCCCAGGCCCCACCTGGAGGCAGCCGTTGCTACCCATTTTAAAATTTGAGCTCTAAGTTCCTCCGGGCAGAGACCTCCCTCTTGCTTCCGTTGCTCTCAAAAGGGCACCAATGCCATGTTTAAACAATTCTCATCCTCGGTGCGTTAGGATCTCTCTAGTGACTTGACCACGTCTGCGTTTGCATTATTGGATCAAGAACTGGGCGGGCCTGAAAAGCGGCGTACCTATTAAGTTCCTGCTTGGGCTCGTGCGTGTAACGCAGTGTAGGGGAGAAGCCCCAAAATGGGATTGGGTCGAAAGGCTAAGCTAGGACTCCAGCATTCTAGCCGGGCCGCATTTCTCAAGCCACATTTTGCCGTTCCAAGACTGTTGCGAGATCCCCCAGCCCACCCCTGTCTTCTCCCCTCTGCCACCTACTGCTTCCTGTTCTGTGGGATGCAAAGGGTTAACCCCCCTCCTGCCTCCATCCCATACAACAGAGCAGGGTGAGGGCAGGATACATCCTGCTTCACCCCCCACATTTGGCTCCTCACCCCTCCTGGCAAGCCTTTCTCTCTCTCTCTCTCTCTCTCTCTCTCTCTCTCTTTTTTTGCCGATCCTTTTAATATGTTCCATATGGACCTACGATGTGCACAGAAGCTTCTAATAGCCTCGGGGGCTGGAGCGGCTAGTGGGATGGACAGGAAAGGTACCCTGGATCACCCCTTACCCCCCCCCCCTGGCTCCAGCCCCTTACGAGGTGCATATGGGGCTTTCCTGCAATTATGCCGGATCTTAGCCATGGGGGAAGGAAGGGTGTAAGCTGATACCCAAACCTCCATCTGTCCCCACCGAGTGCTGCTTATCCTGGGTGTCTTCCAAGACTGTCTTTATGCGCTCAGATTCCTTTTAGCGTTTTGTCTGGAGATGGGGCACCCTACGACAGCATGTACTTTGCTCGAAGGGCGGGAGGATGTTAAAGAACCCGGACTGGTGTTGGGCTGGTCTCCCCTTTGAAGCCCATTGGGTCCACTTTCCTCTTCCTGGATCTCTGGACCGATTCCAGGGCCTCCGTGCCTTCAAGGCAGCTGTTCTACGGCCATCCTGTCTCCGTCCTGCTTGGATTTTGTGCTCTGTAATTTTCATAAGCAGCCCTTTAATTTGCACAGAGCTGGACACAGTTTGAGAGAGAGAGAGAGAGAGAAGAAGAGAGACTTGCAGGGTGGAGTCCGGAGAGAGGCTGTGGGCAGGCTAAGATTTTTTTTTAAGTAAAAGAGATGGCCACGACCTAACGCTAAGGGATGAACTGCCAGGTTTGTCCTGAGCTAGCTAGACTCCTTGCCCTGGTGTCTGAATCCCATTCAGTTTGGCTACATTGGAGGATTTGGGGAGTGTTCACACCCCAAGTGGACTTACTTATACGGAATCAGGCCACTGGTCCAGTGGCCAAACGCCGGCTCTCCAAAGGTCCATGGACTACAGTTACCATGAGTGCCTGGCAGCATGGCAGCTCTGAGTGGTGGCTCTCCAAAGGGTCAGGCATCACACAATGATAGGTTTGGGAGGAGTCAAGTAAGCCATCTAGCCCTGTGCCCATTGCAGGATCAGCCAGAGGCATCTCTGACAAGAGCTTGCCCGGCTGCTGTGTGAAGTCTGCCAGTAATTATCTACCTACCTATCCGTCCATCCATCCGTCCATCCATCCGTCCATCCATCTTTCCATCCATCCATCCATCCATCCTTCTCTCCGTCCATCCATCCATCCGTCCACCCGTCCATCCTTCTGTCCGTCCATCCATCCGTCCGTCCATCTGTCCCCCCACCCTCCCACCCTTCCTTCCTTCCTTCCTTCCTTCCTTCCTTCCTTCCTTCCTTCCTTCCTTCCTTCCTTCCTTCCTTCCTTCTGTCCATCATCTATCCATCCAACCATCTATCCATCTATCCTATCTATCCATCCGTCCATCTTTCCATCCATCTATCTTTCATTCATCTTTCCATCCATCTATCCATCCATCCTTCTCTCCGTCCGTCCATCCATCCGTCCATCCGTCCATCTGTCCCCCCACCCACCCACCCACCCACCCACCCACCCACCCTTCCTTCCTTCCTTCCTTCCTTCCTTCCTTCCTTCCTTCCTTCCTTCCTTCCTTCCTTCCTTCCTTCCTTCCTTCCTTCCTTCTGTCCATCATCCATCCATCCATCTGTCCATGCATCTATCCTTCTCTCCGTCCGTCCATCCATCCATCCGTCTCTCCGTCCTTCCTTCTGTCCATCTATCCATCTATCCATCCATCCATCCATCCATCCATCCTTCCTTCTGTCCATCCATCTATCTTTCATCCATCTGTCCATCCATCCATCCACCCACCCACATTTTGACTTCTATTCTACCTTTTTTCAAAAAGACTCAGGGTGGTTTACAGTGTCAGTAAAATACATGAATTCTAAAACTGTAGGGAAATGTTTTTTTTTAAAAAAATGAGTTAAATACAGGTAAAATATTTTAAAACGACACAGCTTCTATTGCCTTTTGTGGTGCTCTTATCTGGTAAAGTGGGAAAAGATTATTTGTTCTTGTCTTTTTTTCACTCGCCATGGGAAACCATCGAGGTCGCCTGGGGGCACTCTCTTTGGGCACCCGTGGAATTGAACCTCCTGCTTCAATTATGGTGAAATTTGGGGATTATTTCGGAGGACAGGGGCCTGCAGCTATGCTGCAAATTTGGTGCCAATACCTCCAACCCCCACCTCCCCCCCCCCCCAAACCATAAAATAGATGGAAAAGGAGAAAATTGGTCTCTTTAACCTGCCAGGCCTCCACATGGCTGAATCGTGTCCTCTGTTTCCCCTGCTCTGCTCTGGGCAAGGTAATAGTCTCATGCAGGGGGACTCCTGGACAGATTTGACACAAATCCTGCTTGACACATGGCTTTGGGTTAGCAGGGAGACTGTCTGCTCCTGAGATGCTTCTGTGAGTTACCTGTCCTTGGCAGGTGGAGTGACGAGCCCGTGTTTCTCTTCTCCTTCCCCTCCCCCATATGCCAAGGCAAGGCTGCCGCATCCGATGTTCTGGAGGGCAGACAGTGGCCTCTGCTTTCTCTTCCTGCACAGGGAGAGATGGGCACATTGCCGACTTTAACAGAAACGTGCCTTCTCCCTCATGCACAGGGTTGCCACCCTCCAGGTGAGGCATGGAGACTTCCTGGAATTACCGCTCATCTCCAGAGCACGGAGATCAGTCCCTCTGGAGAAAAGGGCTGCTCTGAAAGGCGGACTCTGTGGTATTATACGGTTACCCAGCTGAGCTGTAATTTGTTGTTGCTGTTAGGTGCGAAGTCGTGTCCGACCCATCGCGACCCCCTGGACAATGATCCTCCAGGCCTTCCTGTCCCCTACCACTGAGCTATAATACCCTCCCCCAATTGCACTTCCCCCAAGATCCACTCCTGAATCTCCAGGAATTTCCACGCCTGGAGATGGCAAGCCTACATCATCCGTATGTTTGTGTGTTCACACCGACCAGTCTTCAGTTGGTGTTAAAATGTTCCCATTATCAACACTTTTCTAGGTCGTTTTCAGTGTTCCGCAGGGGCTGCAAAATGGAGCTCTTCCGCCAGGTCTACGGTTGAGGCTAGCATGGCAAGGAAGATCTAATTGGACCCCCAGTGTTAAGAGCATAAGCACCCGCTATGTGATCTGCATTCCCTCCTCCCACTCCTATACTAGATTTCGGTAGGGGTTAGTGGGTTGTAGACCGCCATGGTTTTAAAAGGTTTTTAGGAATCTGTTATTGTCTATGGACGAATGTCCCAAATTGTTTTAATGGAATTTTAATGGGGCTTTTAACATGGACAATTGTAACCCGCCACGAGCCAGTTATGGGACTGGCGGGCAATAAGTCTAAACAATAAATCAATCAATCTGCAAGGCGAACAAACGGGTCAGTCCTAGAGGAGATCAGCCCTGACTGCTCCTTAGAAGGCCAGATCCTGAAGATGAAACTCAAATACTTTGGCCACCTCATGAGCAGGAAGGACTCTCTGGAGAAGAGCTGGGAGCGATCAAGGGCAAAAGAAGAAGGGGACGACAGAGAATGAGGTGGCTGGATGGAGTCACTGAAGCAGTTGGTGCAAACTTAAATGGACTCCGGGGAATGGTAGAGGACAGGAAGGCCCGGAGGATCATGGTCCAGGGGGTCGCGATGGGTCGGACACGACTTCGCACCTAACAACAACAACAACAAAGAACAGCGTTTGAATCTAGAGATGCTTTTAAGAGCAACAAGTTTAATTCCGGGTAGAAGCTTTCGTGTGCATGAATACTTCATCAGACACAAGGCCAGGCACACGAAAGCTTCTACCCGGTATTAAACTTAAAGGTGCCCCAGGACTCAAATTTGGTCCTGTGGCCTCAAACCCACACAGCGATCCACCTGAACTTGTCTAGGTAGGCAACTGAGGAGGGGTTTCCCGGTGACCCTTGGTGACCCCACGCTGGCTCCATGCAGTCTTCTGGATCCTCTAAATCCCCCCTTGTCCCCCTCCCATCTCCCTCTTTGGCTTATCCATATCGGTGTCTAATCCCCGCTTGGAGACTCATTAATCAGTTTCATGCTCACTTGGCTTGTGTTACCTCAACGGGGGTCGGGTGGCTTATGGGGTCGGGGAGTGGGATTGAAAGCCCCGCCTGGAGAGTTGTGGGGAGGGGGGAGTCATGGGGTGGGTCAAGGCCCTAGTGAGGAAGAATCCTTGGCCATCTGTTCCTTTCCGTCCCCCATGCAGATGGCATTAGTGCTTTGGTGGGGCAGGTTGCCTATAGGGGATAGAACTAGTTGGGTTTCTTATTTCTGTGGGGAGGAAGGAGGGGGCTGCAGTCAGCTCCCCTCCCTCTCTGAAAAAGGAACTGTTTCCTCCATTCACCTCTCACACACCCCCATCAGTTCTTATCCCTCATAATGCAATGGATATTCCACTTTACATAGTAAAATAAGCTCAAAGAAAGACCCGTCCCTTGTCCCAAAGATTACAGATTTCACCGTGTGGGAGGAATGATTACTTTTTTTTTTTGTATTTATATGCCGTATTTATAATCCGTCTTTCTCCCTGGGACTCAGGGTGGATTAAAATAATCAGGGCAGCCAACAGAGCGGGGTATCTGGAAGGCCTAACGGGGCCTTTTGCCTAGCGTGACATTCCCCCAAAACACGCCGGGCTGGAAAACTCTTTTCACGCTTTGATTCAGCTGCAGCAACAGAGAAACAGATGCAGGGGGACTAGAGTCCAGGAAGAAAAAGCTATGCCAAGAACAATAGAGTTAACATAGGATTATATGTTTTCGCGTCAGAGGGTGGTTGCCTCTCTGGGATCAGGGATGGCCGAACCATGGCCCTCCAGATGTCCACGGACTACAATTACCATGAGCCCCTGTCAGCATGCTAGCCTTATCCCAGGCTAGCCTTACCTTCTCTGACGTGGCAAGGGTCGCTCAGTCCACACTTAGCTTTCAGGCTTATATTCAACAGAGCCTCTTTCTCCCTATGGTGCCAGTCTGTGCCAAGCAGGGCTCTACCAGAAACGTAAATTTAAAGCGACCCTTAATTTCAGTCCGAACGTTCCCCGGTCCCTACAGGCTGCCTTCAGCACAGCTTGGTACCGACTCTTCCATTCGATTGTAGGCGAAAGGTCATAAATCAAAGCTGGCTGCATTTCTTCATGCATTCAGTGAATGATCATTACTAGAGATTTGTAAGCCTATCACTGGCACACTTTTAAAATCTTTATAGCCAATCAGATCTCGGCACCACCTGCTTTGTGAAAACACCTGTTGGGTGCCAGGAAAGGTGTTGGCAGGCTCCATCGCACCCCCACGCACCACGCTGGGGACCCCAGCAATAGACAGCGCCGTAGGATTTGAGTTGTAGAAATCTGGAAGCCAGCTGTACTGTGCACAGATCTGGTAACCATGTGTCCAGAAGGACATCAAGGAGCTGAAAAAAAGGTACAGAAGAGAGCAACTAAGACGATGAGGAGGTTGGAGCACCTTTACACAAAGGCCAGACGATGTAGCCATGGCCAATGGAATAAACAGCTTTAAAAGGGGATTAGATAGATTCGTACAGGATAACTGATATCCATGGTGAACTGAGAAGAACCTGCATGTTCAGAGGCACTAAGCCTCTGCATCCCAGAGCCAGGAGGCAACATCGGGGGAAGGCCTGAACCTCTCTGCCATGTTCTTGGCCCTCCAGAGGAATTGGTTGCCCCCTGTGCGAGACAGGAGGCTGGACTGGATGGACCCCTGGTCTGACCCAGCAGGGCTCTTCTGATGTTCTTAGGAAGGCCTCGGCCTCTCTGCCCTGTTGTTGGCCCTCCAGAGGAACTGGCTGGCCCCTGTTTGAGACAGGAGGCTGGACTAGATGGACCCCTGGTCTGACCCAGCAGGGCCCTTCTGATGTTCTTATGAAGGCCTCAGCCTCTCTGCCCTGTTGTTGGCCCTCCAGAGGAACTGGTTGGCCACTGTGTGAGACAGGATGCTGGACTGGATGGACCCCTGGTCTGACCCAGCAGGGCTCTTCTGATGTCCTTAGGAAGGCCTCGGCCTCTCTGCCCTGTTGTTAGCCCTCCAGAGGAACTGGTTGGCCCCTGTGTGAGACAGGATGCTGGACTGGATGGACCCCTGGTCTGACCCAGCAGGGCTCTCCTGATGTTCTTATGAAGGCCTCAGCCCCTCTGCCCTGTTGTTGGCCCTCCAGAGGAACTGGTTGGCCACTGTGTGAGACAGGATGCTGGACTAGATGGAACCCTGGTCTGACCCAGCAGGGCTCTTCTGATGTCCTTAGGAAGGCCTTGGCCTCTCTGCCCTGTTGTTGGCCCTCCAGAGGAACTGGTTGGCCCCTGTGTGAGACAGGATGCTGGACTAGATGGAACCCTGGTCTGACCCAGCAGGGCTCTTCTGATGTTCTTATGAAGGCCTCAGCCTCTCTGCCCTGTTGTTGGCTCTCCAGAGGAACTGGTTGGCCACTGTGTGAGACAGGATGCTGGACTAGATGGAACCCTGGTCTGACCCAGCAGGGCTCTTCTGATGTTCTTATGAAGGCCTCGACCTCTCTGCCCTGTTGTTGGCCCTCCAGAGGAACTGGTTGGCCACTGTGTGAGACAGGATGCTGGACTGGAGGGACCCCTGGTCTGACCCAGCAGGGCTCTTCTGATGTTCTTATGAAGGCCTCAGCCTCTCTGCCCTGTTGTTGGCCCTCCAGAGGAACTGGTTGGCCACTGTGTGAGACAGGATGCTGGACTAGATGGAACCCTGGTCTGACCCAGCAGGGGTCCCCTGATGTTCTTATGAAGGCCTCAGCCTCTCTGCCCTGTTGTTGGCCCTCCAGAGGAACTGGTTGGCCCCTGTGTGAGACAGGATGCTGGACTGGATGGACCCCTGGTCTGACCCAGCAGGGCTCTTCTGATGTCCTTAGGAAGGCCTCGGCCTCTCTGCCCTGTTGTTGGCCCTCCAGAGGAACTGGTTGGCCCCTGTGTGAGACAGGATGCTGGACTGGATGGACCCCTGGTCTGACCCAGCAGGGCTCTTCTGATGTCCTTAGGAAGGCCTCGGCCTCTCTGCCCTGTTGTTAGCCCTCCAGAGGAACTGGCTGGCCACTGTGTGAGACAGGAGGCTGGACTAGATGGACCCCTGGTCTGATCCAGCAGGGCTCTTCTGATGTTCTTAACCAGAGGTGAAGTGCAGAGGTAAATATTAACACATTAAACTTAAAAAATTACACAGTAGGAACCTAGTTGACTACAACGGATGGTATGTACTGTACACACTGATACAGGGTACGGTCCTTAACCTTTTAACCCAAATTTCTTTCGGAACCATATTGTCAAAGTCCAGCCTATACCTATACAGGTCAGGGGATGAGCCATCGCAGCTGTATGGCTTTTGGGTGCATTTCTGATGGAGATGTTGCCTACAATAAGAGGTATCTGGGCCAAAGCACACTGCAGTGTGGTGCGGTGGGTAAGAGCGACAGCCTCTAATCAGGAGAGCCAGAATTTGATTCCCTTTCCTGCTTCATGCAGCCATCCGAGTGACCTTGAGCCAGTCCCAGTCCCAGCTCTCTCAGAACTCTCTCGGTCCCACCTCCCTCACAGCGTGTCTGTTGTGGGGCGAGGAAAGGAAAGCGATTGTGAACGGCTTCAAGACTCCTTCAGGCAGTGAAAAACGGGGTATAGGAACCAACTTACAGTGAGGTAGAGGAACCAACTGCCAGAACCCACCGATTAATCTCAGCGGAGCATCTGCATAAGCCCTCTCTTCCTCTCCCACGATAGGAGAGCAGGCAATTGTTCAATATCTGTTTAAATATTGAACGTATATTTATGTTTGTATACTAATTTTACGTCTTACCCTACTGTAAACTGCCCTGAGTCTCACGAGATAAGGTGGTTAATAAACATAATAACTCTTCCTGCTCTTCTCCTTCTCCTCTTTCTCCTTCTCCTTCTCCTCCTTCTCCTTGTCTTTTCTCTCTCCTCCTCCTCTTCCTCCTCCTCCTCCTCTTCTCCCTCTTCTTCTCTTTTCTCTCTCCTTCTCCTCCTCCTCCTTCTTCTCCTTCTCTTTTCTCTCTCCTCCTCCTCCTCTTCTCCCTCTCCCTCTCCCTCTCCTTCTCCTTGTCTTTTCTCTCTCCTCCTCCTCTTCCTCCTCCTCCTCTTCTCCCTCTCCTCTTTTCTCTCTCCTTCTCCTTCTCCTCCTTCTCCTCCATCTCCTTCTCTTTTCTCTCCTCCTCCTCTTCTCCCTCTCCTCTTTTCTCCCTCCTTCTCCTCCTTCTCCTTCTCCTTGTCTTTTCTCTCTCCTCCTCCTCCTCCTCCTCCTTCGTCTCCTTCTCTTTTCTCTCTCCTCCTCCTCCTCCTCCTTCGTCTCCTTCTCTTTTTTCTCTCCTCCTCCTCCTCCTCTTTTCCTCTCCCTCTCCTTCTCTTTTCTCTTTCTCCTCCTCCTCCTCCTCCTTCACCTCCACCACCCTGGAAGCTCTGCCCCACAGGCTAGACGGATTATGTTTCCTCTGCAGTCAAGGGAAGGGGGTCATGATCTGACCGCCAGGCTCAGCGATCCGTGCTGTTGACCGGCCAGCTCAGAGGCTTGGCTCAGGTGAAGCCAGCACCTCCCAGAATGTAAACGAAGCAGCCAGGAGGCTTGCTTCTCGCGCGGGGTGGGGCCAGTGCCAGCAGGCGGGCGTGCCGGAGCGGGCGGGGACGTGCCCTGCAGGTAAGTTCACTGGCAGTGTGGCTGGGTTAAGGTGGAGTGGGAAATGTGGGGCACGAGGAGGGAAGAGCGCATCGCCGAATGCTGGCCAACGGCCCTCCCCATGGGGCCGACCCCAACGCAAACCCCACCACCTGGCTGAAAAGGCAAGCACCAGAGCAAGGTCTTTTCAATATTTTTCAGTCTGGTTCTAATAGTTCTATGGAGCTCCTGAAATGGGAAGGTGGTGATGAAGACTGAACAAACTACTCAGGGTGTGGAGAGAGAACTTGTTTGCGTCTGATGGGTTTTTTTTTGGGGGGGAGGGTGTTTCTTGGTGCTCCTTGACTCCTTAAAAGCTGACCCCCTGAAACTCCCTCGGACTCAAATTTATCAGTCCACCCAAGTGGACTTCTTGTATTGACAAGCTCCTTGACTCCTTGAAAGCTGACGGCTTGAAACCCCCCCTCAAATTTAACCATCCTCCCAAGTGGGCTTCTTGTATTGACAGGCTCCGTGATTCCTTGAAAGCTGACCCCTTGAAACTCCCCCCCCCTCAAATTTAACCATCCTACCGAGTGGGCTTCTTGTATTGACAAGCTCCTTGACTCCTTGAAAGCTGACCCCTTGAAACTCCCCCCCTCAAATTTAACCATCCTCCCCATTGGGCTTCTTGTATTGACAAGCTCCTTGACTCCTTGAAAGCTGACCCCTTGAAACTCCCCCCCCCCTCAAATTTAACCATCCTCCCCATTGGGCTTCTTGTATGACAGGCTCCTTAATTCCTTGAAAGCTGACCCCTTGAAACTCCCCCCCCCCCAAATTTATCCATCCTCCCCATTGGGCTTCTTGTATTGACAGGCTCCTTGATTCCTTGAAAGCTGACCCCTTGAACCCCCCCCCCCAATTTATCTATCCTCCCCATTGGGCTTCTTGTATTGACAGGCTCCTTGATTCCTTGAAAGCTGACCCCTTGAAACTCCCCCCCCCTCAAATTTAACCATCCTCCCAAGTGGGCTTCCCCCTGGAGAAAAGGGCTGCTTGGGAGGGGGGGACTCTGTGGCCTTGGGCCCCACTGAGGGTCAGGGATGCCAGCCTCCAGGTGGGGCCTGGGGATCCCCCGGAATTCCAGCTCCTCTCCAGACTGCAGAGATCAGTTCCCCTGGAGGAAAGGGCTGCTTGGGAGGGGGGACTCTGTGGCCTTGGACCCCCCTGAGGTCCCAGTTCTCCAGAAGTTTCCCAACCTGGAGCTGGCAACCTTCCCCTTCTGGCGACCAGTCCTACTCTGACGCATGCATTGTGCCACCGCCTTGCCCTGTCCATGGGGCTTCCAGTTCTGGGATGGGTCCTCAACATAGTGCAATAGCATAAAAATCACCATTTTCTCCGCGGGAACTGATCCCTATTGCTTGGAGAACCTTTATAATCTTCAAAGATCTCCAGGTTCTGAGGGACTGTGAATTGCGCAATGTCCCACCGCCGCTTGGGTTGACCGAAGGTCTCCCGCGATATTTCTCCAGGAGTTCAGAGGGCAGAGGAGGAGACGTTCCACGGTGAGCAATGTCTTTCTTTCTGACTTGGACATGAATCATCATCGGTGCCTCCCAGGAGGGAAAAATACCCTCTCCTCTCCCTCGCAGCGAGCATAGGCGTCTGTCGACAGCTCCGTTTCCTCCACCTTAAGGGGGCAGGTAAACTCGTGTTTGGGCAGTGCCGTTTGAAAAGCGTTTGGCCTGGCATCGCTACCAACAGAGTCAGCGAGAGGTAGGCTGAGGAAGTCTTCTGCGGGAGTGGAAAGGACCACGGGAGTTGCCAGCCAGGGCAGTGTGCCACATGCACAGAGTTCTGCAGGGGTGAGTTCTCCGTATTTGTTCTGGGGAGAGAGGCAGGGGGCATTGGCAGGACCTGTGGTGCTTGGAGGCGGAAGGAGCTTGGCCAAGAGGGGCATCGGCCAGGGTGGCAAAGGGAAAACCAGTCCATCACAGAGTCCCACTGAAGGGCTGGGAATTATGGAAGGGCTGCCATGTGTTTTGGTGGTGCAGCAGACGTTCCCAGTAGATTGCATCTCCTAGAATCATAGAGTTGGAAGGGGCCATACAGGCCATCTAGTCCAACCCCCTGGACTCATGCTCCTTCCAGAAAAGGCAACGAGCTTGGTGTGGAGGTCCGGGATCCTGGATCTGCCTCCTGGTTTTGCAGGATCCCAAAATGGCAGGACGCAAGGAAAAGTTCCGCTGTGGTGCATTGCAGTCGGCTGCGATCGCATGGAGAGATGGAACATTTGAGAGATTAGCATTTAAGGGGGGGGGGATTGCCCAATCCGCCTGCGTAAACGTTGCACCCACTTGGCGACATGTTTTATAGGACCGTATGCTTCCTGTGCATAGCTCTGCCGCACGAGAAAGACAGAAACCGGTCAGAGGCTGTTTTCAATGCCCTACTTGTTTGGGTTTAGCAAGGAGGCTTATCAGAGGTATCTGACCAAGGGAGTTCGGGCTCCTGAAAGCTGGAATACCCTGGGAAACCTGTTGGCCTCTTAAGCTGCTTCCGGAATTGACTCTGGCTCTACTGGAGACCGACAGGGCCGTGTGTCGTCTATTAAGTGCTGTCAAGTCACTTCCGACAATAGTTTGAATTAATGTGCTCCAAAACGTCCCATGGTCTTGCAGATAAAGGGGTTGTGGCTTCCAGGGCGATGTCGCGTTTAAGAGCGGTAGCTTTGAATCTGGCGAGCCGGGCTTGATTCCCCGCTCCTCCCCGTGCAGCCATCCAGGTGATCTTTGGCCAGTCACCGTTCTCTTAAAGCTGTTCTCACAGAGCAGTTATCTCGGAGCAGGGTGTAGAAACCAACTCTTCTTCTTCTTCTTCTTGATGGAGTCCATCTTTCTCATGTCGAGTCTCCTACTTTTCCTGCTTACAACTTTTCCTGGCATTATTGTCCTTTCCAGGGACTCTTTGTCTTCTCGGAGTGTGATCAAAATACAACAGCCTCAGTCAAGTCATGTTTTAGCTTCTAGATCAGGGGTGGCAAAACTGTGGCTCTGTGAGAACTGTGACATCTGGGGAGCCACGGTTGGGCCACCCCTGTTCTAGGGAGAGTTCGGGGTTGATTTGATCTAGAACCCACTGATCTGTCTTTTGGGCCGTCCACGGTGACCGCAAAACCCTCCTCCGACACCACATTTCAAAGGAATCCACTTTCCTCCCATCAGCTTTTCTTCATTGCCCGGCTTCCGCAGGCGTACAGAGTAATGGCATGAATCATCTTGGGGTTGGTTGCCCAAGACTTAAAGATCTCCTCTAGCTCCTTTGTGGCCACCCTCCTCGGTTTCAGTCTCCTCCTGATTTCTTGGGTGCAACCGGCCTGCACCCTTAAAGACTAACTAAAATTGTTGCACCGTATGACCTTTTGTGAGTCACTTGCGGGGTATGAGCTTTTGTGAATCACAGGAGGTCCTCTCCTGCCACGAATCTTGTTAGTCTTTAAGGCAGGGGTAGTCAACCTGTGGTCCTCCAGATGTCCATGGACTACCATTCCCATGAGCCCCTGCCAGCAAACACTGGCAGGGCCTCATGGGAAATGTAGTCCATGGACATCTGGAGGACCACAAGTTGACTACCCCTGGACTAGATGACCCAGAAGGTCAATTCTGTTATTCCCTCTGTAGCATTACTAGTCAACCTGTGGTCCTCCAGATGTCCATGGACTACAGTTCCCATGAGCCCCTGTCAGCATTCGCTGGCAGGGGCTCATGGGAATTGGAGTCAATTAACATCTGGAGGACCACAGGTTGACTACCCCTGCTTTATGGTGCTAGAGCCAGAGTCCAGTAGCATCTCTGCTGGGAACCAGGGCTCATAATCTTGTTAAACACAGACCTCTGAGCCCCTGGATCTTTACAGCAGCCTGCAGCCTCCTGCTGGTTTGGTTTTGGATTTCTCTAAACCAGGGGTAGTCAAACTGCGGCCCTCCAGATGTCCATGGACTACAATTCCCAGGAGCCCCTGCCAGCATTCGCTGGCAGGGGCTCCTGGGAATTGTAGTCCATGGACATCTGGAGGGCCGCAGTTTGACTACCCCTGCTCTAAACCTCCGTGCTTTCGATGGGACTTAGTCACAAATAGCTTATTTTTTTTGGCATTGGGACTAGAAGCTTATGGGCCATGCACTGTCTTGGGAGTGGCGGATAATAATAATAATAATAATAATAATAATAATAATATATGCCTGTGTAAGTTTGTGATGTAAACTAAAAACGTCATGTACTATTTTCCTATAATTTTGGGCATTCACACTCTGTGTTGTCTGTGGTTACTTCTGAGGGAGAGGGTGCTTGCTCTGTCGCAGTGGCTCAGTAAAAGGAGAGCAACACTCGAATCCAGCAGCATCTTTAAAGACTGGCATGAACTCCACGTATAAACTTTTGAGGATCAGCCTCCCTTCATCAGGTACCACTAGAAATGCAGATCCCTCAGTGCTAAAAGAAGAGGTGGGGTCTTATATGCTGCTTTTCTCTACCCAAAGGAGTCTCAAAGTGGCTTACAGTTGCCTTTCCTTTCCTCTCCCCACAACAGACACCCTGTGAGGTGGGTGAGGCTGAGAGACCCCTGATATTACTGCTCGGTCAGAACAGCTTTATCAGTTCTGTGACGAGCCCAAGGTCACCCAGCTGGCTGCGTGTGGAGGAGAAGCGAGGAATCAAACCTAGCTCACCAGATTAGAAGTTTGTGCTCCTAACTACTACACCAAAGCTGGATAGTATGTGATTTGAGAGCTTGGGCTCTCAAAAGCTTGAACTAGTCTTTCTCAACCTTTTGACCCTGGAGTAACCCCTGAAATATTCTTCAGGCTTTGAGTAACCCCGGAAGCGATGTCAGCTGGCCACGCCTCTCTGCCGCACCTGTGGAAGCCACATGTTTACAGTGTGCATGGCATCGCTCATAAAATGCTTGTCGAATAAGAAGTTAGTTTCATTTTTGTATGTGCAGTGCCTTGCCTGAGCAAAACAAGGACGTATTCATCCTCGCCTGTCATAAAGTCCACCATGCAAAGCTGCAGTTCTCCTCAGAGGAAATACTTATAACTTTTGGAGATCTCCAGGCACCACCAAGAGGTTGGCAATCCTAGTGATTATATATAATCAACATTATATATTTATATAAATAAATAAATCTTTCCCAACTAGAGTAATCCCTCTAGGGCTTTGGAGTAACCCTAGGATTCCTGGTAACCCTGGTTGAGGTTGACTGGCTTAACCCCCCAAATTTTTTGTTAGGCTCTAAGATGCTAGTGGACTTGAACTTTGTTCTTCTCCTGCAGACCAGCATGGCCACCCATCCAAAAGTATCTGCAAAGGGAGGGGGCTGTGACTCAGTAGGGCACTTGTGGAAGGTCCGAAGTTCCATCCCTAGCATGACTAGGCAAAGGGTCTTGGGTAGCAGAATCTGAGGAAGACTTTGAGAAAGTCCTTCAAGAACTTCTGTCAGCATAGATAGCCATGAGCTTAAGAGGCCAGTTGGTCTGACTCTGCATAAGAAGCTTTGCATGTTCAGATATGTTGCGGTGAAAGAGAGGCACTTGTTTTACACATTCTGTAACTGAGTCTAGAAACGGGTTCCAGGGCTTCTTTTCCGACCACTGGACCAGGAAAAGGTGGAAGCCTTCTCATTGTCGGAAAGAATCAGGCCTTAAAGCTTCTAATATGTGCCCCACCCCCCAAATAAGGCTGTACAACACTGGTGTGTATCCAGAGATCAGAGTAATGATTGCCTACTGAATCTAGTTGTTTTTGATTTCTATAGGTCAGGGGTGGCCAAACGATGGCTCTCCAGATGTCCATGGACTACAATGACCATGAGCCCCTGTGAGACCACAGGGGCTCATGGTCATTGTAGTCCATGGACATCTGGAGAGCCATCGTTTGGCCACCTCTACTGTAGTTGAACAATAATCAGTCCCTGCCCCATTATTTCAGAACATGCGAGAAGCCCTGTTGGATCAGGCCAACGTCCCCTCCAGTCCTGCACTCTGTGTCTCACAGTGGCCGAACCCCAGGGGCCATCAGGAGGTCCCCCAGCAGGGCCAGAACTCTCAAAGCCCTCCTGATGTTGCCTCTCAGGGGCCAAGAGTACAGAGCATCCCTGCTCCAGGCAGAGTGTCTCATCTCTCCCTTGTGGCTAAGAGCCACTGCAGGACCTCTGATCCAGATGTTTACCCAGTCCCCTCCTGAGGTTGCCGAATCTTGTAGCTGCCAGCAATTCCTGCGGCAGTGAATTCCACGTGTAGGTGAAGAAATGCTTCAATTTAGGCTTCAATCCTCATTATGCCTTGCATTTCTGGACATCAGCGGAAAGTCCAGATAATGTCTTGGAGAATTCTTGCTTTTCTGAAGAATTTGTGTTCATGCAGGCTCTTGGTTTAATATTTGTTCCATTGAGGGGGAGTCAAATAAAAAGCAGCCAGCTGCATGAACCGGGGCTTGTTCCAACGGCAGGCCGAGACATGAGCGGATGAGTCGCTGGGGGTGGGCTCACGCACTGGGATGAGCATTCCAGGAAAGCTGGGCAAACACACCGCCTGCACCTGGATGCGCCTTCTGCACACCTACCGGCTTCTGTTTCAACCCCTCTCTGCCTAGGTTGTATCTTGCGCAAGAATTTTTTGCGCATAATTTTACGGTTGGGGGTCACTCCAACATGAGGAACTATATTAAAGGGTTTGCGGCATTAGGAAGGTTGAGAACTTTAGATGCTCCTAGCAAAAAATTGAGGGGGTTAAGCCAGTTGAGGGACTTGGGAATGTTCAGCCTGGAGAAAAGGAGGTTGAGAGGGGACATGATAGCCCTCTTTAAGTATTTGAAAGGTTGTCATTTGGAGGAGGGCAGGATGCTGTTCCCGTTGGCTGCAGAGGAAAGGACGCGCAGTAATGGGTTTAAACTACAAGTACAACGATATAGGCTAGATATCAGGAAAAAGTTTTTCACAGTCAGAGTAGTTCAGCAGTGGAATAGGCTGCCTAAGGAGGTGGTGAGCTCCCCCTCACTGGCAGTCTTCAAGCAAAGGTTGGATACACACTTTTCTTGGATGCTTTAGGATGCTTTGGCCTGATTCTGCGTTGAGCAGGGGGTTGGACTAGATGGCCTGTGTGGCCCCTTCCAACTCTATGATTCTGTGATTCTATGATTCTTCTAGTTCAGATTTCTCTTTCCTTGGCAATTTGCACAGCTCTTCTCTCACTACGGCTTAGGAACGAAGCACAGCACGATGCACAGGCCCTCCTTCCTCTTCCTTGTGTCAACGGCACCCTGTTTTGGCCCTGAGGCTTCGCATGTATTCGTGGGTGGCTATCATGGTACATCTCTCGCCCGGCCTTGGTCAGTGTAATCTTTTAGATCCCCCCTTGTTGGCCTGATGCGCCTTGTGTTGGAAAATAAAAGCCGTTTTCTTGCTGCCTCCGCAGCTGTCTGCTCTGAATGATCAATACCTTCCTTAAGATACGAAGCCCGGTTGTGCGTTTGTGTGCGGGTTGGGTGTGACTCAGTGCTTCAGCAGAGGCCCGAGTCCCTCATGGGAGGCGCTGTACGTGTGTGCCAGCTCCATTTTGTTCAGGGAAGGAGGGCCACTGTGTAAACAGAGGTTTTCTTCGGTAAGCGTTTACCATAGATGGCAATGACTAATCCCTGTACATTACCAGCAGATATCTGTCGAACACATGTACGGCTTAAGGAAACAAGAACGGTGGCGTGTGTCTTCTGCGTGTGTGTGTGTGTGCGCTTTGCCGTCTTTATCCCAATGCGTTGTTTTCATATTGACAGAATCGCAGGGATTAGTTGTTCTCGGCCAAGAGATTCTGTAATGGAGGTTTGTTTGTTCCCACCCACCCCCTGGCCATTGGTGTGTGTGTGGGGGGGGTGAGGGGGGGGTTACTAGATCCAGGTTGGGAGATTTTTGGGATGGAGCCAGAGAAGGACAGGGACTTGGGTGGGGGAACATGCCAGAGAATATCCCCTCCAAAGCAGCTACTTTATCCATGAGAAATTATCTCTGCAATCTGGAGATGAGTTGTAATTTCAGGGGATACCCAGGGCCCACCTGGAGGCTAGCATCCCTGACCCTCAGTGGGGTCCAAAGCCACAGAGGCCCCCCTCCCAAGCAGCCCTTTCATCCAGGGGAACTGATCTCTGCAGTCTGGAGAGGAGCTGGAATTCCAGGGGATCCCCAGGCCCCACCTGGAGGCTGGCATCCCTGACCCTCAGTGGGGCCCAAGGCCACAGAGTCCCCCTCCCAAGCAGCCCTTTCCTCCAGGGGAACTGAGCTCTGCAGTCTGGAGAGGAGCTGGAATTCCAGGGGATCCCCAGGCCCCACCTGGAGGCTGGCATCCCTGACCCTCAGTGGGGTCCAAGGCCACAGAGTCCCCCCCTCCCAAGCAGCCCTTTCCTCCAGGGGAACTGATCTCTACAGTCTGGAGAGGAGCTGTCATTCTGGGGATCCCCAGGCCCCACCTGGAGGCTGGCATCCCTGACCCTCAGTGGGGTCCAAGGCCACAGAGTCCCCCCTCCCAAGCAGCCCTTTCATCCAGGGGAACTGATCTCTGCAGTCTGGAGTGGAGCTGTCATTCTGGGGATCTCCAGGCCCCACCTGGAGGCTGGCATCCCTGACCCTCAGTGGGGTCCAAGGCCACAGAGTCCCCCCTCCCAAGCAGCCCTTTCCTCCAGGGG
Source organism: Paroedura picta (assembly GCF_049243985.1). Lineage (NCBI taxonomy): Eukaryota > Metazoa > Chordata > Lepidosauria > Squamata > Gekkonidae > Paroedura > Paroedura picta. Next base: position 171,657,881 of record NC_135371.1, on the reverse strand, counting down.
AACTGACCTCTGCAGTCTGGAGAGGAGCTGGAATTCCAGGGGATCCCCAGGCCCCACCTGGAGGCTGGCATCCCTGACCCTCAGTGGGGTCCAAGGCCACAGAGTCCCCCTCCCAAGCAGCCCTTTTCTCCAGGGGAACTGATCTCTGCAGTCTGGAGAGGAGCTGGAATTCCAGGGGATCCCCAGGCCCCACCTGGAGGCTGGCATCCCTGACCCTCAGTGGGGCCCAAGGCCACAGAGTCCCCCTCCCAAGCAGCCCTTTTCTCCAGGGGAACTGATCTCTGTAGTCTGGAGAGGAGCTGGAATTCCAGGGGATCCCCAGGCCCCACCTGGAGGCTGGCATCCCTGACCCTCAGTGGGGTCCAAGGCCACAGAGTCCATCTATCCCCCAGCGCTTCCATTTTCTCCAGGGGAACTGGAGATGAACTAACTTCAGGGGATCCCCAGGTCCACCTTGGAGGCTGGCATCCCTGACCCTCAGTGGGGTCCAAGGCCACAGAGTCCATCTATCCCCCAGCGCTTCCATTTTCTCCAGGGGAACTGGAGATGAACTAACTTCAGGGGATCCCCAGGTCCACCTTGGAGGCTGGCATCCCTGGCATAATGCCATCTTCTGTTCTAGGAAGGAGAAGACTGTCCTAAACCATGTAGTGTGGGGGGAACGTTACCAAGGAGGCGGCTACATCAGGAGCAGGCCTCAGCCTCTCTGCTGGCCCTTCGGGACATCTGCTTGGCCACTGTGTGAAACCAGATGCAGGACCAGATGAACCCCTGGTTTGATTTATTTATTGTAAATATTCCACCTTTCCCCCATGCCTGGGGCTACTGCCGTGTTCTCCTTCCAAGAGATCTGTCCCTAAATGCCTCTTTCCGGTTGCTGTTTAGATGCCAATAACTTACTCCGGAGTTGGTTCCTGCGTGGTTGGTTCCTTGTGTGGTCACGAGGTGTGCCATGCAGGGCCGTGGCCGGCGTCTCACCGGATCAAAAATAAAGGAAAACATCACGAGCGATTCTCCCCTTTTCTGCTAAATATGTTTGTCGTCTTAACCGCAAAAATAGGGAAATGGATCGTGTTGCAACTCAAGGGCTAGAAACCAGCAAGCGCGAAGATTTCCTCATCGTGTTTGTAAAACCCTTTTCGAAATTTGTTTTCACGGCCTCGTCGCTTGCCGTGATTTCATTCTTCGGCTTTTTTAGAATGTTGTGGTTCTATTCTTTCTCTGTTTTCTTTAGCCATGTGACGGGCGTGGTCCGTGTGCCCTGGGCCCTCATAGAATTGGCTTCCTGAATGTTTTATTAGAGATTAGCAGGGGCATCCGAAGGAGCTGCACCCTTTTAAGCGCCCTGGGGTCAACAGGCTTGGAAGGGAGGGTGCACATCTCTTCAGGATTTCACAGTTAAATTTCCAGCCTGTTTTATGTATAGAGATGTCAAGGAAACCATGAAAGTAGGGGGTATATTCTTCCGAGGTATTGCAAGGTATTGTGATGCGTAGCCATCACTGGAGAGCCAGTTTGGTGTAGTGGTTAGGAGTGCCGACTTCTAATCTGGCAAACCGGGTTTGATTCCCCACTTCCTGATCTGATCTCTGCAGTCTGGAGAGGAGCTGGAATTCCAGGGGATCCCCAGGCCCCACCTGGAAGCTGGCATCCCTGACCCTCAGTGGGGTCCAAGGCCACAGAGTCCCCCCTCCCAAGCAGCCCTTTCCTCCAGGGGAACTGATCTCTGCAGTCTGGAGAGGAGCTGGAATTCCAGGAGATCTCCAGGCCCCACCTGGAGGCTGGCATCCCTGACTTTCAGTGGGGTCCAAGGTCACAGAGTCCCCCCTCCCAAGCGGCCCTTTCCTCCAGGGGAACTGATCTCTGCAGTCTGGATAGGAGCTGGAATTCCAGGGGATCCCCAGGCCCCACCTGGAGGCTGGCATCCCTGTCCCTCCGTGGGGTCCAAGGCCACAGAGTCCCCCCTCCCAAGCGGCCCTTTCCTCCAGGGGAACTGATCTCTGCAGTCTGGAGAGGAGCTGGAATTCCAGGGGATCCCCAGGCCCCACCTGGAGGCTGGCATCCCTGACCCTCCGTGGGGTCCAAGGCCACAGGGTCTCCCCTCCCAAGCAGCCCTTTTCTACAGGGGAACTGATCTCTGCAGTCTGGAGAGGAGCTGGAATTCCAGGGGATCCCCAGGCCCCACCTGGAGGCTGGCATCCCTGACCCTCAGTGGGGTCCAAGGCCACAGAGTCCCCCCTCCCAAGCAGCCCTTTCCTCCAGGGGAACTGATCTCTGCAGTCTGGAGAGGAGCTGGAATTCCAGGGGATCCCCAGGCCCCACCTGGAGGCTGGCATCCCTGACCCTCCGTGGGGTCCAAGGCCAGAATCCACCCACCAAAGCATAAATTGGGAGTATAAATTGGATCAGGCCAGAGTGTGTCAGGACATTGATAGCACTGGTTCTCCCCTTGAGAAACAGCTCGATTTGGGGTGTTGGTTGTGGAATTTACTATTGGGGCCCAGGAACCCTCAAGGAATGCCTTCACCCAAACCTTCCTTCCCACCAGGCCATGAGAGCAGGAGATTATGGTGTAGACCAGCGTTCCCTAAACTTTTTGCAATTGAGGACTGCCCCCGGGGGTGGGGGGAGAGCCGGCAGCCCGGGCGCCGCGCATGCACTGCAGCTGCGTGCTAACAAACATGCGTGGCAACTCTGCTAACGCGCATGCGCATACTTGCCACACATGCGGTTTTGCACCAGCAGGGACACAAACGTGCATGCACGGCAGCTCCACACATGCGCATTTGCGTCCGTTGGCGTGCCGGCAGCCGTGCCTGCCTCTCCCCCACCCCAGCTTTGGCGGTGGCTTCGCTCACGGCCTGGCGAGCTTCTTGCTGCCGGGGGGGGGGGGAGGCAGGCGCGGCTGGTGGCGGCCCAGTACTGAGGCCTTTGTGGCCCGGTATTGGGCCGCAGACCGGGGGTTAATGACCCCTGGTGTAAACCACGGTTGGGAGTTAATTAAATAAAAATTGTTACAAATGCATTGGGTGACATGACCATACGTAGTCATGTCGACCCCCCAGTAGCCTATGAGGGGCTTGGAGGGGGGTGGGATGGGGTGGGCCCCCCAGGTGGGCGTGTCCACAGCCATGCTTCCCAACCATCACCCCACTTCCGGGGTCTCTCGAATCTTGAAGAATGTTTCAGGGTTTCTTAACGGTAATAAAGTTGAGCAAGGCTGACCTAGATGGAACGTTGGTCTCAGCCGCAAACTATTTTTTAGAAAGAGTATTATTTTTTTTGGGGGGGGGGTAGTTTTAAAAAATATGGATTCATTTGCTACCGTGAGCCATGCGAAAGGCGCAGTGTTAATATTTTAGTAAGTCAATAGCAAGAAACAATATTCCACCGCAGTGCTTCCTCCTCCAAGGGGAAATCTGTTCGAACAACGTACTGGTTTGGCATTTTCAGTAAAAACAAATAAGTCACTCAGAGAATTCATCCACCCTTGCAGCTCCTGGTAAACCGGACCGTTAAAACATCCCTGCAAATCTCCTCCCCCATTTAATTGAATTTTGAACTGTTGTATTCATTCCTTTTATTTACGTGTTTACTGCTAATGTGATTTTTGATGCGATTTCCTGTGTCTTTATAGGGTGGTTTTGTAATTTAATTTTGCTAATTGCATTTTATGTAGTGCGTTCTTTTATTTAGAGTGGGTTTTTTTTAGCCTGCCTTGCTTTGAATCTGGTCTCAAGGAGGGTTCCCGCAGTAATAAAGTTAGGTGCAGAGGGGAGCCATGTTGGCTGCAGTGGAAGACCTAAATTCGAATTCAGTGCCACTTTAAAAACCAACAAGATTTTCGGAGCGTAAGCTTTTGAGAGTCACCGCTCTCTTCCTCGGATATGTAACAAAGAGAACGATGCCTCCAGCTCTTCTGTGCTGTATCTGCACATAGAGCCAACTTGGTGTCGTGGTTAGGAGTGCAGACTTCTAATCTGGCGAGCCGGATTTGATTTCCCGCTCCCCCACATGCAGCCACAGCACTGAGAAAGCTGTTCTGACCAAGCAGGAATATCAGGGCTCTCTCAGCCTCATCCACCTCACAGGGGGTCTGTTGTGGGGAGAGGAAAGGGAAGGCGACTGTAAATCAATTTGAGCCTCCTTCGGGTAGAGAAAAACAGCATATAAGAACCAACTCTTCTTCTTCTTCAGTAATCTCAGGGCTCTCTCAGCCTCCCCTCCCTCACAGGGGGTCTGTTGTGGGGAGAGGAAAGGGAAGGCGACTGGAAGCCGCTTTGAGACTCCTTCAGGTAGAGAAAAGCAGCATATAAGAACCAACTCTTCTTCTTCTTCAGTGATATCAGGGCTCTCTCAGCCTCACCCACCTCACAGGGGGTCTGTTGTGGGGAGAGGAAAGAGAAGGCGAATGTAAGCCACTTTGAGACACCTTCAGGTAGAGAAAAGCAGCATATAGAAGAAGCTGGCTGCATGTGGGGGAGCGCAGAATCAAACCCGGCATGCCAGCTTAGAAGTCGGCACTCCTAACCACGACACCAAACTGGTATAAGCAACCCTTCTTCATTGTTAGATATCGTGTACTTGGTGTGCTACAGTGATCCTTTGCAGCTGGACTGGGAGTCCTTGAACAACTGACCAATCTCTCCTTTCTCAATCTGTCTTCCTCCCAGGCTCTGCTCAAGCCCCCCGGCTCCTGGTTAAAAGCCTCTCGTTGGAACCTGCTCCTGAGCCCCGCCCTCCGGAAGTCCCCCAGCGGCTCATCTCGGACCCAGGCCCCGAGAGCAACGAAGGGGAAACCGCTAAATTCCGGCCACTGAAACGACCCCCAGGACCAAAACCGCAAGGTACACATGGGTTTCTGTGTGTCCCTGAGGACTAGCAGCTTGAGGACTAGTCACTTGTGGAACCCGGCAGGAATAATGACTTATGGGTGTTATTTATGTATCTGAATTTTTTTAAAAGTGAAAATAAAATTTGCATTTTCATAGGTAAAGGTATCCCCTGTGCAAGCACCGGTCTATGTGCAGATGTCTGTTGTGGGGAGAGGAATGGGAAGGCGACTGTAAGCCGCTTTGAGCCTCCTTCGGGTAGGGAAAAGCGGCATATAAGAACCAACTCTTCTTCTTCTTCTTCTTCTTCTTCTTCTTCATGTCTGACCCTTGGGGTGACGCCCTCCAGCGTTTTCATGGCAGACTCAATACGGGGTGGTTTGCCAGTGCCTTCCCCAGTCATTACCGTTTTACTCCAAGCTGGGGACTCATTTTACCGACCTCGGAAGGATGGAAGGCTGAGTCAACCTTATGCTTTTTCATAGGGCAGCATATAAATCTGAATAGACATTAGATAAATAAGGAAGGGGGAACGAGGTCATGGAGGATTTTAAAAGCCCAGAACAAGCAGTTGTGCTGGGGCTATTATGGGAGAAAACCAGTCTAGAAATGTAAGGAAGAGTGTCACAAAGAGAAATGGAGAAGAGCAGAATGGTCGCTTTGGGAGAGGGCTTGTTTTTCCCCCAAACCACAGTGGGCTTTTCCATTGGTTCATTTATTTACAGCCTTTACCACCCACCTTTCTGCTTAATTCAAGCCACCGAGGTGGCTAACAAGTGAAAACAGCGTAATCAAAACAAACCATGCGGCCAATTACAAAATAAGCCTTAAAAACACATACATGAAACACAGGAAATGAAAAACATGAGGCAGGAAGGAGGGATCCCTTGAGGAAACTCTGGACAAAGCAGAAAAAAGTCTTCACTCACTGGTGGAAGACGGTAGTGGGAGGGGAGAGAGGGGCTGTGGCTCAGTGGCCAAACATCTGCTTGGCAGGCAGGAGGTCCCAGGTTCAATCCCCGGCATCTCCAGTTAAAAGGACCAGGCAGGAGGGGATGGGAAAGACCTTGACTGAGACCCTGGCTCAGAGGCAGAGCCCCTGCTTGGCAGGTAGAAGGTCCCAGGTTCAATCCCCAGCATCTCCAGTTAAAAGGACCAGGCAGGAGGGGATGGGAAAGACCTTGACTGAGACCCTGGCTCAGAGGCAGAGCCCCTGCTTGGCAGGCAGAAGGTCCCAGGTTCAATCCCCGGCATCTCCAGTTAAAAGGACCAGGCAGGAGGGGATGGGAAAGACCTTGGCCTGAGACCCTGGCTCAGAGGCAGAGCCTCTGCTTGGCAGGCAGAAGGTCCCAAGTTCAATCCCCGGCATCTCCAGTTAGAAGGACCAGGCAGGAGGGGATGGGAAAGACCTTGGCCTGAGACCCTGGCTTAGTGGCAGAGCCTCTGCTTGGCAGGCAAAAGGTCCCAGGTTCAATCCCCGGCATCTCCAGTTAGAAGGACCAGGCAGGAGGGGATGGGAAAGACCTTGACTGAGACCCTGGCTCAGAGGCAGAGCCTCTGCTTGGCAGGCAGAAGGTCCCAAGTTCAATCCCCGGCATCTCCAGTTAGAAGGACCAGGCAGGAGGGGATGGAAAGACCTTGGCTTGAGACCCTGGCTCAGTGGCAGAGCCTCTGCTTGGCAGGCAAAAGGTCCCAGGTTCAATCCCCGGCATCTCCAGTTAGAAGGACCAGGCAGGAGAGGATGGGAAAGACCTTGGCCTGAGACCCCGGCTCAGAGGCAGAGCCTCTGCTTGGCAGGCAGAAGGTCCCAAGTTCAATCCTCGGCATCTCCAGTTAGAAGGACCAGGCAGGAGGGGATGGGAAAGACCTTGGCCTGAGACCCTGGCTCAGTGGCAGAAGGTCCCAGGTTCAATCTTTGGGAGAGACCTGAGACCTGGAGACCTGCTGCAAGTCTGAGTAGACAAGACTGACCTTGCTGGACCAAAGATCGGATCCAGTATAAGGTAGCTTCATGTGTGTTCATGTGAATATTCCTTGGCAGGGAGTTCCATATCTGAAAAGTCCTTCTCTTGGGTTTGCAGAGTCATGTGAGACACTGTAGCATGTGTCACTGAATTCTGTTGTGCAACCTGAAGTCTTCCACTAGCTTACGTGGTTTTCCCTCCAATGAGTGCTCAGAACTGTGGTAGAGGACTCCTGATTGGTAGAAGGGAGATCCTACATGCATAATTTTGTGTCTGTGCAACATACCCTCATTTCTTGTCCTCCTTTACAGTCCCTCCCAAGCCAGCCCATCTGCAGGGTATCCAACCGCCACGGCTCCCCGAATCCATCCCTCCGCCCCCGTCACGGCCGCTCCCAGCCGACCCCCGCCTGAGCCGCAGCCCCCAGCCCAAGGATGGAGCCGGGCCGTTGTCTGCTGTGTCTTCCCTCATCGAGAAGTTTGAGAGGTGAGCATTGGGTTTTCTGCCCCGTTTTTCTCTACCTTGAGTCTCAAAGTGGCTCACAATCTCCTTCACTTCCTCTCCCCACAACAGGCTCCTTGTGAGGTAGGTTGGGCTGAGAGGGATTCCAAGAGAACTGTGACTGGCCCACAGGCACCCTGCCAACCTCCAGGCGGAACCTGGGATTCCCCTGGAATTCCAGCTCATCGCCATGACTACAGAGAGCAGTGCTTCCTGTTCTGTGGGCATAGCTGCCCTTATTGTAATGGGCATTGTCAGGCTATGGAGCTCTAGAGCTACAAGTTCCCAATTTTTTCGGTATGGTGACCCGTATGTCGAGATTTACTCGGTATGCTGGCCCCTCCAAGGTCTTTCGGTGCACAGTGGACCTTGGCATTCACCTGGTTACCTGGTTCAGTAGTTCATTTCGTACAGTGGCTAACCACTGAGTTTCTGAGAAACCAAGCAGTCTACATTGCACAAAGGGTGCCGCTGCCCCCACCATCCATTCATTCATTCATTCATTCATTCATTCATTCATTCATTCATTCATTCATTCATTCATTCATTCATTCATTCAGTTTCTATACTGCCCCTCACTATGACCTCATGGAGTAACATACACAGAGCCAGTAAAGTTGGAAAAACATACATCAAACTATTTTTTAACCGTGCAAACAGATCAAAACAGTCATAACAGTCTTAATATCGGCATCAAAATGTAACTTGGAAATATGGAACGGTAACATCATCACTTTGGAGAAGAGGAGACCATGAGCTTGGAGAGAGTTGCCTGGCAGAGATGGATCTGGTTGCTGGGAGATCTCCCATTGTTGGGGTTCAGCTGAAGGCCAGGCGAAAGAGCTCCATTATGCTGGTCCTATGGAACTGTTTAAGTCCAGTTCGGGGCTTGATCTTTTTGGGGAGCATATTCCACCAGGATGGGGCCACCGTGCAAAAGGCCCAGGCTCTTGTTGAGGCTATGAACCCCCTGCAAGAGTCATTCCGATGCAGATGGCCTTAGCCTATGGAAATTACATTCCTTTGACTGCCTGTTCCTTCTCCATTACTCTCTCGGATACCCCCTAATATTGCAAGAAATACACTCTAGTAACTCTCAGGACACCCTTTCCCTGATTGACTTATGCAATGAAGAAAAAATGCCAACTAATAGATGACATGGAAAATCCTGTTTCCATGATGAGCTCTTGGTTCCCTTAATAGAAAAAAATAATAAGGGAAAGGGCAAGGATGTTTATTGGGGTGCCTGGCCCTCGATCCACTTTGGGGCCATGATTCACAGATTGGTAAACCCAGACTGTTCACTTTCCTTCTGACATCATCCCCTCTTTACGTTAGCTAACATGTTGCAGGATTTGAAAACTTGAACTGCGCTGTTGTGTTGATCTGGAAGTGGCCAACCAGATGTTTTACCAAACAAATGGTTGATGTTGGTTTTTGAAGAAGAGTTGGTTTCTATAACCTGCATTTCACTGGCCGAAAAAGTCTCAAAGCGGCTTACAATCGCCTTCCCTTTCCTCTCCCCACCTCCTGTGAAAGAGGTGAGGCTGAGAGAGCTGGCTGCATGTGAAGAAGCAGGGAATCAAACTTTGGCTCTCCAAATTAGCAGCCACCGCTCTTAACCATGACAGGAAAGTAGGGACACATTTCAGACTCGTGCGCCGTTCCCTTCCATGCATCCAGCAGGGTTTGGTGCATGAGCGTACTTTTGCAAATGTGCCTGGTGAAGTCTCTTCCCACCACTTCTTAAAAACCCAGGTAGATCTGTGGACTGAAGGGTCTACACATGGCAAGAGAAGTCACGCCAGCCTGAAGCTCACTCCTGAGACCGGCCACATCCAAAACCCGCCCCCTCTGCCAAAGTGTGCATGAGTCAGATTGCTGTATCTCTGCGTTTTAGGCAGTGAGGAAATGCTGCCGCCGCCTGAGCCAATAGCATCCTTGGGCTTCTGGCTAGCCTCTGAGTCAGACGCTCGAATGCCAGCTTCGTTGGTTTGTCTGATCTGGCGTGTCAGTTGTTAATATTCTATTTTTAGACTTGGCTGCTAGTTCTGTTGGGGCTGGTTTCCCCAGGACGGTGCATTTCCCTTTCCAAGTGGCGGAGTAGAACCGGCCGCTTTGATTCCTGATCCCATATCATAGGATCGTAGAATAACAGAGTTAGAATTGAGCCTCTGGGTCATCTAATCCAGGGGTAGTCAACCTGTGGTCCTCCAGATGTCCATGGACTACATTTCCCATGAGCCCCTGCCAGCGTTTGCTGGCAGGGGCTCATGGGAATTGTAGTCCATGGACATCTGGAGGACCACAGGTTGACTGCCCCTGATCTAGTCCAACCCCGGCAAAAATACCCTGTCTGTCAGAATTCTAGACTTGTAGACAAGTAAACTTCTATTTTGGAAAGTTTCTTTATTCTCAAGCAAAAGCATCCAACAACGAAAATAGTCAGAACTGGGGTTACACGCAGGGAATCACATATATAAAACGTAGGAACATCCCCATCACCTGGGAAGGTGATGACTCAGGTTTCAAGATGAGACAAAACATTCAGCTATTCAGGGTGCCAGGCACAGGGCGCCAGGCTAAGGGAGTACACCCTCCCAGCAGCATGTTGTGGGAAGCAGAGGCCATAACGATGCACATGGCCTTGAGGAGTGAAAGGAGCCAGCATAGCAGAGACCAGACAAAATGGACAGCTTCAAACATCAATCACTGAACCTAATTAAACTCATGCCAGAATATCTAGGATTCTGACACGATCGCTCATCCACTGTCACCTGCCACCCCTTTGAACCTTTACAGCATCAGCCTCTCCATCAGATGGCTCTCCAGCCTCTGTTTAAACATTTCCAAAGATATCTACTTCCCACTTCCCAGAAAGATTGAGGAGGGCCTTAAAGGTAAAGGTATCCCCTGTGCAAGCACCGGGTCATGTCTGACCCTTGGGGTGACGCCCTCCAGCGTTTTCTTGGCAGACTCAATACGGGGTGGTTTGCCAGTGCCTTCCCCAGTCATTAGCGTTTTACCCTCCAGCAAGCTGGGTACTCATTTTACCCACCTCGGAAGGATGGAAGGCTGAGTCAACCTTGAGCCGGCTGCTGGGATTGAACTCCCAGCCTCATGGGCAGAGCTTTCAGACTGCATGCCTGCTGCCTTAACACTCTGCGCCACAAGAGGCTCTCAATTGTAAGGGTGGCATTTTGGAAAATAAATATTTTGCACAGGGAGAGTTTCTAGAGAGAGAGAGACCTGGAGACATTTTATGCTAGTAGAAGCCTCTTCTTTGAATGATTTTATCATCTTATAGTCCCTGTTACAACATTGTATTAGTGCCTTTAAATGTCCTGCTAGAGGCCATGGCAACAGCGCTCTGAGCTACTGCAGGTCAAGAAAGGCTGTGGTGGTGGTGGAGATAATGGGCGGGCCCAAAGAGAAGGTGGGGGGCCCAAAGGTGGGAAGGATATAAAGGCCTGGGGGTGCATCATGGCGGGCAGATACGGGCCCTGTCTTCTCTAAACCTCGAACCAGCCCTCAGCCTGAGTGAATCCTAACATGTGTATGTTTTTCTCCTCTCATATCTTCCAGGGAACCCATAATCCTCACTGTAGAGCAGCCCCCTTCGCCGTGTCCCAGCCTCGATCTCCCGACCCCCGAGGCAGGTTCCATGGAGCCCTCCCTGGATCGCCCGGCGTCGCTGGAATCGGCCGAATTGGCTCACAAGCTCTTGGACCTCCTGGCGCTGGAGGGGGGGCAGGAGGCCGTGGGGAGCGCGGCCTGCCTGCCCTCTCACGATGGGGGGAAGCTGGCCAACAGGGACAGCGGCATCGACAGCATCAGCTCGCCGTCCAATAGCGAGGAGATCTGCTTTGGGGGCGACGAGGGAGTGGTCGAGGGAGCGGGGGCCCCTCCTCCCGTGGCCGCCATCAAGCGCCGCTCCACACGGGACTCCGAAGGGGACAGCGACATGGACGACGGGAGCGGGGACGAGGCGGAGCTTCTGCCGGAACTCCCGCCCCCCCAGGCTGAAAGGCAGGACTCCGAGGAGGTGAGAGGGCCAAGGCTGCGGCCCCCAAGCAGCGGGCTGACCCTCTTCCTCAAGTGGGGGCCCCGTTGCCAGGTTCCTTCATTTGTCATTAGGTGACCCTGGGCTGGGCCCTCTTTCTCGGGTGAACATACCTCACTGAATTGTTTTGAGGGGAAGAAGAACATGAAAAGCTAAGAATAGCCCTGCTGGACCAGACCAATGGTCCATCTCTGGCTCACTGGAGGATCCTCTGCTTGGCATGTAGAAGGTCCCTGGTTCAATCCTCGGCATCTCCAGCTGAAAGGACCAGGCAGGAGGGGATGGGAAAGACCTTGGCCTGAGACCCTGGCTCAGTGGCAAAGCCTCAGCTTGGCAGGCAGAAGGTTCCAGGTTCGATCCCCGGAATCTCCAGTAGAAAGGACCAGGCAGGAAGGGATGGGAAAGACCTCAGTCTGAGACCAGTGGAAGACCCTATGCTTAGTATGCGAAAGGTCCCAGGTTCGATCCCTGGCAACTCCAGTTAAAAAAGGCCTGAGAGCCCAGAGAGCTGCTGCCAGCCTGAGTAGACAAGAATGATATTTGATGGTCTGATTTAGTACAAGTCAGCTTTCTTTGTGTGTGTGTTCATTCATGTATGTGCGTAGTCCAATATTCTGTCTCACAGTGGCCAAACTGTTTAACAACAGGGTATAGAGGCTGAGTGTGGTGGTTAAGAGCAGCAGCCTGTAATCTGGTGAGCTGGGTTTGCTTCCACTCTCCTCCACATGCAGCTGGCTGGGTGACCTTGGACCAGTCGGAGTTCATCTCACTTAGCAGTTCTGTCAGAGCTCTCTCACCCCCACCTACTTTACAGGGTGCCTGTTGTCGGGAGAGGAAGGGAAGGTGATTATAAACTGCTTTGATACTCCCATTTGGTAGTGCAAAGCAGGGTATAAAGACCAACTCTTCTTCATATTTAGTGGCAGAGTGCGCTGGAAGGGGTAGGGTATTAATTAAAGGAAAATAACATTTTAAAAGTTGTTAAAACACTTTACGTGCACCGTGGTGGAAGGAACATGTATTTTTCATCCACCGCCTGTGATAACTTCAAGCTAGGGAGGCTGTAGAAATGTTGACTGTGAAAACATTTCTCAGCCTGTCTCGTCACAAGCGGCTGACCCATCTGGACAAGCAGGGGATGTGGGATACAGTCCCAGCAGAGAACAGAAATGATCCCATATGGCAGTGGTCCCCAACCCCCAGTCCGGGGACCGGTCCCGGTCCGTTGATCAGTCGGTACTGGGCTGCAGCTCCTCATCATCCTCCTCCCCGGCTGCTGCCTCTGGGGCTGCCCTCCCACTCTGCCACCGGCTCACCTTTGGTGCTCTCCAGTGGCCGCTATGGCTGGGGCTCCCCCTCGGTGTGGCACTGCGCAGCTGCTGCTGGCAGCGCCCCCTAGTGGGCAGCGGGAAGTCAGGGGCACTGGCAGGAAAGCAAGTGGAGCAGGGGATCAGGCTGCAGCGGTGACATCCGTCGGCAAAAGACTACCCCCCCCCAGGCGTCAGTAAAATTGTCAAGCCTTGACCGGTCCCCGGTGATAAAAAGGTTGGGGACCACTGCCATGTAGGACATCCCAAGCGTATGGTTGAGGCCATGGGGAGCCCTGGAGTTTCCATCAGTGGATCCCTCCGCGTTGGTACATCTGGATCCTTGCTGCCAATGAGGAAGTGCTCTTGGCCCTCTATAGTTGGACAGGTGGGGGGCTAGAACTTTGTATCGCCATCTTTTTAATGCTTAGTGTTAATGTCAATTTTAATGGGTTTTAATGGGGTCATACTGGTTTTTAGCATTCTACTGTGAACCGCCTGCGAGTCTGAATGGAATGCAAGCGGTATATAAATACAAAAATAAATCAATAAATCCTGAAATGAAGTGTAAGGTTTGATAGGTTTCTACTGTAAATTATTTTTTTAATCTGCTCTATTCCTCCCATCGATAGATGACCGTTCCACAGAAGGTTTTTCGAATCGCCAACGAACTCCTCCAAACGGAAAAGGCCTACGTGTCCCGTCTGTACCTGCTGGACCAGGTAAATAGGATGCTCAGGAGAGCCCAGCCATGGCCGCTTCAGGGAAGGTGTGAAACCTAGTCACGGAACAGCCGCAATTAAGTGTGATGCTCCATTTAGGTTAGGTTAGGGGAAATACTACCTGCATTTAAATGTTGCATTTCATGCCTTCATGGGGAAAAATGGTTTATAACAAAACATGCTTTTAAATGGATGCATGTATGATTCCACCAATTTGCTACGTGCAACGATAAGTAATCTTATTAGTTCTTCAGAAGAAGCAAACGCATCCTCCCACACTGTGAGACGGCGCAGTGAGGGGCGGTATATAGATCAAATGACTAAATAATATATTAATTAGAAGAAGAGAAGAGATGGTTCTTATATGCCGCTTTTCTCTACCCGAAAGAGGCTCAAAGCGGCTTACATTTGCCTTCCCTTTCCTCTCCCCACAACAGACACCCTGCGAGGGAGGGGAGGCTGAGAGAGCCCTGAGATTACTGAAGAAGAAGAGTTGGTTCTTATATGCCGCTTTTCTCTACCCAAAGGAGTCTCAAAGTGGCTTCCATTTGCCTTCCTTTCCTCTCCCCACAACAGACACCCTGCGAGGGAGGGGAGGCTGAGAGAGCCCTGAGATTACTGAAGAAGAAGAGTTGGTTCTTATATGCCGCTTTTCTCTACCCAAAGGAGTCTCAAAGTGGCTTCCATTTGCCTTCCCTTTCCTCTCCCCACAACAGACACCCTTTGAGGGAGGTTCTAAACACATCCTAAGGGAATGGAAGAAAGCTAACACAGACCAATTTCTGTATATTCTAATGCAGAATCCAAGGCAAGGCAGGGCGAAATTCTTGTGTAGAATCCAAAAGGCAAGGCCGGACCAGGCAGTTCCTGTTTCACTAAACTTTTTGCTTTTTCTCATGCCAGCATGCTCTGACTGGTGCAGCCAAGCTCACAGCACCTCAGATTGCAAACCGAAAGTTTCAAACAACGTGTTTCACGAAACAAGACATATTTAGAATTTTCCTAGGAAGTCCAAAGGGAGACAGATTTGAAAGGACTTTGCTGCACAATTGTGACAAGCTTTTTTTCCTGCCTGACTAAACCAGCATCTCTTTTGCAAACCGCATCCTACCCACCAAAGCTCGCTAGCAGGGCTGTTGTGCTGTCCTGGAACCCATGCACCCTTGACCTCATGGGTCTTATTGTGCTGGAGCCTGCAACCTTTTAAATCTGTGGGCACCTTTTGGAATTCTGCCACGGGGAGAGGGACGAAATCACAAACTGGCCACCGCAAGAGACAAAGCCAGCCACAAAACACCAGGGAGTGAGGTTGTATATATAACAAGTGGAAACTCTTCAGCATTGTAGGCGGAAGGTTCATTTAACAAGATACACAGGCAATCAGAAGACTTACTAGGCTAAAGCCCCACCCACTTTTTAAAAGTGGGCACCAGGAAAGTTGTAGGCAGGTGCCATTGCCCCCACATTGGGAACCTGTGTCCTAGCTTCGTGTAGTGGTTAGGAGTGCGGACTTCTGATCTGTAGAGCCGGACATGATTCCCTGCTCCTCCTCCACATGCAGCCAGCTGGGTGACCTTGGGCTAGTCACAGCACTGATGAAGCTGTTCTGACCAAGCAGGAATATCAGGGCTCTCTCAGCCTCACCCACCTCACAGGGGGTCTGTTGTGGGGAGAGGAAAGGGAAGGTGACTGTAAGCCGCTTTGAGACTCCTTTGGGTAGAGAAAAGTGGCATATAAGAACCAGCTCTTCCTCTATGATATCAGGGCTCCCTCAGCCTCACCTACCTCACAGGGTGTCTGTTGTGGGGAGAAGAAAAAGGAAGGTGATTATAAGCTGCTTTGAGACTCCTTTGGGTAGAGAAAAGCGGCATATAAGAACCAACTCTTCTTCTTCTTCAGTAATAGCAGGGCTCTCTCAGCCTCCCCTCCCTCACAGGGTGTCTGTTGTGGGGAGAGGAAAGGGAAAGCGACTGTAAGCTGCTTTGAGATTCCTTCTGGTAGAGAAAAGCGCCATACAAGTACCAACTCTTCTTCTTCTAGAGAAGACTAGGGTAGGGGAGGTGGGTGCTGAACCGCTAGTCCCTCCCTTTGACAGAGGTCCTCCTCAACTCCAAGGCCAAGCTGCCTCCCCCCTGTTACTGACCCCCCTTCCTTCCTCCTAGGTCTTCTGTGCCCGTCTGCTGGAAGAAGCCCGCAGCCGAAACTCCTTCCCGGCTGAAGTGGTCCTGGGCATTTTCGCCAACATCTGCTCCATCTACTGCTTCCACCAGCAGTTCCTGCTCCCGGAACTGGAGAAGCGCATGGAAGAATGGTGAGGACATGGATCAGGGCGATTCTCACACCTGTGCAAATGCAAAGGCAGCAGAAGCTACTGTTCTCTCTGAACTGCCGACGCAGGATGCCTTGCTCAGCAGCAGTTCGGAGCTGCGCCCGGTCTAGCACTGCCCATTGCTCATTTTAAGGTGACAGCGGTCGTATTTCCTCAAGATGCAAACTGTCCTGCTCAGCAGGGTAAAAGAATGAGAGGCAACACCGAGTGGAACCTTCCTTTTCCCCTCCCTTGTCCTGCTCTCACCAAGCAAAATTATAATAATAGTACGGCTCAGCTGGGAGATGGGAAGCAGACCTTTAGATTCTTGACTGACTTTGCATGCAAAATCTTTGTTACGTCATTTTAGAAGCCAGGGGCTCAAAAGTATGGATCTCTTTAATTCTTGGGAATCCCTGAGCAATTGTTCAGACCAGAATCCCCTTGGAGCAATCAGTTGGTCTTTGCTACTGGATCCCGGATGGTCTCCTGCTCTTTTCTGTTACTACTCGGTGAATGAGAGAGCTCACCTGCTTTCTTGAGTTGCAGTCCAGACATTGCAATGAACCCTGATTTGTTGTAGAGAGCCAGCTTGGTGTGGTGGTTAGGAGCGCCGAGTTCTAATCTAGTGAGCCAAGCATGATTCCCCACTCCTCCTCCACGTGCAGCCAGCTGGGTGACCCTGGGCTCGCCACTGCACTGAGAAAGCTGTTCAGACCGAGCAGGAATATCAGGGCTCTCTCAGGCTCACCTCCCTCACAGGGTGTCTGTTGTGGCAAGAGGAAAGGGAAGGAGACTGGAAAAGCAGCTTATAAGAACCAACTCTTCTTCTTCTTCAGTAGTATTGGGGCTCTCTCAGCCTCACCTCCCTCACAGGGTGTCTGTTGCAAATCACTTGCAAACATTGAAATCCTGGTTCGCTGTAAACCAACAAGCGCTGGTTCGTCAAGATATTCTCCTGGGCTCTGCAGCCAACTGGGGTTTGATCAAACTGCGGTTTGTAGGTCATAGTTTGTTACGAACACAGTTGACTGCCTTGGGGCTTTCTATTGTTAAGGCTGTCTTCCTAACCTGCTTTGACTTCTGCCTCACAGGGACCAACACCCTCGCATTGGCGATATCCTGCAGAAACTGGCTCCCTTCCTCAAGATGTACGGCGAATATGTCAAGAACTTTGATCGCGCCATGGAGCTGGTGAACACCTGGATGGAACGCTCCGTGCAGTTCAAGGGCATTATCCATGAAGTGCAGGTAGGTTGACTCAGAGCCTCTCAAACACTTCCCCCAGCTTCAAATATCAAACTACATAGCAACCTTGGACTTTCTTGGACCCAAGCACTAACCAAGGCCTTGGACTTTCTTGGACCCAAGCACTAACCAAGGCTGATGCTTCTTAGCTTCTGAAGTCTGACCATCTCAGGTTGGCCTGGGCCATCCAGGTCAGGGAGTTTTATACAGGTGGGGAACAATATTGGTTTGAGGGGGTCAGAATGGTCCTTTCGTGGCCAAATTAAGATCCCAACAGAGCCTGAGGTTGCTGCTTGAGGGAGCCTTGCCCTCTGCTCTTCCTAGTTCACTGGGTCAGGGGCAGAGGCTTCCACACCCGAAGGGAAATCAGGACAGGCAGCTCTCTTCAGGGCTCTGTGTATTGCAGCGAGAAGAGATCTGTGGGAACCTGACTCTGCAACATCACATGCTGGAGCCAGTCCAGCGGATCCCTCGCTACGAGCTGCTGCTGAAGGATTATCTCCTCAAGCTGCCCCAGGACTCGCCCGACTGCAAAGATGCTCAGAGTAAGTGTAAGATGTCATAGTCCCATTGTATACGGCACTGGTCAGACCACACCTGGAGTACTGTGTGCAGTTCTGGAGGCCTCACTTCAAGAAGGACGTAGATAAAATTGAAAGGGTACAGAGGAGAGCGACAAAGATGATCTGGGGCCAAGGGACCAAGCCCTATGAAGATAGGTTGAGGGACTTGGGAATGTTCAGCCTGGAGAAAAGGAGGTTGAGAGGGGACATGATAGCCCTCTTTAAGTATTTGAAAGGTTGTCACTTGGAGGTGGCAGGATGCTGTTTCTGTTGGCTGCAGAGGAGAGGACACGCAGTAATGGGTTTAAACTTCAAGTACAACGATATAGGCTAGAAATCAGGAAAAAGAATTTCACAGAGTAGTTCAGCAGTGGAATAGGCTGCCTAAGGAGGTGGTGAGCTCCCCCTCACTGGTAGTCTTCAAGCAAAGGTTGGATACACACTTTTCTTGGATGCTTTAGGATGCTTTGGGCTGATCCTGCGGGTGGGATTAGATGGCCTGCATGGCCCCTTCCAACTCTAGGACTCTATGATTCTAACCCTGGTGGGGGAGGGGGAAGCAGAGCAGAGAAGGCAGTGATATTTGGTATTCTTGGTACTTGGGGAGGCCACAGTGGGAGGGCTTCTGGAGTTTTGGCCCTGCTGGGGGACCACCTGCTGGCCCCTGAGTTTTGACCACTATGTGACACA
Organism: Paroedura picta; assembly: GCF_049243985.1. Lineage (NCBI taxonomy): Eukaryota > Metazoa > Chordata > Lepidosauria > Squamata > Gekkonidae > Paroedura > Paroedura picta. The sequence goes on along the minus strand of NC_135371.1, from coordinate 171,639,683 downwards.
GAGTGTTGGACTGGAGGGGGCCATTGGCCTGATCCAACAGAGCTTTGGACTTGCACAATCTAACTCCTGCCGATGTTTGTGTCTGGCGTTTTGGCGTCTAGCTCAGTAAGAGAGCACGGCAGAGTCGGGCCTGTCGAGTTCACCTCCCTTTCTCTCCTCCCCATGCTCAGAATCCCTCGAACTCATTGCAACTGCTGCTGAGCACTCGAACGCCGCCATCCGCAAAATGGTAAGAGCTGACTGATTCCTCGATACTGACGGTATATTGCATTGAGATCTCGCTCCTTTCCCAGGATGGGCTTACCTGGGCGTTTCCTTCACCCTCCTTGATCCTTGTCGCAACCTTTTGGGGCTGGTTAGATCGAGAGGCGAGGACAAGTTGTCCAGAGGTGGCTAAGCGCCACAGCCTCCCTGCTCTCCGTCCACATGCTACCCAGGGTGCAGTTCTCTGTTCAACGTCTGACTGTGACCCTCTCTAGGAGAGAATGCACTCACTGCTGAAGGTTTATGAACTGCTTGGAGGAGAGGAGGACATCGTGAATCCCACCAACGAGCTCATCAAGGAAGGCCACATCCTGAAGCTCTCGGCGAAGAATGGGACCACGCAAGACCGCTACTTGATCCTGGTGAGAGGCCGGGGAGGAATTCCCCACCCCACCCCTTCAAAAGCTTTCCTAACTGAGGAGAAATGTGGAAGGAGTCTTTCTGCTTTGTATGGTTGCATTGTCAACTCTCTTTATCAGCCAGGTTTGACACAAAGGGTTGGACTGGAGGGGCCATTGGCCTGATTCAACATGGCTGCACTTATGTTCTCATGTCGGGGGCAGTGATTCTCTGTCTTCTTGGTTATTGGAGGCCCACAATGGGAGGACTTCTGGAGTTCTGGTCCCACTGATGGACCTCCTGATGGCCCCTGAGTTTTGGCCACTGTGTAACACAGATTGTTGGACTGGGTTGGTCATTGGCCTGATCCAACATGGCTTCTCTTATGTTCTCATGTCGGGATGCTCTGTATGCTTTGTGCTTGGGTGGCAACAGTGGGAGGGCTTCTGGAGATTTGGTCCTGCTGGTGGACCTTCTGATTGTTTGTGAGTTTTGGCCACTGCAACACAAAATGGTGGACTGGATGGGCCACTGGCCTGATCCCACCAGGCTCCTTATGTCTGGGGCAGGGATGCTCTGTACTCATGGTGCTTGGGGAGCAGCAGTGGGGGGGCTTCTGGAGTTCTGGCTCTGCTGCTGGACCTCCTCATGGCCCCTGGGTTTTGGCCACTGTGTGACACAGAGTGTTGGACTAGATGGGCCACTGGCCTGATCCAACATGGCTTCTCATACATCTGGGGCAGGGATGCTCTGTATTCATGGTGCTTGAAGTGCAACAGTTGGTGGGCTTCTGGAGTTCTGGCCCTGCTGGTGGACCTCCTCGTGGCCCCTGGGTTTTGGCTGCTGTGGGACACAGAGGGTTGGATTGGAGGTGCCATTGGCCTGATCGAACATGGCTTCTCTTGCATTCTTTTTGGGTCCAGTTCAACGATCGTTTGCTGTATTGCGTGCCAAAGCTGCGTCTCATCGGACAGAAGTTTGGCGTCCGCGCTCGGATAGACATGGATGGGATGGAGGTAAGTGAAGGGGGAGGGACAGAAGATCACTTCCTGGGAGACGCTTTAAAGTTGGGAGCATATAATTAATCTGGGGAAAGAAACTGGGCTAACCCAGGACTCCTGTTTCATCTCCTGTGCGGGGAAATAGAAAACAAAATTATACATTTGGGCCAGATGTTTGGATATAGGTGACACAAGTGGTGTCTGTGGGTGGTGGCCATCATCTGGTGACTCACGAATGGGTGAAACCAAGCCACAGAAACACACATTATCTCAGGAGATATAGGAAAAAAAACAGCAGTGTTGGATCAGCAAGGATTGATTCACACATGCTAGTTGTTCCTTGGAACGATGGTTGACCGAATGCACGTGTGAACCACCTCTGTGTCTCCATCTCTCCTCCTCTGCAGCTGAAAGAGACCAGCAGCCTCAACGTGCCCCGGACCTTTCTTGTTTCGGGGAAACAGCGATCCCTCGAGCTCCAGGCCAGGTAACATCAGCCATCCCAGGTGCTTCTCTTAGCCCTGATCCAAGCACAAGGATTTGTTGCCCCAATCATTTTTACCTGCTTTCCTTGTCTCCCATTGGCTCACCCAGTAGTAACTCTTTGTTTCCCTCCAATTGCTTCTCCCTGTTTCTTCCAGACCCCTCAAGTTAGGCTTACTGGCCTGTGCCTCTCAGAATCCACCATCATTATTACTATTACTATTACTATTACTATTACTATTACTATTACTATTACTATTACTATTACTATTACTATTACTATTACTATTACTATTACTATTACTATTCATAGAATCATAGAATCATAGAATCATAGAATCATAGAGTTGGAAGGGGCCATACAGGCCATCTAGTCCAACCCCCTGCTCAACGTAGGATCAGCCCTAAGCATCCTAAATTACTATTACTATTACTATTACTATTACTATTACTATTACTATTACTATTACTATTACTATTACTATTACTATTCATAGAATCATAGAATCATAGAGTTGGAAGGGGCCATACAGGCCATCTAGTCCAACCCCCTGCTCAACGCAGGATCAGCCCTAAGCATCCTAAATTACTATTACTATTACTATTACTATTACTATTACTATTACTATTACTATTACTATTACTATTACTATTACTATTACTATTACTGTGCCCTTCTTTGCCTATTCAAACTCTGCCAATTTGACGATATCCCCCTATCATGAAGGACACCACGAAATCTATAGACCTTCTACCGTTAGATTTGAGTCCAGGAGCACCCTGGACCATCAAGTTATTCCGGGTACACACTTTGGAGAACCCAAACTCTCTTTGTTTGGGACCTTTAAAAAAAAGGAGCTTTGATTCTCAGAAGTTTGTTTCCCCAAAATCATTGAGGTGCCACTGGAGTCAAATCACGCCCAACCCACGCTCTTTCATTGCATGACATCGTTGCCCTACTGCCCCTAGAGAGGCTATTCAGGCCATTTTGAAAATGTACTTGTCCGGGTTCTAGCCCTAAAGCGTGGGTGAATTTTTTGTCGTTCTTTAGGACTGAAGAGGAGAAGCGAGATTGGATCCAGGTAACTGCCCGCCTGTCTCACCTGCCCCTGTCTCTTACCTGCCTCTGTCGCCTGCAGCTCCTGTGATTGCTCCCAATTTTTAACTTCCAGTGCACAAAGCAGGATCCCGAGACTGTGCCTGCAGCCCTACATAGATAAGTTTCTGGCAGTCCAATAAAGAAAGGAGGGTGCCCAGGAGAAAAAAAGAGCAAGCATTCTGCAGCACTTTTAAACACTGACTAAATTTGTGGCAGGGCAGGGGCTTCTGTGAGTCACGGCTCACGTCTTCAGATACCAAGAGGGGTAATAGTGTGGGTCTGTCCTCAGCAGCAGAGAAGAGCCAAAGAGCCAAAGACTTAACACAGTTTGTGGAAGGGGAGGAGATTTCGGGAGTCACAGCCCATGCCTTCAGATACCAAGAGGGGTTGCCGTGCTAGACTGCCTGGAGCAGCAGAAAAGAGCTGCTGAATATATTGGTATTAATATATACCAATATAATTGGTAATAATATAATTGGTAATAATATGTGTGGCTTGCCCAGGTCAGGTAACTTGAAGGAGGTCTACGTCTGGTGGCCAGTTTGGTGTAGTGGTTAGGAGCGCGGACTTCTAATCTGCTGAGCCGGGTTTGATTCCCTGCTCCCCCACATGCAGCCAGCTGGGTGAACTTGGGCTGGTCACAGCAGTGATAAAGCTGTTCTGACCGAGCAGGAATATCGGGGCTCTCTCAGCCTCACCCACCCCACAGGGTGTCTGTTGTGCGGAGAGGAAAGGGAAAGCGACTGTAAGCTGCTTTGAGACTTCTTTGGGTAGGGAAAAGCAGCATATAAGAACCAACTCTTCTTCTTCTACACAGATCTGGGGCTTTACACAAGTGAGGGAGAGAGAAAGAGGTTGAAAAGTCAGGGGAAGCTGAGCAAGTGTTTGGGGAAGGGGACGAAGAGCTGACCTTTTACCCCACTGAATAGGAACTGGGGCTGGCGGGAACGGTGAGCACAGGGATTCCCCCACGGACGCACGTCCTTTTCCTCCTCGCCTCTCCCCACTCAAAGGAGCCCGGGACTCGGCTTCCCTTCTCGGTTCAGAGATGTGTTTGTCTGTGGCCTGCCAACGCCTTGTTGTTCAAAACCAGGCGATCCAGGCGACGATCCAGAAGCACGAGCAGACCCTGGAGACGTTCAAGCAGCTGATCAGCGAGGACGAAACGCCGCCCAATTCTCCTGTGAGTCCCTGCCGGGCGCATGCATGGATCTGTGCTTGTGTGTGTGAGCTCGTGCTGTCATAAAGAGCTTGCAACTTGTGCTAGAGCCTGGCTGAGCTTAAGGGGTTTCCAGAGCCCTCAGAATCCTGTGGCATTCAAGGGCCTTGCGGGGTTCTGTGCCTTCCAAGGGCGATTGAAGACCTTCCTGGGGCTCTCCCATCTAATCCAGAGAAAGATGACTTGCGGCACTTTTTTGGTAGGCTTAGCCTTTGGGGAGGGCAGTATATAAATATAACCAGGGGCCAAGCCCATTGCATTCAGGAATACAATGTGTGCTAGATTGGGGGTGGGTGGAAGAACTATTTGGAAGGCCTCCCCCTCCCCTCAAGACCTGGAAAGGCTGCAGGATGGAGGCCCCCAGGAAGGGAACTCACTGGCAGGGGCAGCTCTCACGCAGCAGGGATCTGCAGCCTCCGAGCCTCGGGGGGAAGTGGAAGGAGGAGGGGGTGGTCGTGAGTGGGGGACGGAAGGCGATTGGCTGGCCGCTGGACAGACAGGCAAGCCGGTTGGAGGAGGAGGCACTCAGGGGCGGGACAGCTGCCCTGAGTGGGTGTTAAGTGCTGAGTGGCATTTAAGCCATGAGACCAGCTCCTCCTCCAAGGCCTTACCAGAAATATTAAGTGGAACAGATAAATCAATAAATATTGACCTTCTTGTCTCTCTGCTCTGCCGCTAGGGGTGTGAGCTGGGGCGGAGGGCGCCCACGCCGATCCGGGAGAAGGAGGTGACCATGTGCATGCAGTGCAAGGAGCCCTTCAACGCCCTTACCAAGCGGAGACACCACTGCCGTGCCTGTGGCCACGTGAGTGTCAGGATGGGGTGAGACGGGCCCGCAGCTCCTCTCGGCCACGCCCGCCTGGTTTCGTGTCCCCAGGAAGAAAGTCAAGAGAGGCATCTGACGGCCAGACCAGATTAATCTGCACGTCACTTGAAAATATATATATATATTCAAAAACACACCACACATTACTATTATGAAAAGTGTCCATTTTTATTTATTTAGAGGTTTATATACTCCTCTTCTCAGTAGTTCCTATAAATTAGCTATTTGTTACTTGTTAACTCACCACCACTCAACACTCAGCCAGCTTGGTGTGGTGGTTAGGAGCGCGGGTTTGATTCCCTGCTCCCCCACATGCAGCCAGCTGGGTGAACTTGGGCTGGTCACAGCAGTGATAAAGCTGTTCTGACCGAGCAGGAATATCGGGGCTCTCTCAGCCTCACCTCCCTCACAGGGTGTCTGTTGTGGGGAGAGGAAAGGGAACACAACTGTAAGCTGCTTTGAGCCTCCTTTGGGTAGAGGAAAGCGGCATATAATAACCAACTCTTCTTCTTCTTCTGCCGCCATCTTACAGGTCGTCTGTGGAAAATGTTCCGAGTTCCGGGCTCGCCTGGTCTATGACAACAACCGGCCGAACCGCGTCTGCTCTGACTGCTACACGACGCTCCAGGGCTCTCCGGCCAGTCCTGCCCCGCACCCCAATACACCTCAGCGCCGGAGATCCATTCTGGAGGTGAGACTGCTGACGGGAAGGGGCTGCCCTGCGAACCCCCGCTGAGAGGTGTGCAACTTCTTCGGAAAGTGGGTAGCTTCCTGCCTTGGGGGGCCTTTGAGTTTCGAAAGGATTTCCTTGGCCTCACTCAGCTTCTGGCATCCTCATGCAGAATCTTTGCAACGTTCCCCGTCCTTGTGGTTCTTCTGCTGTTTTCTCCTGGGGAGCCTTCTTGCAATGTTGCCCTTTAAAATGAGATGCTGACTTTCCAGCTGAGGGGAATGGAGGTGTTTGCCACTGGCTTTCCATAAGCACATGCCTGAGATGTGGAAAAGATGTCCGACAGGGGTCCTCAGCCTTTTTGAGCCTGTGGGCCCATTTGGAATTCCAATACGGTGTGGTGAAGACAGCCACAAAATGGCTGCCACTGGAGGCGGAGCCATTTACAAAATGGCTACCAGAGGAGGCAGGACTAATCAAAACATGGCAGGTACTAAGGTTATACTTTTCTAATAGTAACTATTTGGCATTTCAGACAGAAGTATTGTTTAATGGGATGCCTTTTAATCTGCCCACTCCTCAAACAACAGAAGTACACAAAGAAAATAACAGCAAAAAAAAGTTTGTGTGTACATAAATATTTGCAATAATACAATAATATATAAATCATAAATTATGTATCCTGTTTATTACCCAGTCCTTGGAATTCAAAGGAAAAAAAATCTCTATAATGCAAGATGAACAGGATTAGCCAAATATCAGCATGGATTAGCCAAACAGGATTAGCCAAATATACATCCCTTTTCCTTTGGGTTCAAAGGCCTGGATAAGGCCTGGTTTTTATTTTTGTTTTTTGCTTTTTAAATCTGCCCAGCCAGTCAGAATCCCTGCTAGGCAAACGTCCCACCTAGCCCCACCCTCTTTCTACAAGCACTTGGTGAGAGCCCTGGAGCTCATGGGCACTGTGCTCAGGACCTCTGATGCAGAAAGCTGCATCCCTTGCAGAATTCATCTTTTAGTGCCACCTGCTGGTGATGGGAGTGTCCTCCCAGCTCAGACCACTGAATCAGATCTATTGGCCCACTAATCCAGTACTGCCTTGCTCTCCAGCGTCTCAGACCGGGAGTGGCCTTAACCACATGCTGCCCCATGCTGAGGAGGACCCAGCTGCCCCTGACCCTGTCCCACAGATGGAGGGGAGATAGTTGGCGTAGCAGCAGCCAGCTTCCAAAACGGGTAGAGGCTCATGGGAATTGTAGTCCATGGACATCTAGATAGCCACAGTTTGGCCACCCTTCCCCCTGGGAATGCTGGGAAGCCCCACCAGGCACAGGCCTCCTTAGGAGGCAAATACTTTTTGTTTCTAAAAAATGGCTGTGGTGAGGGTAGCTCCCACAGTGAGGTGAGGAAAATGGTGCCAACAGCATGCAGCCTTCCCACCACATGCATACGAGAGGTGCTTCGATCGCGGCACCTGTGCCGGTGCAGGTGGACTGGCTGCCTCTCTCTGACTGGCTGGGTGTCTGACCAGCCTCTCTCCCTCTTTCCCCCTTCTGCAGAAACAGGCTTCTGTGGTGGCAGAAAACAGTGTGATCTGCAGCTTCTTGCACTACATGGAGAAAGGAGGAAAGGCCTGGCACAAAGGCTGGTTTGTCATCCCCGAAAACGAGCCCCTCGTGCTCTACATTTACGGAGCCCCACAGGTATGACCGTCGTCCCCGCCCCCTCTGCCTCCCTTTTCCACCTGTTTTTGCCCCACCTCATAACATAACTTAAGAGGATGGGAAGTAGAAGATGAAGAGTTGGTTTTTCTGCCTCACTTTTCACTACTTAGGGTGTTGGTTGTGGGGAGAGGAAAGGGAAGGCGACTGTAAGCCGCTTTGAGACTCATCTGGGTAGAGAAAAGCGGCATCTAAGAACCAACTCTTCTTCTACTTCAGTAATATCAGGGCTCTCTCAGCCTCCCCTCCCTCACAGGGTGTCTGTTGTGGGGAGAGGAAAGGGAAGGTGATTGGAAGCCGCTTTGAGACTCCTTCGGGGAGAGAAAAGCGGCATATAAGAACCAACTCTTCTTCTTCTTCTTCAGTAATCTCAGGGCTCTCTCAGCCTCACCTCCCTTGTAGGGTGTCTAGTGTAGGGAGAGGATAGGGAAGGCGACTGTAAGCCGCTCTGAGACTCCTTCAGGGAAAGAAAAGGACTTCTTTTTCTTCTTCCTTCTTCTTCTTCTTCCTTCTTCTTCTTCTTCTTCTTCTTCTTCTTCTTCTTCTTCTTCTTCTTCCTTCTTCTTCCTTCCTCTTCCTCTTCTTCTTCTTCTTCCTCTTCTTCTTCTTCTTCTTCTTCTTCTTCTTCTTCTTCTTCTTCTTCTTCTTCCTCTTCCTCTTCTTCTTCTTCTTCCTCTTCTTCTTCTTCTTCTTCTTCTTCTTCTTCTTCTTCTTCTTCCTCTTCTTCTTCTTCTTCTTCCTCTTCTTCTTCTTCTACCTCCTTCTCCTCCTCTTCCTCCTCCAGGCTGTAAGCTTTCCTGAGATACCCCACTGGGAAGAATAGGAAGACAGACTGTAAGGCTTATCCGGGCGGCAAATCCATGGCACCTTTGTTTAAGAGTGTTTATTTTTAACATAGACTAGAACAGTTAGAGCCTCTTGTGGCGCAGAGTGGTAAGGCAGCCACCTGAAAGCTTTGCCCATGAGGTTGGGAGTTCAATCCCAGCAGCCGGCTCAAGGTTGACTCAGCCTTCCATCCTTCCGAGGTCGGTAAAATGAGTACCCAGCTTGCTGGGGGGTAAACGGTCATGACTGGGGAAGGCACTGGCAAACCACCCCGTATTGAGTCTGCCATGAAAACGCTAGAGGGCGTCACCCCAAGGGTCAGACATGACTCGGTGCTTGCACAGGGGATACCTTTACCTTAGAACAGTTAAGAAGTAGATGGTAAGAAAAAGAACAAAGCACAGGCATCTTACATGGCTTCGGGACGTAACTGGCCCCACCCACTAGGGCCACCCTGGCTCCTTTGGCCCTCTGCTTCTGACCACTCAGCCTGACTGTCCGTCATCCCGCAGGACGTGAAGGCCCAGCGTTCCATGCCTCTGATCGGCTTCGAGGTCAGCCTCCCCGAGCCAGGAGAGCGGGTGGATCGCCGCCACGCCTTCCGGATCAGCCAGAGCCACCTGTGCTGGTATTTCAGCCCCGAGACGGAGGAGCTGAGGCAGCGATGGATGGAGGTGCTGAGCCGAGCCGGGCGCGGAGAAGAAGGCAGGGGGCCGCCTTCCATCCTAGAGGCGGACGAAGACACGGAGCCGGAGGCGACCTAACGGCGGAGGCCGGGGAATCCGGAAGGACTGACTCTGACCGCCCTGGGCCTTGCGTCCCGTTCTCTGACCAGGATACTTGAACATTCTTCTCTCTCCGGCACTTTCTCCCCTTTGTCAGCATTAGAGGTCTGTCGCGGGTCCCCTCCTGCCTCTCTCCTGTAAGGACCCGGATTTCGCCACGGTATTCCCTGCCACCGATAGCCGCAGAAAGCCCTACAGATGCCCTGAGACCGCTGGGGGATGATCCTGCTTCCCAGCTGCAGCAGGGGGTCAGCCAAACCACCCGCTGGCTGCTTCCACACGGAAGGATGCTCCACGCGACTATTTCCGCCACAGCCGGAACAGAGGCGTGGGCGTTAGGGACAGAGCTTCTCTTAATGGGAATCTTCTTTGCATTTTTCGGTCTCTTCTTCTGGCTTTTCCTTTCTGCACATGCTCATGAGCAGCAATGCTTGGCTTCTCGGGGATCTGGACATCACGACTCCGGTGGAGATTCGCTGACCTTTTTTCGTTCTCCCCCCCCCCCCATGCATGTGCTACAGCGCTCGAATGACACTTGTGAAAGTTTCAAATTGGTGACATTGGACCACAGGTGGCCAGATTGTGGTGCTACGGATATCCGCGGACTACAGTTCCCAGCTGGCCAGGGGCTCATGGGAATTGTAGTCCGTGGACATCTGGGGCACCAGTTTGGCCACGAGAACATTGCATCACCCATAGAGAAATGAGTTCCAGCCTAGAGAACGCACGGCGTTCTCTCCACGTGCTTTTTTTTTAACCGCTTGGGCTGCATTCTTTGCAACCCAAAACAGGACTGAGGCAGGAAACAGTGTAATGAAAGATGGGGAAAGCCGGGAATGATGGTAAACAGAAACTCCCCTCCCCCAAAATGTGTCCCAACTTAAGTCAAAGTGGGGAAAAAAACCCTCTGTGTGGAAGCAGCTTCTCTCCCCCCCCCCCAGGGAAAACGAGACTGAATAAGCGAATTTTCTGTGCTTATCTCCTGTTCCTCCTCTTCCTTTCCCCACCTTTTACAATATGGACCAAGATCTGTTCTTCCATTCAGTATTGCTTCCTCGGCACTGACTCGTCATCTCGTTCGCCTCCGTATTTTGAGGGAGGGGGGAAAGGAGCCGGAAGGTCAATGTGGATCTTCGAGCAGATTTGAAAAAGTGTGGGGCCCCCCAGTATTGACCGTGGGGTTCTTCTGATGCAGCCCTCCCCCCACTAAAAAACTCATCTCATTGTCCATCAGATTAACCAACGGGCCGTCCTCTGTTATGACTTGAATCCTCCGGAAACAGAATCGGCTCACTAGGACATAAGGGCTACTTTGAAGTGAAAGGATCCGTGGTTTATGTCTTGCTCCGCCGGGGGATCCCCAGCCATTTTGGAGCCTGCGGCCCCCATTGGAATTCTGACGCAGCATGATGGACACAGCCGCAAGATGGCTGCCACAGGAGGCGGAGCCAGCCGCAGAATGGCAGCTACTGCAGCTCCATCGTAGCGGGAGGATCCTTGTGTTGCCATGGCAGCAGCTGCCTAAGCAGTGTTTTTCAAAAGATGCACAGCCAATCATTTCTCCCCGTGGTCAACATTCCCCCACTGGGCCCCCCCCACTTTCCGAAAACACTTGGCAGGCACCAGGAAATGTGTCATTGGGTCATGTGATGCTCATTGGGTCATGTGACGCTCACAAGGACATGGGGGGGGACTGCTGTGGTATGCCCACTTGGAAGAGATTCTCCCCCTTCCCTCCCTGAACACAGGCCTCCTTGCCAAATCCCCACACTCTATCATTCACAGGTCACCATCATAGCATTGTTTCTGGGCTGTAGCGCTGGGGGGCAGGGGCTGCAACCCAGCAAAAAACACTCACCTTGTGCAAACCTCATTTAAGAGGATCGCACCGTTCTGCAGGTAGCAAATGCCCTCTCTGCTGTCGGGTGACCAACATACTCGGAATACATGAGTGATGTTCCAGCATGATTCTCGGAAGGGCCAAAATTAAACCAGGGTTCCTGCAGCTCCAGTTAAAGCAGATGCCCGAACGGTTAGGTAAATCTGGGTGGGTGGCGTTCGAGTGAGCTAATCTCTCTGTAGTTCTTATGAAGTTGCGACCCTTGGGGGGGAAGGATGACCTCAAGCTGAGCCAAGAGCCGGCACCCCCTCGTCATATGCTGGTGGCACCTCAACAGGGATGTCTGAAGCAGTGCTCCCCTGACCTTTGGCTTCGGCATCTGCTCAAGTGAGGCTGCCCCTGCACATGGAGTTTCAAATTTGACTTGCCTCGGCTTGGAGCTGCCAATGCAAACCTCCCCGCGACCAGGGCTTGAAGGCGGTGAGTTGCCTAGCAACGAGGCGCTCGTGCGGGAAATTCTCCGGATGGATCGTTCCAAAAGGGGAGACGGTGATTCCAGAGGTGGGTTAGAATCCGGCACCCTTTGCTCAAAGGCCGTTTACCTTCTCCCCTCCTTGATACGACGCACTTTTAAGAGAGCCGACGATCTTTGAATTCTCTCTGCCACCTTAACCGGCCTGTCGAGAAGGTTTCTGTGCCACCGTGGATACTGCCCCGCCCTGCTTGCAATGCTCCAGTGTCCATATGGGGGTGTGGGGCACCCCCCTTTTTACATCCCGATCTTTTTCGGCCTGTTGGAGGTCTGTTTCCCGGTGATGCCTGGAGGGAGAGTCCTCCCACCACCGCCCCGCCGTGGTCTAGAGCTAGTGCATGTAACTTTTATATTAAAAAGGACTCAGTATTAAGGGATATACAAAATCTTTCTTACCAAAATAATATTTTATTGTTGTTCATCTACAGTGGCTGGCCACTACAGAGGTCAGGGTGAGGAATCTTCTATTGACAGAAGTGCCCTTCCCCTCAACCGAGATTCGTGTATTGTCCATTTTACTTTCTAGTTTCATTGTTGTATTTTTTTTTCCTGTGTCCATTTTTTTAAAAAAAAGAAAATACAGGATTTTTGGTTTCTTTTTTGGTTATGTTTGTCTCTTTGTTTCAACGAGGGCAGGAGCACAAAGGTTCCCTTCGACAGATGGGGTGGGAGAGGGGGCAGAGAGAGATGTGTACAACCAGGCTGACTTTAGTCTTCCGTACATTGGACACCTCTGGCTACCCCAGACTTCTTCTCAACTTACTGGTTCTAAGCAGATTAAAGGTAAAGGTATGCCCTGTGCAAGCACCGGCTCATGTCTGACCCTTGGGGTGACGCCCTCTAGCATTTTCATGGCAAACTCAATATGGGGTGGTTTGCCAGTGCCTTCCCCAGTCATTACCGTTTACCCCCCCAGCGAGCAAGCTGGGTACTCATTTTACCGACCTCGGAAGGATGGAAGGCTGAGTCAACCTTGAGCCGGCTGCCAGGATCGAACTCCCAGCCTCATGGGCAGAGCTTTCAAACTGCATGTCTGCTGCCTTACCACTCTGCGCCACAAGAGGCTCTTTTTCTAAGCAGATTACTAAAACATAAAAAGCATTAAATGGTCCAGTTAAAAGAGCAATATCTCCTAAAAAAAGAGGGTATGTCTCCGAACGGTCTCTATTTTGGAGCCAAGGAAGAATTCATTCTAAGCTTAGAAAAGTATTTATAGTCAAAGGTAATTTGTGTACGCTACCTGCTCCACAGTTGCATACTCCATTGGAGTATGATAGCTTAAGAGACCTCTCTTGCAAAACTCCAAGATGAACATAAGAGCATCAGAAGAGCCCTGCTAGATCAGACCAGGGGTCCATCCAGTCCGGTATTCTGTCTCACAGAGTGGCCAGCCAGTTCCTCTGGAGGGCCAAGAACAGGGCAGAGGGGCCGAGGCCTTCATAAGAACATCAGAAGAGCCGTGCTGGATCAGACCAGGGGTCCATCCAGTCCAGCCTCCTGTCTCACACAGTGGCCAGCCAGTTCCTCTGGAGGGCCAGCAACAGGGCAGAGAGGCTGAGGCCTTCCTAAGAACATCAGAAGAGCCCTGCTGGATCAGACCAAGGCTCCATCTGGAGAGCCAACAGGGTGTAGAGGCCTCGGACTTCTCCTGGTGCTGCCTCCTGGCTCTGGGATTCAGAGGTTTGGTAGCTCAAGACAGGTATTTAGGTGCGCCAGCACACAGCCATGCCTATACTGAGGAAAAAATGAGATATGAGCAATAATTAGGAAGGTCTCGTTATGAAAAAATACCAGCAAATTGAATTGAGCAAAAACGTCATGCTCTACAGATTGCAAAATTGGACACCTTAGAAACAGGTCAGGATGGTGGGACAGGAATCTTCTGCCCCATTTAAAGGAACTTTCCAACCACAGAAAGAGCAACGTGTGGCATAATGGCTCAAGAGTGTCAGACTGCTAGAATCTGGAAGACCCAGGTGTGAATCCATAGCCTCGTCATGGAAGTTTACCTTGGGCCAGCCAGTCACACGCTTTCAGCCAAAACCTACCTCACAGGGTCGTCGTGAGGATAAAACAGAAATTGGGAGAATATCGGCAGCTGCCTTGGTCCCCCTTGGGGAGAAAAGCGGTATAAACCATCAACCTTATGTTTGCTTAAGGGTAAGCAGGATTTTAAATAAGGCCTCTGTTTCCCTTAACTTAGATCACACTTGGTTCAGGAGAGCTTCCTACGAAAGTCCAAAGGATCAAAAAGTGCATGCAACCTGCTTGCTGAGCCGAAAATATCCCAATAACGAAACCCCACAGCAGTCCAAATCACTCCTCTTGCTCCTGTAAAGAAAGAACCTGAGTGGCAGAAAGAGACAGTTCATAGAATAGAATCATAGAATCCTAGAGTTGGAAGGGTCCATACAGGACATCTAGTCCAACCCCCTGCTCAACGCAGGATCAGCCCTAAGTTCTGTTTCCCCGCACATCTTTGGCCCGCATCTTTGGTACGCATATTGCCCTCCTGTCATTTTTTTCCTTCTTTGCTAAGTCTGACCCTCTTTGACACTGGGGCCTAAGGGCTCAGGGGCTCAGTCACTATCGGCGCTACGGATGGCCCCTCGCTGTGTGGCCAGAGGGAAAGCCAAGGAGGTTACAACTTGCAAGGAGGTTACAACAACAAGGAGGTTACAACTTGTTACAAGGATGGCCTGGGCAGGAACAGCTTCCTCCCCCCTGAGCAAGCCCAATGAACAGCTACCCGCCTCCCCCATGCCTTTCCTCCTTCTATTTCCCGACATAGTTGCAGATATCTCCGTCCCCCAACACTGGGGAGAGGGAAGGGAAGGCGAGGAAAGGGAAGGCAATTGTATGCTGCTTTGAAACTCCTTCGGGTAGAGAAAAGCGGCATATAAGACCAACTCTATTTCAGTAATCTCAGGGCTCTCTCAGCCTCCCCTCCCTCACAGGGTGTCTGTTGTGGGGAGAGGAAAGGGAAGGCGATTGGAAGCTGCTTTGAGCCTCCTTCGGGTAGGGAAAAGCGGCAGATAAGAACCAACTCTTCTTCTTCATCGTCATTGGACAGACAATCTAACTATAAAAACAGTGCCAGCTGGTTCTTTGGTGCTGAATATTGTTCTTCCTCTTCCTCAGCCCCCACCCCAACAAACCCATCTGCTGGTGCTGCCGAATTCCAAAATGTGCATTAAACGAAGAAAATTTTGAAGGCTTTCTTGGCAGCGTCTTTACTTCTCCGGAGGGGAGGGCTGTTGGACCCTGCTTGGCTAGGGTGCTGGGTTCAAGTCCTGGAGAGGGGTTTTGGTTCTCATTACTGTGTACTGTGGATTTTCACTATGTTGTAAACTCTCAATCCCAACGGGAGAGACGTGGTCTAGAAACTGAATAATAATCATTTACGGCATACGTTCGCAATTCCAACCCTTCTTGTGACACCTGTCCTTTATGTTTCAAAGCACACAGCCACCTAAATATGAAACACTTTGACATTTTTGCAGAGTCTTGACAGACACTTCTTTGACGTGAGAAAAGAATATGGCATGACACAGCCGATACATTCAGTCAGGTCATCCACCGTGAACCCCGAGATGGGTCAAATGAGATGGTACAGAAGAGCTATAAAGGGAAGGATGGAAAGCATTTTACCACTGTAGATTCAAATGACTAGCCGTGTTGGTCTGCAGTAGCACAATAAAATCAGAGTCCAGTAGCACCTTTAAGACCAACAAAGATTTATTCAAGGCGTGAGCTTTCGAGCGCAAGCAGTCTGACGAAGAGTGCTTGCACTCGAAAGCTCATGCCTCGAATAAATCTTTGCTGGTCTTAAAGGTGCTACTGGACTCTGATTTTATTTTACCACTGTAGGGATGTCTTCTTGCTTCTAAACCTTCAGGAACCCTTCAAATGTCCTTGACTATTCTATATAACCACCGCTGCATCCCTTTCAGCTAAGTAACCGAGGAAAAGCTGACAAAGCAATACGCCAATCCAGTGGGTTACATATCCCGTTATGGGGTTGGTGAGTCTATTGTACTTTTCTGAGCTTGCCAAAAGACAAGTTTATCTGTTTTTGAGTGGGTCCTTTGTTTCCTCTGGGTTTGCTATCAAAATATTTAGATTTTTATTTATTGATTGATTGATTGGTTGTATTTCTATACCGCCCTCCCCGGAGGCTCAGGGCGGTTTACATAGAACATATGAACAATACATGAAACAATCTATATTAGGTTGCAATCATATTGGGTTGCAACCGCCTAGCAGGGGTAGTCAAACTGCGGCCCTCCAGATGTCCATGGACTACAAATCCCAGGAGCCCCTGCCAGCGAATGCTGGCAGGGGCTCCTGGGAATTGTAGTCCATGGACATCTGGAGGGCCGCAGTTTGACTACCCCTGGGGAAATGTTTCGCCATGCAATCGATATCATAGTATCTGTAGAAGAGAAACAGGGCTGCCTCTCCTGTGAAGGACAGGGAAAGAGATGACGCATCGTCCGCAGGGCTGCCTTGCGTCAGGATTGACTGATCTCTGTTGCCTGGAGATGTGATCTAATTCCGGGGGATCTCAGGTTCCACCTGGAGGCTGGCATCCCTGAACCACAGTGGTCAAATATGACAGAGTCCCCCCTCCAAAGCATCCCCCCCCATCTTGTTTTTACAGGGGGAACAGATCTCTGCAGTCTGGAGATGTAATTCCAGGAGACCCCCAGGTCCCCCCTGGAGGTTGGCATCCCAAATGCCGCCCATTCCTTGGGCCAGGGGGGGGGGGGAATGGATGCATGTATGCCTAGCAATGGAAGAAGCGGGGCGGAGAGGGATACTTGAGGGTTGACAAGACAGGTGACCAGGATTTTTTGTGGCGGGGACAGATTGCGTGACTGCAAAGCCCCCCTGGATAGCCTAAATGAGCCGAGCAATGGCGGGCCACACGGCCTCCCCGTTCCCGCCTTCTACCCCTTGCAGGGAAAAATCGAGGGCGGACTTCAAGTCCCAAGAGCCTTTGCGCGACAAGCGTCCAATGGAAAGCCGGTCTGGACCGACCGCGCGGCATTGGCGGCCGGGAGAGGTCTCGCGCCGGCTTGGGCGTCCTTTCCCCCTCCGCAGCCAGCGCTCCTGCTTTTCCCTCCCCGCCAGTGCAGAATCCAGCCCCGCTCCCGACTGGGGAGAGACCCCGCAGTAGCTGCCCCCGACCCACTGATTAAACTGGGGAGGGGGAGGCGGTTAGTCTTGTCCGAGAGGAGCCCGGCCCCATCCCTCAGGCCAGTCCCCTTCTCCAGCCACGGCCTTTTCCCTCTCCAGGAGATTTGATGGGGGGACATGGGGACGACAGGGAGCTCAGTGGGGCCCGGTGCCAAAGGATACAACCTCCCAAGCAGCCCGTTCCTCCATGGGGAACTGAGTTCTGCAGTCTGGAGAGGAGCTGGAATTCCGGGGGATCCCCAGGCCCCACCTGGAGCCTGGCATCCCTGACCCTCAGTGGGGTCCAAGGCCACAGAGTCCCCCTCCCAAGCAGCCCTTTCCTCCAGGGGAACTGATCTCTGCAGTCTGGAGAGGAGCTGGGATTCCAGGGGATCCCCAGGCCCCACCTGGAGGCTGGCATCCCTGACCCTCAGTGGGGTCCAAGGCCACAGAGTCCCCCCTCCCAAGCAGCCCTTTCCTCCAGGGGAACTGATCTCTGCAGTCTGGAGAGGAGCTGGAATTCCAGGGGATCCCCAGGCCCCACCTGGAGGCTGGCATCCCTGACCCTCAGTGGGGTCCAAGGCCACAGAGTCCCCCCTCCCAAGCAGCCCTTTCCTCCAGGGGAACTGATCTCTGCAGTTTGGAGAGGAGCTGGAATTCCGGGGGATCCCCAGTTCCTCTGGAGGAAAGGGCTGGAGAAAAGGGGGGATTCTGAGGCCTTGGGCCCCACTGAGGTCCAGGGATGCCAGCCTCCACTACTGCATGGATCTTTGGTGTGGCAATTATTTCCTTATAAGCAGAACGTCCTCTGCCACTTGTACTCTGATTTTATAATGATACATCAAGTCAAAGCATATCAAAGTCTGAAACCTGTATACATTGTTTGAGGTTGCATCATTTAATCTACAATGTTCACTGTTTAGCATAATTTATTTTATTTCTGGTTATAGATTTACATTTTTAATTATTCCATAACGTTTGGAGCCATGAGGGCTAGACGCTTGTTTTCTTTATTGAATGACCTTTTAAATGCTCTGGAAGCTCAATTCTATTGTCGCTTTTTTAGTGTTGTTGTTAGATGCAAAGTCATTTCCGACCCATTGCAACCCCATGGACAATGATCTTCCAGGCCTTCCTGTCCTCTACCATTCCCTGCAGTCACCGACTGCTTCAGTGACTCCATCCAGCCACCTCATTCTCTGTTGTCCCTTTCTTCTTTTGCCCTCAATCACTCCCAGCATCTTCTCCAGGGTGTCCTTCCTTCTCATGTGGTGGCCAAAGTATTTGATACTAATCTGAATTGCAGAATACTCCCAACTCATAGCAGCCACGCAGAAGTGCCCAGACTAAAGAAGAGTAGAAAAGCTTTTGAACATAGTAAAATATGAGATTGCATTATATTGAAACAAAACATTGGCCTACCAAGGAGTCAGTTTCATCTACCTAGACTGGCAGGTCACAGATGTAGGTCTTTCGTATCACTTCCTTCTGCGTCCTTTTAACTGGAGGTGTCGGGGACTGAGTATTTTTCTGTTTGCCTTCCAGGATGTGGCCCGATAGCCCAAGTACAGAGCATGTGCCTGTGCAGGCTGCCTGGCCGTGACTTACTGTGGGCTTGACAAGCCTCCATTCTGCATTTAAAATCTTTCTCCTCGCTCTTGAAGACTAAGAAGTAGAGATATATCAGTAAATTGCCCTAAGCAAGTTCAGAAATGAAACCAGGCAGTATCTAGTGTCTTATACTTAGGCAGTATCTGTGTCAGATACTTAGTGTCAGATACTTAGGCAGTATCTGCCTAAGGAGGTGGTGAGCTCCCCCTCATTGGCAGTCTTCAAGCAGAGGCTGGATACACACTTTTCTTGGATGCTTTAGGATGCTTAGGGCTGATCCTGCGTTGAGCAGGGGGTTGGACTAGATGGCCTGTTAAAAGAGTTAAAAGAAAAGCCTCTTCTCCTTTCTTATTGTTGGGGCTCCTAGCTCTTGGGAAGGACTAGAGGTATTTTCTTACCTCTGCCTGGCCTTTTCACCCTGGAGCAGAAGAGTCAAGGGAGTAGTAACAAA
The DNA here is from genome assembly GCF_049243985.1 of Paroedura picta. Lineage (NCBI taxonomy): Eukaryota > Metazoa > Chordata > Lepidosauria > Squamata > Gekkonidae > Paroedura > Paroedura picta. Next base: position 171,620,836 of record NC_135371.1, on the reverse strand, counting down.
AAAGCTCCGTATCCCATCGCTGTTTGGCCCTGCCTCCTCCGTTCTGCAGAAGGGACAGAGGGCCTGGCAGAAAGCCTGGGATTTGTCATCCCTGAAAATGAGACCCTCGTGTGCTACATTTGCAGGGCCCTGCCTCTCTGCTCCACATGGCTCTTGCCCCACGTCTTAATTTACAATCATAGAGTTGGAAGGGGCCAGACAGGCCATCTAGTCCAACCCCCTGCTCAACGCAGGATCAGCCCTAAGCATCCTAAAGCATCCAAGAAAAGTGTGTATCCAACCTTTGCTTGAAGACTGCCAGTGAGGGGGAGCTCACCACCTCCTTAGGCAGCCTATTCCACTGCTGAACTACTATGACTGTGAAATTTTTTCCCCTGATATCTAGCCTATATCGTTGTACTTGAAGTTTAAACCCATTACTGCGTGTCCTCTCCTCTGCAGCCAACAGAAACAGCATCCTGCCCTCCTCCAAGTGACAACCTTTCAAATACTTAAAGAGGGCTATCATGTCCCCTCTCAACCTCCTTTTCTCCAGGCTGAACATTCCCAAGTCCCTCAACCTATCTTCATAGGGCTTGGTCTCTTTAGAGGAAAAGCAATAGGACTGGAGAATCAGTACAGGCGTCGGAAACAACGAGTGGCGATCAGAGTGTGAAAATGGGGGAATCTTTATTTTCTCCTTCCAAACAGGGCTTGTGACGAGTTGGTTTAAGACAAGCAGAATAAATTAGTGATCCAAGGCTGTCACTAGATGCTGAAGGGGCGAGGACAGCCAACAATTTAAATAAACACAGGTAGAGTCACTCGAGGTGCTTACTAGCCCTTGACAGATCGTTCTGTCTGCCAAGGACCGCAGCCTGCAAAGTGCGTAAGTAAAGAGACACATTGAACTGGAGACACACTGGATTCTGTGACAGTTTGTTCCTAGCGACTCCCTACAGCCACAGGAGCACGGGGGGCAGCAATGCAGCTCAGTCGGCCCAAGACGAAGGGGGCCGATTCAGTCCTGCCCCCATATTGCTCATCATCTCAGTTCCGTTCAGTGACTCTGACGTGAGGGACGTTAGGACCGAGGTTGCAGCCACCCAAGCAGGAATCTTGCAGCCGTTGCATTTCTCTCATTTCTTCTTCTTTCTTACCAAAGTCCAACCATCTTCAGAATCGGGGCCCGAGGGAGGAGCGGGGCTGGGCTCGGCTCCGTTTGTGCTGCACTCCATGGCCTGAGGAAAAGCCGACAACGTTAAAACTTGCTGGCTGTAGCTTCTCCAAGATCAACTCTAAAATATGGGCCTCCTGAGCAGGCCCGAAGAACTGCTACCGCCCAGTTCCTTTCTTCCTCCTGCTGCCCAGCGAAACTTCAGTTTTAAAAATGGGCAAACCCACCAATGCTCTTTTCAAGCTCTTGCCATCTGAGAAGCTTACAGGGTACATGCAAAAGGCACCGCTCAGGAGTGCTACTGCAAGAGGGGCCTGCACGAGTAATTTTCTATGTAATGTTAGCGTTAAGAGCCTCTTGTGGCGCAGAGTGGTAAGGCAGCCGTCTGAAAGCTTTGCCCATGAGGCTGGGAGTTCAATCCCAGCAGCCGGCTCAAGGTTGACTCAGCCTTCCATCCTTCCGAGGTCGGTCAAATGAGGACCCAGCTTGCTGGGGGGTAAACGGTCATGACTGGGGAAGGCACTGGCAAACCACCCCGTATTGAGTCTGCCAAGAAAACGCTGGAGGGCGTCACCCCAAGGGTCAGACACGACTCGGTGCTTGCACAGGGGATACCTTTACCTTTTTAATGTTAGCGTTACTTTGATACCGGTTGTGTCGCCGTGTTTCTGTCCCTTCCCTCCCTCCCCCTGAACGTGAGAACCCTGAGCAATGCTGGGCTTCCTTACGTGCAACCCCACCCAGCCTCCAACAAGAACAGTACCTCTTCTTCCGTCTCCTGTTCCTCCTCGCTGCTGCTTTCTTCGGCTGCCACGGCTTTGGCGGCTACCGTCCTGGCCTGTTGCTGCTTCTGGGCCAGCCGCTCAATGGCTTCCTGTACCGCTACGTCATTCCCCTGCTGGCAGTGACTGAAGAACAGGCACAGTTGCTGGCTTACCTACGGCACGGGAAAGGGGACAAATCTCTTTGGGAACCAGCACAAGGTAAAGTCTTGCAGCCACTGCTGCCTTGTTAGAAAGACACCTTTTCTTCTGTCCTATGAGACTACGGGCCAGTTCGAAGGCAAGAACACTAGTTCCTAAAGCATCTCTGCTCTGACAAATCCCAACAATCCATTGTTGGTTGCAAGCAGCAAAATAAAGAAGCTCAAAGCCATTTACACAGCTGCAATGGCTAACTGGTGGCTAAACAGGGCCACCGCCTCTGCCCTAAATAAGAATTGCTGGGAGGGGGAATGGCTAAATCAGAACTGGGGGTTCTGTGGGCTACTTTCCATCCCAGTGCTGCTGCTCCATCAACAACCTGCTGAGTTCCAGAAGAAGAAGAGCTGGTTTCTTGTACCCCGCTTTTTATTACCTGAAGGAATCTCAAAGCGGCTTACAATTGCTTACCCTTCCTCTCCCCACAATAGACATCCTGTGAGGTAGGTGGGCTGAGAGTTCTGACAGAACTGCTCGAAAGCTCCAAGAGAACTGTGAGGTCACCAAGCTGGCTGCAGGTGGAGGAGGAATAGGGAATCAAATCCGGTTTTGCAAATTAGAAGCTGCCACTCAACAAAAAGATATTCAAATCTTTTTATCCTAAGCTCATGCTGAGCTGAGCTGCTGGGGGTGGATTGTGATTACCATTGGTGCTATTGGGACATTGTTCCCTGAGTAGTTTGCAAGGATGGAGTCTAACCTTCCTCACATTTCCAGTTTTGCTGTTGACAGTATAGTTCATTACATCACCCTAATGGGGAGGGGGAATCTTAAAGCTTCCTAATCTGTATCTCATTTTCAACACGGCTAAATCTGTGGATCTCTAAATGCAAGGATTGGTGCTATGAACAGACACATCTTACTACACACCTGAAAAATACACATTGTTTGCAGAAAAATCTGAATTGTGTCAGATTGGGGTGTGTGTATGTTAAAACCCATCCAACTAATAAAAGTAGCACTTGTAGCTTTAAGAAGCAAATGTACTCTTAATGGCTGTTGCTAGGCAACCACAACAGTATTTACCAGCTTTCAAGCCTTGGTTTCTATTACTACAACCAAAGGGTAAAGGTGCTTGGGTATTTTAGAGAGGGTTCACCACCACACCACTTGCTACTATGTGACTTTCATGAATTAGATTCTTAAAGTAGTAAATGCATAAAAATGTTGAACCAAAATGGCCGATTCCCATGTCATGTTCACAGCTGCAGTTTTCTACTGTCATATCTCAAATGACCAGATGAACCCCACTCCCTAGTCATTAAAAGAGCTTTAAAAGAGTCATTAAAAGGAGGTGGTGAGCTCCCCCTCACTGGCAGCCTTCAATCAAAGGTTGGATACACACTTTTCCTGGATGCTTTAGGAAGCTTTGGGCTGATCCTGTGTTGAGCAGGGGGTTGGACTAGATGGCCTGTGTGGCCCCTTCCAACTCTATGATTCTAAAAGAGCTTCCAAGGGCAAAAACTGTATCGGGTCAGTCAAGAACCCAGGAGTCTGGAATTCTGAATTGTGAGCGGTTCTGTGTATTATTATTATTATTATTATTATTATTATTATTATTATTATTATTATTATTATTATATTTATATTTATACCCCGCCTCCCCCCAAAGGCTCGAAGCGGTGTATTGGTTTCCAAGAGAGTGTTCCTGGAGGATTTTTTTGCTCATAAAATCTCACAGGCCTCTGATATGAACATGCACAAGGTGAATAAAACTCATTAGAGTTAGAAGCATAGAATTATAAAGTGTGGTGGTTTTCAAGGAAACCAGTTTGGCATTCCGTCATCCTCCAGACCCTTTCATTTAAGGCATCTGGTTTCAAGAGATTGCTTCTTAAGCCTGCTGCTTTAATGACTTCGCCTCTTTTTGTAACCCTATCCGCTTGGATTTCAAAGCGTGCCATGGCGTTTGGCACCGTGCATTTGGCGTGCAACTTGACCTCACATTTCTGCAGCACCTCGATGGAGATTTTCTTCTCTCTTTCTGGATGTCTGCAATACTGATGTAGAGCCAGATTGCCCTACAGTGGCATGTTACGGGTGAGCCATCAAGGGAGGCTAGTTTGTCCAACTCCCTACCAACGGGGCAAATGTTAGGATACCGAAAAGAAAAAAACTGGATGTGACGAGGCAGAGGGGCATGGCAAGGAAGACAAGGATAGTAGAAAACTCAGTCTAGGAAGTATCCCATGATAGTGACCTACACAAGGTAAAACACCCCATTCCACCTTCCCAACAGCAAAAGGAACCATTCAATTGACTCTCTCTGTAGGGTCTGGTGTGGAGGATACCTGGCTCAGGCTCCCGTCTTCAATCATGGTATCAAATTCATTGTTCATCACCTCTTCGAGGAAACCGTCCACCTCCTCCGGCTCCAGATCAGCTGCAGAGAGGGCGGGCCAAGGGACAAAGACTGTAAACTGAGATTTCGGTGATGTCACCAGCTCATCCCTGACCACCCGCCTTGAGTTGATGCCACAAGCTGCATCTCAGCTCCCAACATTTCTGTTGCAACCACTTCCCTGCTAGAGCAGGGTGCATGAAATACGAGTCCTTGATGCGGTTAAGCAAAAGCTTCCATGATTCAAGGACTCAGCTTGTTAGATGAAAGGTCCAAGTTAGATTCTTTTAAAATTCAGAAGCGTAACAAAAATTACACTCCAGCACTTCAGGATAGTTAGAAGAAGTTTCTTCTTTTAGGGAGGTTTGCCATGTGGTGAGATGCTCACATGGAATCGACCCAGTAGTACCATGACACCATAGAATCACAGATTTGGAAGGGACCTTCTGGGTCATCTAGTCCAACCCCCTGCACCATACAGGACACTCACAACCCTCTCGCTCATCCACTGTCACCTGCCACCCCCTTGAGCCTTCAACAGGATCAGCCTCTCCGTCAGATGGCTGTCCAGCCTCTGTTTAAAAATCTTCAAAGATGGAGAACCCACCACCTCCCGAGGAAGCCTGTTCCACTGAGGAACCGCTCTGACTGTCAGGAACTTCTTCCGGAGGTTTAAATAGAATTTCTTAGAATTATAGAATGATGATAGAGTCAGAAGGGACCTCCTGGGAATTGTAGTCCATGGACATCTGGAGGGCTGCAGTTTGACTACCCCTGGTAAGGCCTGACCGGACAGGAGGTTCTGTTGTTTGGTCCCTCACCGTTGCTTTGGAAGTACTGCTCCACAGCCCCCACCATCCATTCGGCTTTCTCTTGGCTGTACGCCCCACCAAAGCCATTTTCCACGGCAATCTGCGAAGATAAGGCTACAGTCATTTATAGGAGCCGGGCAGGCCTGCAAATAAGCAAGTTCCCGGGAGGAAAGATATCTTGGTTTAGTACAACCCTATTGCTCACTCCGGGTTAAGACAGATTCAATATTTGAAGAGGGGAAGAAGCTATCTGATCGTTCCTCCAGCGCCCTTAAGGACACACAAAATGCTTTTTCAGTTTGGGGTTGAGATCTTGGAGAAAAGAAGAAACCGTTCTTCACGTCTTTTTGGGGAAAGCCAATTGCTCCTCCCCTGGTGACTGTTTTAAAGTGACGAGAGGCAAGTATTCTTGGCTAGCGCGAGTGATAACGCTACCACCCAGTTCTTTTAAGGTTTCTCCTCCCCCCCCCATTACAAAAAAGTAAGAATGAGAATACACTTCATACACCTTTTTAAAAACTCAGCCTGCCTGCTTGTGGAATCAAGATTCATAGCTCAGCTCATCTGATGACTTGTTTGTACACCTAGTTAAAGAATTGGGGGGTTTGTACCACATTTTCACTACTTGAAGGAGTCTCAAAGTGGCCTACAATCGCCTACCCTTCCTTTCCCCACAACCGGTGTGGTAGGTGAGTCTGAGAAAGCCCTGAGAGAACTGTGACTGGCTCAAGGCTGCAGGTCCCAGGTTCTATCCCTGGCATCTCCAGTTAAAAGGACCAGGAAGGAGGGTTTGGAAAGACCTTGACCAGAGACCTTGGCTCAGTGGCAGAGCCTCTGCTTGGCAGGCAGAAGGTCCCAGGTTCAATCCCCGGCATCTCCAGTTAGAAGGACCAGGCAGGAAGGGATGGGAAATACCTTGGCCTGAGACCCTGGCTCAGTAGCAGAGCCTCTGCTTGGCAGGCAGGAGGTCCCAGGTTCAATCCCCAGCATCTCCAGTTAGAAGGACCAGGCAGGAGGGGATGGGAAAGACCTTGGCCTGAGACCCTGGCTCAGTGGCAGAGCCTCTGCTTGGCAGGCAGAAGGTCCCAGGTTCAATCCCCGGCATCTCCAGTTAGAAGGAACAGGCAGGAGGGGATGGGAAAGACCTTGACCTGAGACCCTGGCTCAGTGGCAGAGCCCCTGCTTGGCAGGCAGAAGGTCCCAGGTTCCATCCCTGGCATCTCCAGTTAGAAGGACCAGGCCAGAGGGGATGGGAAAGACCTTGGCCTGAGACCCTGGCTCAGTGGCAGAGCCTCTGCTTGGCCTGCAGAAGGTCCCAGGTTCAATTCCTGGCATCTCCAGTTAGAAGGAACAGGCAGGAGGGGATGGGAAAGACCTTGGCCTGAGACCCTGGCTCAGTTGCAGAGCCTCTGCTTGGCAGGCAGAAGGTCTTCAGTTCAAAGGACCAGGCAGCAGCTGATGTGGAAGAAAGTCTCCTGAGACCCTAGAGAGCTACAGCCAATCTGAACAGAAAATATTGAACTTGACAGGCTGCTGGTTTTATTCAATATAAGAAGAAAATGGCTGCCTCAAGTCCAATGAAGAAAACAGAAAAAAAATGGTGCTTGTAGGGAAAGAATCTTTAATATTTGTGGAACCCCAAGATATTTTGCTTCTTCAGGGGGCCAGTAACTTTAGATGTTACTTTCCCTTCTGAAACTATTAAACAGAAAGCTTAAAGATTCTCTTCAAGCGCCAATTTTTTTCTTCTATTTTCTTGATTCGGCATAAGGCAGCTTCGCGTGTTCTTATATGGATGTTCAGCAGTTGAGAGCTGAAACTGATACGATCTGGGTGCTCTGTTATGTCACAAAACCTTTTTAAAAGTTGAGGCATCTGGATAGGAAAAACATGACAGATGCCTTGTGATTGAGGTTTCATATTTAATGCAATAGATTAGTCAGAAAGCACCAAATCAGATACAGTCCTGAGAGATCCATGACGGGACTTTTCCAGGATTTTTAACAGCCAAATTGCAGCCGGGGGCCGGGAGGGGCTGTAAGGAAAGTCAGATTTCAAACATCAGGGTGCCCAAGTAGGAGGAGTCGGGTTACCTACTGCCTGGGGGAGAATGTCCTGTCCTTTGATACACGCTTACTTAGATGTTATCTTCAAGCCAGGAAAAGCTGCTCATTTCTACAAATTAAAAACCTCTCTTAAAGAGACAGGATACTTTTTTCCCTCCAGGTCTTTGTGCTTTGTCTTTCCTGCACAAGATATCACCGCATATGGCTTTCAAGAATTGTGAGAGAGATCTCATTTTTCTTCTCTCTGTCTTGAAGGGGTTATTCATGTGTTTCCTCAATTGTCACTGTGCTGGATTTTCCATGCGGCATTTCAGTTGCACGCTTGCTTTTGGAAGTCTGATGGATCGCATCTCGACCATCGGATACTCGTGGCTGTAGGAAACAGGACTTTTGCGGTGGCTTAATGATGGAAAGCCACTAATTTCACTACCAGGTTAAAACTCTCCTGGCTTCCCAGTCATTCTGTTGACTGTAGGGCTGGCTGGTTGATTTTGCTGGGATCGCCCCTGTCTTTCCGGCCCCTTCTGTTATCTGCTTCTGGACCTTTTTACCCTTCCCCATTTAATAAAGCGGGACTGACTTCCGAGCAGACCTTAGGATTGCACCCTGTTTAGATTCTAATAGAGCTGATTTTTAAAGGCTTTTAATGTTTTGTTTTGTTTTAAAGATCTCCATTACGTTTTAACTACCTTGTAAAATTATCCTCTGCCTCAAGTGCCAACATCTGGCAGACTTCATGACGTGCAAAACGTTTAATTGAATAAATCATTTAGCATCTAAGCAGAATGGTTCAGCTCTGCCAACTCTTCCATGCTGCCTCGGCGGGTGGGTGGGTGGAGTCTCCTCCGTTGGAAGCTTTTAGGAGATTGGAGGAGCACGTGTCAGGAGTGTATGAGGCAGTCCCCAAGAAGGTGGGGGGCTGGACTGGATGGCCTTTGGGAGTCTGATCATGACTTGGCCGTGTGCAAAGAACTTCGGAACCCTGGGGAATAATGGAACAAAGTGGGAACTCGACAGTTCATTTTCATGAGAACTGCTGGCCCACCTAGATGCTATCTTGCCGTCCAACCATCCCAATTCTGCTTTCCTTGTCCTGAGCAAAACAATACCCTCCACACATGTCCATTTTAAAGCGACAGTCCCCCTTTTATTTATTTCTGTTTTTATTATGCAGGTGTCTCCAAGAGCAGATTTCACAAAGAAGCTGCTTCTTTAAGTGTTATTTATGCCAGAGGTCTCCAACCCCCGGTCCGCGGCCCGGTACCGGGCGGCCAGCGGCCGCGCCTGCCTTCCCCTCCCCCCGCAGCGAGAGGGGGGGAAGAGGCAGGCGCGGCCGCTGGCATGCCAGCAACGCAAACGCGCAGAGCCGCCGTGCATACGTGTTTGCGCCCCCTGCTGGCGAAAACGCGCACGTGCGGCTGTTCTGTGCATGTGCGTTAGCGCCACCTAGTGGCGAAAACGCGCATGCGCGGCAACTGCGCGTGCACGTTTACGTGCAGCTGCTGTGGCCGGGCCACCTGCTGGATATCCCAGTCCTCAGGATGGCCTCTCTGGCATCAACCAGCGCCAGGGCCTTTTTGATCGTGGCTCCAACTCCGTGGAGGGATGAGGTCCCTGAGAAACGACGGAGGCCATCTCTTTGGGGAAATTCAACTGGGGCTGCAAGGCCCGACTTCCGGGCTTTTGAGGGAGTCTGAATTGGCTTTTAAGGGGAGAGGGGGGGGGGAAATCTGAGGTTGCTTATTTGGGGTTTCGAAAGAGAAAATGTTTTTAATTATTTGCACATGCCGCCTTGAACTGAAAAGAAAGGTGGGATATAAATGTTTTAAGAAATACAGTATTTGCTGGCGGATAAGACTACTTCCCCCCCCCTGAAAAACATGCCTCCAAGTGGGGGGGTCGTCCTATACGCCGGGTGCCCTTCAGTTGGGATAGTCATAGCTGCCCATAGTACTGTAATGTAATGTAATGTAACAAACTCTATATCAGGGGTAATCAAACTGCGGCCCTCCAGATGTCCATGGACTACAATTCCCAGGAGCCCCTGCCAGCGAATGCTGGCAGGGGCTTCTGGGAATTGTAGTCCATGGACATCTGGAGGGCCGCAGTTTGACTACCCCTGCTCTATATTTTGAGTGGAAATGTTGGGGGGTCGTCTTATACGCCCAGTCGTCTTATACGCCGGCAAATACGGTAAATAACAGATAAATGGCTATTTTTATATGCATTTGTTGATTTTTTAAAGCCCTCTCTACACTTTCTAGAGCTTCTGGCATTCGACACCAATTAGAAGCTGCTGGTTTCTTTCCTCTCCAGCTCACTCAGATCGTGGCAACCAGACAGGCCTGAAGGTAGCAGTTTCATGAAATATCGGAGAATATGAGTTTGGATATGGAATGAGCTTTCTTTAATCTAGCACCCACACTTTCTTCTTCCTGGATCCAGCCCTAGTGTTGAAATACAGTGTCCTACTTGGGGAAGGAAAATTTACAAGAAGTAGCGTGGGAGAGTAAGAGTAACTTTCTTTTCTGAAGTGTTATTAGAGATGCAGGGAAAATGAGGCATGAATTATTCTTAGAAAGGACCAAAAGCATTATCTTTAGTTCTAGTTTTGTAGTGGGCTCAGGTCAAATACTTTGGCCATCTCATGAGAAGGAAGGAAGGACTCCCTGGAGAGGAGCCTAATCCTGGGAGCGATCGAGGGCAAAAGAAGAAGGGGACGACAGAGAACGAGGTGGCTGGATGGAGTCACTGAAGCAGTAGGTGCAAACTAAAATGGACTCCGGGGAATGGTAGAGGACAGGAAGGCCTGGAGGATCATTGTCCATGGGGTCACAATGGGTCAGACATGACTTCGCACCTAACAACAACAGGTCCAGCACCGGGCGTGGGGAGACCCAAGTACAGTAAGAGAAAGGCACTTGGCCTTGTTCTTACTTAACTGTTGTTTCTGCTTAAGAACTGGATGTGAATCGACTCATGCCGGGCTGTGCCTCTGTTTTCCCCATTTGAAAAATAGGACAAATGTTCTCCTAATCTACTCATAACATGCAAGTTACTAAGAATGGAAGCACTAAGAGTCCACAGGGAGTTCTTTTACTATCCCTCTTTAAAAAATTGTTAACCCCATCTTTTCTCCACTGAGCTCATGGACTTCCTTTCCACAATCCAAAGAGACTAAGAAGGAATAACTAGTCCAAACACAGCAGACAGCTAGTGTAGAACAGTGTTTAGTGGGTCATTACCAGGGGTGGCCAAACTGTGGCTCTACAGATGTCCACAAACTACAATTCCCATGAGACCCTGCCAACAGGGGCTCATGGGAACTGTAGTCTGTGGACACCTGGAGAGCCACAGTTTCACCAACCCTGCTCTAGACCAGGGGTAGTCAACCTGTGGTCCTCCAGATGTTCATGGACTACAATTCCCATGAGCTGGGAGGGGCTCATGGGAATTGTAGTCCATGGACATCTGGAGGACCATAGTTTGGCCACTCCAGTCTAGACTATAAAGCAGGTTTTCTCAACCAAGGTTTCTTGATGGCCCTGGAAGGTTTCCCAAATGGGTGGAAGTTAATTAATTTTTAATATATTTTTAAAAATTTGTTAAACAGTTATGATATAACCATAAATGGTCATGTCGACCAGCCCCCTCCCAAACGCCTGACTGGATGTCCTCAGTTCTAGTCTGGTACTAGCTTTTACATCACACTAGATCTCATGGTTTCCATGTACATTTGCTTAAGGAAATTTTGCACACGCATATGTTAAGTGTCCACAGTGTGCACTGCATGGCTGTGACCAGCCCAAATGAGCCAGCAGCTTCAGCGGCCACTAGCAATTTCATATAGGATTGCTCTTGGACACCCCTATTCCTGCTTTCTAATCACAATGTTTATTTTTGTGGATGTTAACATTGGGGCGTTTTTATGGGATATCTGTTTTATGTTTTATATTATTTTATATGAACTCCGCGAGCCAGCTTGCTGGGAGCGGTGGCCTATAAATCGAATGAATGAATGAATTCACAGGCTGTTACCCATCTCACTGCCGGGACAGCTATCCAATGAGATCAAATTTTCCCAGCCAAGCTTGTAATACTATGGAAACCATCACCATCCGGTTTCAAGATGTTTACACCCGAGCAAAGAGCTTCATAGGTTCAAGCTAAAAAAAATCAGAGTCCAGTGGCACCTTTAAGACCAGCAAAGATTTATTCAAAACATGAGCTTTCGAGTGCAAGCACTCTTCCTCAGACTTGATTAAATCTTTGTTGGTCTTAAAGGTGCCACTGGACTCTGATTTTGTTTTGTTGTCCTGCTTCAGACCAACACGGCTCTAGGTTGAACCTATTAAGCCTGTCACTTTGGCAGTTCCGTGCGATCATGTCAGTGTACACTCCAATCCCAGAAACCACCAGCACCTAAATTAGGAACCAGCAAACATAATGTGGCGGGATCTGTATCCATCTAGACCAGGGCTAGTCAAACTGCGGCCCTCCAGATGTCCATGGACTACAATTCCCATGAACCCCTGCCAGCTCATGGGAATTGTAGTCCATGAACATCTGGAGGACCACAGGTTGACTACCCCTGGTCTAGAGCAGGGTTGGCCAAACTGTGGTTCTCCAGATGTCCACAGACTACAGTTCCCATGAACCCCTGCTGGCAGGGGCTCATGGGAATTGTAGTCCACGGACATCTGGAGGGCCACAGTTTGACTACCCCTGATCTAGACCAGGGGTGGCCAAACTGCGGCTGCCCAGATGTCCATGGACTACAATCCCCATGGGGCTGATGGGAATTGTAGTCCATGGCCACTGCTTTAGACTGATCAGAGATCTCCCTGCGCTTCCGACCAGGCCTTATTCGGATCAGACAAGCTCCGCGCAAAGATTCTGATCCGGGCAAATGAGCCGAGAAGGGTCGCCATAGAAACCGTACCTGCAAGACCGGCCAGTTGCCCAGCACGGCCTTCACGCCTTGGCTGAACAAGCCACGTGCCTCCGCCTCCTCCGGCCTCGGCGCCGCCATCACAGGCTGCAGGCAGCCCGGAAGTCGATCGCGGAGTCATCGATTCAGCGCGCCCCGGCGCAGGTCGCGCGAAGGAAAGGCGCGCGCCGAGCCACCGATGGCCGCCTTTCCGCCCGAGGGATCCCGGGTTCGAATCCCACTCGGGGTTTTGGAGGCGGGTTTGATTTCGGCGCGGAAGCGACGGTGTTGAACTCTCTTTGAACCCTCGTTAAAACCAACGATGTTCAGTTTCGTAGGCGGTTTCTGGAAAAAGCGGGCAGATGAGTTGCTTTTAATTATTTCATAATCAGGCTTGCCTGATATTGAAATATATTAAAATCCGGGGATTGATGGGCAGATGTACCCTTCACTGGGTCACGTGGCACACATTGCATCAGCTCCCCCCCCCAAAAAAAAATAATCAGGGAAGTAAAATGCCAGACCGAACCACTTTTCTACTACAGATAGATTCAAGGGGTTCGCCGTGTCGGTCTGAAGTAGCACAACACAAATAGAGTCCACTAGCACCTTTAAGCCCAACAAAAATTTATTCAAGGCGCGAGCTTTCGGGTGCTGAGGAAGTGTGCATGCACAGGAAAGCTCACGCCTTGAACAAATCTTTGTTGGTCTTAGAGATGCTACTGGACTCACATCTTGTCGTGCCTCTTCATCGCATACCGAGAAGGACTAGAGAGACTACAACTCCCAGGAGCCCTCGCGCGCAGAGCGTCCAATGGGGGCGGGGCCAGCCACTGAAGCCGCCGCGTCATTGGCGGGCGGGAGGGATTGAATGACAGGCTCGCGTGCCGCGCTTGGCGCCTTCTGTTTCCCCTCAGCGAGCGCTTCTGAAGGGAGGAAGGAAGGAGGAAGGAAGGGAGGAAAGTGTCGCCGGGCGGCCTGCGCGCTTGGAGGGGAGCCGTTCCCCGAAGCCCTCGTCCTTCCAGCAGGCCCAGCCAGGGCGGAAGGGTCTCCTCTGGAGGTCGGAGGCCGTTGCTTCAACTGCCTGGCCCACCTGCCCCCCTTTCCCTCCTTCTGTCTCCTCCTCTCTCACTCCTCCTTCCCTCCCTCATCCTCCTCCTCCTCTTGTTTCTTTCTCTTCATTTCTCTCTGCTCTCTTTCTTACACCTTCCTTCTTGCTTTTTCTCTTTATTTCTCTCTATTTCCTCTCGTTTCATTCTCCTCCTCTTACTTTTTTGTCTCTCCTCTTTGTTTATCCCTCCCTCCCCCTGAGTCCTATTCTTTTCCTTCCTTCCTTCCTTCCTTCCTTCCTTCCTTCCTTCCTTCCTGTCCTATTCTTCTCCTCCCTCCCCCTGAGTCCTATTCTTTTCCTTCCTTCCTTCCTTCCTTCCTTCCTTCCTTCCTTCCTTCCTTCCTTCCTTCCTTCCTTCCTTCCTTCCTTCCTTCCTTCCTTCCTTCCTTCCTTCCTAACTGTCCTATTCTTCTCCTCCCTCCCCCTGAGTCCTATTCTTTTCCTTCCTTCCTTCCTTCCTTCCTTCCTTCCTTCCTTCCTTCCTTCCTTCCTTCCTTCCTTCCTTCCTAACTGTCCTATTCTTCTCCTCCCTCCCCCTGAGTCCTTTTCCTTCCTCCCTCCCTCCTTCCTTCCTATTCCAATTTCCTTCCTTCTTTCCTTCCTTCCTTCCTTCCTTCCTTCCTTCCTTCCTTCCTTCCTTCCTTCCTTCCTTCCTTCCTTCCTTCCTGTCTTATTCTTCTCCTCCCTCCCCCTGAGTCCTATTATTTTCCTCCCTCCCTCCCTTACCCCTCAGTCCTTCTCCTTCCTCCCTCCCCCCTTCTCTCCCCCTGTCCTATTCCTTCCTTCCGAGTCCTATTCTTCTCCTCCTTCCCAGTCCACTTCCAGTTTTCTTCCTTCTCAGTCCACTTCCTTCCTTCCTCCCTCTCCCCCCCTCTCTGTCTCTCCCAGCCATTCCCCAAAAGAATTCAGGGCAGTTTACAACAAAGATTAAAGTACAAAGTAATTAGATGTAATACAGTCTAAAATTTGATTTTAAAACTCAGCTAGTCCAGTGGCAGTTAACTATTGCTGCCTCTGCTTATAAAACATTAAAATGGATTTCAGCCCAGTGAGGGGCAGATTGAGTGCTTAAGGTGGCCAGCATCTTCTTGGGGCTAACTCTGGCTTCAATTGTATGCTTGGAAGAACAGCTCTTTTTTACAGGCTGTGTGGAGCTAAGGTCCTGCAGGGCCCTGGTGTCTACGCGGGCCTTCCCCTGTCTCTGATCCAGAAATTGTAGCTGGTACAAAATGCGGCTGTTAGGATCCTCATGAGATCATCTTAGAGGGTGAATGTCCAGCCTATGCTGAGGCAGCTGCATTGGCCACCAGTTGGCTTCCGGATCAGGTCCAAGGTTTGGGTTCTTATCTTTAAGGCCACCCGTGCTTAACTGAGGAACCGCTTGCTTCCTTATGCCCCCCCCCCCCCCCCGCAGGGCTCTCTGCCCTATGGGTATGAATTTGCTGGTGGTCCCTGGCCCCCGGGGGGTTCAGCTGGCCTTGGCCAGGGCATTTCCAGTCCTGGCCCTGGCCTGGCTGAATGAACTCCCAGACGAGCTGAAGGCCCTGACGGAACTTTCTGCAGGGCTTGCAAGATGGAGCTCTTCTGCCAGACATTTGGTTGAAGCCAGGCCAGGAAGATTTGGCCCCTCTAGAGACACTGCCTGTGATAACTGGGCATAGATTCTTCCCCTGAGGATGATGGCGGCTATTGGGGGTTGATTGGGGAAGGGGTGGGTTTTTAAGACTGATTCCTGATATTGGAGTTTATTGTTGTTTCTGTCTAGGGGGTTATATTGTATTTTTATTACATTGTATTACAACCTTTATTCTTTTACTGTAAAATGCCAGGAGCCGGACTGGCTTTGGGAGTGGTGGGTATAAATCAAAATATTATAATAATTTGATAGAGCATTCTACCCGGCCATGACCCTGGCCTTGGTTGAGACAATTTTCAAGTGTTTGGGGCTGGGGGCCCTAAGCAAATTCCAGTTGCTAGATCTTAGTGGTCTTTCAGGGACGTATTGGGGGAGATGGTCACCTGTTTGTTGGACTGTCTACACCAGGGGTAGTCAACCTGTGGTCCTCCAGATGTTCATGGACTACAATTTCCATGAGCCCCTGCCAGCAAACGCTGGCAGGGGCTTATAGGAATTGTAGTCCATGAACATCTGGAGGACCACAAGTTGACTACACCTGGTCTACACAACAGGGTTGTTGTTGCAGTTTTTGCAAAAAAAAATTAGTTTTCTTCAAGTAGGACGCAATTCCGCAGCACCAAGACCCAGGTCTATTATTCTTAGGCCAGGCAGCCAGCAGGGCTTATGCCACTTGCCCACATGTCCAGGTCTGAGTTCTTCAGCTTTCAAGGCACCAGTCAAGGGTAGGCCTTCTTAAAGAACCAGCCCTTGGCTGCCAAAGGAATCCTCAGGTAGCTCAAGGGTGGGAGCAGGAGTAGGGTCTTCTTGACTGGAAGGGCTGTTGAGGAGGGACAAGGGAGCTGCCCCAGAGACAAAATGGTGGCCAAAGAAGGGGAACTGGCCTGTGGGAGGAAGCTGGACCATTCTCATGCAGGATGAGGCTGCCTCCCACACCTCAGATACAGATTTTCCCTCCTGCCATATTTTGTTTCTACCCTAGCAGAATCTCCTCTCCTTCCGACTGGAAATATTTCTCAGATTTCCCATGGAAATTCAGGTGAAGGAGCCTTTGGTTCGGGTCAAATAAGGGTAGGAGGTGTGGACTAAACTAGGAGAGAAGACCCACAGTAACAGAGCAGCGGTAGTCAACCTGTAGTCCTCCAGATCAGTGGTCCCCAACCCCCGGTCCGGGGACCAGTACCAGTCCGTAGATCAGTCAGTACCAGGCTACGGCTCTTCCTTGCCCTCTTCCCAGGCTGCTGCCTTTGGGGCTGCCCTGCCACTCTGCCGCTGGCTCACCTTTGGTGCTTTCCAGTGGCCGCCATGGCTGGGGCTCCCCCTCAGAGTAGCGCTGTGCAGCTGCTGCTGGCAGCGCCCCCCAGCGGGAGGCGGGAAGTCAGGGGTGCCAGCGGGAAAACAAGTGGAGCAGGGGCTCAGGCGGCAGCAGCGATGTCCCTTGGCAAAAGACTAACCCCCCCCCCCCCAGGCCTCAGTAAAATTGTCAAGTGTTGACCGGTCCCTGGTGATAAAAAGGTTGGGGACCACTGCTCCAGATGTTCATGGACTACAATTCCCATGAGCCCCTGCTAGCATTTGCTGGCAGGGCCTCATGGGAATTGTAGTCCATGAACATCTGGAGGACCACAGGTTGACTACCCCTGACACAGAGGATGCCTGCTGACCCACTCTAGGGACTCCCTGTCCCAATTGATTGCTTTGGAGCTTCCATCCTATCCCGCCTTCCTATTCCAAAGACATGGTTATTTGCCATATGTTACTTGTCCCGTGATGTGCCCTTTTCTGAACTTGCCGGAAGGCAACTGACTTTTTTTTTTTAAAGGTCCTCTGTTTCTTTTATTTTTGCTGTTCAAATTTTAATGAAGACTGTGAACATGTTTGACCTCAGCGGTCAATGATAGCTTCTTTGTGGATCGACTTAGCTGTGCTTTGCGGGCCTTCAGCTTCTCATTTTAAAAAAAGACGGACAGGGTAAGCGAAGGTATCACGGCCTATTGGAAGAAATGTGCATTCACATGGGGAATTATACCCAGAATTAAACTTTGTTGGTCTTAAAGTTGCCACCGGACTTTGTTCTGTTGTTTCAGATCAACTCTACCCACCTGAATTCCAGCTGCCCATTTGGTTGCCTTTAATTTAGCATTGATCTCAAGGGGGGGACGGGACACACCTAAGAAGCATGCATTGGGCCACCTGTAGTGAATATTTCTAAATGCAATATCCTGATAAGGCTCCCATGTTCAGTCGTCCTATGGCAGAGGTTATTTCATTGTATGTTGCTTTTCCATCAGGAAGGTGTGGTGATGGCAAATTGCACTGGGTAAAATTCTTAGTTGTAGAATATGTAGGAATGCTTTTCAAGGTAAGCAACTCTAAGAGGCATGCTCTGCTTAAAAAAACACACACATTTTAGTACAGAACAAACTTAAGTATCTCAACAAGAATGGGTGAAAGGGAGCTTAGGGAGTGATCCTAAACATGTTTACTCAGAATCATACTCGTCTGTTCAATGAGAGATTACTCCCAGGAATGTATTGTTAAGGTAGCCCTATTAATCTCTTTTCTGTGTCATGGATATTAGTTGCACTTTGTAAGTCAGGATACAAAGTCTTGCACTTTGTAAGAGCTAATAAGCAAAAAATTATTTTTGCTTATTAGCTCTAAGTAGAAGAAAAAGAAGGAGTTGGTTGTTATATGCCGCTTTTCTGTACCCGAAGGAGTCTGAAAGCGGCTTACATTTGCCTTCCCTTTCCTCTCCCCACAACAGGCACCCTGTGAGGTGGGTGAGGCTGAGAGAGCCCTGATATTCCTGCTCGGTCAGTGCTGTGGCGAGCTCAAGGTCACCCAGCAGGCTGCATGTGGGGGAGAGCGGAATCAAACCTGGCTCACCAGATTAGAAGTCCATGCTCCTAACCACTACACCAAGCTGGCTTTATTTATGACACTGATATATTTTGAGCTGATGTTGCTTTTGAGAAAGCTGCTGGTGAATAACGTTTCATAAAACCAAGCACAATTGCATAAAAACTAAAAAGGGAAGCGCGAGACCAGCATGCTATCAATGACCTAGAATACTAAAAAAAAAACACCAAAACATAAACAAATGTAAGAAGTCTTGCAAGCTCCTTAAACCAGGAACTATCTACTAAAAATAAACCTAGGGTTTACAGCAAAGGGCAACAATGAGGGGAGCGTAGCTTCCCCTTAAAGTAAAACAACAAATGAACAGAGTGCGGACAAATAAAGCTTGGGGCAATAAGACATTTCCACACTATATGAAAACCTCCACAGGCTAGGTGCAAAGTTCGTTTCTGTAGGGAAGGTGTTCTGTAATTTGGGTGCCAGAATAGACCCAGCATGGTGTCGTGGTTAGAGAAGCCTTTTTTAACCTTTTGACTGTGGAGGAACCCCTGTAATAATTATTTCATGATCCCCTGAAATAATTCTTCAAACTTCAGAAGTGGTGCCATGTCCCTTCAGAGAAGTGGTCACGGAAGTAAGATGCAGGAGCCAACCGATCAATCGATCATTTACCATCTCCACTGTGGAGAAAGAGGCGAGGGATATAGAGCAACCAGGGAAGTGGGCTCCCTCCGAACTTCTGGCAAAGGCCACGGAATTCCTGGAGAGCTGTCATGTAACCCTAGGATTCCCTGGAACGCTGGTTGGGAATCCCTGGGTTAAAATGTCAGCCAAGGATCTCTGACAATCAGATTCAACTCTCCACTCTCCCATTGAACCTTGCTGAGTAATCTTGGGCCAGTCACAGTTGCTCAGACTAACCTCCTTCACAGGGTTGTTGTAGTGAGGAAACAATGGGGAAGAGGAGAACTGTGTAAGTCACCTTTGGTCCCCGATGGGAGAGAAAGGTGGGGTATAAATGAAGTCAATAGGTACTGTAGGCCCCTGATGCCAGGTTGAGCTGATAGGCAAACTTGTGTAGGGACAACTATTGAATGTTTCCAAGCTGTTTGGGAATAACGGTTGTTCAACTTGTAAGGAAATCAAGCGTTAAGTACTCGTCTTTCATAACCAGCCAGATGTGATCCCTGTATGTTCTGACCCCAAACAACCTGTCTACTCCAGCTTGAACTCTCCAAGCTGGTCTTCCAAGGCAGTCCCCCATAAAATGCCTAGCAGTAATCTAATGCGACCAGTGGCCAAATCCAGCTTCTCAAGGAAGTGCCATAGCTGGTGAACCTTCATACTGCATGCCACTCTTGGGGGTGCACAACCCCATCAAGGGCACGCTGACTCCTTGGTTCACAGCTGATTGCTTTAGCAATCAAGAGCACATCAGTCTCTTCTGTAATATGCTTCAGTTATTGGCCCTCATCCAGCTCAGTTTTTTTTGCTGAGGACATCTGTTGCCCTGCCTGACACATCTGTTGTCTCGCTTGCGCCAAATGATGGTGCTCAGACCCGATCTTTCCTGGTGAGGAACCCTCCTCAGGTTGCAGCAGACTCTGGGAACATTTTAGGGAAAGGTCCCATCACAGAACAAACCAGCTATCTCTTGTCATACTGGTTACCAACCAACATCAGGTTCTTTCCTTATTGTGAAACTTCCCCTTCCAATAATGACCAGTTGGGTTGGACAGTTGGATTAGGAACAATATAAAAAGTCTGGGGAGCTTGGTATGTTTGTGTGCTTTGGTCATTATGCAGATTGCCAAATCTAGAATCATAGAGTTGGAACGGGCCACACAGGACATCTAGTCCAACCCCCTGCGCAACGCAGGATCAGCCCAAAGCATCCTAAAGCATCCGAGAAAAGTGTGTATCCAACCTTTGCTTGAAGACTGCCAGTGAGGGGGAGCTCACCACCTCCTTAGGCAGCCTATTCCACTGCTGAACTACTCTGACTGTGAAAATTTTTTTCCTGATATCTAGCCTATATCGTTGTAAAAGGTAAAGGTAAAGGTATCCCCTGTGCAAGCACCGAGTCATGTCTGACCCTTGGGGTGACGCCTTCTAGCGTTTTCATGGCAGACTCAATACAGGGTGGTTTGCCAGTGCCTTTCCCAGTCATTACCATTTACCCCCCAGCAAGCTGGGTACTCATTTTACTGACCTTGGAAGGATACAAGGCTGAGTCAACCTTGAGCCGGCTGCTGGGATTGAACTCCCAGCCTCATGGGCAGAGCTTCAGACTGCATTTCTGCCGCGTTACCACTCTGCGCCACAAGAGGCCCATATAATTGTACTTGTAGTTTAAACCCATTACTGCGCATCCTTTCCTCTGCAGCCAACAGGAACAGCATCCTGCCCTCCTCCAAGTGACAACCTTTCACATACAAAGAGGGCTAATGTCCCCTCTCAACCTCCTTTTCTCCAGGCTGAACATTCCCAAGTCCCTCAACCTATCTTCATAGGGCTTGGTCCCTTGGCCCCAGATCATCCTCGTCGCTCTCCTCTGTACCCTTTCTAACAAAAGAGATGTCGATTGGAATCACTTTTGCATCTTGCCAGGCATAGGAGAGGTGCTTAAAAGTTTTTTAAAAATTATAATAACAAGATACGGATGCTGGTACTAAATAGTTTTTTTTATTGGAATTGTTTTATTGATTGTACTGGTTTTTATGGTGGTGAGCCGCAAGCTGGCTGGGCCGGAAGCTTTGGGATAGAAATGTAATAAATATATAGAAGACAAAAATTAAGAAGAAAGCACAGATGCATTATATTAATGTTCCTTTAAACTTTGCCACATGTTGTTTGGTTGCTTGAACTATCAATAAGTTCCCATAGAGCTGCTGGAAGCACATTTGATCTGTGGGTTCTTGGTGCTGTGGGCCGATGGATATTGGATATCTAGTAGTTGTGGGAGTGGGTTTTGGATTTGTGTCCCAGGGAGGTGGAATGGAGAAGCGTGTTGCAAATATGTTTTGTTTCGGATTACATTTGGTGCATTTTGAACCCCATGTCTGCCTGCAGAGCTACTTAGACCTTGTGCGTGCATGCGTGGGTGAGTGCACTGGTGATTCTCAGGATTTGGGGTCGCCCCTCAAATCTTCGTGCGGCCCAGAGGAAACGGCACGTGTTAGCACAAGCTGGATGATTTCGACCCCCTCCTTTTCACTCCAGAGAAGTGGAAATCTCCACCGGTGAGGATGCAAAACAAGAACTGTTCCTTTGACATCCGGGTGAGATGCCTTTGTGCCCCATCAATCTCTCTCTCTCTCTCTCTGTGCGTGTGTGTCTCCCTCCCCCTCTCCTTGTAGAGGAGATGGTTTACCCCGACGGAGTGTGCTTCATTGAGATTTTGTTGGTGTGTGGAGCTGTATAAGGGCTGCCTCTGCCATCCCCATCTCCTCCTCCTCCTCTTCCTGCTGCGTGTGGAGGGAGGGAGGGAGGGGGGGTGTTTCCTCAGAATTGTGCAGCCCAGACAGAAGGTAGAAGGGAGAGGGTAGCTCTTCACCTGCTTAGCAGACGAGGTTCACCATTACCCGGAAGTTCTTCCTTGTGAGGAGGTTGGGGGGGGGGTCTTTTCTCCCTTGATGCAGTGAGCGTCCCCCCCTTCTCTTCACCGCTTCCATGGGGGCTGATTGAGAAGAGTCCACAGGGATGGAGAGCTGCATCCCCCTTGGCACTAACCGGCACCCTCTAATCCTGGGTAAGAAATGGGGGGCGGATTTTTCTTTCCAGAGGAAGGGTGGGTAGCATGAGAGAGAGACAGAGAGGAAGAGGAGGGGGTCTGGGTGGCTTTTTGTGCATGTGACCACAGTCCGTCTGGCTGGATGGTCGTGCCGAACACTGTTGGAGCGGAAGACGAATCGAGCCTGGGATGGATGTTGGGATCCTGAGGACCAGGACTCGGAAAGGAATTTCTTTGAAATCAACCGGACTTAGTTGCCCGAAAAATAGGTGTCGCTCGGAGGTATCATCGCAGGCGGGCGTGAGGGTTTGGAAATGGGAGGGGGCTTGAACTCCCCCCCCCCCCCCGTTTTTGGATTTCATGTGCAAGCAGTGTTTGGCGTTGGAAAGACAGGTGTGTGCGCGCACAGCAGGGTGGATGGAATTTCTTTGTCGGGCGAGTCTTCTACTCCCAAACGATGAGGGAGCGTGAGAGGAGACGCCAGAGCTGGTATTTTGTCCTGATCTTTTATTTAGTGTGTGGAGGGGACAGGCAGGGGCTGTGTGTCTGGAATTCCAATGTCCTAGGGAGAGGGAAGCAGCAGCAACCTCCCTTGGTTTCTTTCCTGGATGGAAGTGCATTTGGGTGTGATATTCCTCACTCTTTTTCGACGTGGTTTCTGTTTTGCTTTGTTTGCACGTACTCTGCCGTTATATGGTATTAACCTCGTTCCGAAAGATTTTGTTTAAAGGCCTTTTGTGTTTAACTGTGTAGTTCCTCCACCCCTAGGAATTTTGCAGTCTGGATTCATTAACGTCGTCGTCCCCCCCCCCCCCTCTCAAGGAGAGGGTGATGTATCTATAGAGAGAATTTATTTTAAAACATCTGACATTTGTCTGCCTGAATCGGTAAAACAGCTTAAGCTTTTTGGTTAAGGAAACATCTCAGAATGAAATATGTTGTTCCTCCCTATGGTTTTCTTAAGACAACATTTTGATAAAGTAGTTTGGAATCACTCTTAGTAAATGTAGATCTGCTCTACAATGGATGTTATACCATTTTGGAGCTTGTTTCTATCTGGATACCTTTAGGTTATATTTGAATTAGAAGTCACAAGTATGTTTGCTGGTGTTTGTATAGATTCATTTTCCATAAACAATTATTTCAATAGCCAGATATCAATTCCAAATACCCAGAGTTTCAGTTATATACCACAGTACTTGTCCTAGCATTAAGAGGGTAGAGAAGATGCTTAAATCCATCCTGTAAGCTCCAGCCATCCCAGTTTAGTTGGTGTTCCCATCCATGAAGTCAGAATTTGAGAGCTGAGCTCCAGTAATTTGTTTCTTGGCTGTACACGGGGAAGTGAAGTTCTTGTATTGTGATATTCTGAATGCTTGTTACCCAGTGGCCTCAAAGTAGGACAAGATTCCTTGAACAAAGTTTGAGTCCAGTGGCACCTTCAAGACCAACAAAGTTTAATTCTGAGTACCTGAAGAAGTGTGTCTACACAGTGTTGGTCTTAAAGGAGCCACTGGACTCAAACTTTGTTCCGTTCCTTCAGGCCAACACCTGAATCTAAGATTCCTTGAAGGTATTGCAGGACCTGCTCAGTGGAAGGACCTCTGGTGAACTTACACTCAACCAGGGGCCAAGCTGATTGTATTCAGGAATACAACGGGCGCTAGATTGGGGTGTTGGTGGAAGAACTCTGTGGACAGCCTCCCCCCAGGACTTGGAACGGCTGCAGTGGCAGCTCTCACGCAACACAGATCTGCAGCCTCCAAGCCTCGGAGGGAAGCGGAAGGAGGAAGGGGTGGTCAAGGGTGGGGGACGGAAGGCGATTGGCTGGCCGCTGGACAGACAGGCAAGCCGGTTGGAGGAGGAGGCACTCAGGGGAGGGACAGCCACCGTGAGTGGGTGTTAAGCAATGAATGGCACTTAAGCCATGAGACCAGCTCCTCTTCCAAGGCCTTACCAGAAAGATTAAGTGGAACAGATTTGGGCGGGGTCATGAAGTCCCTTAAAAGAAAAACAGCTTGCTTCTTTATCACATCACATCAAAAAAAATTGAAAAAAGCTGAGTGTTCATCATGATTGCCAGTGCTTGTGTTAGAAAGCCAGATTTTTATTTCCCAAAAGGCTGTGTGGTTATCAGTGGATTTTTCCCCCCCAGGTGGTGTGGAAAGTCCTGTGAAGTCACAGGCAACGTATGGGGACCACGTGAGGTTTTCAAGGTAAGAGGTCCAGAGAGGTGGCTTTTACCATTGCCTGCCTTGGTGTAGCGACCTTGGACTGCCACAGTTGTATCTAGGGTTGGGTGCTTCAGCGGCCGAATCGGCCAGTTGCTCCTCCTGCAACCAGTGCCGCGCCGCGGGGGGGGGCGAGGCGCGGGTGTCGGAACGCTAGCGGGGGCACACATGTAGGCGTGGAGCTTCGTGCCTCTCCTCCCCCCCGCGGCAATGCGCTGGCTGCGGTGGGAGCAACCGGCTGCTTTAGGCACCGAAGCGCCCAACCCTAGCTGCATCCCATCCACGTAATGCCCTGGGCCAAACTCTCCTCACTGGATTATTGAGTTCACGTTGTTTACACGATTTTCTGCAAGTAGGTGAAGCCCATGGTACAGGACTGCTCGGAATAGAAAGGAGAAATAATCCAAATTCTTAAATTGCTGTTGAAAGGCTCACTTGAAATAAAAGCTACAGGGCGATCCAAAGGAGGATATCCCCTGGGAGCATAATAGTCTGTTTTGATTTGTAAAGGTAAAGGTAAAGGTATCCCCTGTGCAAGCTCCGGGTCATGTCTGACCCTTGGGGTGACGCCCTCTAGCGTTTTCTTGGCAGACTCAATACGGGGTGGTTTGCCAGTGCCTTCCACAGTCATTACCGTTTACCCCCCAGCAAGCTGGGGATTCATTTTACCGACCTCAGAAGGAGGGAAGGCTGAGTCAACCTTGAGCCGGCTGCTGGGATCGAACTCCCAGCCTCATGGGCCGAGCTTTCAGACTGCATGTCTGCTGCCTTACCACTCTGCACCACAAGAGGCTCATTTTGATTTGTACCTGAGCCCAAATGCTGCTGTTGTCCAAAAGCCAGATTCTTTCAAAGGGCTTATGTCCTGTATGGAACTGCTTTCAGCAATACGGACAACACCGTTTTGGTACAGTTGATTGTGATCATAACTAATCCAGTATTTTATGCAGCGTTGAAATTTGCGTATGGATCTCTTTCTATGCTAAGGCAACTGTTGGAACTCATGGAGTAATCTGAGGAAGTTGAAGGGGGTTGGTCAATGAACCATGAGGACAGGCTATAGCTTGGATTTTACGTGTTTGGGAAGTAGCACGTTTCTTGAACCCAGCAATAAATTCTAACCGAACAAACCCCATGACCTGCTTGATTTGAGAGGTAGGCATCCCTTGGGATGACTAGGCAGTTTAGTCTCCTTGAATTCAGGGCAGAAGAAATCCACTGCCTAAGGGGATAGAAAGCTGGCAGTTTTCAAGCAGCAGCTGGACAGATACTTACCCTGGATGCTTGAGGCTGATCCTGCATTGAGCAGGGGGTGGGACTAGAGGGCCTGCATGGCCCCTTCCCATTCTAGGATTCTATGAAGATACTGTACTTTGCTCTTTGGCTTGATTATCAGGTAATTGGAATAACCATTTCAATTTAACTTGGGCACTTTTTGGATCCCTAGAGCCCCTTCTCTGTGGAGCTAACATGACCTTCATTTACCCTTTTCTTTTGAGATATTTGGGCCCTAATGTGAACAATGCTAACTATTGTTTTGTGTGTCTGTTCCATTTTTAGTTGCGTTAGAGCATTAAGGAGATTGTGAACTTCTGGCTTGAAGCAGCTGAATTATAAATAAGCTGTGAATATGAGGATTAGGTATGGAGGACTGAGAATCAGAGTGGTAGTAGTGGTAGACCACAAAATACTCTTAAATCTGGGATCTGCGCGGTCTTATCTCTGCCATGGGCTGAAATATATAATGTCTTCAGCCAAATTATATTAATGCCCATCCAGATCACTGTAAACCCCCTATCTCTTATTTATTTATTTTTTTATGCCTGAACTTTCACCCACAGTTAGTCTCAGGTTGGCTTATATGGCTTTCTTCTCTCCCATTTTATCTTTACAACAACCCTGTGAGGTAGTTTAGGCTGAGGGACTGTGACTTGCCCAAGATCAGCCAGTGAGCTTCCATGACAGGAGTGTGGATTTGAACCTGGGTCTTCCAGATTTTTGCCTGACAGTTTTAACAACACCACACTGTAGTATAACTCCAAATGTAAGGTATAACTTATTGTAATCTACAGGCAAAGTTGCATTCTTTCCTTAGCCCAAGACAGATCCATCTGGCTTTGACCAGGGCCAGGGCCTTTTTGATCCTGGCCCCGGCCTGGTGGAATGAACTCCAGAAGAACTGAGGACCCTAAATCCCTGACTTATATGGCTGTCAATGTGTTTGTCACTTGGAGGAGGGCAGGATGCTGTTTTCCATTGGCTGCAGAGGAGAGGACACGCAGTAATGGGTTTAAACTACAAGTACAACGATATAGGCTAGATATCAGGAAAAACATTTTCACAGTCAGAGTAGTTCAGCAGTGGAATAGGCTGCCTAAGTTGGTGGTGAGCTCCCCCTCACTGGCAGTCTTCAAGCAAAGGTTGGATACACCCTTTATTGGATGCTTTAGGATGCTTAGGGCTGATCCTGCATTGAGCAGGGGGTTGGGCTAGATGGCCTGTGTGGCCCCTTCCAACTCTACGATTCTATGATTCTAACTAATCAACACAAGGAAAGACTGGCTGTTCTGTATTTGGTTGGCAACATGACACGTTGTGTATTTTATTTATTTGAAAATTGATCTATTAGACTTCACAGAGAGGAAACTAAAAAATTCCCATCTATTAGCTGTTACTTAGTATTAAAGAAATGCTTTACGAAGGTTCATGCTGTTTCACAGGTGTTCTTCCCCTAATAAGTTAGATATGAATATCCCCATATAGCAGATCATGTGCTGTGGTTTTTTGGTGGATTCATGGCGGAGGGGCCTTTGGAACTAGGAACCTCACTTCCTGATAACATACCTTGTTTATTAGTACATGCCACCAGCTCTCGGTCGTGTTGAAATACTTAAGTTGTAGGAGGGTGGCTTGTGCTCCGGTTACCCGCAATTAGATATACAGTAGCTGTTGGCCAAAGTCCCGTCATGCTTCTGTGTTCATAGCATGTGATTATTCATTCGTGGAACGCATCCAGAGCTTGTGAGCCAGCTCTTTTTAACTTGGTAGATGTGCCAATTGTTAATTAAAATCTGTGCTAGTACAGTTGTAGCGTCTTGGACACTTGATGCTGGACTTTGTTTCCAAATGGTACGTATCAAGGGAATGTTTAGTGGCCAACAATAGACTGCTATAGTTTGGGTCAGCTCTTCATTAGGGGCCGGTCTGGGGTGTGAATGGGGCAGCGTCACGCACGGACTTCTTTCTTTTGATGCTTCTGGTGAATAGTGCATTGTTCTACAAAATTTAATAATTCTGAGGCTGACCTATAATTACACGTTATCTGCCCTGGTCTGGGGTTGTGAACCAGAACATTTAGGAAAGGGGGCAAGAGTTCACCTGGCATAATGATAGTATTCTTGGAAGATGCTAAAATGGGATAATGTATAGACCTCTCTGCCTATATAGGATCTGGGACTAAAAGTTTCTTTCTCGTCCTTCCACAAGATATTCAAATCCACTAATATTTGTCTGTGCTTAAACTCCATTGCTTAACTCTTAACACTTAACCCTGAGATTTGTCATGTGGTGTGCTACACGGCAGCAGGGTAAGCGCGCAGGATGGTCTACTCCAGGGCTGATTCTGCACTTACTTGGTTTTTTCTGTTGTGGATCCTGCTGAATTCAGATCGATTTGAACTTGGGTCTTCCTCTGCCCCCCCCATTGAAACGGAAAAGTGTTCTGCACTTGATTAGGGAAGCTCAGAAGGGGGGAGCCAAGCACAGCAGGAGCCTCTTTCTTTTCTTGAAGCGGGGAGGGGGGGCTGAGGATTGGAGACAGTAGAGGAAGGGGAATAAATGCAAGAGGAAAATCTCTGCCAAGAGAAGTCTCTGCTGAGAGAAATTAGAGCTTCCCCTTTAAGGGAAACCTTGCAGCCTGGGGACAAGGAAACCTTTGAACTGACACCCTGGCCAATCAGCACTTTTCTACAGTGTTGGAGGCCTGAGACAGCTAGTTAGCTTGGGTCAAGCAGAGAGCTGCGCCTTTACTCATGCCAATTTTTCAAATATCAAGGGCTATATCCACTCCAGGATATCACAGGGGAAAGGTAGGATCACTCCGGAGCAATCCTGCTTGTTGCAGAGGGAAAATTTAAATCGCCTAACATCAAAATGGAAATCTCATTTAGTGCAGGTTCAGCACAGATCTGTAAGAGCAATCAAAGTTTTGTTAAGCAATGATAAGTCAGCTTGAACAGTGTTTAGAGGTTGGTGACTTTGGTTATTGTAGGTGGGGCGTGTGGGGTGGAGATTTCTTTGCAACTCAGAATGCGGTGAGCAGTCGTGTTTCAGTTTGTCTGTTAACCTTTTTCTTGGCCATCTCTCAAAAGCATATTTTGGACTCAGTCGCAGCTGTATCTGTGGATTGTATCCGTTCACTATTGTAGTGTTTTGGGCTAAGCATAGCTGGATACTGTGCTCTGAAACAGTTTATATACATTGTTCGATGTTACTTTTATTCCATCTTGTTGTGAAGGACAGGAGATCACGTGTGGGGTAGGGAGCCTGATTTCTTACCATCAGAAATCCTGCCTGGTTGGAAGGGGGGGGGGAGATTTAATTTGAGCTACAAGGAGCCAGAAATAATTTGCCAAGCTTAATATCATGGATTAGGTAATATTGCATTTCTCATTTGTCTCTCAGATCTGATGAAGGGAGCTTTGACTCTTGAAAGTTCATATCCTGAAAACTGGGCCCAAAACTGGCCCTTTTCCTGTGGACTGAAACGGTTACCCTCTGATACTATTTGTTCCTGTAGGATTATGCAGATTTGAAAATAGGGTTGCTAAGCCCCGCCCGGCAACTGACAGGTGTTGAGAGGAGACTTCGCTGGAGAAAAAAGGCCTAGGCCTCATTGCTGGCATTATGCAGGAAGTGATGTCATCATACCAGCAGTGTTCAGGCAACAGTGATATTTGGGGCAAAAATCTCCATGATATGATAGATGCCAGTTTTATCAGAGTTTTGTCCTTGTTGCCAGTATTGCATAGGGAGCGACATCATTTGGGTGTCATTACATCAGCTGGCCAGCAGGTGGACTTACCTGAAGTAGCAGAAAGTCCCAGCATAGTTCAGGAAGTGACATCATCACACTAGCATTGTCCAGGCGACACTCTGGTATTTGGACAAAACTCTATGATAAAACTGGTACTATCCTCTTATAGAGGTTTTTTGCTCCAAATACCGGACAACGGCTTGGACATTGCTGGTGTGATGACGTCACTTCCTGTACAATGGCTGGGACTTTCTGCTACTTTAGGTAAGTCCACCTGCTGGCCAGCTGGTGTAAGGATGCCCAAAACCTCAGGGGATCTGGAAACAGTATTTGAAAGGGTTCTGGAGGGGGGGGGGTCACCTTTCATGGAACTTTTTGCGAGAGCAGGCTTCTGTAATACACTCAACAGATGATCATCCTGCATTTTTCTTCTAAAAAGATCAAGAAATATAAGGAAAGAACATCGTATGGTGCCTTATTCAACTGCTCAGAAGCATTTTTGTTCTTAGAAGAAGAAGAAGAAGAGTTGGTTCTTATATGCCGCCTTCCCTTTCCTCTCCCCACAACAGACACCCTGTGGGGTGGGTGAGGCTGAGAGAGCCCTGATATTCCTGCTCGGTCAGTACAGTTTTCTCAGTGCCGTGGCGAGCCCAAGGTCACCCAGCTGGTTGCATGTGGGGGAGCGCAGAATCGAACCCGGCATGCCAGATTAGAAGTCCACACTCCTAACCACGACACCAAACTGGCTCTTAGACCCTTCTATCTTTTGCAGCAATAAGCAGTCGTATTCTCTCTTCATGGAGAGAATAACAAGGATATTAAAATTGCTAGTGTATTCTCTCCCCCCCCCCCCGATTTGTCTAAATCAAACACAGACAGGTCTTTTAAGACTTCCCCCTCTACCTTTTCCTCTCTAATATATTAGTGTTTGTCATCAAACTTGGTGGTCACCGCTTTCTAACTGTATTCTAGCTGTGGCCAGAGGGTTGAATAAGGTCAGTACGGTTGTCTCTCACGGCCCGTTCGCAGCGGATCAGCCCAAAATTGCAGTGTAGGTGTTCTTGTTTCTGCATCAGCCGGCGTGCATTTCAGCTGCCATCCGTTACAACCCCTGGGTTCTCAGCGGCATTGCCCATTATCTCCCATTTTGCGTACTTATTTAGTTTCCCTTCTCAAAGGGCAATCGCTGAGCGGCATTTTTATTTCTCAAAGCCAGATAAAGAGCAAGTGTTTTTAAATCTGTTAATGCCTGTTCAGTGCATCAGGGCCTACCCGAGACCTATAAGACGAGGCCAGCCACCGCTAAACAAGTAAAAAAGAATTAATTGGCCCTTCTATTTCCTTAGCCATTTAACGCTCAATGTCTTTTGAAACGTCGTCGTAATGAAGGGATAGAGTTCTTTTAAAAAATGGCTAGCCGTCCTTAACAAAGGGATGTTTGTACAAATTGGGGCTCCTTTGCTGCTTGGAGTCATCATGGGAATGTCCCTGGCTCAGCTGGCTTCTGTCCTCAAGGGGAACGGTTGATTGTATGTCATACGGCTGCACCTGTTAGCATGTGCTTTGAGTGCCATTTTTGCAAATGACCTTGGCAGGAGAGCTGCACCTGTGAATTCACATCCCCCCCCTCTTTCCTTGGTGGTTCTGGGGTATCTTCTATTAATAACCTATTAATAACAACTTGTTATAGAGTGAGCAAGCCGGTAAGATTAATTTTCTTCACATATTTCAATTGATAAATTGTTTTAGCAATTCCGTTCCATACAAGAGGCCTAGCCAGATAAGACTTTGAAAGAATTTCGTAGATGGCCTCAGTTTCTTGTGACTAGGAAAGATTTTCTTGTGACTAGGAAAGATCTATGGTCTATAACCATAGTAATCAGACATTTTGGCAAAGATGGGCAGAAAGTCAAGTTTGTTTGTTCATTTATCCATTCATTCAATTTATATGCTGCCCTTTTCTGTGATGTCTACGGGCGGTGTACATAGGACCAGTAGGGAGCAGAAATCTGGAATGGTGAATGACACAACAGTTGTAATAGTAGTAACATTACAACAGTTAGGGAACTAACCATTTCTGTTAGGGGCATTATTGGATATCAGGAGTTATATGGTAAGGTTGTAGGCAGGTCCTTGTTGCTGGTCTTCACTTGAAAACCCAGTGGAAGAGCTCTGTTTTGCAAGCCCTATGAAATTGTTCAAGTTGAAACATTAGGCAGTTAAAGTATGCATTGTACTATATATAACAATAAATGATTGCATTCCCAAATAGTTCTGAACAATATAATTGCTTAGTGAGAGATTAATATGGACAGAACTATGCCAGATCCATGCAATCCTAAAGGGACATACCCATCCTAAGCCCATTTACTTCAATGGATAAACAAAGATTGTATCTCCCATTTGGATCACACACTATTTAATTTGCTCCGTGATTGGCACTGTATTAAGTGACTTTACAGTTTGCCCTGTCTTCATCTCTTCTTGATGTAGTGTGTTCCTTTTAAGGATTCCCCACAGATTATGTTCTGTGCACAAGAGAGCATCTGCTGTGAAGTGAGATCATGCTTCTGCTGCCCATTTCCCTTCCTTTTGGCTCCGTTTGGTGAGGACTGACTTTCTGCTGCGTCGCTTGAAAACAAACACGAGGGAGGTGCTTTTTGTTTTGTTAGTTGACTTGGCATGCCCTTTCCTCGTGGAAAACAAAATAATAAGCCGTTGCATTAGAAGTAGCGCAGAAAAGATGAGGGGTGTAGCTGTAGTGCAGAAGAAGAGGGGAAATGATCTCTGCTTTCTCTCTTCTGAGTTGCAGCAGGATCGCTTAATGATGAAGCTTCGTGACTTCTGGAAGTGTTCAGACATTTGGGCAGAGATTAAAAAAAATTTTTTTTGGCCTTCAGCATGTCTTCAGCATTTTCAAACCATTGCATGCATTGCTAGCGCTAATCATCAACATACAAAGTGCAAGAATTCACCCTCCTCTGACGCTCCTGATCCAAAATAGACTGTCACATCACTAACAAGTGACTTTAGAAAAATGTTATGAGATCCTGACAGGGAACTCCAAGCATATTGTCTGGGTAGATCTCCAGATTCCCCCTCATTCCTCTAGGCTGCAGCCTTTCCATTCATAACCTGCTTATCTACTGCATTTTCAGAATTTGGGGTAGTGTCCGTACCTGTAAGGAAGGCCGAGCGTCAAAGAATTGAGGCTTTTGAACTCTGCTGCTGGAGAAGACTCTTGCGAGTCCCTTGGACTGCAAGGTGAACAAACCGGTCAGTCCTAGAGGAGATCAGCCCTGACTGCTCCTTAGAAGGCCGGATCCTGAAGATGAAGCTCAAATACTTTGGCCACCTCATGAGAAGGAAGGACTCCCTGGAGAAGAGCCTAATGCTGGGAGCGATTGAGGGCAAAAGAAGAAGGGGACGACAGAGAATGAGGTGGCTGGATGGAGTCACTGAAGCAGTCGGTGCAAACTTAAATGGACTCCGGGGAATGGTAGAGGACAGAAGACCTGGAGGATCATTGTCCATGGGGTCGCGATGGATCGGACACAACTTCGCACCTAACAACAACAAATACCAATTTTACCTGTTATTTGTGCTCCTCCTTCCATTCTCCCCCGTCCCCGTCCCCCGTCCTCCTCCTTCCTAGGAACAGCAGCTCAGCCAATGGCAACCACAGGCCATCTGCTTGCTCCAGCTGTCTGTGATGTGAGGCAGCCCAGCCAATCACAGCTTTATCACCCTTATAAAATCCAGTGACAGTACAGACGTGTTGTAATCCATTTATTTTCAGTTTGTCCTTTTTCATGGTATTTGTGCAACTTCCTGATGTTAAGAGCTGAAGGTGTTGAGGGGATGGCCATTTGTTGAAAGATACCTTAGTTCAGGGGTAGTCAACCTGTGGTCCTCCAGATGTTCATGGACTACAATTCCCACGAGCCCCTGCCAGCATTTGCTGGCAGGGGCTCTTGGGAATTGTAGTCCATGCACATCTGGAGGACCACAGGTTGACTACCCCTGCCTTAGTTCTTCCTTGGTACATATAAACCCCTCGATTTTCAGTTTCTTGTTACATCTTGTCCACATGTTTGGATCAGATTTTTAGTGTGGGATTGGAGAGTAAAGTCAATGTAAGTCGAAGACAGCAAAACCAACTAAAACCTTCAGAAAGGAAGCTTGGATTGTCTGGAGAGTAAATACCTCTACTACAAAGATAGCATATAAAGTGTGCGTTGAGTGCTGTGAAGAAGCTTCTGACTTACAGTGGTCCTATAAACGTCTTGTTGTTAACAGCCTTGCTCAAGTCCTGCAGGCTGAGTGCTGTCACTTCCTTGATTGAGTATGTCCATCTCATGCTGGGTCTTCCTCTTATTTTTCCTGCTTTCAAAAGTATTCTTAACGCTATTGTCTTTTCCAGCGACTCTCTTGTAATGTGACCAAAGTACACTAGCCTCAGTTTGGTCATTCAGCTTCTTGGGAGAGTTCAGGCTTGATTTGATCTACAATTTCCTCCGATTTGACCATATCCTTAAAACTCTCCTCCAACACCACTTTTCAAAGGAATCAACTTTCCCCCTCTGTGCTGTCTTCATTGTCCAGATTTCACACCCATACATAGTAATGGGGAATACCGTGGTGGGAATTATCTTATTCTCCGGTGACACATCTTTACACTTAAGGATCTTTTCTGGTTACTTCATGACTGCCTTTCCCAGTCTCAATCTCCTCCTGATTTCTTGGTTGGAATCTGCATTTTGGCTGATGATTGAGCCAGTGAATTAAAAAACCCTTGAATCATTTCAGTTACCGCATCATCAACTTTCAAGTTGTGTAATTTCACCAGCAGTCATTACTTTCATCTTGATGTCCAGATGTAATCTTTCTTTGGTGGTTTCTGCCTTAACTTTCAGTAGTCTGTTTTTTCCCCCATGTAGTATAGTGTTAGTTGTATCTCAACTGTTAATGTTCTTTCCACCAATGTCCGCTCCCATCTTCATCTAAATCTAAACCATTGTCCTGCATGGAGATCGAAGAGATAGGGAGGTGAAATACCTCATTGTCTGACACCTTTGCCAATTGGAAACCATTCTGTTTCCTCTTATCCTGTTCTAACTGTAGCATCTTGTCCAGAGTACAGGTTGTGCGTCAAAATAACCATATGCTGCAGCACACCCATTTCTTTTATTTTTATTTATTTATTTATTTATTTAGATTTATATACCGCCCTCCCCGAAGGCTCAGGGCGGTTTACATTAAAACTAGTCAACGATACATGAAACAGTCTTCATTAAAACATACAGTAATTAATAACAGTGGTTGTAACCATATAACAGAATAATGTAACAGTATAACAATATAATAAAATAATATAATGATGGAACAGTGCAATACCACAACAGGTCCAGAACGCTCTGGTGGAGTTCTGGGAGGAAGGGGGGGAGAGGGAGGGAGAGGGAGGAGCAGGGGGGGAGCGGGGGCCCTTCATTCGCTGTTGGTTGTGCCTGGTCTCAACCAAATGCCTGGCGGAGGAGCTCCTTTTTGTAGGCCCTGCGGAACTGTTTAAGATCCGTCAGGGCCCTGATCTCCTCTGGGAGCTCGTTCCACCAGGTGGGGGCCAGGACGGAGAATGCTCTGGCCCCGGTCGAGACCAGGCGGGCTTCTTTAGGGCCAGGGACCATTAGCCGGTTGGTGGCGGTGGAGCGCAGAGCTCTTTTAGGGGCATAGGCAGGGAGGCGGTCCCTCAGGTACACTGGTTTTAAAACCAGCCATAACTTCTCATGATCCACAAGGTGAGGAGCTTTGCTTTAAGGTATGAAACACAAGCTGGTTTTCTTCTGAAATTCCGTCGTACGCTCCAGTAACCAATGCAAATTTGCAGTATGATCTCTTAGTGTCTCCTCCTTTTCTGAATCCGGCATTTCTGGTTCCATATTGTAAATAAAACATACATATTAGAGAAGAACAGAATTACAACGGAGATGGGGTGGAAATAGTTTAACCTTTACGTGAATCCAGGAGTCTTGTACATACTCAGAACTTTTGGTAAGACTGATAGATGAAACACAGATAATGATCATAACTGATTATTATTATTGTTGTTGTTGTTGTACTTATTTCTCCCCCCTTCTCTTTGGATTCAGGGCCGGGTACATCATAGTAACTCTGCTAAATCAGTTTTGGAATGGAATGTCATTCTTAGAAGTTATTTAATTGCTTGTTCTAAAAGATAGTTTCTGATCCAGGAGTACTTTATTTATTTATTTTATCATATTTATATAATTTATGAGTTTTTGATCAAGGACTTTTTCAAGTGCTTTTGGAAATTCCAGCAATACAGTGTCTACTGGATCAGTTTTGTCTACCTATCCTATTTAAAAGTTCCCTTGCCAAAGTTATATTTATTCCTTGTAGGCAAGGTTTGTTTTGCATAGTTAATAACTCTTGCGCTACACTGATGTATCTGGGCCAGAAGCTGGCATGATGGATTTGTAATTTCCCAGTTCTCTTTTTTAAAAAGGGGTGTCATGTTAACTGCTTGTCAGTAGTCCAGCAGGCTAGCTGATTTTAGCAATAAGTCCTGGGTTTTTTTGGTTGTTGTTAAAAGACCATTTATCACCTACGTTCCTTATAATCTTGCAAGCGAATTCCATTCAGCTTCAGTGAGCTGTCAGTTCAGAATGTTTCCGTTACCTCTGAAATGTCATTTTTTGTGTTCTCTGTTTGACACTGACCTTTCTAGCCACTCCCAAAGGCAAATTGTTCACATGCAGCTCTCTCTCTCCAGCACCTTCATCAGTGAATAACATGCAACCAATTAATTTACTCACTCTGTAAATTTCCTGTCTTGTTTCTAGCAATCTTTCTATCTCTTGGCATCTGAGGATTCTACCATGTTTCTAGCTCAGCATATTTTGGAGAAAGGCTGGCTCCTATGGGACATTCACTGGACACTGAAAGCGTTCATCTGGACCAGGGCCTGCTTTAGAAACAGAAGAGGCCTCAAAGAATTTTATCTGGCCTTCTGTTCCAGAGAAACGATTAAGAGCCTTAGTGTCCTAAGGTGGTGGCTGAAAACACGCGATCGCGGCATTTTCGTGCATTCACTTTTTTGGCCACGCATGGCGCACGCGCACCATGCGTGGCCACGTAGCGCCCTCCATTCTGATGCTGGTCCCCAGCCTGAAAAAGGTTGGGGATCACTATCCTAAGGTAAAGGTATCCCCTGTGCAAGAACTGAGTCATGTCTGACCCTCCAGAGTTTTCATGGCAGACTCAATACAGGGTGTTTTGCCAGTGCCTTCCCCAGTCATGACCGTTTACCCCCCAGCAAGCTGGGTGCTCATTTTTCCGACCTCGGAAGGATGGAAGGCTGAGTCAACCTTGAGCCGGCTGCTGGGATCGAACTCCCAGCCTCATGGACAGACAGCTTCAGACAGCATTTCTGCCGCTTACCACTCTGCGCCACAAGAGGCTCTACATAGTTAAAATATTATATCACTGTATGTAAAGGAGACAACTTTATATTTAACATATCTGGACAAACTGGAGCGTGTCCAGAGGAAGGCAACAAGGAGGGTGAGGGGTTTGGAGACCAAGACGTAGGAGGAAAGGTTGGGAGAGCTTGGTCTGTTTAGCCTGGAGAGGAGACGACTGAGAGGGGGGGGGCAAGGTTTCAGCAGAAGTATACACAAGGGTTTGTGTTTGCCTTGCCTGCAAAGGATGACGTTATGAAGAAGTAAAATCTACATGACTTATATTGTTTTGAAAACATTCATGGGATTTGAACAAGAAGAGATCGTGCCTCTTGGGCTTTCCTCCAAATGACTTTGCCTGCGTATTCTTCACGCTTTTCGTTGCACCGGGCTCTTTAAAAACATTTTGGAACTCGAGGATATAATCAGAGTCCGTGAATGCTAGTTTGAGGCTCCCAGTTATATTTTTGAAATTGTGTGCCGAATAGAGCTGTTTTGATTTTTGACGGTGTTTGTTTTTGTGTGCTTAGTGTGTTTTGACACCAGCTGCAGCATAAACCTTCCTGAGCCAGTGCGTTGGTCATGCGCCTGATGAAGTGAGCTCTAGCTCAGGAAAGCCTCCGCCTCAGTAAATGTCCCATGATCACTTATTATTTGGTTGAAAAGCAAGGTGGTACCGTGTCACCCCCCCCACCCATGCCTTGTCTGACTATTTCAGTAACTTTCCTGTTAAAAAGCCACCTGTTAGAAATTTGCCACATCTCCAAGAAAACAACATCTGGTAGGGCCAGGTCTTTAACTGTGGTTTTGAAAGATGCTCAGGAGCATTAAAGGTAAAGGTATCCCCTATGCAAGCACCGAGTCGTGTCTGACCCTTGGGCTGACGCCCTCCAGCCTTTTTATGGCAAACTCAATACAGGGTGGTTTACCAGTGCCTTCCCCAGTCATTACCGTTTCCCCCCCAGCAAGCAAGCTGGGTACTCATTTTACCGACCTCGGAAGGATGGAAGGCTGAGTCGACCTTGAGCCGGCTGCTGGGATCGAATTCCCAGCCTCATGGGCAGAGCTTTCAGACTGCATGTCTGCTGCCTTACCACGCTGCGCCACAAGAGGCTCCAAGGAGCATTATGCGCTGTGATAACAGTCTTCCTAGGAACTTTCTGTGATGAACGTTCTGCCTGGCTGCCGAACAGAACATTTCTGATCATGGTCCTCTCCGGTTGCTGGTGTGCCATTCGACTAAGGTTCTAGCTTCTCTGTCTTTTCCCCTTAAGACGAAAGTTTTGCGGAGAGACTAAATGTCTGATAAACAGCACGTGTTAGACTTGGGCAATTTCAGAGATTATGGGGCAATTACGCATGCCTTTGAATATCTGGCTCCAAAGGGAAGTGGAGGATTCCAACTTGTTCATGAGCGCTGTGTAGATTTGCCCGTGTTGCAACACAGCACTCTCCAAATTGGTAAATAAGCTTGGTTTGTAAGTGGGGATTTGAACAGAGTCCATTAATGCACCCGTGCACTTGAATTTTTGTTGTTGCCATGTACTGGCTAATTAAATGCTTTTCCATTGAGCGATAGATTTTTCACATTTTGAAAGCTCTTTTTTAAAAAAAAAACCACCGTCCTTTAACCACATACGAGAGTCCAAGCACTGCGGTCGGCATTGGTTCTGTAATGCAATGTACCAGCCGGAAATACCAGTTTATCTGGATTTAATAATTAAGCATCCACAATACACATTGAGAACATAAAACTTAAAGTGCTTCTTCCATTGTATTTATAAGGACTAATTGTGGTCAGGGAAGGACAAAAGGAAAGTGGAGTCTGAAGAGAAAGCCGTTAACTCCTTCTTGGTTTGGACTATTAGGAATTTTGGTCAAGAAACTAGAAAGCAAGGTTTTTTTTGGGGGTGGGGGGTCTGTTCCTAGTTCCCATACTGTTTGGTGACCTTGAATAAGCTGTCTGACCTTGGTTTGTAGATCGTTTTTTGCTTTTAATCTGAAGTTTTGCATAAAGGAAATCTTTAAAGAAAATTATATAGTTCAGGGCATGATGCAGCTGTAGAATCAATTTGGGTTTATCTGTATCTCAGCAAGATGGGAGTCTTGCTCTTATAGGTGCGGCAACACTATAATATATAAATAATATATTGGGAGATGAGAGAGGGGAAAGGTTGTGTGAGAACTTCAGCCTTCATCAGCTCTGGCAGTTGGCTGAATTAATTTACGATTGTTGAGTTTAAGGGGTCAGGAGGGGGAGAGAAATATCTAGGTCAGCAAGTTCCATTCATTTGTCAAGCAGTCCGAGGCATTGTATAAATTACTAAAACATGACGAGATCCCGAAGCCAATATTTCTTGGCCTATTGCATGCAACTTTGGCAAAGTTCGGCAATGGGAAGTTTAAACAAAACTCTAATCGAGTTGCTAGGATTAAGGAAGGCTAGGCTGGTTCACTGAAGCTGCATTTTTTGGTGGCTGCTTTGCGTTTTTACTTTCTAAAACGATCCCGGTTTCCCCCCCCTCCTTCCTCTTGTTACAGGTTGCTATGGGAATCTTATGATAATCTGAGAGGAAGTAAGTCCTGGTAACATTGCAGCTACTCATGATGTGCCTGAAGTGAAGAGCAGGGGAAACACTTATCGTATCTGAGTGCCAAGGCTCTGCTGTGTCATGGCTACGGACTCCGGCGAATCAGCCAGCACAGAGGAATCGGAGAAACCTGATGGAGTTTCTTTGGAGTGTGGGGACTCCTCGGCTGAGGTCACTTTGACCATGGAGGCTAGGACCAAAGAGGGGGTCAACACACCTGCCACCGGGGCAGCCACGGAGAGGAAGAGGTTCTTCCGGAAGAGCGTGGAGATAATGGAGGATGAAAAAGTCTTGGAGCCTGCTCCGAGGGATGAGCAGGACCCGTTCACGGAGGGTGGCCAGGGTGTAAGCCACCTGGTCGTCGGTACCCTTGTGGCAGGGCAGGAGACCAGAAATGAACATGGCTTGAAGGTCAATTTGGAAGCATCCAAGGAAAGGACCAAGAAGGAAATCGAGGAGGAAGCGGAGATGAAGGCTGTGGCCACATCGCCGAGTGGAAGATTCCTGAAGTTTGACATCGAACTGGGGCGAGGGGCCTTCAAAACCGTCTTCAAGGGTCTGGACACAGAAACCTGGGTAGAGGTTGCTTGGTGTGAACTGCAGGTAAGTGCAGAGACATTCCTTCAGTCACCTGTATGCAATCGCTTGTATGAGTATCTGCACAGTACCTAGAATGTCTGCTTTGGTTTATTGTTTGGGTGGTTTACATTGGAGAGACGTCCAGGGACGGAGTGGCTAATACCGTTGCTTATAATCTGTAATCTAATGGCTGGTCTGAAATATTGAGAAACCTACAATACTTTTAAAAGGGCAGGTTTCTAGTCCTCACAGCTGCAGCATTGAACTTGAGACATTTTCAATTACATGGATAGAAGTCAGATAGAATCGGTCGTGGCACAGATGATAAACATTTCTCAGTCTTTTCTTCCTTGTGCTTGCTTTGCCAGTTTTGAAATGTTAACAGTTTAGGGACTTCTTTACACAATTCATGGCAAAAAAAAGAAAGAAAGAAAAAAGAAAGAGGAAACCATTTAACAAATAGAATCCCAAATACATCCATGAATAAGAGTTGCGGGTTAACTGATGTGGATTGTCATTGATTTATTCCAATCACAACACTGGGATTTTCCTGGTTTGCCATATGTGTTTTTTAAGCTCACCAGTTCAAACTTCCTGGCTGCTTTGTTTGCCTATGATAGGATCTCACCTGAAGCATTTGGCATGATTTTATATAAACATTTATGATGTAACTGTGTATTGACAGTGTCAGGGGTATCATTCAACAGAGATGTATTGTCTTTTGAAAGGAGGGCAGGTAATAAATTGCAGTCTCCCAAGACGATAAGGCTCAGCGCCAGCTTCCCTTAATTTTAGCTCTTCAACCCTCCATATACTCTCAAAACTATTTACCGGGTCACATTTTCTTAGCGTGGTGCCCACTCAGTACTGAGTGTCTGAATGTAAAGATCACTGCAAAGACAGTTGAGTGGGTGGGCTAAGTTCTAATGCCAGCCTCCATTCTCACCTGGATACCTTTCTTTTCATTGGCCCCTTGTCCCCCCTACCCCAGTTCAATATTTTGGGACTCCTGTGTCCACCTGTTGCATCATCTGCACTTGGACCTCAGGACCTCCTGCTCTTTGTCTTCCCTCCCAACCTACACAGCCGGAGGTTATCCCTATGGCTCTTGTAGCATAATACCCACAAAGTGTTCCAGAGACCTGGGGTCGGATCCAGGCCAGATTTTCCGTCAGCAGAATGGAACGTTGCTACCTCCTCCCCCCCACCCACTGTGACCCACTACCCATGACATGCTGTTCTGAGATGGGGCTGAAGACTCCCTGGAACAACTTGGGGTGTGGGGGGGGAAACTGCATCGAGTAGGAGGAAACCCAGGAAATTGCCAGTTTGGTCAGGATTCAAGGGTGGCCTTAGATTATATGGCCCCCGATCTCAGGGTATAAATTCATGCTTTCCCACATCCTGTGCTATTGCTTTAGGATGCTTTGGGCTGATCCTGCGTTGAGCAGGGGGTTGGACTGGATGGCCTGTATGGCCCCTCCCAACTCTATGATTCTGTGATGCTGTGATTGCTAAGTTGTGTTTACAGACACTAGCTGTGCTGGTTATCACTCACCTGTGTGTGCCCATGTGCCTTGTTGACTCTCCACACCGGGCCTCTTCATCCTGGCCCCTTGGTTGCTAAGCATGCAGATAGGTCAGAGGTGCAGATGGTAATTGGTGTAATGACTGCTGTGAGTGTCACAGAGGCAGGAGAAGCAGTCCTATTTCTGTTCTTGGTTTCTGGGGGAAAGTGGCATTTGCTGTGCTCCGGTGTGCTCTTTTTCCTTCCCTTCCCAGTTTCCTCCATGAGTATCTAGAGCAGGGGTAGTCAACCTGTGGTCCTCCAGATGTCCATGGACTACAATTCCAGCGTTGCTGGCAGGGGCTCATGGGAATTGTAGTCCATGGACATCTGGAGGACCACAGGTTGACTACCCCTGCTGTAGATACTACCCCTGCTCTAGAGAACAGACTTTTTGGAAAGTGCAGCAAAGACGAGATAGTCTTCAAGCAAAGGTTGGATACATACTTTTCTTGGATGCTTTAGGATGCTCTGGGCTGATCCTGCGTTGAGCAGGGGGTTGGACTAGATGGCCTGCATGGCCCCTTCCAACTCTATGATTCTATGATTCTCTAAAGGAACTGGGCTCTCTTCTGCGTGTTGCCACCCTGTCTGCCCAAACTGGCAATGTGAGGAGGAAAAGACAGACTGACCTACTGTGATGTTAAAAAAAGAAAAGAAAGTTTATTAGGCCTTTGTGGGTATAACGTACAGTCAAATTGCAGACAATTTATGGCGACCCCATTTATGGCGACCCCAGTATGGCATCCCCATACTGAGATATATATATATATATATATATATATATATATATATATATATATATATATATATATATATATATATATATATATATAAAATTTGGACATTCATCACATTCACATTCAAAAGTGAGGACAACCATTGAGGAGGATTATTATTTGAAAATGGCACATATCTAGACACCGTTCTGGTTGGATCCTATACAAGAATAAACAAGAACGAAGAACCTTTTGTTTCATGTATTCTGTATAATTTTACTACATCTATAGTAGCGTGGCGCAGAGTGGTAAGGCAGTCGACATGCAGTCTGAAGCTCTGCCCATGAGGCTGGGAGTTCGATCCCAGCAGCCGCCTCAAGGTTGACTCAGCCTTCCATCCTTCCGAGGTTGGTAAAATGAGTACCCAGCTTGCTGGGGGGTAAACAGTAATGACTGGGGAAGGCAGTGGCAAACCACCCTGTATTGAGTCTGCCATGAAAACGCTAGAGGGCGTCAACCCAAGGGTCAGACATGACCCGGTGCTTGCATAGGGGATACCTTTACCTTTATAGTAGCCTTGGGATAGGTTTTCTTTCCTTGTATGGTTTTTGAGTTATGACAAGATCAGGCTCACCTGAACCATCCAGGTCAGGGCAAAGGTAAATCTGTACTGGCCCCTTAATACCGATTGGACAAGTGCTGTTCCTCTTAAAGCAAGTTAGATTTAAGCCCCATTTCTTGCCTTTCTCTAGGGGGATTTGTCTGTTTTCCCCAGGGTAGACCTGCTTTGAGAACAGACAAGAGGTTATAGTGAATAGCAAACAGGTAAATGCATTGGAAAGACTATTCAGAGGGAAAGTACCGTTTTTTAAAAGCAAGCCAGGTCATTACTTGTGTTTTCTTTGTCATGGAAAATTGAGTTGAGCAGCTATGATTCAAAAAACAGTGAGTGGTTGTTTTCCCCCTTATGTACGCATCAGTGGGTGGCGGAATAACTACTGTAGGCTTAATAATTGGTTTAATCTCCTCCACAGCTAGTTCAGCCTAAGCTTGTCAGAATTTTCCATGCCGTGCATCTCAACAGCTCCTCTGCATCGGTGGCTGAGTTTAAAGCAAATCTGTAACCATTGCCTTATCAGTTACAACGGCAATTGATCCAGTGCCACGATCTATATGCTTTCCAGCGGTACCGAACTAAGAACATGAAAGGTGACATTTAGCAAGATTGCTGGGCTGGGTGATCTTAAAATCCGATGATCCCAGGTGAACCTTTGAATTAGTGGCCAAGCCCTGGATTTTGAGTCTGTCGCCTTGGAAGGGAGCTGGATCTGAAGCAGTAGAATTGGGTTTAGGACAGCATGTGAAAGAATGCATGGAAAACCTCACTTATTATGTGCTTATTAACTATTTAACTATTTAATTACTACAGTCTTAATAGGGATGGATTTAACCCAAGTCTTTTGCACTCAATTTCAAGTGACATTGGTCTGCAAAGTTACTTGGCTCCTTTCTGGAAGTGTAAATGAAACTCTTGCTGTGGTAGCAGATTCCATGGATGACCAGCCCTCCGTGAAGAATGTTTTGCAATCTCTGCAT
Organism: Paroedura picta; assembly: GCF_049243985.1. Lineage (NCBI taxonomy): Eukaryota > Metazoa > Chordata > Lepidosauria > Squamata > Gekkonidae > Paroedura > Paroedura picta. The sequence continues at coordinate 171,577,413 of NC_135371.1, read as the reverse complement.
CCCTTCCCCAAATTTTTTCAGAGGGAAGGGCATAATCTGGGTTCTATTCCTGGCTTTGTCGTTACTTTGCAGAGTCACGTGGGAGTATATCCACTCTGTGCCCTATTAAGCAATAGAGGGAGACTGTGTTAACATCTTCACAAAAGAACACAAAAAGTTTAGTTTGAGAACGGTCCCATAACCCAGGGCCAGGTCTAGAATCATAGAATCATAGAGCTGGAAGGGATGTCCTGGGTCTTCTAGTCTAGCGATCCCCAACCTGTGGGCCGCGGATCACATGTGGTCCTTCGACTAATTGGAGGTGGGCCCCGAAGGACGCCTTCTCTCCCCCCCCCCGGCCCTTTACTTCATCCCCCCCGGCCCTTTACAACACACTTTGGGTGTCATTGTCTCCCATCACTCCCAGATGGGACTATCTCGTTGCAGAGAAACAAGCTCAGGGTTCCCATTGATTTATTGTCATGAGTTAAAATTTCCATGAAAATAAAATGTTCCTTATGTTCATTGTTGTGGCGTGTCTGCATCTTATTTTGAAGGGATATTTAAACATTACCATAGCGACCAGAGAGCGTTAGGGCAGTGGTTGAGAGTAGAGGAGTAAACTACCCCCCCCCCACTGGGCCTCAGTAAAAGGCGTTGAGTGGTCCCCGGTGAGTGGTCCCCGGCATTGAGTGGTCCCCGGTGAAAAAAGGTTGGGGACCACTGATCTAGTCCAACCCTCTGCACTATGCAGGACATTCACCACCCTCTCACCCACTGTCACCTGCCACCCCCTTTCAACCACAGAATCAGCCTCTCTGTCAGATGGCTCTCCAGCCTCTGTTTAAAAATCTCCAAAGATGGAGAAGCCACCACCTCCCGAGGAAGCCTGTTCCACTGAGGAACCACTCTGTCAGGAAATTCTTCCTTTAGATGGAATTTCTTCTGAATTAATTTCATCCCACTGGTTCTTGTCCGTCCCTCCAGGGCGAGAGAGAACAACTCTGCTCCATCCTCTACATCAGTGGTCTGCAACCTTTTTAAGGCTGCGGACCGGCAGCGGTGGGAAGGGCGATCACTGGGCTGCGAATGCGCACATGCACCGGAGTGCCGCGCATGCACGTTTGCAGCCACGCATGGCGCAAACGCGCATGCGCGGCCCTGCTTCCCTCTCTCCCCCCCACAAAAAGAAGCTTGCTGGGCCGCAAGCTAATCGGCCGCTTTTGCGGCCGATTTTCTTGCGGCCTGGGAAGTTTCTTATTGTGGGGGGTGCGGGGAGAGAGAGCCGTGGCCCTGTGCCAGGGCCTTTGCGGCCCGCCACTGGGCCACAGCCCGGTGGTTGGGGACCACCGCTCTACATGGCAGCCTTTTAAATGCTTGAAGATGGTTATCGGATCTCCTCTCAGTTGAACCTCTCCAGTCTAAACAGACCAAGCTCCCCCAACCTTTCTTCATACATTCATGGGGGTCCTGGGCAGATAGTGCCCACCACCTAGTCTAGGGGGGTCCCAAAGTGAGCCCTACAACCCCCCCACCCCAAGGGGTGGAAGGATCCAAGGGTGCTGTGAGGAATTTTGGAGCAGTAAAAGGCAGCAATCTGCTTCCTCCTGCTGCAAATGCATTTTGGCAGTGAGAGGCCTTCCAAGGTGGCTTGTCATTGCCTGCCCCTGGGTAGTAGCGACCCTGGACTTACTTGGTGGTCTCCCATCCCAGTGCTGATCAGGGCCAGCCCTGTTTAACTTCCTGGAGAAATTGACAGCTTCAGAAGGTGGGCTGGGTAGGATCACATTCCTGCTGAGCTCCTTCGCCTTCTCAAACTATCCCTCCTGAGTTCCTTCCAGATCTCCAGGAATTTCTTAACCCAGGGTTGGCAACCCTTCCCCCAAAAGCCTCATCTTTGGGAGGCTGGAAAAGCCTTCTCCTGCTTGTTCCTGGCCATAGGATTTTCCATTGCTTGCCTCTCTCTCTCTATGCTTATTTATTCATCTATCGCGTTCGTCTCTAAACCTTACTGCAAGCGCTGTACATAATGGTTGTTTGGAATATGCAAAATCTACGTTGTGCATGATTCAGGAACATAAGAATATCCTAGAGTGGGCATTGGAGGAGATGTGTATTTTACATAGATTAGGGCAGGATTAGTCAACCTGTGGTCCTCCAGATGTCCGTGGACTACAATTCCCATGTGTTTGCTGGCAAGGGGCTCATGGGAATCGTAGTCCATGAACATCTGGAGGACCACAGGTTGACTACCCCTGGATTAGGGACTTTCTGATATTTTTCAAGTCATCTCCAGAATCCTGATTGGCTCATTTGGAGATTTCCTGCTTCTTTGAACACACTTCACCCTGCATGCCTCTGGAATGGACTGAATGAAGCCAACAAAACAACAGAGAGTTAGTTGGGACTCTCCTTTCTGTACATTCTCTTTTGAATAAAACTATGTTATTCTTTTAAGCAGCTTCGTGCTCCGCCCCTCTTTGTATATTTTAACTCTGTCACCACCACCAACAGCAACAACAAGAACAATAATAATAATCCTGTTTTATTTTCATACTGCTAGGTAGGTTTGTTTGCAAGTGTTGTGATTGAGAGGGAACTTGAACACATTAACCCCCCCCCTAGGTTCAATTATGCATCCATTATTTGGCACGAGCACACATTGTCAATAATGGTGGAATAGGTTTCTGTGGTTAGATAAATCAAGAAGAAAGTCTCTTGAAATTTTTATTTTTTAAACTCATTCTATTTTAAACGGATAGGCGGGAAACACAACCATCTCCAGGCTGCTTGCCTTTGACCCTATTTCTTTCTAGGCCATTATAAAAAAAAAGAAAAGAGAAGAAATGTCAATAAATCTAAAGAGTCGGATAATCTCGTATGAAAGATTTTGAAGAAGAAGGGAAGAAAGATTTCATTTTCCTTTAAGCTAGATTCTTTCAGGACAATCCTGAGTCAACGTGCTTAGGATTACTCTCTTTCCACACAGAAATTGGATTGCAACCAAAACAATATTGTTGGGTTGATAAATTGTTGCTGGGGGGAAAAAAAGCACTAATTATAAACCAAGTGGGGAAAACTGTCTTCTTTTTTCTTTGTTTTCAACGAGCCTTGGCAGCAAGTTCCACCTACTCTTGAGTGTCTCTGATGCATGGTACTCAGTGAACATCTGGTGTACTTTGACTGCGAGCTGTGGACACAGTAGGATCATGGAAGAAACTGTGGCCAAGGCAGGAACTTTCTCCAGGCTACATGTTTAGGTCACGCAGCACTTGTGCTTGGAACAAACCAGCTCCGCCTGAAATAATCTGAGATTGCTGCCTCCCCCCCCTCCCCGGATTATCATGTATTCTATTTAGTATAAGTGTCAGAAAGGAAGAAGAGTTGGTTCTTTACCTGAAGGAGTCTTATAGTCACCTTCCCTTTCCTCCCCACAATAGACACCCTGTGAGGGAGGGGAGGCTGAGAGAGCCCTGAGATTACTGAAGAAGAAGAAGAGTTGGTTCTTATATGCTGCTTTTCCCTACCCGAAGGAGTCTCAAAGTGGCTTCCAATCGCCTTCCCTTTCCTCTCTCCACAAGAGACACCCTGTGAGGGAGAGGAAGCTCAGAGATCTCGGTCAGAGCAGCTTCATCAGTGCCATGGCGAAGCCCAAGGTCACCCAGCTGGCTGCATGTGGGGGAGTGCAGAATCGAATTCAGCTTGCCAGATTAGAAGTCCACACTCCTAACCACGACACCAAACTGTACTGTATAACAGTCATTGGAACAACTAACAGTGGTATTCTGGACCAAGGAGCCTGAACAATCTTTTTGCTTTCCATCATTTTTACGTATTTATTGAGGTATGTATTGAATTGTCCTCAGCTCTTTTAACTATATGGAAGAACAGTTTCAGAGCAGACACTCAGTTTTGCAAAGACTTTCCCACAAACTCACATTAGAGCAGGGAGATGTCTTAAGGAAAATGTCTCATTTTCTTTACTAAACTAGCTTCTGGAAAACCGACGTAGCTTAATCCGTCTTTAGCAAACAGTGTACTCTGCTAAAGTAAATGTTGATCACTCAGACAATAGCATCTTGTGACAGCAGTTCCAGCTTCAGCATCCTGTATGATTTTTCTGACATGCAAACTAGAAACTTCTGGCTTTAGGTCAGACACAGGTCAGCCAAGTCAGAAAGTCGCACAAGCGTTTATCAAATATGAACATATGGCAAAGGGAAAATAAATCTCCATTCCTGCAGTGAAACATTTTTCTTCCTTAGTTTTGTACTTGTGGCGCTGCCCCACCAATGCTTTTGTGGATAGAAATATGTTTTTTTCCCCTTATAGAAGCAGCAAATATTAATTCATGTCGTCATTTTACGTTTTATAAGCGATGGTGCCAGAAAGGGCTGCTGATCTGGAAATCCTGTGGGGTTTTCAAGGCGAGAGGCGTTCAGAGGTGGCGTGCCATTGCCTATCCCCATGTCACAACCCTGGTGTTCCTTGGAGGTCTCCAATCCAAATATTCTCCAGGGCCAACCCTGCTTAACTTCCGAGATCCGATGGGATGAGGCTGCCCTGAGCAGATCCAAATCCAACAGTGTTCTTAAGTTGGTTCTAAAGGGCTAGAGTTACTTATGGCAGGGGTAGTCAACCTGTGGACCTCCAGATGTTCATGGACTACAATTCCCATGAGCCCCTGCCAGCGTTTGCTGGCAGGGGCTCATGGAAATTGTAGTCCATGAACATCTGGAGGTCCACAGGTTGACTACCCCTGACTTATGGTATTAAACATTCTAGTTTACCTTCAAATATTGTGTTTGCCTATATTGGTCTTTGGGCTGGACTACAAGTTACATATTTATTTTAGATTCATATGGGCAGCCGTGTTGGTCTGAAGTAGCACAATAAAATCAGAGTCCAGCAGCACCTTTAAGACCAACAAAGATTCATTCAGGGCGTGAGCAGAGTACTTGCACTCGAAAGCTCATGCCCTGAATAAATCTTTGTTAGTCTTAAAGGTGCTACTGGACCCTGATTTTATTATATTTATTTTATTTATGTCAGGGTCCTGTTTATACATTCATTTTGTATACCACCCCTCACTGGGACAGTGTACATAAAACCAGTAAGATAGAACATACATCAAGTCATTTTTAACAGTAAGACCAGATCATAACAGTCAGCATCAAACATAACTCGGGAGCATTGAGCAGTTAGGTAATTGCAGCAATTTAGTGGGGAGTAGGCCATGAGTAGCATATAAACCTCTTGTGGCATAGAGTGGTAAGGCAGCCGACATGCTGCCTGAAGCTCTGACCACGAGGCTGGGAGTTCAATCCCAGCAGCTGGCTCAAGGTTGACTCAGCCTTCCATCCTCCCGAGGTCGGTAAAATGAGTACCCAGCTTGCTGGGGGGTAAACGGTAATGACTGGGGAAGGCACTGGCAAACCACCCCGTATTGAGTCTGCCATGAAAACGCTAGAGGGTGTCACCCCAGGGGTCAGACATGACTCGGTGCTTGCACAGGGGATACCTTTACCTTTACCTTTTCTCCAAATTCTCACCTCCCCATAACTGTTTTTAGTGTTACAAGCAACATAAAGTCCAATCACATGCCATGTCATGTATATTTTTTACTTATTTCTTCAGTTTCCCCTCGGCCACTTTAATGATGTAAGTTATTTAAGGAGAATATAAGAATACAGGTAGAATATTGATTTTAATTGTAGTCCATCTAAGAGAGGAATTAGAGTCGACAGCCGTCTCCCCAAGCTCTTGTTTATTCTGTGCTATATTTAGTTATAGAAAACTAGGAGGTCTCTGAACACAGTGATTCCAGAGATCTAATTCCTTCTTCAGCTATTTTCAACAGGCATCTGTCATCCTTCATAAATTTTAAAGTTCTCAGTTGAAACTCGTGAGATCATGACCACATGAGACTGCTTAGAGCCTTAATAATGCTTATTCTTCAGATTAATTGGTATCGCCTTTTAAAACTCATGCTCAGAGTTGCTGGCCAGAATTAATTTCGGGAGGGGGAAAAAAAGTTTGAATAGATGGATGCACCCTCCTGGCTTTTTCCACAAAGCCTCGATTCACTTCTGGCGTTCCCTAAATTCTGTCCTTAAAAGTGTTATGAAAAGGAATTTGATACCTTATTGAATCTGATGTTTTCTTCGTGGAAAGCATGTTTTTGTTTTCTCTTGTTAGGGAAACTAGCGCTTGGAACTAGAACAAATCTGCCTTGGTATAAATCCTCATTTAACTTAATCTGTTAAATTCCAGGTCACATGACTACCTTAGCATGTGACTGAACACCCAAAAAGAGGGGTATAGTTGGGAATGGTATGGTGGCGCAAAGCAAAAAAAAAAAAATACTTAGCTTCTGGATTCTGCATCCTGTCCACCAAAGAGGGTATGTGTCATGTGACTTTTGCCGGTATGAGCCGAGTTTTGCACAGATTTGCTTTCAGCATGCCTTAATGGCCAGAAATAATCAGGTATTAGCAGTAATGTGCTAAAAGCTGATTTACAATCACTGCCAGCATGTGCATGAACCCCTTGGCACATCCTGCTGGGCCTGGCTCTCAGGGTGTGAGGCGAGAGTTCTTTTGGTGGGCAATCATGAATTTGGACCAAGATCTAATTTTAAATGCCCCCGGGTTTCTACGGTTACTTATAGATGTATGTTTATCAGTGACAGGTGTTTGATTCCCCATTCCTCCACATGCAGCCAGCTGGGTGACCTTGGCCTAGTAACAGCTCTCCTAGAGTTATTCTTGCAGAGCCGTAAGGTTAGAGCGCTGTCAGCCCCACCTCCCTCACAGGATGTCTGTTGCAGGGAGAGGAAGGGAAAGATTTGTAAGCAGCTTTGGGACTCGTTCGAGTAGTGAAAGGCGGGGTATAAAAATAACGACTCTTCAGCTCTTTTCTGATTGGTGAATCTGTTGTACTTTGTATTACCTTGGATTCTGGATGTCAATGAAGTACAAGTGGGAGATTCACAATAAAATGCTGAGTATGGAGTTGTAGTTTATTTTCACTTGTACTGTGGGGAGAAGCAGCTGAGGGAAGGGAGCAAAGAATCCTGCACTAAAAAAAAAACTCTCACACCTTTTAAATCAGAGGGTTCACATTTTTCTGCAACCTCCAGAGCTCCCTCAAGTCTAGAGAAAATCTCTCTTCTCCCATGCAGGCCATGCAGGCCCATTCAGCAGATATATAGAAGAACAAAGTTTGAATCCAGTTTAAGACCAGCAAAGTTTTATTCAAGGTACTAGGGGCCAAGCCCGTTGCATTCGGTGCTAGATTAGGGGGGTGAGGTGGAAGAACTCTTTGGCCTTCCCCCAGGACTTGGAAAATCTGCAGGCAGCTGTTATGGAACTCACTGGCAGGGGCAGCTCTCACGTGGCAGAGATTTGTAGCCTCCAAGCCTCGGAGGGAAGTGGAAGGAGGAGGAGGTGGTCAGGGGTAGGAGATGGAAGGCAATTGGCTGGCTGCTGGACAGACAGGCAAGCTGATTGGAGGAGGAGGAGGCACTCAGGGGTAGGACAGCCCCCCTGAGTGGGTGTTAAGCGCTGAGTGGCACTTAAGCCATGAAATACGCCCCTCCTCCAAGGCCTTACCAGAAATATTAAGTGGAAGACTCTAAAACAGGGGTAGTCCAACTGCGGCCCTCCAGATGTCCATGGACTACAATTCCCAGGAGCCCTTGCCAGCAAATTCGCTGGCAAATGCTGGCAAGGGCTCCTGGGAATTGTAGTCCATGGACATCTGGAGGGCCGCAGTTTGACTACCCCTGCTCTAAAATGTACACCCTGAATAAAACTTTGTCTCTCTTAAATGTGCAGCTTTGTTCTGCTGCTTCAGAGCAACATGGCTGCCCACCTGAATTTATCTGCAGATGATGATGATGATGATGATTAGTTTTCTGCCATTCCTGGCAAGTCAACTCATAGCGGGTTACATATGTATGTGCAGATGAGTCCGCTTGTGCCTCTTAAAATCTACAGTAGCCAGTCTTTTAGAAACTGTATCGTCAACATTCCTTTTTAAATGCAGATAAGAAAATGTAGCAGTTGTGGGATAAGGAGATGGCTTTTATTGTGGAGCAGTAACCGGTATCCCTGTCAGACTGTTTACACCCCACCAAAATCGACATGAGTCAAGTGATCTAACAAGATTGGAACCATCTCATCTACTGGGGCGGTGGTTGCTGTGAGGTGGACTAAATTTATAGTCCAGTTCTTTCATTTTTTCAGCATTTCTGCTTAATGCAAGGGTAGATGGCATCTATCTTTGCATAATGGGCGCTGCCTGACCAGCCTCCTCTAGTGCAGGGATAGTCAACCTGTGGTCCTCCAGATGTCCATGGACTACAATTCCCATGAGCCCCTGCCAGCGTTTGCTGGCAGGGGCTCATGGGAATTGTAGTCCATGGACATCTGGAGGACCACAGGTTGACTACCCCTGCTCTAGAGTACCACAACAGGACAAGAGCAGAATGCGATAAATCTTAGATAAATTGAAATGGAGACAAATCTTTACTGCTCCCTTTCAGCTTAATTTTTATGTGCACACCGAAGGAAATTACCTTCCTGCTGGTGGGAAACTAATCAAGAAAAATGCCAGGTAGGGACAGCGTGAAGGCTCTTCTCTGTGCTGGAGGCTGTAGGCAGTGGCACCACTAGCTCCAAATCCAGTGGAGTTTTGCAGTGAATGGCTTTCCCAAGGCAAGTAGAGAGGTCTCTTGGCTAGAAACTTGCTGGAACTGTTCTGTGTTATCAGGTAGTACAGACTGGCAGATGAAAAGGTCAATATTGCTTTATATTCTCCATTCATAGAATCATAGAATCGTAGAATAATAAAGGGTCCTCATGGGTCATCTAGTCCAACTCCTTGCACTAGGCAGGACACTCACAACCCTATCGCTCATCCATTGTAACCTGTCACCCCCTTAAGCCTTCACAGAATCAGCCTCTCCGTCAGATGGCTATCCAGCCTCTGTTTAAACATTTCCAAAGATGGAGAACCCACCACCTCCCGAGGAAGCCTGTTCCACTGAGGAACCGCTCTGACTGTCAGGAACTTCTTCCAGAGGTTTAGACAGAATTTCTTTGGCATTAATTTCATCTCATTAGTTCTCGTCCGTCCCTCCGGGGCAAGAGAGAACAACTCTGCTCCATCCTCTACATGGCAGCCTTTTAAATACTTGAAGATGGGGATGAGGGGAGGGCGGTATACAAATATAATAAATAAATAAAGGATTGATGGTGTGGTTCTGGAGAAGACAGCATCATGTGTGTGCAAATGAAGTTAAGTTGTTGTCATGTGGAGACTTCTGGACTATTCACCTGTGCACCTATATTATTATTATTATTGTGTCTAGGGGCATACATGATGGGGGAGAGCTTTCCCCTTCAACCTAACTGTTGACTGACAGGCAGCCCACAGAAAAGCCTTTTCTCATAATATTGCTATGGCCATCCTGGCCACTGGAGGGAAGAGGCCACCAAGTCATTAGTGTTTCTTCTCCAAACTTTTGAGGCCTACTGCACAAGGTTGCCATACAGATGAACCAGGATGGCATTACAGGGGTTCTTTTGCTTCCTGTTACATCTCCACAACAACCCTGTGTGGGAGGGCTCAAATGTTTCTTCTGCACAGCTCTGTGTACCCCCCAAAGCAGCCATTTTTGCCAGTGGAGCCGATCTTTATAGTCTGGAGATGAGCTGTGATTCCAGAAGACGTCTAGGCCTTACCTGGAGGTTGGCTACCCCCTGGGTTGGAAATATTCCTTGAGGCTTGGAGGTGGGGCCTCAAAATGACGCAGGGCCTCAGAGTTCACCCTCCAAAGCAGACATTATCACCTGCGGAGCTGTCCTTTATAGCAGTGGCCCCCAACCTTTTTATCACCGGGGACCGGTCAACGCTTGATAATTTTACGGAGGCCCGGGGGGGGGGAGTAGTCTTTTGCTGAGGGACGTCGCCACCTGAGCCCCTGCTCCCGCCGACACCCCTGACTTCCCGCCGCCTGCTGGGGGGCGCTGCTAGCAGCAGCTGTGCAGTGTCACGTCAAGGGGGAGCCCCAACCTGCTGGAGAGCACCAGAGGTGAGCCGGTTGCAGAGTGGCAGGGCAGCCCCCGAGGCAGCAGCCAGGGAGTAGGACGAGGAGGAGCCGCAGCCCAGTACCAACTGATCCACGGACCGGTCCCAGTCCCCGGACTGGGGGTTGGGGACCACTGCTTTATAGCCTGGTGATGAGCGGTGACGATGGAGACGAAGGGTGGCCTACAGGCTGAGGTGAGGGCAGGGTGGTGTGAGTGTGTCCTGCCTGGGCGATGGCCTCTGGGCCACCCTCACCAGCAATACATTGCTAGAGCCCCTTGTATTTTTGTGTGCAACGGGCTTTACTGCTAGTCACACAATAAAATCAATACGATAGCAAAACATCCACTGAACTGAAAAAAAAGAACATCTGTACAATATGAGAAGCAGGTCAGATGAAGGCTGCTTCTTTCAAGGGCCTCAGGGAGATGCGGAAGGGAAAATTAAACACAGGCTAGCTTGGTAGGTAGGATTAAGCAAGCATTCATCTGCTGTCTAAATGCCGGCAAAGGAGGTGCCCGGGGAACCTCTTGGGAGAAGAAATTCTGTATGTGAAGTGTCTTAACTCTTCTCAATACCTCCCTGGCTTCTGTTGGAGGAGGTGCCAATGATAAGGAGACATAACCTTAGTGAATAGTATCGAAGGTGCTAGAATCATAGAGTTGGAAGGGGCCAGACAGGCCCTCTAGTCCCACCCCCTGTTCAGTGCAGGATCAGCCTCAAGCATCCTGGAGAAGTCTCTGTCCAACCGCTGCTTAAAGACCGCCAGTGAAGGGGAAATCACCACTTCCTTAGGCAGCCTATTCCGTTGCTGAACTAGACCCATAGACTCCTAGAGTGGGAAGGGGCCATGCAGGCCATCTAGTCCCACCCCCTGCTCAGTGCAGGATCAACCTCAAGCATCCAGGAGACGGATCTGTCCAGCTGCTGCTTGAAGACCACCACTGAGGGGGAGCTCCCCACATCCTTAGGCATCTCATTCCATGGCTGAACTAGACTCCTAGAATCCTAGAGTGGGAAGGGGCCATGCAGGCCATCCAGTCCCACCTCCTGTTCAGTGCAGGATCAGCCTCAAGCATCCATGATAAGTAGCTGTCCAGCTTCTGCTTAAATACTGCCAGTGAGGGGGAGCTCCCCACCTTCTTAGGCAGCCCACTCCACTGCTGAACTAATCTGACAGTGATAATGTTTTCCTCTGATATCAAGCTGATACTGTTCTATACGTAGTTTAAAATCCATTCCTGCGGGTCCTATCCTCTGCTGCCAACAGGAACTGCTACCTTCCCTCTTCTAACTGACAACCTTTCAAATATTTTAAAAGAACAGTGCTGTCTCCTCTCAAGAGTGCTTGCACTGGAAAGCTCACGCCTTGAATAAATCTTTGTTGGATTTAAAGGTGTTACTGGACTCTGATCTTCTTCTCCAGGCTGAACACTCACAAGTCTCTCAGCCTTTCCTCATAGGTCTTGTTTCCTGGGCCCCGGATCATACTTGTCACTGTCCTCTGCCCCCCCCCCCCTTCAATTTTGTCCACGTCCTTTTTGAAGTGAGGCCTCCAGGTGGGGTCTGACCAATGCAGAATACAGCAAGACTAGGACATCTTGTGATTTTGATGTGATGTTAATTCAATAAAAGATCCAACAACTTGCAGCTATCAGACTAGTAATCTTGCTTAGTTCCTTCTCTGAGTTTTTTTCTCCTGTGATGTAAGAAATGTATTCAGGATTTAGTTAATAGCGGTACCAGCAAAGACATAAGTTAATTTTTATTTTATTTTATTTACATTTGCATGCCGCCCTCCCCTAAGGCTCAGGGCAGTTCACATGGAACGTAAAGGAACGTTTTTTGTCTCAAATAGAAATAACAGCAGTGGTGACCATAATAATAATGACAAGAGAATAACAATTGAACAGAATAACAATCAAACAGGCCCATGGTTGTTCAATTCAGGTGCATGGATTCCTGGGAGGGAGATTCAGGGGCCCAGTGGGTGTTGTTGGTTCCTGCCGACCTCAACCAAATGCCTGGTGGAGGAGCTCCCTTTTGCAGGCCCTGCAGAACTGTTTTAGTTCTGTCAGGGCCCTGATCTCCTCCAGGATCTCATTCCATCAGCTGGGGGCCAGGACAGAGAAGGCTCTGGCCCTGGTTGAGGCCAAGCGTGCTTCCTTGGGGCCGGGAATCGCCAGCCAGTTGGAGGTGGTGGAGCACAAAGCTCTTTGAGGGGTGTAGGCAGAAAGGTGATCCCACAGGTACCCTGGGCCTTAATCACATATAACCATGAAGGTGGCTTCCAGAACCTTTAGCCTGATCCGGAATTCGACTGGTGGCCACTGCAGTTGTTGGAGGATGGGCCAGATGTGGGACCTCCACGGTGTTGCTGTGAGGACCCTGGCCGGTGCGTTTTGGACCAGCTGTACTTTCCAGATCAAGGTTAAGGGCAGGCCTGCATAGAGCAAGTTGCAGAAGTCCAGTTTGGAGGTGACCGTCGCATGGATCACTGTGGCCAGGTGTTCCGGGGCCAAGTAGGGCGCTAGTAGCTTGGCTTGTTCATTTATTATGCTTTATATCTTGTTATCTTGCTTCGTTCCATCTCTCACTTTTTCCCATTGTGCTATCAGAAATTTATTCGAAGCCTGGATTTATTTGGTAGTAGCACCAGCAAAGCCGAGAAAGGCTGATTTGTTCTTTTACAATATCTAAACATTTCACCCCAGGAGGCGAGGCATTTGGTTCAAGAAAAGGGGGGATGTATGTGAGGTTGACTCCAGTCCAGACCCATCATGATAAGCACTTTCCACCTTTCAGCAGCTGTGTTTATTGTCCTTTCTTCATGGTTACTATTGCTTTATTTCACAAGGCAGGAAACGTTTGCCCTTCAAGACCTCTAGTAATAACTCAGCTATCAGCTCATCTAAGTGCCACTTAGGTTGTTGTTTATTTTGGCTTCTTAAAGGGTAAGAGATTATCTGGGGAGATGTGTCATTTTAAAAGGTGGTCCCTGGAAAGGAAACACAGAAATCGAACTAGTCACGGAAACCGGCTTCGGAGGTGAGTACCACTTAAGCAAACAACAACTTTGTCAGTGTTCCAAAGTGTTTGGGGGAGTTTCGGGTTTGCTGCTGCAGTTTGCAAAGAGTTGGTTGACTTTGGATCGCTCTGCAAAGTCCCAGAAACTTCTGGGAAAGGGAAGATGACCCGCTCTTATATCTTACATCAGCTGGCTAAACCAATAGCTGCATTTTAAACTCAATAGAACCAGACGAACGAACAGTGTGTAGCTGTCTCTTTAAAGTCTGTTTAGTTTGGTTTGTAGGTAATGGTAGGGTTGCCAGCTCCTGCCTGGCAAATACCTGGAGATTTAGGGGGGGGAAGCTTGGGGAGGGCTGGGTTTGGGGAGGGGGGGACCTCAGTTGGGTATAATTAATGCCATAGAGTAGGGGTGGCCATACTGTGGCTCTCCAGATGTCCATGGACTACAATGCTCATGAGACCCTCCCAGCCTGTACTGTCAGGAGCTCATGGGAATTGTAGTCCATGGATATCTGGAGAGCCACAGTCTGGTCGGCCCTTCCATAGAGTCTACACTCCCAATGAAGATGTTTTCTCCTGGGAAACTGATCTTTGTCATCCAGAGATCGTGTAATCCTGATAGATCTCCAGTCTACACCTGGAAGTTGACAACCCTAGTAGAGTTGCTATAATTGACGGGTATTGTGTTAGCCTATCACGGGTTGAGTTTAAAGGTAAAGATAAAGGTATCCCCTGTGCAAGCACCGGGTCATGTCTGACCCTTGGGGTGACGCCCTCTAGCGTTTCCATGGCAGACTCAATACGGGGTGGTTTGCCAGTGCCTTCCCCAGTCATTACCGTTTACCCCCCAGCAAGCTGGGTACTTATTTTACCAACCTCAGAAGGATGGAAGGCTGAGTCAACCTTGAGCCGGCTGCTGGGATTGAACTCCCAACCTCATGGGCAGAGCTTCAGACTGCATGTCTACTGCCTTACCACTCTGCACCACAAGAGACTCTTCTTGGTTGAGTTTAGCCATTTTTAAATGCCACTTGTTAAAAAAAAAATATGAAAAATCTAAGAAAGAAATGAGAAGGAAGCCACCAAAATGCTCCAGGTCGCTGGTTCCCAACCATCGGGCGGCGGCCTGGCATCGGGCCGCAGCTCCCTGCCTCCCCAGGGCTGCGCCGGGCCACGCATGTGCGTTTGCGCTATGCGCGGCAGCTAACACGCATGTGTGGCACACTTGCGCATGGCGCATGCGTGGCCGGGTCACATTTGCGCTATGCACTGCTCCAGGTGATTCATTTCCTGTTCTGTGTCACTGAGAAGGTCGGCTTGTGGCACCTTAAAAACTAGCCTGAGATTTTTGTGACTCAGAGCTCAGTTCTTCAAATGCTGTTGAAAGGAAATAATTTTGGAGATAAGAAAGTCACATAACGAGGAAAGGAGTTGGAGCAGAGAAAGCCTTGGTGTGAATTGTGTCATAAATATTTCAGGTGTGGTAAAGGACAAAAACAGCTTTGGTTATTACACGTCCTGGATTATAAAAGAGGTGCGAGGTTCCATCCTCAGGCTACCAATAAAGTATACGGAACAGGGTCACCAATTAATACAAATTCCAGCCTTTCTGATTGTGAGTGTTGACCTAGGCAAGGTCTCACGGCGATAATTTCCATGTCACAAAAAACGGCACGCCTGCTTGCAAGTACCTCATTGAGAATTCACAAAGACTTGAATAGTCGCCGGGAACATGTATTGTAAAAACAGCTCATTTGTCTTTGCGACCTGTTCCTTTAATTTCAATTTTAAACTGTGCCGTATACAAAGACCTTAAAATTTATTCTGTCTGTAGTTCAGGGAAGCAGAAGAATTTCCTGTTAGCTAATAGCTTGCTTTCTTGTGGAAATACTTAACCATGGCGATGCTCGGTAAACCTGCCGAACAACTTGCTTAACAGCAGAGCTTGGACCCCGATATGGTGTCCGTGGGCACCGTGGCACCCACCAACCCTTTCCTGGCACCTGCCAAGCACAAAGCAGGTTGGGCCAGGTTGGGCACTTGCCCAGTAGGGCTTCTGATTGGCTGTTATTTCAATGGCAGCTGTGTTCATTTTATTCTCTCCCACTCCTCTTTTCCAGTGTATTTTAAAAACTGCCTCCTTTCCCACTGCCTTTGGCTTCCCTCTATGCGTGTGGCTCCATATCCTGCAGCACCCCTTTTGTGGCTTGCTTCAACTCCTGTGGCGGCCATTTTCTGGTTGCACCCACCGTCCTGGGCCAGAATTCCAAAGATTGCCTGCAAGCTAAAAAAGCGTAGGGATCTCTGCTTTGTGGCACAGTGCATTCATTCATTCGTTCATTCGTTCATTCGTTCATTCGTTCATTCATTCATTCATTCATTCATTTTTGTATTTCTGTACCGCCACTCTCCAAAAGTTTCACGGCGGTTCACAACAATAACCCCCCCTAAAATACAATAACCCCCCCTAAAAACACCCTTTACATTACATTAATCAGATTGCAATCTATTCTATTAAGAGTTCTAATCCCCCCCCCATTCAGCCCATGGGTCAAAGATCTCTCTCACTGGGAGCGAGGGACCAGACCTAATCACACATTGGGGGATCCTCTGATGAAACACCAAGACACTGCCCTGGCCTCAAGCCTGGCGGAAGAGCTCCATCTTGCCGGCCCTGTAGAAAGCTGACAAGTACAACTGGGCCCTCAGCTCTTCCGGGAGCTCATTCCATGTCACATTATACACTCCAACATAGGGATGCCTTTCTGGATTTAGGTGAGGCTGTTATAATTTCACCCGGAAGCTGTTCAGAGGTTGTTAAAAAAACAACACTCTAATATTGAATTTAATTTGTTTTCTGTGCTGTGTTCTAGAGCAGTGGTCCCCAACCTTTTTATCACCGGGGACCGGTCAACACTTGACAATTTTACCGAGGCCTGGGGGGGGGGGGTAGTCTTTTACCAAGGGATGTCACCGCCTGAGCCTCTGCTCCACTTACTTTCTCGCCAGCGCCCCTGACTTCCCGCCACCCGCTGGGGGGGCGCTGCCAGCAGCAGTGCCACACTAAGGGGGAGCACCAGCCATGGCGGCCACTGGAGAACACCAAGGTGAGCTGGTGGCAAAGTGGCAGGGCAGCTCCCAAGGTAGCAGCTGGCAAGGAGGACAAGGAGTTGCGCCCCGGTACCGACTGATCCATGGACTGGAACCGGTCCCTGAACCGGGGGCTGGGGACCACTGTTCTAGAGAACCTATAGGAAAAGCCTGTGAGCAAGCACCAGTGGAAATGCACCCTCACAGGGCTTGGGATAGCCAACAGGTGCAGAGAAAAGTTACTGAGCAGGTGTGAATGTAGCATTTTTTACTGATGCTGTCTCTCTGCTGGGGCAGGTTTTAGAGCAATAGATTGGGGAGGTGTGATTTGTGCCATGCTTTCTTAGCGGGGCTCTGGACCGATTTGTACCAACGTCCTTTCATCTTTGGTCAAGGGAGACGAACTTGCAAGTATACGGGCCCCAAGTTGCAAAGTGCCATCACCTTGAATTGGACTTGGAAACCAAATCGGCAACCACTGCATTGGTAGCAAAATAGATGTCGTCAACCTATGATAACGGACTGTAACATTTTGCTCCATTTGCCGCTTCCGATCATCTTCGCCAATCCTACATATAACGCTGAAGGTTAGCACAGTATGGATCTGTATGGCCAGAACAGCAATATTTAGATAGAAAGTGTGCAGGCCAGATGTACCTCAGGTACCTGTTTCACTCCTAACAGAGCTGAGTCCAAGAGGCTTAGCAAAGTCATTTCATGGGGTGAGTCCAAGGAGGTTGAAGCCCATCTGATGTGGAGAGTTAGGCCTCTCCAAAGGATGTGTGTCCCCCATCAAGATCATAGAACCATAGAATCATAGAGTTGGAAGGGGCCATACAGGCCATCTAGTCCAACCCCCTGCTCAGTGCAGGATCAGCCCAAAGCATCCTAAAGCATCCAAGAAAAGTGTGTATCCAACCTTTGCTTGAAGACTGCCAGAAGATCATCTGGTCAGGATTCAATAAAGGTCTAGATTAGTCAGTTCCTCATTATGTATAGTCCGTAATGTAATTTGATGGTCCCCCATCCGAATCCTGGCCAGAGTCAATTCTGCTTAGCTTTTGAGATCTGAGCTAGCCTGATGCATTCAGGTTAGGACCTCTTCTGGACAGAAGAAACATTTTTCCCCCTCTTCTCTTTTTTTTGAGACGACTCTCCTGATTTGGGAGATGATATTTGCCAGGAGCATGTCCCATTTTTCCTCGGGATGTATGTCTTCCAGACCTTCTGTTTTCTACATCTTTTGACCATAGTCTTTTCTTGACGAGTAGGGTTCAGAACCAGATTCAGTATTCCCTCTGAAGTTCTGTCAGCGCAGAGCGATGCTATTTCTGAGTCTTGGAAATGACCTTTGTTGCTTATATATCCTAAAATGGAATTGTCCCTTTATGCCCTTAGCATCAAATGGTCCGTTTATGCTCAGCTTGAAATCTGATACACGACTTAGCCGGTTACGCCCCATAAATAGAAGTGTCCCAAAGTCTGAGGCAACCAGTGGTGCAGCTTGCATTGAAAGCGAAGCTTGGCATTAGCAAATTAATCTGTTTGAACCAGGAATTACTGTGGTTTGGAAGAACTTGGAAGAGTTGGGGCGGGGGGGGGTTCAGCATTTGGTAGCATGATGTCAGGGCAGTTTGCACGGCCCAGTTGGTAGTGTGGTCGGTGATCCGTTCCTGAACTCTGTCCAAAGCTCATTAACATCATCAGTAAAAAAATAAATGGGTTTTAGAGTAAGCCCTCATTTCATAAGCCTGGGCAGATAGAAATGCCTTTTTGCTGCAAATAAAAGTCTCCGTGCGCAAGAGAGGCAGAGAATTAAAAATGGGGGGCAGGGGTTCTGTTTTTTGTGTCTCCCGTGTTTTCTTGCTTTGAAGTTACCACTGCCAAAAACAATTTATACCCCTATCCGTAGCATTTTATCCGGTCAGAAGGAAACAATGAAGTCCTCTTCGTCGTCCATTTTACAAATTGCCCTTTGCAATCGCTTGGATTGAGGCATATGAAAAATCGAGTTGTTCAGAAATCCTCCATTTGTCTTTTTGGCTAAAACTTGTTGAGGGAAGGGGGCTTTTCAGAGCCTCAAAAACGGAAAGGGTCGGTGTGTGTGTGTGTAAGGTCTGCTTAGCCTTGGGCTGTTCAGGGATCTGTCCTTTGATTGTTGCTCCTTCCTTTCTCCTCTTCTTTGCCTTGGCTTTGCCACATGTGCTCGCTGCCAGATTTCTGCTAGCTGAGCCCCGGTGCCAAAAAAGTAAAAAAAGGATTGCCAACCTGAACTCACTCAACTGCCATCCTACAGAGTACAGGGAAGCAGTAAAGATGATGCATTTGGTGGTGCCTTGTGGATAAACAGGCAACAGACTGTGCGTCTTTCATGTTCCTATCCCATGCCTGGCTTGATTCCAAAGCAAGTTCAACGTTTCGGTGAAAGGAGAGAGAAAATAACCTGTTCGAGTTTAACAGTTATCTTAGCGTTCATCACTGTCTTGAGCTGATGCAATTTCAGAATAAACCATAAAGGGAGAAGTAGGTCAAGACTTGCCTAGGGGGCATCTTATACTTTCACCCTCCCGAACACAGAATCCTCTGTTGGGTTAGTGTTTGCGTTGATAATTGCAGAGTTCGTCCTTGAAGAAGGTTACGGATCAATAGGATCTTTATTTTAAGTGAACTCTGCAAGCATCATACAGTTTCTTTTTCCTTTTTGCTCTTAGGCCTAAATGGCACCCCCCCAAACACGTCTCAATTTGCATTATTGGAGCAAAATGTCACCACTAGATGCTATAGTTCGATGGCAAACTTTCGGCAGCTGCTGTGTCTTTGAAGAATTACCATTTTTAGCTTTTTGATGAAGAAGAGGGAAGATTTTGTCCCTCCCTTTTCTCTACCTTAAGAAGTCTCAGAGCATCTTATAGTCGCATTCCCTTCCCATCCCCAAAACAGGTAGGTTGGAGAGAACTGTGACTGACCCAAGGTTACTCAGCAGTATTTGTGTAGATGAGTGGGGAATGAGCAGAAAAGAGGTCCCTCAAGTAGGCAGGACGCAACCCACGTATAGCCTTAAAGGTCAAAACCAAAACCTTGAGCTTGACCCGGAAGCAAACTGGCAACCAGCATGGTTGTTTTAGCACGGGCTGAATATGGGCCCTCCAAGATGTCCTACTGAGGACCCTTGCAGCCGCATTCAGAGGCAGGCAATGACAAACCACCTGTGACTGTGAAACCACCTCTGGCCTTGAAAACCCTATGGGATTGCTCTGTCAACTTGGCACTTTCCGCCACCAAATGCCCTATTAAATTGCCTGTTGAATTCGTACTCAAGAGTTGTTCACCAAATGAGAGACAATTCATGGGGAAAGACTGTCAGTTCTTTGAACATATAGTTAATTTGTCTATGAATTCAGAATCTCCAGCCCTGACTCCAACATTAAAGGTAAAGTTATCCCCTGTGCAAGCACCGAGTCATGTCTGACCCTTGGGGTGATGTTTTCATGGCAGACTCAATAGGTTTGCCAGTGCCTTCCCCAGTCATTACCGTTTTACCCCCCAGCAGCAAGCTGGGTGCTCATTTTACCGACCTCGGGAGGATGGAAGGCTGAGTCAACCTTGAGCCGGCTGCTGGGATCAAACTCCCAGCCTCATGGTCAGAGCTTCAGACAGCATTTCTGCCGCTTACCGCTCTGCGCCACAAGAGGCTCCAACATTACAGGGTTTTTTTTAATGCCATAATAAAAGCCACGGGGTTTATTATGTCAGCAGTCCTTCCCATTTCTGAATATTCTGGATTTTATTGTTCATCTGGCATCACTTCTCCCTCACAGAGGAGGCCGATCTGTAGACAAAAACAAATATAGGTTAGCGTGCAGTGATTTATATTTGTACCTTGTCAAAATAGGCATATGGAATGAAAATGCAAAGTTTAGGGCTTCAAAGGATTTGGGGACTCAGGGGAAGAAACCAGCAGAAGGGAAAGACTTGTAAAAATGGGAGTCTTCCATTACCCCAGTTAATTATAGGGTGTTGCCGTACAGCTTTCAGAATCACACGTACCTCTTTGCAAGGGGGTCAAGACCGTATTGGTAAACCAGGGAAGTAATGAATAAAAACTGGGCCATGGAAGGAGGGAGGATCAGCTAAATAAGGGAAGCTAGCTTTCTCCCATGGCAAGTATGGAACTCCCCTTAGGAAGGCACACGCTATCCTTAGAATCAATAGGTGCAGGTAGTGTGATAAACAGCCATGAAATGGGCAAATACGGGATTTTTACTTCCTCACTAGATTTAAAGACCTTTGTATCTGTAAATACAATGGGCGCTAGAATTCCCTTTTCTCTCCCCCAGCAGCCTTCCCGCCATGCCCTGAAAAGGCCTGCCATGACCCGTCCAAGTGTCGGTGGGCCTTTTTGGGGCAGGGAGGGGAGGCATGGAGTTCTCTCCAGGACTCCCCCCTACCCTGAAAACGCCCACTGAGCCTTGGAGACGCCGTGGCAGGCCTCTTTGGGGCAGGGGGGAATGGTGAAGGGAACCCCATTCTCCCCCCCTCAGGGCAGCCCTCCCGCCAGCCCTCCCCCCTGCCCTGAAAAGGCCTG
Organism: Paroedura picta; assembly: GCF_049243985.1. NCBI lineage: Eukaryota > Metazoa > Chordata > Lepidosauria > Squamata > Gekkonidae > Paroedura > Paroedura picta. The sequence goes on along the minus strand of NC_135371.1, from coordinate 171,556,634 downwards.
CCACAGCCTCTCCAAGGCCCAGCAGGTGTTTTCAAGCCAGGGAATGCCCTTCTTTCTCCGCTCCCAGCCCCACCAACTCTCCTCTCCCAGTGGTGACCAGGGGCAGACTGGCACCGATTGCACCAGACTGCCCCTTGCTGGGGTTCGGGCCGGCCTCTGTTTGCGGACCAGAAACAGAGGCCAGACTGACTCCGCCCAGGAGGCCGCTGCTCAAATATTATAAGAGCAGCTAAGTGTTAAAGATACTGTTGGAAATGAAACGACAAAATCTGGCCTTTGGCCGTGGCTCAGTAGAAGTGTATTGATAGCAGAAGAGATGATAACATTATGCAAAGTGTAAAGTGCTAAAATGTAAAATGAATCCAGTTAATTTTAAGCTCTTCATAACATTTGGTGTTTAAATGTGATGCAGACAGCATATTTACAAATTGGTCTTCCCTTGCGCTTCCTAATATTAATACAATAGATCTCCACTGTTGCATCAACAGCCTTGTTACCCAGTCTTTGTGTAGGCATGAGTGGTTGGGCTCCTTTGTCTCTCAGGTGTTCCAGCTTTGATCTCCTGTATTGCTCTAGTACTCCCAAATGTAGTGGAGGTTCAGGAGTTCAAGGTTTCATGTGCTGCTTCTGAAAGCTTTCTCCAGTCTTTTAATGGAAGCACTAGACAATGGGCCACTTCAACATTATTGTTCGGAAAAAAAATAGCACTTGGCAGTCCGCTTTCTGTAATCTAGTTTTTCTCCTAACTTGTAATAGAAGTCATAGAATCATAGAGCTGGAAGGGACCTCGTGGGTCATCTAGTCCAACCCCTTGTACTATGCAGGACACTCACAACCTTATCGCTCATCCACTGTCACCTGCCACCCCCTTGAGCCTTCACAGAATCAGCCTCTCCGTCAGATGGCTCTCCAGCCTCTGCTTAAAAATGTTCAAAGATGGAGAATCTACCACCTCCCAAGGAAGCCTGTTCCACTGAGAAAACGCTCTGTCAGGAACTTCTTATGAAAACCTTTTGAAAATCCTTTGGTTTAATCTTAGCAGCATCCAAAGATCCTGGATAATGCAGCTAGTATTGCTGCTTGAAGTTTCTCGAAGCTTTGGTTTCCCTATATCTTTTATCTTTGGTATATCCTGCATCGTGCACTAATATTTCTTTGTAGCGTTCTGTGTGCAAGGATGTCAGGAAGCCGATGCATCTAGGGAGCCTGGTGGGGTTCTTTCCTCCTGTGAGTAGGAATGCATTTGGAAGAGTAACCTTGTAATCCTCATGCTTTTGCTGAATGTCCATTATTTGCACCACTGGGGCAAGCCTTCCCTTCATTCCGTGTTTACTAATCAAGCAGTGCGGTTCCAGACTTCTGTCAGCTGTTATCAGAACAGCTAAACAGCGATGTGTTCTTGGCAGTGTTCTGACTGCATGCCTTTCCCCCCCCTTTCATTGCAGGACAGAAAGCTGACCAAGGCAGAGCAGCAGAGGTTTAAAGAAGAAGCCGAGATGCTCAAAGGGCTGCAGCACCCCAACATCGTCCGTTTTTACGACTCCTGGGAATCGATAGTCAAAGGAAAGAAGTGTATCGTATTGGTAACTGAACTGATGACATCTGGAACTCTGAAGACGTACGTGTCCCCTGACTTCTCCTGGGCCGGTTGCGCCTGTGGGTTTTCTTTCACGGTGCCACGCTCCAGCATTGGGCTGGAAATCAGGGCTGTCTCCTCCTCCAGAGTTCCTTTAGTAGGGCTTACCCCGGGGGAAGAACCTCCGAAAAGAGAAAGAAGGTTCCTGTTTTGTTTTTTTTTAGCACAGCTCCCATTCCAGCCAGCAGCCTCTCCCTGGTTGCCTTAGGTGAAATCTTGGCCCTTCCTTCCTGGTTCTCCCAGGGTGTGCCTTTTAAAGAACTTCCTGGGGGTAGGACGACTCTGGCCTCATCCCCACTCTCTGTATCCTGGGGGACAGGCCTATGGGAGTGGCAGGTCTTAGGCCTGTAGACAGCTGCTCACCTGGGATCCAATTTCCCTTGCCCATCTTGCAGAAGTCTTATTATATGCCTCCTGTTGGCCCAAGGAAATCACTGCAGCCTGTCCTGCCCTTAACAAAGAAGCCTTTCTGGCTTCCACAACAGGTGAGGAATGGTCCATAGCTTGTGGTGGGTTCCACTACTTTTCTGCCAACCTTGTTGCCTCATGCCTCTGCTCCTAGCCCCTGGCCTGCCTGGCATTTCTGGGCATCATGAGAACCTGGGAAGCTGCTTCTGCAGCATCACACTGGACCTCTGTCATGGCGACCTGGGTTTCCTTGTATCGCATGCGAGTAGATCAAAACTTTGTAATGTATATTACATTTTCCTGGAGAAAATCCTTGTGACTCCCAAATAGGTTTTTGGGGACATGGAGTCTGTTCCTGTCGAACGTCAAGGAAGTTTAATGGATCGGGACGAAGCTTGGAGCAGTTATTTACATAGCCAAACATTATTAGTGGTTAATGAACACGTAAACAGCATCTGTTGCGCTGATTATATCAGCACATATCAAGGGTCCCTGACTTTTTTCAGCCTGCAGACACCTTTGGAATTCACAGCATGGCGGGTGAAGCTACAAAATGGCTGCTGCAGGAGGTGGAGCCAGCCCCAAAACGTCGCAAAGTGAAGTCATGCATAACTCTATGCTGTCATGCTGTCATTCCAGGCAGAAGCTCTGCCTAACAGGAAGCCTTTTAAAATTAATATGTGGTTTTAAAAGATTGTCATGCATACATCTAACATACCTTTGGTCACACTGTGAAACTCTTACTTCTGTGGTAGCTGCTGATGTGGAAAGCAACTCTTAAAAATGTGCACAGCCAGTCAGCACTCCAGTGGCCGATCTGGGCAGAAGCCGCACCCATCCCTACCCACTTTCCAAAAAACCTAGGTGGGTGCCAGGAAAGGTGCTGGCAGGTACCGTGGTGCCCCCGGGAACATTGTTGGGGGCCCCTGCCATTTATAAACAGGAAATCCATACATCTGCAACTATCTAGTCCTTCTTTATTTTACTTATTCTTGGATTCATTTTCTGACCTCTTATGGCAATGACGATAATCAGTGGGTACAAATTCATTTGCAATCTGGGCGTTCCTTCCTATGTCACTGGGTACCGTACTGTACTTTGAATGTGCGCAGAGTAAGGACCGCCTGCAGTTCTTGTGTTCTTCTTCAGGTACTTGAAGCGTTTCAAAGTCATGAAGCCCAAAGTCCTGAGGAGTTGGTGCCGGCAGATCTTGAAAGGCCTGCAGTTCCTGCACACGAGGACCCCTCCCATCATCCATCGGGATCTGAAATGTGACAACATCTTCATCACGGGCCCCACCGGTTCGGTGAAGATCGGCGACCTAGGACTGGCTACCTTAATGCGCACATCATTCGCTAAGAGTGTCATAGGTGAATATCGTGTGTCCTTGTGCTCTGCTGGAAGGTCCCCTGTGATGAGTGCTCGTCCTTCCTGCAGATCGGATGCTACAGCTGCATCTGGGCAGAACTCTAGCAAAGTTCAAGCTTCAAAGGGATACCTGTGTTTGTCTGTAGCTGTAGAAAAGAGCAAGAGTCCAGTAGCACCTGAAAGACTAACAAAATCGGTGGCAGGGTGGGAGCTTTTATGAGTCCCTGATCATTCCTTCAGATATCATCTGAAGAAGTATCTGAACCAATGAGCAGTGACTCACGAAGGCTCCTTCCCCACCACTACTTCTGTTAGTCTTTAAGGTTCTACTGGACTCTTGGATTCTGTTTCCCCACAGGTGACTTGTGTTTAAAGCTTCAGAAGTTGGCCTGGAACTGCCACAATGTGGTTTTACCTCTGTATAGATTCACACTCACACTAGGTAGCGGCAAGTCCTTGTTAATCATTTTGTCTTGTGTGCAATCCCACATCGGAATTGTGCATGCTCAGGGCTACGGGTCGCGATCACTGAAGGCCGAAGCGGCGCGTAGGAGGCCAGTGCCGTGGAGAGGAGGAGGGGCGGCGTCGGCGGCACACCAGCCAGTGGCCACACACAGGCGCAGAACTCTGTGTCTGCGTGCGGCCGCTGGCCCTCCACGCCGCACGCTGGCCGCCTCAGGCTTTGTTGATCGCCGAGGCGGCCAAACGGAGCCGAAACGCACAACCCTACTCAGGACACCTGCGGAAGTTCCCATATGTTGCCTGGACAGAAAAACTCGACAAACAGCAGTAAGGGCAACCACATGACAGATTTAAAGTAAAGATAAAGGTATCCCCTGTGCAAGCACTGAGTCATGTCTGACCCTTGGGGTGGCGCCCTCCAGCGTTTTCATGGCAGACAATACAGGGTGGTTTGCTAGTGCCTTCCCCAGTCATGACCGTTTACCCCCCCCCCCCCCCCAGCAAGCTGGGTCCTCATTTTACCGACCTCGGAAGGATGGAAGGCTGAGTCAACCTTGAGCCGGCTGCTGGGGTTGAACTCCCAGCCTCATGGGCAGAGCTTTCAGACTGCATGTCTGCTGCCTTACCACCATGCGCCACAAGAGGCTCTATGACAGACTTAAACTGGTTTAATAGTTACTTCCTTTCCTAAGGAAGCCCTGGGAATGCTCCCTGTCGGGGGCAAGGGGGTAGGGATCTCTTGACAGAACCTTCTTGACAGAAAAATTCTCAAACGTGTTCATCAACAGTTTTGAAAATTGCGGCTGGGATGCTGTGATGGTTAAAGCCCATATAAATGTGCAGTGTAGAGATGACCTAGATAGGATGTTTGCTTGCAGGGGGAGAAAGCAAATAGCACGAGGCAATTTGGAAGGAAAGAACGAGTGTCATACAGAGAGAGAGTGCCCGATTGAGTGTAGTATTGTCATGGGTAGCCATGATGCATTTTGGGATCTTATTTCAGATCCCTCTGGTTTATTTATTTGATTTGTTTGTTTCCTGCATTTGTACTCCACCTTTCTGCCCCACAGGGATCCACAGCAGTTTAGGTAGTTCTCCTCACCTAACCTGTGAGGTAGATTAAGCTGAGTGGGCGGGACTGGGCCCAACGTCACCCAGTGAGCTTCCATGGCAGAGGGGGGATTCGAACCTGGTTTTCCTGGATCCACATCTGACACTCTCAGCAATACAGCATGCTGGCTGTGTAGGAGGGAGAAGGAGGAGGAGGAGGAAGAAGAAGAAGAGTTGGTTCTTATATGCTGCTTTTCTCTACACGAAGGAGTCTCAAAGCGGTTTACAATCTCCTTCCCATTCCTCTCCCCACAACAGACACCCTGTGAGGTGGGTGAGGCTGAGAGAGCCCTGATATGACTGAAGAAGGAGAGTTGATTCTTATATGCTGCTTTTCTCTCCTCGAAGGAGTCTCAAAGTGGCTTACAGTTGCCTTCCCTTTCCTCTCCCCATAAGAGACATCCTGTGAGGTGGGTGAGGCTGAGAGAGCCCTGATATTCCTGCTCGGTCAGAACAGCTTTAGCAGTGCCGTGGCGAGCCCAAGGTCACCCAGCTGGCTGCATGTGGGGGAGCGCAGAATGAAACCTGGCTTGCCAGATTAGAAGTCCGCACTCCTAACCACTACACCAAGATATCTCCCCCCCCACCTTAGGAATCGTGGGATTTCAAGATGGCTGTACAGGCAAGATTTGGGTGAATGATAGTGCAGTTATTGAGAGATCCTGAATAAATTATAGTCATGCCCTAAAACATGCCCTGGACGACAGTCGCCATTTCGTTCTGTTCTGTTTGCAGGGACTCCTGAGTTCATGGCTCCTGAGATGTACGAAGAACATTACGACGAGTCTGTCGACGTCTATGCCTTTGGAATGTGCATGCTGGAGATGGCCACCTCTGAATACCCTTACTCTGAGTGCCAGAACGCGGCTCAAATCTACCGGAAAGTAACCAGTGTAGGTATAGATGGTTTTCATTGGGGCAGGCATGCCCATGGGCAGCTTAAAATGGCTAAGCCGTAGGAGAAGGGGTGAGCCCTTCGGCTCAGTTCGGCTGTCTCGGCGATCAACGAAGTCCAAGGCAGCCAGCGCTGCGGTGTGGAGGGGCGGTGCTGGCGGCTGGCATGCCGACCCCAGTGCCGTCCCTCCCCTCCGCTGCTCACCCTTACTTAGGGGTGGGCTTGTGGTACGCAAGCAGGGGCAACACTTAGTCTGAGCGCATCTTTCCAAATGTTGCTGAGTTTGAACAGAATCGCTCCTCTTTTGAGACGTCAACTGAGAGGGAGTAGTATGGCGTATAGGCAGCATGATCGGTAGCTACTCTTGCAAGCTAAACTTGGAGACTGGGAACATGGGTCAGAAAATGGGTTTCCAGAGCAAACCACAGTTCCTCATTGATCTTCTGTGCAGTCCCACTGTGCATGATCAGGCCTGCCACTGGTGAGGTTTTTACAGCAGAGAGGTTGTGTCTTCATGGGTGTAAAGTCCAAGGCCATCTTCTCCATATTATTTTGGTCCTAAATTTTCTGCACGTTGCTTTTTGATTACCAAGATGTTGTCCACCTTTCAGTTTAAACTGGATGAAATGACAGGCTGCTTGACGGCTCTGCTCCTACACGAACCTCTTGCATTGTGGGTAGATTCCAGTGGGTGGTCATGTTGGCCTGAAGTAGCACAACAAAAACAGAGTCCAATAGCACCTTTAAGAACAACAAAGATTTTTTTCAAGGTGTGAGCTTTCGCCACTCAAAAACTTATGCCCTGAATAAATCTTTGTTGGTCTTAAAGGTGTGATTGGACTCCCTTGTGGCGTTTTTAGATAAGGACTTTAGAATTAATTCCATGTTTTTAACAAAACTCAGTAACACTGTTCTATCATAACTATACTACTATGTATATTTTGCATATCTTGTTGCTAAATACCAATAAAGGCTTCTGTATCTATCTGCCTGTACCTAAAAGGCTCCGGATGGCTTCAGGGGACTTAAGCAGGTTGTAACTTTGCTTAGGATTGCCCTGTATGTGTCCCAAGATCCGAAGACAACACAAAGAACTAGCTGCTTTTCTCTATTAAATTAATTTCCATGCACAGTCACGAAATAGTCTTACGCCTGGGTGTGAACGATCTGATGAAGCTAAAGGAAAAGATTAGCTGAACGGATTAGAATGGATTTTGTCCCCTTTTCACAATATTGCATAAAGCCTAGACATCCAGCATTGATCTCATTTAGAGAATAGCTGGGATTAAAAAAGAAGAAGAAAAACACCCAAAAAACAGCTCCACTTGGCACATCAGTTGCGTTATAATCAATTAGAGTTGCTTCCAAGTTAATGTGCGCAGGGTCAGGTTTTATGCAGCCGAGCTAATTCCGCTAACTTAGGCTGCTTGGAAGGGCCTTGTAAATTGGGGATTTTCCATAGTTCTGTCCAGTCACTGTGGAGGAAACTCCTGCTGCGCATGATCTATTAACAGCCGCATCCCTTTTCTCCTAGGGCATTAAACCCGCCAGTTTTAACAAGGTAACCGACCCGGAGGTGAAAGAGATCATTGAAGGATGCATTCGGCAAAACAAAGCTGCTAGGTGGGTAATCCTGTTCTGTGCTTCCCTATTGCTTCAGACACCGAAATTTAAGGGCGAGCCTTTGTGGTTTTAATAGGGTCTTCTCTGTCATGGGCAACAAACGACCTGATTAAGCACAGCATTCCTGCTTGGCGTAGCGCTTCCGAGCACCTGCATAAATCCTTTCGGAATCGAAGGAAATTAAACCTGCACAAAGTAAATCACGTGGCTTATTTGGGATTTGGCCTGGCTCGTTTCTAGAATGTTGGGGAGTAGGAAGAGCTGTCTGTGGAGGAAAGGAGGAGGCCCGGTGATTTCAGCACAGAGAATTTAAGCTTCTGGTTGGAGATTCCAGCCACCAGGTGGGATTTGGGGATCCTCAGGAATTACAGCCCATCTCCAGACAACGTAGGCCAGTTCCTGTGGAGAAAGTGGCTGATGGACTCTGTGGCACTGTACAACACAGAGCTCCCTCCAGCTGCAGATCTCCAAGAGTTTCTCAACTTGGATCTGACAACCCTACTTTCCCATCCCCTGCCAGTGGGCAGGGAGGAGCGGACTACATTATCTCTGGTGTGCATTTGATTGAATGATCCCAGAAGTCTCCCAGATCCTTGTCTCATCAAGAGCTGGTGGCTTGGAGCAGAGATGAAGGGCAGGCATCAGGAAAGGGCACCCTTGGTCTAAGTGATTTTGGGGTCTCATTTTTTAAAATGCAAGTGTCTGCTTTATTCTCCCCCAAGGACTGCTGGATAGAGAGCAAACTATCTAGACCAGCGGTCCCCAACCTTTTTCCAGTTGAGGACTGCCTCTGCGGGGGGGGGGGGGGGGGGAGAGCTGCCGGCCCGGGCGCCGCGCGTGTGTTTTCGCCAGCAGGGGGTGCTAATGCGCATGCGCATGCGCGTTTGTGTCCGCTGGCGTTCCGGAGGCCACGTCTGCCTCTTCCCCCCTCTCTCACAGCAAGAAGCTAGCCGGGCAAAGCGGCCGCTTCGCTCGGGGCCTGGCGAGCTTCTTGCTGCGGGGGGGGGGGGGAGAGGCAGCTGTGGCTGCCGGCGGCATGGTACCGAGGCCTTCGCTGCCCAGTATCGGACCGCGGACCGGGAGTTGACGACCCCTGATCTAGACTGTTAAATAACATCCAAGTGCTATGTATGGTTAGGTGTGAAATGCATGGTTGTCGAGAGCCATCAGTGAAGCATAGCCTTTGTGGAAAGATGAGCACACCAATTTTCAGCCGATCTCTCCCATGGGATTCCAAAGACTGTTACCTCTCCTGTTTTCCTGTCAGATTGTCCATCAAAGACCTCTTGAACCACGCCTTCTTTGCGGAGGACACAGGACTCCGGGTGGAGCTAGCGGAAGAGGACGATGGTCTGGATGCCTCCTTGGCTTTGAGGCTGTGGGTAGAAGATCCCAAGAAGCTGAAGGGAAAACATAAAGACAACGAAGCAATTGAGTTCAGTTTCAACCTGGAAACGGACGTCCCAGAGGAAGTAGCTTGTGAGATGGTGGGTATGAGCAGAGACAATGCAAAATGTCCATAATCTTGCTCCAGGGGAGGTCTAGATGCGTCATCCATAGGGGACACATTCTTAGGAAACTGGAACACTTACCTTTTTTGTGCATTCCTTCCCTTCGGTCTGCCACACAAAATTGTAGGAAAGTTGATGTCAGTCCGGATACTCTGCATTGTGTTGAGCACCATTCTCGATGAAAATGGTCTGGTTCCCAATGTTGTTCCAACTGGCCCACGGACAATACATTGCATTATCACAGGAGAGGGACCAGCAATGTTATGGCAATGGCCTCCATCCAAATCTCAGCCAGCTGTACCTCACAGCATAGTTGTACAACTGATGAAAGAGACAGGGTTCAGGATGTCCTGAAGGCCTTTAGAAGGTCAGCTACACAGTGCTCTTACACCTCTCAGTGGGGAACATTTGTTTACTGGACGAGCCAATTAGCTTGGCCCCGCTGCCTTGTCCAGTTGATGACCTGCTATAGTATTTATTACAGCTGAAGGGCATTGGGTTTGGCCAAGATATCTATCAAGGTGTATTTGGTGGCAATATTGGCCTTTCATGATCGGGTTGATGGGAGATCAGATTTTTCATACAGTTCTTCCATCGGATTTGTAAAAAGTTTAAAGAGTTTGTTCCCTCCAATTGTTCCCATAGCCCTACAATGGAGTTTGTCACTTGTTCTACTGCAGCTGCTGTATAAACCATTTGAGCCAATGGCATACTAACACTCGCCTTTTTTATCTTACAAGACTGTTTTCCTAGTGGCTGTCACATCAGCACAGAAAGTAGGGGAGTTGGCTGCTTTATTGTTGGAACCACTGTTCCTACAAGTTCATACGGCTAAGTTGTACTTCACCCTAGCATGGAGTTTTCACCAAAAGTAGTTTCTACATTTCACTTGGGATAAAAGGTGTCGTTGCCCACTTTTCCCCCCAATCCGGAGTCACAACTGGATAAACAACTGCACACATTGAATGTTCGCAGAGCATTTCTGTTTTATTTGGACAGAGTTAAGGCTTTTAGACAAGATGCTTTTTGTTTGCTTCCAAGTGGCTAAGAAGGGCAGATTAGCTTCCACTCAGAAACTGTCAAGTTTGATAGTTAGGACAATTCAGCATGTGTACTTAATAGGCAACGTAGATTGCCCCCTAACCGCCTCCACACACTGCACAAAGACACTGGTATCATCAACAGTCTTCGCCATGGGACTTCCACGTACATCTGCCACTACTCTCTTGATGTTGACTCTGCAAGGGGTAAAGCAATGCTTCAGTCATCTGCGTGTAGCCCACACCCTCCTCCATGATGAGTGATCTTGCTATTCTCACATGTTGGACTGCACAGAAACCACAAAAATAAAAACAGAATTGTGCTTACCTGTAACTGCTGTTCATCAAGTGGTCTTCTGTGCAGTTACACAACCCTCCCTCCTTTCCCACTGTTGGCTGCTGCTGATTGCTTAACTTACCTATTCTGGCAGCGGAGAAGAGAACTGAGGGGAGAGTGCTAACCCCTCCCATATCACGTGACTTTGGGCCAGGAAAGTCACCCTCTGAGGGAGGGGGGTGAGCACTCTTGGGAGCATCTAGAAACTTTGTTTAAGCTTGCTAGCTCTTCTCCGAGGTAGGCCTGCGAAGATGCAGACTCCCTGTGTGAGTGCACAGAAGACCACTCGATGAACAGCAGGTACAGGTAAGTGCAATCCTGTTTAACCAGCTCTGGTTTAGGAAATTCCTGCTGATTTTGGGTAGTGGAGCCTGAGTAGAGCAAGGTTTGGGGAAGTGAGGGCCCTCAACAGGGTCCACCATCCAGAGCAGTCATTTTCTCCTGGGGAACTGGTCTGTAGCCTGGAGATTAGTTGTAATCCCAGGGGATCTCTAGCCACTAGCTGGAAGTGTTCTGATGGATAAGTTGAAGGACTGCAATCTGGATTTTCAGATTGTTAGGTGGATAGGGAATTGGTTAGAGAACCGCACTCAAAGAGTTGTTGTCAATGGTGTTTCATCAGACTGGAGAGAGGTGAGTAGCGGGGTACCTCAGGGTTCAGTGCTCGGCCCAGTACTTTTTAACATATTTATTAATGATCTAGATGAGGGGGTGGAGGGACTACTCATCAAGTTTGCAGATGACACCAAATTGGGAGAACTGGCAAATACTCCGGAAGATAGAGACAGAGTTCAACGAGATCTGAACACAATGGAAAAATGGGCAAATGAGAACAAGATGCAATTTAATAAAGATAAGTGTAAAGTTCTGCATCTGGGACAGAAAAATGAAAAGCATGCCTACTGGATGGGGGATACGCTTCTAGGTAGCACTGTGTGTGAACGAGACCTTGGGGTACTTGTGGATTGTAAACTAAACATGAGCAGGCAGTGTGATGCAGCGGTAAAAAAGGCAAATGTCATTTTGGGCTGTATCAACAGAGGCATCACATCAAAATCACAAGATGTCATAGTCAGGCACTGGTCAGACCACACCTGGAGTACTGTGTGCAGTTCTGGAGGCCTCACTTCAAGAAGGACATCGATAAAATTGAAAGGGTACAGAGGAAAGCGACGAAGATGATCTGGGTCCAAGGGACCAAGCCCTATGAAGATAGGTTGAGGGACTTGGGAATGTTAAGCCTGGAGAAAAGGAGGTTGAGAGGGGACATGATAGCCCTCTTTAAGTATTTGAAAGGTTGTCACTTGGAGGAGGGCAGGATGCTGTTTCTGCTTGCTGCAGAGAAAAGGACACGCAGTAATGGGTTTAAACTTCAAGTACAACGATATAGGCTAGATATCAGGAAAAAGTTTTTCACAGTCAGAGTAGTTCAGCAGTGGAATAGGCTGCCTAAGGAGGTGGTGAGCGCCCCCTCACTGGAAGTCTTCAAGCAAAGGTTGGATACACACTTTTCTTGGATGCTTTAGGATGCTTAGGGCTAATCCTGCGTTGAGCAGGGGGTTGGACTAGATGGCCTGTATGATTCTATGATTCTAAGTTGGCAACCCTAAACCCATGTCCCTGTAGTTTGAAGAAGTGCTTTGGTCCAATGGAGGAACTCCGCATAGGAGGCTTCTGGCAGTGTTTCATTTCTTAAATTTTACATCATATTAATTCATTTTAAAATTTTAAACCATTTTTAAAGGTAATGACTTTGAGCTATGACACATGGTGCTTAGGAGGTATTGCTTTAGGATGCTTTCGGCTGATCCTGCATTGAGCAGGGGGTTGGACTAGATGGCCTGTGTGGCCCCTTCCAACTCTATGATTCTATGTACCTGCTGAGAAGGGCCATAAGGTCTGTTACAGACTAGTCTACTTCTTATCCCTGCTCCTGTGGTCTCCCAAAGGAAAAGGCAATAATGCTAGGGAAAGGTAGCGGGAAAAGAATACAGATAATTCAGATTAACAATAATGAATGAAGTGAAACAACAAGCAACATGGAACCGTAGAAAAATGTGGGACACATTAACTAACTCCTACTGATAGCCCAGTGGACTGGGCGGAGTTATGGTGGGTGCCCTAGGAGGGGGACCAGGAGGAGGGAAGCGATGGCGTGAGTCAACCTCAACCAAATGCCTGGAGGAGGAGCTCCCTTTTGCAGGCCCTGCGGAATTGTTCAAGTTCCGTCATGGTCCTGATCTCCTCTGGGAGCTCGTTCCACCAGGTGGAGGCCAGGATGGAGAAAGCTCTGGGCCTGGTTGAGGCCAAGCGAGCAATCAAGTCAAGGAAGACACCAGTCCAGGGCAATCTTGCTCTTTGTGTCTATTTGGTTATCGAGACTCTAAATTTTTGAGCCTGTGGGCACCGTTGGAATTCTAAAACAGGATGGTGGACAGAACCACAAAATTCCTGCCACAGAAGGTACAGCCACAGACACATACCTGCAGCCAGGGAGCCGAAGTGCAGGGGAGAAGAGGAGAAATTTAAAAAAACAGAGGGAAAGAGGAATAAACTGGAGAACAAGACCTGCACTCTGGTTGTAGCTGCCACTGAAATAACGTTAATTAAATCTGCCTGGCTGATCAGTTCTCCAGTGGGCAAGAAGTCTGACCTCACCTACTTTATAAAAACACTTGGCAAGCCCTAGGAGAGGTGTTAGGGTCCAAGGTTGGTTTATTGTGTGGGCCGTGCAAAGTCAGTAGTAATTGGATCAATGTTCAGAGGGGTTGTGGATCAATGGTAGAATATCTGTTTGGTGTGTAGAGGGTCCTAGGCTCAATCCCTGACACCTCTGCTTAAGGATCAAGAGCTAGGTGATGTGAAACACCCCTGCCTGAGACCCTGGAGAGGCTGAGTAGACAGTAGTATCCTTGATGGACCCAAGGGACTGAGAGGGTGTAAGGCAGCATTGTGTGCTTTCATTCATTCATTCATTCATTCATTCATTCATTCATTCATTCATTCATTCATTCATTCATTCATTCATCCGTTATTTGGTTTCTATACCGCCCCTCCCAGCAGTGGCTTGTGAAAAGTGCCCATGAAGATAGATGGGCCGCAGTTTGGAAGAAAGGAGTGGTTTTCAATAGAGCTGTACCGTTTCTTTTTCTTTTGATGTCCAGGTAAAGTCGGGGTTCTTCCACGAAAGCGATTCGAAAGCCGTCGCTAAATCCATCCGAGATCGCGTCACCCTGATCAAGAAGATCCGGGAGCGGAGGCAGATGGGCTACCTAGAGGAGAAGAAAGAGTCTCAAAGCAAGCTGCCCGGCGGGCTGCCGTCGCTTCAGCCGCAGGGCTCCTCGTTCTCCACTCCCTGTCAGCCAAGCAAGACCGAAAGTGAAGAAACAGAGGTCGACCAGCACGTCCGACAGCAGATCTTTCAGCAAATGCAGCACAGCTCCTCCCTGATAGGTAACAAGCAGTCAAGTCCTGTTTCCTGCTTTAGGATGCTTAGGGCTGATCCTGCGTTGAGCAGGGGGTTGGACTAGATGGCCTGTGTGGCCCCTTCCAACTCTATGATTTTATGATCCTGCGTTGAGCAGGGGGTTAGACAAGATGGCCTGTATGGCCCCTTCCAACTCTGTGATTCTATGATCCTGCGTTGAGCAGGGGGTTAGACAAGATGGCCTGTATGGCCCCTTCCAACTCTGTGATTCTGTGATTCTATGATTCTAAACCCTCTCTGAACTAAGCTTATACAGGGCAAATCTGAGTTTCATTTAGGTCAGCCTAGAGCAGCCTTCTTGTGGCGCAGAGTGGTAAGGCAGCGATATGCTGTCTGAAGCTGTCTGCCCATGAGGTTGGGAGTTCAAATCCCAGCAGCCGGCTCAAGGTTGACTCAGCCTTCCATCCTTCCGAGGTCGGTAAAATGAGTACCCAGCTTGCTGCTGGGGGGTAAACGGTAATGACTGTGGAAGGCACTGGCAAACCACCCCGTATTGAGTCTGCCATGAAAACGCTAGAGGGCGTCACCCCAAGGGTCAGACATGACTCGGTGCTTGCACAGGGGATACCTTTACCTTTACCTTTAGAGCAGCCTTTCTCAACTTTTTTTACCCTTGAGAAACCCCGGAAACATTCTTTAGCCTTCCAAAAATCTCAGAAGTTGGGTGATTGTGCAGAATAGGGTTGGGAAGGAGAGCTGTGTTCACGCCCACCCCGGGCCCCTCCCCTTCCCACCCCCTCCAGGTCTGTCATTGGCCATTTTGGGAAGGGGGGGGGAGGTCAACATAAAGATATATGGTCACATCACCTGATATATGTTTAGCAAAATGTTAAAATATATTAAAAATTCATCAGCTCCCATCCATTCGGAAAACCCTCCCAGGGCCGTCAAGAAACCCCAGGGTTTCACGAAACCCTGGTCGAGAAAGCCTGGCCTCGTGGGTTACCCCAGCAGATATTTTGGCTCATGGCTCTGTTACTTGCTTGTTTAGCGGAAGGTAATTGGCATGTAAACTCTTGATTTATTTCAGTGGCCGTTGCCCTTGGCTTACTTGTTTGCCCTTATATTATTAATTACAGGGTACTATAAATCGTGCTCGTCATCTATGGACTGATTTATGTTGTGGTAAAGTTCTCTGTGAACATACATGGGGAGTGTAGCAGATCTGGTCAAAGAGGTTTTTTTCAGTGATTGGCGCACTGTTGGCATTTGCTGTTGAAGGCGCCGTTTCAATCAAGGGATATTACGAACACCTGAGACAGCTATATTCAAGTCCTGTGTCACCTTAGAGATTTTGGGGGGTATGAGCTTTGGAGATTCAACGCTCCCTTCGTCAGATCCAAGGGAGTCTTGGCTCTCAAAAGCACCTACCTTGGAAACATTGTTGCTCTCTAAGGTGCTGCTGGACTTGAATCCAGCTCTTCTCCTGCAGACCAGCACAGCTACCCTTTGAAGCTGCGATGTAGGGGAAGGACGGGACTAGTTTTTTATACCCCTCTTTTCTCTACCTTTAAGGAGTCTCAAAGCAGCTTACAATCGCCTTTCCCTTGCTCTTTCCACAACAGTCACCTTGTGAAGTAGGTGGGGCCGAGAGAGATCTGAGAGAGCTCTGCCTAGCCCAGGGGTAGTCAAACTGCGGCCCTCCAGATGTCCATGAACTACAATTCCCAGAAGCCCCTGCCAGCGAATGCTGGCAGGGGCTTCTGGGAATTGTAGTTCATGGACATCTGGAGGGCTGCAGTTTGACTACCCCTGGCCTAGCCCAAGGGTCACCCAGCAGACTTCATGGGGGGGGGGGGGGGAGCACAGAATCAAACCTAGTTGTCCAGGTTAGAGGCCACCTTTCCTAACCACTGCAACACACTGGTTCCCAGTAGACCGGGTTCTGGCGTCATCCTTAAAGAGGAAACTCCAGACAGTAAATCTTTAGTTTCTTTTTTAGTTTGCACACTTAGAATGCCCCTACACTTCAAAAGCATAAGTGTAAGCTCCTCTGCTAGTTAAGGACTGTAAAAATCCTGCTTATTTAATAATGTTGATAACCTACTCTCATAGGAATGGGGAAGTCCACCTATGTTGCCATTTATGTCAGGCGTCCCCAGTGTTGTGCTTGTGGGTGCCGTCGTGCCTGCTGACCCGTTTCCGGGAACCCATGCAGTGGGCAAGGCCAGTTAGGACATTTGCCCAGCAAGGCTTTTGATTGTCAGCACAGGTATTTTAAAACGTTGCTTTGTCACCAGCTGCCATCATAGCACGAGGATCTTCGCAGGGTGACTTTAGGAAACTGTGGCAGCCATTTTGTTGCTGGCTCTACTTCCTGTGGCAGCCATTTTGTCACTGGCTCTACTTCCTGTGGCAGCCATTTTGTGTACGAATTCCAAAGGTGTCCGCAAGTTCAAAAAGAATGCGGACCCCTAGTTAAGAAGAAGAGTTTGTTCTTATATGCCGCTTTTCTCTACCTGAAGGAGTCTCAAAGCAGTTTACAATCCCCTTTCCTCTCCCCACAACAGACACCCTGTGAGGTGGGTGAGGCTGAGAGAGCCCTGATATTCCTGCTCAATTAGAACAACTTTATCAGTGCTGCGGCGAGCCCAGGGTCACCCAGCTGGCTGCACATGGAGGAGCGGGGAATCAAACCCGGCTCACCAGATTAGAAGTCAGCACTTCTAACCACTACACCAAGCTGGTTTATGTGCATAAGCAAGTGGTGGGAAGAAGGAAGGGCTTCTCCTGCTAGTTCTGACACTCTCTTTCCTTGCCTTCTACGCCGTTACAGCTGACAGCTCATCTGAGAGAGGAGTGGGGTCAGTTATACTGTCTGATGCCTCCAGCCAACAGAGCCTGGCTTTCTCCTCAGAACAGATGACGGGCACCCAGCAAGCCTCCAACCTCCCCCAAGTCGAAAACAGCACACAAGGACAAATCTATGCACCCCAGCAAACAGTGGGGCATTATCAATCGATTCCAGGGGTAAGAGGCCTATAACTTTAAAAAATGCAATACTTGGTAATGGTTGTCTTTTTTCACAGATAACGTAGCTATTTCATTGTGCGTTGCTAGATCTACTCATTCCAGGGACAAAATCACAAATGAGTTGTTTCTTAATCCGAATGTATATTTGAGCGTGTTTTGGGATCATGTATTAGAGCCTCTTGTGGTGCAGAGTGGTAAAGCAGCAGACATGCAGTCTGAAAGCTCTGCCCATGGGAGTTAGATCCCAGCAGCCGGCTCAAGGTTGACTCAGCCTTCCATCCTTCCGAGGTTGGTAAAATGAGTACCCAGCTTGCTGGGGGGTAAAACGGTAATGACTGGGGAAGGCACTGGCAAACCACCCCGTATTGAGTCTGCCATGAAAACGCTGGAGGGCGTCACCCCAAGAGTCAGACATGACCTGGTGCTTGCACAGGGGATACCTTTACCTTTACCTTTATAGAGATGCTGGGATTTTTAAGGATTGTGAGTTTGGAACATACGTTCTTCGTGCAGATGCAGCAGCAGCCAACGAATGTGACCCACCCCAGTGTTTTACCGCTAGTGCAGAATCAGCCTTCGGCTCTTCCTACCCACAGCTTGGCTCCACCTGCAGCTTGTCAGGCTCAGGCCTCTCCTGTCGCAGTTCAGCAGCTTGCGCCACGAATGGTAAGGACCTCCATTTTCGCAGTGGCTGAAAGTACCCCAGGCATAGAGCCATGTTCCCACAGGTAACTGCGCAAGGACAGTTTCACAGGAAATCACTGTGGGTAGGCAGGTAGTTGTCAATTTCCTGCATTCTGCAGAGGGTTGGACTAGATTAGCAGTCCCCAACCTTTTTAGCGTTGAGGAGTGCCTCCGGGGATGGGGAAGAGCCGGCAGTCTGGGTGCTGCGCATTCGCATTAGTGCCCCCTGGTGGTGAAAATGTGCATGGCTGCTGCGCATGTGCGTTTTCACCACCAGAGGGCGATAACGTGCACGTGCGGCAGCTCCACGCATGCACGTTTGTGTCTGCCGGTGTGCCAGCGGCTGTGCCTGCCTCTTCCCCCCCTCTCACAGCAAAAAGCTAGCCGGGCCGCGAGCGAAGCGGCTGCTTTGGCGATCTCTTCTCTCGTGGCCTGGTGAGCTTCTCGCTTGTGGGGGGGGAGGCAGGCGTGGCGGCCCGTTACCGTGGTCTTTGCGGCCCGGTAGTGGGCTGCGGACCGAGGGTTGATGACCCCCGGACTAGATGACTTGGAGATCCCGTCCATCTCTGATTCTAGGGTGGTTAATGGCTCAGGAGACACATATAAGAATAAGGTGCTGATTTCTTCTGGGGCCGTGGTGCCCATTGAATTGTTTTGGAGACTTACTGCTGCTGGAAAGTAAAAGGGACGGTCCTTCAGTCAAGCTGCTGCTGCTCCTAGGAGCCATTGCTGTTTGTTGTTCCCGGTGGGCAGCAGGGCACAGGAGCAGCCCGCAGTGCTGCTTGCCCCCTTACTTCCTCCTCCAGGAGCAGCTGCTGCTTTCCCTTGCTGCTGTAGCTGCACAGGTGGGCCCCTGAACCGAGGGAAGGATCACAGAACTACTTGGCAGTGGGCCAGTGCCTCCGGGCACTGGCAGATACCCAAAAGTGTAGTTGCCCTTGTAACCCCTGACAGGTGGAGATACTTTGCGCATAAGGACTGTTTGTGCAGGAAGGACTGCTGTTGATGGAGCTTGAACATTAGCGTTTTGATAGGAGGAAGTGGCTGTCTTGCCCGGAATGATAAACTTGCTTGTTATGAGCTCTGTTTCCAGTTGATTGAGACACATGTTAGGTTATAAGAGGAAAAGAATGACCCTGGGATTCAAATAACCTTTCGTCTTGACAGTGTCTGCCTATGAAATGGTGTTTTTGAGGGAAGAAACCACCTGGATGCACCACCTGAGAAGGTGTACTAATTGTCACCTGCTTGCCGTAATCCTGGGAGGGGTTTTCTCAGTTCATCTTAGGTGCCTGCGTTTCTCAGGACTACACAGCATCCGCTGCAGCAAGGACTGCATTGAGACTCTGCCAGCTGCAGCTGATAGGTCAGAGCGATGCAGTTCGGCCTGGCCAGTCTAATGCTGGTACAGGATTCCAGGGCTATTTCAAGAAAGTGATTTTGGCAAGGGAGGAGAGGACAGCCCTTGATGGCTGGGAAGGATAAGCTGAGCTTGAATGTAGTCTGCATTAAGAATGGGTCTCCGTGTGTAAAAACAGGACTTTGCCCCGGCTGCAGTTATTCAGAGGATCTTGGGCCCCCTCATTTGGGTTCCCTCATAGCGTTTGCACCTGGAAAGGAGAGAGGACTAATGTGGAATATTGTTATGACCACTTTAAGGGCTGCTTTAACTGGCTCGGCCTCCCTTGGAGTCCTGTGTTCAGTTTTTGGCACCGCTGTTGAAGAGGGATATAGACAAACTGGAGCATGTCCAGAGGAGGGCAACAAAGATGGTGACGGGTTTAGAGACCGAGACGTAGGAAGAAAGGTTGGGGGAGTTTGGTCTGTTCGGCCTGGAAAGGAGACAACTGAGAGGGGATCTGATCGCCGTCTTCAAGTATTTAAAAGGCTGCCATGTAGAGGATGGAGCAGAGTTGTTCTCTCTTGCCCCAGAGGGACGGACCAGAACCAATGGGATGAAATTAATGCAAAAGAAATTCCATCTAAACATCCGGAAGAAGTTCCTGACATTTAGAGCGGTTTCTCAGTGGCACAGGCTTCCTTGGGAGGTGGTGCGTTCTCCATCTTTGGAGATTTTCAAGCAGAGGCTGGAGAGCCATCTGACAGAGAGGCTGATTCTGTGAAGGCTCAAGGGGGTGGCAGGTGACAGGGGATGAGCGAGAGGGTTGTGAGTGTCCTGCACAGTGCAGGGGGTTGGACTAGATGACCCAGGAGGTCCCCTCCAATTCTATGATTCAAACTGCACATTATACACAAATGCCTATAACTGTAGCACAATGGCAATCTTGGTCAGTTTAAAAGATGTTTTGGGGAAGGTGCAGTTGATGGTGGAGAAGTGAGGGCAGAGAAAAAGGGGACACAGAAATCGTTCCCCATTTGCCATGGCTCCAACTCTCTGCTCCAACTCTCCTCCTCCCTGCAGCTGTTCTGGGATGTGTCCTTCCTCAAAGGAGGTTGAAATATCATGAACAGACCTTCACTACCTCAGGTACCATAAATGTAAAATTCTCCATTGGTTAGGGGGAGGGCTTGCTGGCTCAGGAGACCCAGGATAAGAAAAAAGGTGCTAGGCCAGGCTAGAGGGACGTGATTCCCATCCCTCTTTCATAAGAAGGCCTGAGGGAACTCTGCTCTGGATAGAGGGGCACCTGCTGTCCCTAAAAGCACAGTGTGTTTCAGGGACCCAAAGCACCATACCCAACTGGCTCAAAAAGACTGCGACAAGCTCCTTTTCTGTGCTGATACAGAACGTGTCTGCCCTAGCAACCCTAACATACCCTGCCCTAACATACTATGTGTGCCCTAGTTCCAAGTACGCCATTTCGTGCCAGTCTCTCTGTCGGGCTGCCAGTCAGGCACTTGGTTTGCACACTATCCGCCACAATTCCAAGCAGAAAAGGAGTAGATTTTCAAATTCCTGTGGCTTAATGAGTGCTAAATTAGCGGTCCCCAACCTTTCTCAGGTCAGGGACCGCCTCTGGAGTGAGGGAAGAGCCGACGGCCCGGGTGCTGCAAAAACGCGCACGCACAATTGCCGCGCATGCGTGTTTCGCCACCAGGTGGCGCTAACGCACATGCGCGGCAACTGCGCATGCACGTTTTTGCCACTGGGGCGCTAACGCACATGCGCGGCAACAGCGCACATGCGCGTTCGTGTCACCACCATGCCGGCGGCTGCACCTGCCTCTTCCCCTCCTTCTTGCTGCCAGCGGGGGAAGGCAGCTGTGGCTGGCGGCGGCCCGGTACCGTGGCCGCGGACTGGGGGTTGATGACCCCTGTGCTAAATAACAGAAAGATAACCCAGTAGAACAAGGGATAGTCATGAGCAGCGTTGTCTCGTCATGATGTTTCTGTAGTCCAGGAGGCTGAAAGCAGTCTTCTTCCACATTCTAGTGGTGCAGAGCGATTGCCAGCTGCCAACTGGGTTAACCATGATGCCACACTGGCGTGAAGCAGACCAACGGGCGCCACTTAAAATATGCAAGGGATGGTCAAACCTGAGGTCTTCACAGTAGAGACACATCAAAAGGGCAGTGTCCTCTAGTACGGAGGTAGTCAACCTGTGGTCTTCCAGATGTCCATGGACTGCAAACATTGGCAGGGGCTCATGGGAACTGTAGTCCATGGACATCAGGAGGACCACAGGTTGACTACCCCTGCTCTAGTAAGCCTCATCTCTGCATCAGGGCTGTGGAGCAGGTGGCTCAACCTGGTAGCCATTGCCCTGTTCTGGGCCAGGGATCATTGCACCTCTAGGTGCAGGGGCTGCCACAGCAAGGCACAGCGAGAGTAATAACTCAGAAGCCATATGGAGGATGGAGCAGAGTTGTTCTCTCTTGTCCCAGAGGGTCAGACCAGAACCAATGGGATGAAATTAATTCAAAAGAAATTCCATCTAAACAACCAGAAGTAGTTCCTGACACTCAGAGTGGTTTCTCAGTGGAACAGGCTTCCTCGGGAGGTGGTGGGTTCTCCATCTTTGGAAATTTTGAAACAGAGGCTGGATAGCCATCTGAGGGAGAGGCTGATTCTGTGAAGGCTTAAGGGGGTGGCAGGTGACAGTGGATGAGCGATTGGGTTGGAAGTGTCCTGCATAGTGCAGGGGGTTGGACTAGATGACTCTATGATTCTAGGATTCTAGGATTCTATGAAAGGGGGGAACAAGATGCCAAAAGCTCATCACTCTCAGTAAAGTGACTACCTGGATGTTGGTTCACACATACATTGGATGCTACCTGATAGTTAGAATCATAGTATCATAGTGTCGGAAGGGACCTCCAGGGCCATCTAGTCCAACCCCCTGCAGAATGCAGGAAATTCACAACTACTTGCCCACCCACAGTGACCCTAATGCCCCCCGCCCAAAAAAAACCACCCATAATCCCTGGCCAGTTTGGTCTGGAGGTAATTGCACCCCCCCCCCCCCGAATTTGCATTGTCTTTGGCTGATGCTTCCTAGGGAAGGGACAGCTGGGATTCTTTCAGATTTCCTCCGCCTCATTTGATGTATCGGTTTTTGACATCTTGAGAGTCAGTATAGGAAGGAAGCAAAAGTCCAAATTGCTGTGATTGTTCCTATTCAGACGTCCCAGAGTAGACCAGTCTACCCACCTTTTTTCCCTTTCCTCAAACAAAAGGTGAGTCTTAAATATAAGCATGGAAGAAAATGGCAAATTGTTTTTTTTGTATGCACTGATATGGCTATGCAGGCAGGATAATTCAAGTCCAGTGGGATGTTAACTCTTTCCTATCACGTAGTTCTTTAGCTGTCACTGGTGATTTACAGATTCTTAGCTTTAGCTCCATAGAGAAAAAGGGGGCCATGTCTGGTTTTCTGAGTAGCCCTTCCACTTGGTGTTTTTTAGCAGAAGGGCTCCAGATATTACCAGGAAGAGATACTTGCCAAGAGTCAACATTTCTCTTTTCCTGGAGGCGCTGAGAATGAAAATTCAAAGTGTGGCAATTTTTCTGTCTCCTACGTTAGCCTGACTTTTCCTTGGTTCTGCTTAGACGGCAGCCAAGAGAAACGAGAGTTGCCAGCTACTGGACCCCCTGCTGAAAGAACGCTGGGTTGCTTTTTGCTCCCAGAAACAATGTACAGCTGCAACAATTATTTTCTGCTGCCTTGGTTTCCAGGATTTTACAGTGACATCTGCTGAATATGTGCCCTGCTTAAGAAATGTTCTTTTTTTTTTTTGTATGGGTGGGACTAAAAATGTCTTAAAAGAAGATGATCTCTTATAACACGAATATTTTCTTCCCCTCAGCCTCCAGATTCACAAGTATCCTACGGCCCAGAGGGACAGACTTTGGATGGGTCTGTCGTGGGGGTCCCTCAGCAAATCTTGACTGTCACTTCCCCCCAGACCATGCCTGCTCCACAAATAATGAACCAGCAAGTGCCAGCTAACAAGCAGCTGGACTCAGCCGCTCAGATCGGCGGTCAGGCGTCAGCTGGCGCAGGATCAGTGGAATTGGAGCATGCGTCCACCAGTTTTGTGCCTGTCAGTCATTCACCTGTGCTACAGGGGAAGTCCTCGGTTCAGTTTGTCCACAATATTCAAAGCTTAGCCCAGGGTTTCCCAAACACCTCGGCTGCGCAGTCAGTGACACAGGGAGTCACGTCCACGCAACAGCCCCAGCAGGTGGTCCAGCAAATGACACTGACCCAGCAGCCCAATCAAGCTCTTGAGCAGGTAGCCTCCACGCAGCAGGTGGCCGCACAGGTGATTTCTGCACAACAGCTTCCCCAGCAGGTGACATCCACCCAACAAGGTCCGCAACAGGTGACATCCACGCAGCAGGTTCTCCAGCAGATTCCTCTGCAGCTGGCATCCTTGGTGTCTACGCAGCAGCAGCAGCAGCAGCAAGTGTCCTCCATGCAGCAGATGCCACAGCAGTTGTCCTCCATGCAGCAGCCCCTGCAAGTTCCACAGCAAGTGGTGCCCACGCAGCCATCTCAACATATTCCCCAGCAAGGGCCACCCTTACACCAACCACAGCAGGTGGCGTCTTTGCAGCAACCCCAACAGGCCCCACAGCAGATGGCTTCCCTGCAGCAACCCCAACAGATTCCCCAGCAGATGGCGTCCCTCCAGCAAGCCCAACAGGCTCCGCAGCAGATGGCTTCCCTGCAGCAACCCCAACAGATTCCCCAGCAGATGGCGTCCCTCCAGCAAGCCCAACAGGCCCCACAGCAGATGGCTTCCCTGCAGCAACCCCAACAGATTCCCCAGCAGATGGCGTCCCTCCAGCAAGCCCAACAGGCTCCGCAGCAGATGGCGTCCCTCCAGCAAGCCCAACAGGCTCCGCAGCAGATGGCGTCCCTCCAGCAAGCCCAACAGGCTCCGCAGCAGATGGCGTCCCTGCAGCAAGCCCAACAGGCCTTTCAGCAGATGGCATCCCTGCAGCAACCCCAACAGATTCCCCAGCAGATGGCAACCCTGCAGCAACCCCAGCAGGTGGCGTCTTTGCAGCAACCCCAACAGGCCCCACAGCAGATGGCGTCCCTGGAGCAACCCCAACAGGCCACCCAGCAGATGATGTCCCTGCAGCAAGCTCAACAGGTTCCCCAGCAGATGGCATCCCTGCAGCAAGGCCAACAGGTTCCCCAGCAGATGGCGTCCCTGCAGCAAGGCCAACAGGTTCCCCAGCAGATGGCGTCCCTGCAGCAAGGCCAACAGGGGGCATCCCTGCAGCAGAACCAGCAGGTTCCACAGCAGATGGCGTCCTTGCAGCAGCCGCAGCAGGGGACATCATTGCACCAACCCCAGCAAGCACCCCAGCAGGTGACGTCCCTGCAACAGTCTCAACAGATTGCATCCATGCATCAGAACCAGCAGATGGCATCCCTGCAGCAGAATCAGCAGGCTTCCCAGCAGATGTTGTCCATGCAGCAACCTCAACAGGTCCCCCAGCAGGTGGCATCCCTGCAGCAACCTCAACAGGTTCCTCAGCAGGTGGGGTCTTTTCAGCAGCCTCAACAGATGGCGTCCTTGCAGCAACAGCAGGTTCTCCAGCAGATGGCATCCCTGCAGCAACCGCAACTGGTGGCACCACTGCAGCAACCGCAACAGGCTCCCCAACATGTGGCAACTTTTCAGCAGCCACAGCAGATGGTGTCCATGCAGCAACCCCAACAGGCGATGTCTTTGCAGCAACTCCAGCAGGTTTCCCATCAGGTGGTGTCCCTGCAACAGTCCCAACAGGTTGCATCTTTGCAGCAACCCCAACAGGCTTCCCAACCAATGGCATCCCTGCAGCAATCCCAGCAGGTTCCCCAGCCGATGGCATCCCTACAGCAACCTCAACAGGTTCCCCAGCAGGTGGCGTCATTGCAGCAACCTCAACAGGTTCCCCAGCAGGTGGCGTCGTTGCAGCAACCTCAACAGGCTCCCCAGCAGGTGGCGTCAATGCAGCAACCTCAACAGATTCCCCAGCAGGTGGCGTCGTTGCAGCAACCTCAACAGGCTCCCCAGCAGGTGGTGTTGATGCAGCAACCTCAACAGATTCCCCAGCAGGTGGCGTCGTTGCAGCAACCTCAACAGGTTCCCCAGCAGGTGGCATCGTTGCAGCAACCTCAGCAGGCTCCCCAGCAGGTGGCGTCCTTTCAGCAACCTCCACAGGCTCCCCAGCAGGTGGCGTCATTGCAGCAACCTCAGCAGGTTCCCCAGCAGATGGCGTCATTGCAGCAACCTCAACAGATTCCCCAGCAGGTGGCGTCCTTTCAGCAACCTCCACAGGCTCCCCAGCAGGTGGCGTCATTGCAGCAACCTCAACAGATTCCCCAGCAGGTGGCGTCAATGCAGCAACCTCAACAGATTCCCCAGCAGGGGGCATCCTTGCAGCAACCCCAACAGGTTCCCCAGCAGGCGGCATCACTTCAACAGCTTCCTCAGGTGGCAGTCATGCAGCAGTCTGCACAAGTCGGCCAGCAGGTTAGTTCCTTGCAGCAGGATTCGCAGCAGATGGGCTTCCTTCAGCAGCCCCAGCAAGTGGTGTCTGTGCATCAGATCTCTACCATGCCACCGTCTCAGCACATGGCACCAACTCAGACCAGCCAGCCCTACCAAGGGATGCCTGCCGATTCTTTGGTGCAGGCTTCTCAGGCCCAGCAAGAGCAGCAGGCTACTCCCGTTCACCAGTCGTCAGATCAGCTTACTTGCGCCATGCAACAGATGATGTACCACCTTCCTCTGCAGGAACAGAAGCAGGCGCCGTTTGTGCTGCATGCCGGTTCAGTGGAGCAGTTGCCCCCTGCCACTCAGCAGGACGCAGAAAATCGGCAGGCAGAGCTCTTGGGCTCCGCTTCGGAGCAGGTGGCTTATCCAGTGCAGAACCAGTACCAACGGCAAGGCCAAGAACAACTGATCTATCAAGTGCAGCCCCAACACCAGCTCCCGCCTTCAGAGCAGCCAACGCACCAAGCCCAGCCCAATAACCAGCTCCAGGCTCCTGAGCACGTCGCATGTCAGGTGCATGTCGCTTACTCGATGCAGGGTCCAGAGCAGCCCCCCTGCACGGAACAGTTAGTTTATGCAGTTGCAGGGGCCTATCCAGGGCAGCCCTTGGATCAGCCGACATATCCGATGCAGCCTTTCTACCCCGGGCAGGCAGCTTACCTTCCTCAGCCAACACACTATCTTTCTCAGCCTCCAGAGATCCAGCAGCCTCACTTGGCCGTTCAGGCGACAGAGCAGCCAAATTTTGCCGTGCACTCCCCCAAGCAACCAGCCTACAGGGCGCCAGATGGTGGCACTGGCGCCGTGGAGCAACAGATCTGCTCAGCGCAACCTACGGAAGTCCACGCTTACCCTGCGGAGCAGCAGCAGCAGCCTGATCTGCCGGCGTATCTGGTCCAGCAAGACCCCGGCAGAAGAGGGAGCCAGCAGCTGCAGCCTCCTCACGCGGTATCTCGGCTTGCGGAAGGGCAGCAGCCAGGGTTGCAAGTCCCCTTCCCCCCCTCTCAGCCCTCTTTCGTGCCACACGTCCAGCCCCAAGCTCCATGCCAGGAGTTCTGCCAGCAACCTGCCCCTCAGCTGCAGGCTTTGGGCTCGGCTCAGTCACTCCAAGCCACTGTCCCGCCGCCGGCCCTGAACCTGTTACAGGCTCTGTCCCCTGTGCCCGAGCAACCGGAGCAAGCTTACGCAATGCAGCCGCCCCCCGAACTGCCAGGGTACCTGCAGGGCACCCACGTCCTCCAGCAGCCTCAAGCATTTCAGCCCCCCGACAACAGCGAGCCGCTTCCAGCCTTGCAGCCAGCTCATGCTCCACCCCAGCCGGGTTGTCAGGCTCCCGCGTTGTCAGCGGAGTCGATGGCCCAGCAGCAGGCATCTGCTACGAGTTCTCTGGCAGCAGCCTCTAACCTGCAAGCGCTGCTTGGTGCGACGGCACAGCCACAAGTTCCAGGGCAAGACGTCCCGCAGGTAGGCCCGTTGCTGTAAAAGTAATCCGCTTTCAAGCATTTATTACCCCCCCCCCCAAAGGAAACTGGGAGATTCGCAAAAGAATGGCTGCTTACGTTTTTTAATGATGAAAGTTTACACTGTTTTAATGAGCCCCTTGTGGTGCAGGGTGGTAAGGCAGCAGACATGCAGTCTGAAAGCTCTGCCCATGAGGCTGGGAGTTCAATCCCAGCAGCCGGCTCAAGCTGACTCAGCCTTCCATCCTTCCGAGGTCGGTAAAATGAGGACCCAGCTTGCTGCTGGGGGGTAAAACGGTAATGACTGGGGAAGGCACTGGCAAACCACCCCGTATTGAGTCTGCCATGAAAACGCTGGAGGGCATCACCCCAAGGGTCAGACATGACCCGGTGCTTGCACAGGGGATACCTTTACCTTTACACTGTTTAGAATCATAGAATCATAGAGTTGGAAGGGGCCATACAGGCCATCTAGTCCAACCCCCTGCTCTGATAAGTTTAGCTACTTATCAGAAGAGCTCTCCCCCAGTCAGATTCTGAAGGCCCCTGGACAGAGAATGCCTAGGGGGCCCCTCCCCTCTTCTGCTCACCTTCTGGCCTCCAGGCCCTGATTTCCTTCCTCCTACACAGATGCTGCCCATTTTCCTGTGGGCCCTGATCTCCTGCTGCGCATCCTCACCAATGCCAGAAGCCCTTTTCCCAGGGGCTTCGGGCAGTGCTCGTAAAATGGGAGCATGGCGGTGTGCTAGCAAATAAGTGAATTGCACATTCTAGTGGTGCAGAGCTGCCAACTGGGTAAACCTCTAGTGCAAAGATCCCCAACCGGGTGCACAGGGGTGTCATTACAGGATGTGTTTTTTTTTTAATTACCTTTTAAAACTGCCCATGTAGTTTCTCCATGGATGTATTGAAAGCAACCATATTGTATAAAATAATCAGTAAGTACAGCAATGTCTTGGCTCACAGCTTTGAGCCCTCGAGCTCTGATGGTTCAGTTTGGTTTACCCGGACGTGTTTAGCATGCTGTTCTTAAGAGTTATGTTTTCTTCAGAACAAATCAGTGGAAAGCAGATTTAATCTCCCTTTTAGGGAGGGAGCAGAAGCAGTAAAGTCCCCCTTGTTCCCATTTTGTGATCTTAATGCTCCCTAACCAGTTCAGATATTTCTAATCTGTTTCACAAGTGGTACTTTGTGACAGAGATTTTGATAAACTGACAGGTGTGGCTTTCTGTCGGAGATAAATGCAAGACTGGATTTGAACAATGGAAAAATTGTTAATAATGTAACCGCTCCGTCAGAGCGAGTTGGCTACCCCAGCTATTCCTTTCCTTGACTTTGCTCTTTCACCAACCTAACTTTCTTCATAATGTCTAGGCAGCACGGCTTATTCCGCCATCCTGGCTCTGGGCCGGAATCTTTCACTACCCAGTACTAATTCAGTTACTTCCAACACTTACATAGGTTTTGCTGTCTTCAGGCACCAAAGGGCCAGTGTATCCCACACATCCCTATCAGCTCAAGGATGTCCTCAGTTGTGTTTCTTCCCTATCTTAAATTGCCTCTTTACAGGCTCAGGCCGGTTTGCAGCAGATTAAAATTTGGCATAAAATTTTTATTTATTTTATTTATTTTTGTATTTATATACCGCCCTCCCCTGAAGTTCAGGGCGGTTTCCATAAAATGTAGAAAATGGTACATGGAATTTAGTTTTTCATGACAACAATAATAGTAACATTAAAAACAGACTATAACAATGCAAACAGGTCCAGAGCAGAACACATGAGAGGATTTTGGGGAGGGAGGGAGCAGGGGCCCTGTAGATGTTGCTGGTTGCTCGGTCTCAACCAAATGCCTGGCGGAAGAGCCCCCTTTTGCAGGCCCTGCGGAACTGTTTTAGCTCCATCAGGGCCCTGATCTCCTCCGGGAGCTCATTCCATCAGGTGGGGGCCAGGACAGAGAAAACTGGCACTGGCTGAGGCCAGGTGGGCTTCTTTAGGGCCAGGGACCATTAGCCGGTTGGTGAAGGCAAAACGTAAAGCTCTTTGAGGGGCCTAGGCAGGGAGGCGGTCCCTCAAGTACACTGGGCCCTGACGGCGTATGGCCTTAAAGATAATTAGAATAAAATGCAGTACAATAAAAACAATAAATACACCGAATGTTCCATTGTCCCATTACTCCTATGTGTATTTAAGTGGTGGGGTTTTATTCTGGAGAGGGAATGATTTCATTTGCATGTTCTGGCTTCTGCTGGAATAGTGCTGTTTTGCAGGCCTGCGGAACATGAATAGTCCTCCTTTATATACTCTTCCCCTCAAATTCTGCCCTTTGTTGACTTCTACCTCCTCCCATTGGCTGCCTGGGCTCCTAATCTCTTAGTCTCCTGGAATCTCTTCTAATTCAGCCTCCCTGCTATGTCAACTCCCCCCCATCTTTATAGGGAATTAATATTTTATGTGTCCTGTTCGACTGAATATTATTGGCAGAATATAAATATGCAGCGAGGTTCAAATCACCAGGCTTCTAGTTTTACTGTGGAGATCATTTGGGTAAGATGTCTGTTAATACCAATATATGTATATATAATACCCTCACAGAAACAAATGCAAAACTAGAATCTTCCAAGATGTTAGTTCATTTCTAGGGCACGTTTTAGGCGTTTTTAAGAAAGCACAGCAAGTGTGAATGGCAAAGGTATTAATCTCATTGTATTCTGCCCCCTCCCTTGCCTCTTTAGGTTTCCATCGCTGTACCAGAGCTACAGTCAACTGTTCAAAAACAAGATTCTGTTCAAGGGTGAGTCTGCTCCAGATTAGGGATGGGCCCGGATCACATTTTTCTAGTTTGATTTGTGGCTCATGTGTGAACCATGATCTGGATCATGAACCTACATGAACAAGTATGCTGATTTGCAAATTAAAATCATTCATATAGTTTTGTGAGTCATTTAAAGTTTAAGCCCCTGCTTTCTGCTCCCCATGAAGGTGGCCGGGAGCAGAAAGCAGGGGGGTTTAAATGGCTTCCCGGCATTTAAACCTTTCAGTTCTGCTTCCCCTCCCCCCCATGAATCTGCAGGGAGCAGATCTGGGAGGCTTAAATGGCTGGAAATCATTTAACCTGCCAGTTTTGCCCCCCCAAACTGATCTTTCAAAATGAACAGACGTCTCATCTTTCAGTTTTCCTTTCGGGAGAGTCCCATACATTCCTTTTCAGAGTGCTCAAACACGTTTTGTATCCTTTTAGCCTGATTCCTGATGCAGCCCCACTGAAGGACGGCACCAACGGGAGTGACCCACCTAGTGGAAATGGCAAGCAAGACAAGAACAAGCAAAGGAGGGCGTCTTGTGCCCGAGCTGAGAAGGGAACCAAATTCCAGCTCACTGTGCTGCAGGTTTGTGCATTTCAAGCGCTGAGCCGAGGGCAGGGCTTGCCTGAGGTTCCAGAATGGAACACAGCGGCAGGACATCCGTCTGCAAAAAGGACTCTGTATGGCATGTCTTGGGAGCTGTTTGCCTGGACCTTAATGCCTCCCTGGTATTGTAAAAAGGGATGTGCAATTCAGGTTGGTAAATCCTGAAAAACTTGAATCAGTGCTGGTTCAGGTATTTTGGGGGGCTTATCTGAGCCGATTTGCACATCCCGTTAACTAAAATGGACCAAATCAGAGAAACTTGAATCAACTTTGGCTTGGTTCGGCTGATTTTGATTGGGCTGGTTGAGAAAGGGGATCAGCTGTTTGGCAGGATCTTCAGTTGTCTTCCCTGCAGAATCCTCTGTAGCTACAGAAAGCAGGCTCTGAATAACCTCAGATGAGGTCTACTGGGGAGAAAGACCCTGCAAAATAGCTGAGGATCGCCTGTTTGGCAGGGTCTTTTCCTAGTAGATTCCTCTGAAGCTGCAGAGACCAGGGCACCTCAGAGGGGGTCTGCTTGGATACACTTGGATACAAATCATACCAAACAGGTGATCTTCAGCTGCTTATCAGGTTGTGCACTGAAGGGTAAACATTTAAATGGACCTAAATGCCTTTCCCCCAGTCTACCTCCCTCCCTCAGTGTAGAGCCTGACAAACAGCTGAGGATCATTGAACTCTGCCCTGCTATGAGAGGCATTTAAATGCTCCAAACAGCTGATCTGCAGAGAGAGGCTTATCTCCGCAGATCACCTGTTTGCCAGGCTGCGGCCAAATTGATTCAGCTTTGCTCAGGTCACCCAAATCCCTCTACCAATAATTGTATTCAGTCTGAATCAAGACAGTACTGAATTTTTTCTTGGTGCACATCCCTATTTGTAATCCTGATGGCATTTCTTGCATGGGCGTTTGCACCCAACCATTGAGTATGTTTATAGTGACCTCAAGTCGCAGCCCACTCCTGTCAACCCTAGAAGGTGCTTGCGAGGCAAAGGAGAAGCAGAGGTGGTTGGTCCTTGCCTTCCTCCGCAGAGCCTTCCTTGGTGGTCTCCCACCCAAGGAGCAACCCTGCTTCCGATATCTGACGAGATCAGGCTGCACCCTGCTGCCTTCTTTTCCTGCACCCAGCAATACTGTGTTTGATTTGGGTTTAACTTTTGTATCTTGGGTTTCAGACATGAATAGTGTATGTTAAGGAATTGCGACTTTGGCTCATTCATGATTTCCGTTTACAGAAATAATAATTTAGATACTTGTGTTAGTTTCATGTTTTGTGGGAAGTCAGGGATGCCAGTAATTAAATTTTTGGGGCACGGTCTTTTGGAGAAACTCTATATAAACCTGTTCAACTAGATCTACTTCCAGCGTTTGTGATTTTGTTCCCATGAGTGATTTTTTTTTTTTTATTGTGGGCTGGATGTTGAGGCTTGATCCTGCGTTGAGCAGGGGGTTGGACTAGATGGCCTGTCTGGCCCCTTCCAACTCTAGGATTCTATGATTCTATGAAAAGTGTACTAAAAAAACAAGTTGTTTACAACTAAAAAAAACTAGTTGTTGACAAGACTGCCTCACTGGCAGTCTTCAAGCAAAGGTCGGATACACACTTTTCTTGGATGCTTTAGGATGCTCTGGGCTGATCCTGCGTGCAGCATGGGGTTTGGACTAGATGGCCTCTGTGGCCCCTTCCAACTCTAGGATTCTATGATTCTATGTAAATCATTGAATGCACATATAGTTCTTGTCTGTTAGCAATCCCGGAATGTTCCTGTGGTGGAGGGGCAAAGCTAGGGGTTTAAATTTGTTATTTTAAGTTTGCATGAATTGAGGCCAGTTGCTCTTTAAACAATCGGGCCTAGAATATAGTCCAAAGGTTATTAAAGCAGATTTGGAACTAGATGGTCATAGAAGGGAAAGATGTGTATCCCATGGAACACGGCCGTTTTGTCTGATGGCAAACGCTACAGAAACTAATCTTCGGCCACTCTCAGGACTTAGCATAGTATACTGGGTGTGTGCGTCTCAGTAGTACTGAACCCTTTAAAGCAGGGGTAGGCGAACTGCGGCCCTCCAGATGTCCATGGACTACACTTCCCATGAGCCCCTGCCAGGCAGGGGCTCATGGGAAGTGTAGTCCATGGACATCTGGAGGGCCGCAGTTTGACTACCCCTGCTTTAAAGTAAAGATCATTGATTTCTGTGGTTTTGCCCCCCTAACCGTTGGACTAAAGGTTTCCTTTTTGAAAGGATGTGTGGCACACACATCAAGAAGAAATCCTTGCCCGCTTGGGAAGAAGCAACCATGTTTTACGGCCCTCTAACAGCACAGTATATGAGCCTCTTGTGGCGCAGAGTGGTAAGGCAGCGATATGCTGTCTGGAGCTGTCTGCCCATGAGGCTGGGAGTTCAATCCCAGCAGCCGGCTCAAGGTCGACTCAGCCTTCCATCCTTCCGAGGTCGGTAAAATGAGTACCCAGCTTGCTTGCTGGGGGGTAAACGGTAACGACTGGGGAAGGCGCTGGCAAACCACCCCGTATTGAGTCTGCCATGAAAACGCTGGAGGGCGTCACCCCAAGGGTCAGACATGACTCGGTGCTTGCACAGGGGATACCTTTACCTTTACCTTTTAACAGCACAGTGACAGCGTCCTGTCTTTGTTCAGGTGTCAACCTCCGGGGACAACACTGTGGAGTGCCAGCTAGAGACTCACAACAACAAGATGGTGACGTTCAGGTTTGACGTTGACGGAGACGCTCCAGAAGACATTGCTGACTACATGGTAAGTGCCACGGGCTCCGCTTCCCACCTGCGCTTCGTGTGACCAATGACGCTCCATCGGGATTTGATCCCGGTCTCAGTTGTTTGGGTTGCTAAGGCGAAGTCCCAGGTCTTCCCGTTTCATCCGTAGCTTTCCTTCTGAGGACTGTGGCAGGCTAATCTTAAAAGTGGACCATAAGTGCTATGAAAATGAACGAACGAATCTTGTACCTGATGTAGTATTTAAAGCACTCATCTCCATTGGTTTAGAGGAGATAGCAAAGATTCAAGCCTCTTACGGGAGGATCTTCAAAACAAGGCACCTTCCGTTGGACGAGGACCACCAGCAAATTCAAACCCGCAGATCAGAGGGCGTAAGGAGGCAGGCGGTCCCTCAGATATGTTGCAGCATAGCCGTTGTTTTGCTTTTGAAAGCATTTGGGAAAATACATTTGAGGTTGGAAGGATTGCACTTCAATATGCCCCCCGTAGAGCTTTACGTTCTGCGGGTGAAAACCTGTTGGTCGTTCCCGGCCATAGGGAAGCACGCCTGGCCTCGACCAGGGCCAGGGCCTTCTCGGTCCTGGCCCCTGCCTGGTGGAATGAGCTCCCGGGAGAGCTGCGGGCCCTGCGAGACCTTCCATCGTTCCGCAGGGCCTGCAAGACGGAGCTCTTCCGCCAGGTTTACGGTTGAGACCAGGCTTAACATCTACGCCCCCCCGGGACCTGAGGATTGGGATTAGAGACGGGTACCACCAGTATCTCCTCTCCACTTGCTAGGGGGAGAATGGGTAGTTGATTAGCCGCTCTTGCCAGGTAGTTATTAACTATTGATATGTTAATTGGTTTTTAATGTATTTTATGGGGTTTTATACTGTTGTAACCCGCCACGAGCCGCAAGGGAGTGGCGGGTAATAAATTCAATAATAATAATAATAATAATAATAATAATAATAATAATAATAATAATAATAATAATAGCACCAGGGGGGCTCCTGTCTATGCCTTGTACTGGGACAACCGAGTCATTATCTCATCCCTGTTTTTTTATTCCCCCCCCCCCCCTTTCACATTAGGTCGAAGATAATTTTGTACTGGAAAGTGAGAAAGAGAAATTTGTGGAGGAATTGAAGGCTATCGTGTGCCAGGCCCAAGACATCATTCGTAGCCTTCCCGCCGAAGAGAGAGCTTTGGGCACGGATGTGACATCTTCAGACCCGGCTTGTGCCCAAGTAAGTGCCGTTGGTTTAGCCGTGCCGAGCATTCTGGGAAAGTGTGTGCTTGCATTGGGAGACTCCCGTTTTATATTTATCTATTCATTTTTAATTCAGACAGGATCTTCTGAACAAGTTCAGATAAACCCAGCATCCACTCAAACGGGCAGTAAGTAACTATTTTTAAACCTTTAACCCTCGAAGGGCACAGAGCAACCCGCCCTTCCCGCCTTAATAAGTGATGGAACCGTGCATTGAGCATTTTGGTAAGGATGCGCTCAGATCCCCTTCTCGTCCGTTGTGCCAGCTTTTGTGGTTGGAATCTCTTGACTTTTAGAACGGGATTTTTCATGCGTGCCTTTGTATATTGTTAACGCTGGGCTCTGGTTCCGATAATTAAGAGGAGAAAGGAGGAGGAAACATTTCTTTAAGCAGAGTGTGTTGTACGCCAATAAAGGTTTTCTGAGTCTGATGCAGACTGTGGGTAAAATGTGGAATTCGCTGCAAGCAGATACAGTGATGACCACAGGAACAGACAGATTCATGGAGGATATGCTTATCAAGAGCTAGCTTACTGTAGTGGTTAGGAGTGTGGACTTCTAATCTGGCGAGCTGGTTTTGAATCTGCGCTCCCCCACATGTAGCCAGCTGGGTGACTTTGGGCTCACCACAGCACTGAGAAAGCTGCTCTGACCGAGCAGGAATCTCAGGGCTCCTTCAGCCTCACCTCCCTCGCAGGGTGTCTGTTGTGGGGAGAGGAAAGGGAAGTTGACTGTAAGCCACTTTGAGACTCCTTCGGGTAGAGAAAAGCAGCATCTAAGAACCAACTCTTCTTCTTCTTCTTCTTCTTCTTCTCTAGCCATAGTGTCTGTGGAGAAACTTCACATTCAGAGGCAGTAAACCTCTGTATCTCAGCACCAGGAGGCACCAGCAGGGCAAGACCTTGGCCTCTGTCCCCTGTTGGTGGACCTCCAGAGGAGCTGATTAGCCACTGTGTGAAATGGAATGCTGGACCACTGATCTGATCCAGTAGGGTTCTTCTGGTGTTCTTAAGTTATTGTACTGAAAGATTCTGAGTGGTTTATGGCCAGATTCAGGCCAGGACAAAAGCTGTTAATAGGTATGGCCCAAGTGGGTTTTGTGAAGCTGCGATCTGAGCAAAATGAGAATTTACCTTTTGTTAATGAAGAAATTAAACCCTTCTGTTGTGACGGTGACTCCATATTAATCTTGAGAGGGAGATGAAAAAGCGAGCCGGCCTCCATTCCATATCATTAGCATTGTTCGTCTGAGTAACTTGCCAGGTGTAAAAGTTAATCTAATTTAAGCAGTAGTTCTAAAAGAGCGATCCCAGATGGGTCTACTCAGGACCCTACTGAGGTCCGTTCAGTAGGGTTTCCTTGCAGAAACCTGTTCTTACGACTACACTGTGAATGTCACCACTCATTGTAAATTGCACGAGTTTGTTTAAGGCACAATTGTTTCAGTGTGAAGACAATGGGTACAATAGATGACGAACAATAGGATCCCCTCTTGCCTAGGGTTGGCCCTCCAGATGTCCCTCCAGATGTCCATGGTCCTCCAGA
Source organism: Paroedura picta (assembly GCF_049243985.1). Taxonomy (NCBI): domain Eukaryota; kingdom Metazoa; phylum Chordata; class Lepidosauria; order Squamata; family Gekkonidae; genus Paroedura; species Paroedura picta. The sequence goes on along the minus strand of NC_135371.1, from coordinate 171,520,716 downwards.
TGTCCATGGTCTACAGTTCCCTTGAGCTCATGCTAGCATGCCCTGGCAACGGCCCATGGGAACTGTAGTCCATGGACATCTGGAGGGCCACACTTTGCCCACCCTTTGGAAAGCAGAGTAAGAATAGACCCTCTCCTGTCACCTTAATCCCCACCACCCCTCAAAGATGTCAGAGTTTGTGATTTTATTTCATCAGGTATTGTTAGTATTCAGCAGTCTTTATATTTCTGATTCTAGTACTAGTATGACCCTGGATGAATAAAGCGGAAGCAGTGCTTTTCTCACTACTTATAAAGCAGTGCTACTTTTCTCAAGTCGGGCTTCCGTTGGCTTGCGGCTCCTGCCGGCCGTGATACACGTTCCTTTTTGTTCCCCACCCCTGGTGGACAGCATGACTAGTGTTGTGAGTGGTAGGGTCTTTGGGTGTATTTCTGAAAGAGCAATCTCCCTCGTTACATGGTAAGCGAATTTTGAAACCGAGAGGGGTCTTCAAACGCAGGTGGCGACGCGGTGCAGGATCCTGCTTTTCTAAAGAAAAGGGCTTAACATTTCCCTTTACATACTAATGCCGTGTATGCGTCAAAAAGTAGCTCTCTGGACCCCCCAGCCTTACATTCAAGTGATGGCTGCCCAGTGGCCAAGTCTATCGCATTGCTAGCATTCTGGGCACATCGATACGTGTTCATTTTTCTCGTTTTCTCATTAAAAAGTGGGTGTTCCAAACATTAGATGAGTCGTTGTGGCATATGGCGGAGGGTTATAACCGGGCACAAAAGTAGTGTAAAGCAACTATCCTTAGTAAAGTGAGTAAAATTAAGTGCGCTGTGAAACCGATGCCTGTGAGTAAATCTGACTACATGCTTAAGAGAGCCTTCCCTTAAGAAAACACTGAGTTATAAAGGAAACCTGCTGAAATTGAATTAAAGCCCTGTTTTGTGATGCACCTTTAAATCCTCGTTCCTTCCTGTGTATCATCTACTTAGATTCTGAGATCTAGATAACAGTAGCGCCATTTATATCTATGCAAATCTTGGCAGCTCTTGTTGTTGTTACACACTTCAAACGTGATAGAGGCATGATCATCTTTTCTGGTTTTCCTCTCTCCCCAGGCGAGTCTGCTCCCCAGTCATCTCCTGTTGGACGCTGGAGGTTTTGCATCAATCAGACTATAAGGAACAGGGAATCACAGGCGCCTTGCACTCTTGTCCAGTCGACCACAGCTGTCTCAGGGTGTCAGACGACGACAGGTGAACCTGTGATGGGTCAAAAAGAAGGCACGGATCTTTCTTTGTTTACTGGCTTCTGGGGCAGTGGGTCATCAGAACACATGAAAGGCTGCCGTTACCCAGGAAGCTCAGTCTCTCTGTCCTGATTACAAGTAGATAGATGGCCTCCCTTTGGTAGGCTTCAGGCTGACATTTAGAATCATAGAATCATAGAATAATAGAGTTGGAAGGGACCTCATGGGTCATCTAGTCCAACCCCCTGCACTATGCACCATTTGTCCTGGTAGCAAAGAGTGAAGCTGTATTTTGAGGGAAAGTCTCCCCTGCTTTAAGTTAGATCAGTGGTTCTCAACCTTCCTAATGCTGCAATTCAGTTCCTCCTGTTGTGGTGACCCCCAACCATAAAATGATGCAATTCTTTCACAGAAATGAAACCGAAACTGACCTATGGTGTGAAGATCCCTGGTTCATGATTGTATATTAATTAGTTATAAATTGACAGGCACCTTCAGGAGGAGTGGCAACAGTGGCGGCGCCCCCCCCCCCCCAAAGCTGCTCGCCCAGCCGCAACCCCTGTGAAAGGGTCATTTGACCCCCAAAGGAGTCTTGACCCCCAGGTTGAGAACCACTGGGTTCAATCAAGATGCTACTATCCTGGAATCTAGCTTTTTAAAGGGGAGGTTTGATCTTCAGGATTGTTCCCTAAAATTTAATAGCTAGTTGAATATGTATTCCAGCATTTAAAAGATTATGGGAGAGCGGTATAAAAATCCAATAAATAAACAAACAAATAAATAAATTCAAGAGAGACATGTTTAAAGTATATATTTGCAGGAATGTGATCATATAATAAAATGCAGCAACAGCCACAAATTGGCCATTTCCCCCACACTGCTTTGTATATACAGTCATTACCAAGGAAACTTATCTCAGTTCTACTTCAGCTCGCCCTCCCCCTCCAGCTCCCACCCTCCCTCCTTGCCTGCCAGAAGCCTCGTGGCTGCGGCCTCCATTGTCGCCCACGAGGAGAGAGGCAGCGACAGGGCTTTGCGGCCCGCAAGTACACTCCTGCTGGGGGAGGAGCGGGGGGGGGGGGGGTTTGCAGCCTCCCTGTGGACCACAAAGCCCTGTCGTTCCGTCTAGTCATATACCTGCTTGGAGAAGTACGGAATTTAGAAGGAGGAGTGATAGCCGTGAACCTTTGAAGGCCACTTGCCTTTCCCTAGAGTCTTGGTCATAAGCCTCACTGGTTCTTCTCCTGTATTTACAGACCCAGCAAAGGAGAGCACAAGCAATGATTGTCCAGAGGCTGTGGAAAACGCTAGAAGCCAGTCTAGGCTCACCCCTTCTTCCAGCTCCAGTGAGCTAGCAAGCGACAGTGTGGTGGCTGAACTTCCAACTCTGGAAACGGAGCAGTCGGCTCTTCCTTGCCCTGTGGAAGACGGCACAGAGAACTCGCTTCCTGCCACGGGTGGCGACAACAGCGAGGGTGTCGTTCCTGAGCCTACTCCCAGCCTGCCGTCCTCGGGGGCAGAGGCCCAAGCTAACGACGTTCCCATGTCTCCACCTGTGTCCCAGCCAGCCTCTGACACTGCCGAGCTGAATCTGTCCATCTCCACGCCAACCCCCTGTCATGGTCTGGCCGCCGAGGAAGCAGATAATCCAGCGAACGCTGAACAGGCCAGTTCATGGGCTCAGACGCCAGGCCAGGAAGGTGCTTCCCTCCCCTCCACCCTGGAGTCCGACAGCGAGGGTCCCCCAAAGATGGACTTTACCGATAACAACATCAAGACCCTGGACGAGAAGCTGCGGACGCTCCTGTACCAGGAGCACAGCTTATCGGGCACCTCCCCTGAGAGCCAGAAAGACACGCAGAGCGCAGTGGAGTCCCCCTTCTCCTCCTCTGCTGAAGACACTCTTCCCAGCCTGGTGCCTGAAGGCCTGGACCCTAACTCTCCAGGAGAGGCCCCGCAAAGCCCCACCAAGCCTCCAGACCCCCAGGGGGTGCTCAGTCCATCAGCAAGTCATCCTGAGGGTTTCTCCTTGCTGAAGAAGGGGCATGGTGTTATCACTTCCGCTCCCAGCGATCTCTGTATGCACGTGAGTACTGATGGGGTGGACTGGGGCTGGTCTTGAGAATGGTGTGTCCGGCAGCTGGGGAAATCCAACACATCAGGCAGCCAAATGGATGCTGGTGAGAAATACCGTATTTGCCGGCGTATAAGACAACCGGGTGTATAAGACGACCCCCCAACATTTCCACTCAAAATATAGAGTTTGTTACATTACATTACAGTACTATGGGCCACTATGGGCAGCTATGTCTAGCCCAACTGAAGTGCACCCGGCGTATAAGAAGACCCCCCCCCCACTTGGAGGCATGTTTTTCAGGGGGGGAAAGTAGTCTTATACGCCAGCAAATACTGTAGGTAAGGGTTCCCACTGAAACTGGTGGGGAATAAACTCAGGAGGGACCCAAGGACATGCTGCTTTACTCAATAAGTCATTACGTTTTGGGGATTTGCTGTTTTTGAGATAGTAAGCAGAAGAAATGAGTCTCCAGCTGGGATTGAGGCTCCAATGAGACTTCAATTTATTCCAATGAAAACCCAGGGTGTTTCCGCACAAGGACGAATGTTGCCAATTGGTCCCACAAAGCGGAAACGCTATTTTTAAAAGTGCAATCTCGGTGTTATGCATACCTGCTTTTTTAGTGGAATCCAGTAGCGTTTCTTTCGTTTCCCACAGGTTTCCGGTCTCGCAGAAATCGGTAGACAGGAAGCGATTTTTTCTGTGCTTTGTCCCGCCCCTGGCCATCAATCAAACGTACAGCCAATGGGCGGTTGTTATCATGCCCCGGGAAAGCCCCTTTCCCTTTAAGAACAGGTTTTTTAAAAAAACACACACACACTTTGCAACGAATATGCCTTGATTCGTTGCAAGAGACCCATCTAGCTGGCAGCTGGCATGTGAGCTGGCGATTCATCGTTACCACGCTCCCCCGAGTGAAAAGAAAAATCCCCCCCTCCCAAAACGGGCACGATTTTCAGCCGAAAATAAAGGGAACTTGCAAACGGGGCTGTGTTGTGCTTGGGGACTTAGGGGAGCTTTAAAGCACTTCTGTGGAGGGACTGTAGCCGGAGAAGCCTCGCTGGGTGAATGAAGGCTCGCTGGTTCGTTGCTCTCCGCTCGCTCTGAGAAAAAAAAATGGCGATCACTTCACCGGAAGTTCGGAGGAGAGAGCCAGGTGGAGGGACTTTGTTGGAACCGCAACAATGAAAACGCAAAGGTCTTTTTCGCTAGTGTTGCAGATTGTTTGCAAGAGTGTAGCGCTTTTCGGAGGGTGAATCCACTTTTCCCGATTTTCCTTTAAGCGTTACAACGAATCGCATTTTGCGGGACTGTTTCAGGAGTGTGGCAGATTGTGTGCGACGTCTTCCGGAACTGCAAATTAGTAGCATTTACAATTTGCAAGCCTTCTGCTACATTAAAGTCATGCGGAATGGCTCCCAGTGTTCCCCAAAAAAACACTTATTAAAATTCAAAATCAAAACGGACTCCTAGGTATATTCCATTCGATACCTAGGGGTCCAGTTTGATTTTCGGTTTAAAAAATACATTTCCCTGAGGAAAGAACCTCAGAAGGGAACAAAGCCATGGCAGAGAATCAACCCTCCAAAGTAGCCATTTTCTCTGTAATCTAGAGCTAATGTAAAAGTGGGAGATCTCCTGGTCCCACCCAGAGCCTCAATCATTTTAATTACCTATTAAGCAGTCCTTAATGGCTGAATCCTAATTCTACTTTTCTGCAAGGGAACCAAACATGATTTTAGACAGAATAGCCAGGTTACCACTACCTTTAGAAGAAGCACCATATTCCTAGCCCTAACTTGTTGTGAAGATATTCTTAGTTCTTGTATAGTTCTTGCATAGTTCTTGTATAATTAAGGGTTTCCACGGGCTTTTGTGCTGTATTCTTACAGTTTAATTCTGGGTATAAGCTTTTGTGTGCGTGAACAGTTCTTCCACACGTGAACATGAAAGGTTATACTCAGCTTCGTTGGTTTTAAAGATACCACCGGACTCTGTTTCATTTCAGATGTAGATGTGCAACATGACGAAACAAGGTAACCTCTAGGACGGGGTAGTCAAACTGCGGCCCTCCAGATGTCCATGGACTACAATTCGCAGGAGCCTCTGCCAGCGAATGCTGGCAGGGGCTTCTGGGAATTGTAGTCCATGGACATCTGGAGGGCCGCAGTTTGACTACCCCTGCTCTAGGATATCAGCATTTGAAGCGACACGTGTGTGGTACATGCTCTCTTAGCCAGATGTCACTTTTTTCTGTGCCCTCTCTCCTACCCTCTTATGTGTCCAGGAGACATCCCCGGAGACTCCACTTCCTGAGAACCCCGTGGCCTGTCCCGCTTCAGCATCAAGCGTCGGAGCTGTGCACCTGCATGCAGGAGGTGGATATTTTGGCCTAAGCTTTACTTGCCCTAGTCTCAAAAACCCCATTAGCAAGAAAACCTGGACTCGCAAATTAAAAAGCTGGGCATACAGGCTACGGCAGACCAGCTTTTTCAAGAGAGCAAAAGTCCGGCAAGGTAGTGTGCTTACAGTCAGGGACGCTAGACTAGGTAACATCTGTTTTGATTTCCTTACGTATGTTTCTTTTTCCTTCTCCCTTCCTTTCTGCATTTCCTGCATTACCCTATATACACCCTTTTCCTACATCTTGCTCATCTGTGTGACATTTCATTCACCGCCACTACTATTTTTCCCCCGTTGTTTGATTAACCAGTTTTTCATTCCACATAGAAGCATAGATCTTGAGATACCAAACATTTTTTTAAAAGCCTACATGTGTATTAGAATCATTTAAAAAATAAATAAAAATGTAATGTTGTTTCTTAGTTTTTTCACGGCCTCTGCTTTACCCAACCATGTTCCGTTTCGTTTGTGTCCCCTCTTCCTCTTAAAAAAGAGTTCACAGGAGAGGAGATGCCAAGTGAAGCTGCTCCGGACTGGGTTTCCCCTCCGGAACTAGCAACGGTGGAGAACGAAGCAACCGGTCAATCTGAACCTCTGACCGGGTCATTTCAGCGGGGCCGATTTCAGGTTGGTATCATCAAATCAGGTACTGTGTTAACCTACTTAAATCCAGTTGCCATCATGCAATGAGATGCTTTATTTTTAACTTACTTTGTTTACATTTTTATTGCGCAAGGTGTTGTGGCTAGTCGGTATGTTTGGTGGTGGTGGAAGGTGCCATCCAGTCGCAGCTGACTTGTAGCTACTCTGTAGAGCAGTGGCTCTCAGCCTTCCTAATACTGCAACCCTTTAATACAGTTCCTCATATTGTGGTGACCCCCAGCCATCAAATTAGGCAAGTTCTCTTTCACAGAAATTAAACCAAAACTGACCCATGGCGTGAAGATCCATGGTTCACGATAGTATATAAATTGGTTTTTTTCCCCAGGGTGTCTCAGTTCAGCTCTGCCTCTTGTCCCACCAGGCCGATCTTGCTCTTTTACGCCTGCAGGAGGAGCACAAACAGTGCCAGCGAACACACACCCCCCCCCGGGCCAAGTTGCTTGCCCTGCCACGACCCCTGTGAAAGGGTTGTTTGACCCCCAAAGGGGTCCTGACCCCCAGGTTGAGAACCACTGCTGTAGAGTTTTCAAGGCAAGAGGCCAGCAGTGGTGATTTTCCATTGCCTGCCTGTGAGTTATGACCACTTTTTTAAGGTACAGACTGTCTAGAGTTAATGCCCCCTTCGTCAGAGCAGAGATTTGACTCTCCAAAGCTCCCACTCCGAAATGTCTCGTTGGTCTTGAAGGTGCAGTCCAACATGGCCACCCTCTGAACTTAAGAATCCTCCCAGCTCTTGCTCTCCCTCTTTGGTCCCAGCTTCCACTCGGTCCACATTCTTGCACAGTGTCATGTCAAAGGCACTAAGATTTTATTTCTTTATTATTTTGTTCTTATAACATCCCCTCCCCGCAAGCGGGCTCAGGGCGGTTTACAACGATAAAACAAAGGTAAAAACAGTGTGAAAACAAAGTCAAGGAATCTGCCCCCTCCACCCACCGTCTTTAATCTCTTCTGCAGGCTAACCCTATAGGACAGTATAAGGTAGAGGGGGAGCCACGGAGAGGAAGGAGGCCTGTATGATTTCAGGCCATCGTGGCCTCAGCCATAAGCCTTGCAGAAGAGTTCCGTTTTGCAGGCTCTGTGTATCTCAGCTGGCAGCTCATTCCACCAGACGAGAGCCAGGGCCAAAAAGTCTCCGGCTCTGGTTGAGACCAGGGCCCAGTCTGCACACATAGGATAATGCACTTTCAATGTGCTTTGGAAGCTGGACTTTCCTGTGCAGAACAGGAAAATCTACCTCTAAAGTGTTTTGAAAGCGCATTATCTATTGTGTGCAGACTAGGCCCAGGCGGACCGCCTTTAGGGCCAGGGATTAGTGCACGAGGCACAATGCAGGAGTTCAGCCGGGGCCCATTTCTCGACACCACTGCGAGGACCATCTTTCTAGAAAAAGAAGCCTGCCACTTTCTCTCTCTCTCTCTCTCTCTCTCTCTCTCTCTCTCCTTTAACGTTGCAGGTCATCACAGTGCCCCAGCAGGTGGCTTCAGGCGGCTCAGAAACTGGCCCTGCTTCCTCAGAGCCTGGGGCGGGAGACGTTGCTCCTGGAGAAGGAGGAGGAATTGCCATGGGGGACACGGATGCCTCGTCCACCACCCCCGAGCAGCAGGAGCAAGAGGAGACCACGGCCACCGCCAGCAGCATGCAGTCTTGCCCCGAGCCGTGGACCAAAGGAGATTCCATGCGGAAGCAGCCAAGCTCTGACAGCGAACTGTCCGCCCCCATGGGCAGCAGCCTACAGGGCTGGGGGCGGAGCCAGCAGTCGCAAGGCGAGCGAGGCGGCACCCGCGGCGAGAGGCGCAGCGCGCTCTTTTATTCCCCGTCATCCCCAATGAGCAGTGACGATGAGTCCGAGATGGAAGACGAAGACTTGAAGGTGGAGTTGCAGCGTTTGCGGGAGAAGTAAGGCCTGGTCTTCCGAGCACTGAGAATCAAGTTCTGTGACCAGTTTTTCTCTCCCTTGTTCAAAGGTAGCGGGTGACTCTTGTGGACAGAGGGGGTCACAGCAGGATTTCCACTTGCCCTCCATTCTCCGTTACATTGATGGTCAAAGTGTGATATTTCTGGGCTGTGACTCCTGGGATCAGACAGGGCCTTTTGCTTCCTCCCAGATTTGATTTCTCCTAGTAGCATGCATAGCATGTGCTATGGGCTTTGCAGTTCCGAGGGCTCGTGGTGCTGTATGGTTACTGTGATAGTTAGGGGGTCTTCACACTGATGTGGCTTTCTGACTGCAGGGACGAAAAAGAGAAGCTGTTCGTTGCTTCCAAAGTTCTAACTAACTTTGGAAAAAGTGCCCCACTGTTTCAACCCAAGTAATTGTGACAGTGGTGCACTGCTAAGGCCCTGCAAATCCTTAGGCCAGCCCTGCTGCCACATGGATCCTCGTTCCCTTATGGCGTTTTATGATAAATAACAGTTACCTGTTATTAACTCCAAGGTAATTTTTACACACACACACACACACACACACAAGCCATAATTTCTCTTCTCAGCGAATCTGAGAGCAGCTTGGTTACAAAGCATGAGTTACAAAGACTGTTTCCCACTAGTCTTGAAAGAACCACACTGGCTGCTGATTCATTCCCAGGTGCAATTCAAAGGCTTCCTGGGACCATGGGGCTTGAAGGACCACCTTTTCTTCTATGAACTTGTCTTCCAGTTAAGAGACCCCATCTCTGAAGTAACACAGGTGGCTGTCAGAGACCGTTTTTTATTGAGTGGCTTTTCCCAAAGACTGGTATTTGGTTATCTTTTGGGCACCAAATGGTTGGGGTTCTTGTTGAAAATGTTTTTAGGCAGGAATCCCCCCCCCCCCGGTTGTATTTGCAGTTTTTAATACACTGCAAGATATTCCATATTGCTTTTTACCTGCAGCTTTTTAGTGATCATTTAAGTCTGATTTGATCATTTAAATCTGAGTTAATTGTTGAAATGATGTTGTCATTTCATCAGAAGCTGCTTCAGATATAGAGAGGTGGCTGATAACTAGCCTGTGGGAAGTAGGATTTTTGATATTTCCACTTAACTGGGGAGCCTTTTGTGGCACAGAGTGGTAAGGCAGCAACATGCTGTCTGAAGCTGTCTGCCCATGAGGCTGGGAGTTTGATCCCAGCAGCCGGCTCAAGGTTGACTCAGCCTTCCATCCTTCCGAGGTCAGTAAAATGAGTACCCAGCTTGCTGGGGGGTAAAGGGTAATGACTGGGGAAGGCACTGGCAAACCACCCCGTATTGAGTCTGCCATGAAAACACTTGAGGGCGTCACCCCAAGGGTCAGACATGACCTGGTGCTTGCACAGCACCTTTACCTTTGCTTAACTGGGAGTGGCTTCCCTGAGATCTCAGGACCAAAGTACCCGTTATGATTTTAACGTGTGACGGCGTTCCCTGACCCGCCTTTGATTCACACAGCTTTTGATTCCCTGACCTGCCTTTGATTCACACAGCCACACGTAAGTGTCAAGGAACTCCTTTCCCATGCACTTGCGGACCTGATTTGGATTAAGACATTGCTGTGGAGAGAGAAGGGGACCGCAGCCTTCCCCTGGTGTCTTTTTCCTGACCTGAAATGGCCCTGAGGGGTGTGTGATTTCTCTCAACATATATTGGTGATAAGACTAAAACAAATTTCCTGATCATTCAGAGGCAATCTAGATACATCATCCAATAGAAAGATTTGTGGATTTAAGGCTGCATCGAACGCTAAACCGTTCCCCAGTTTCTTTGTTTTTATTACTCCAGAAATTCACAGCATGTGGACATCACATAGACCGTTTATGCACTGGGAACTTCACTGCCCCAGCTCCGATACAGGAGCACAAATCAGGGGCGGATGAGGTGCACCGGGCCAAATGCTCCCCCTTGTGAGTGCAGGAAGAGGTAGGACAACCTGCCACGGCTAAAACTCCAGCCTCCAGACCGGCATGAAACCTCCAGTGCGTAAACGGTCATACAGACGAAATCCCCCAAAGGAACGCAACAATACCAACAACTACTAGAGTCATTATATATCTAGGCACGCTTCTTGGGAGCAAGATGACAAAGTCTGTGCCAGCAGGAACCGGTTTTGATTTATCCACGACATCAGATTTGAGCGGCGGAGTCAGGGCCTGGTCCGAGCGGGCAGGCTGTCAGTCAGGAGAATCTTCTTCCTTCACTTTGCAGGCACATCCAGGAGGTGGTGAACCTTCAGGCTCAGCAGAACAGGGAGCTCCAGGAATTGTATGAACGGCTCCGGTCCATCAAAGATAGCAGGTCAGAATCGTCCGAAGTCTCCCTGCAACTGTCTTCTCCACGCCGGCCCAAATCTTTCAAAAGCAAGCTGCGCAGCAGGCCCCAGTCCCTCTCGCATGCTGACAATGGCATTGTTGCTGCTGGTAAGGAGGAAGGGACCGGGGGACCGTTCACGATATTGGCGCCCCTGCAGGAGAACAATCCCAGTCTCAGGTGTCCTTGATATGCACGTGTTTCCTTTGATGTTGTTGGAATGTTCAGCCTGGAGAAAAGGAGGTTGAGAGGGGACATGATAGCCCTCTTTAAGTGTTTGAAAGGTTGTCACTTGGAGGAGGGCAGGATGCTGTTTCCGTTGGCTGCAGAGGAGAGGACACGCAGTAATGGGTTTAAACTACAAGTACAACGATATAGGCTAGATATCAGGAAAAAAATTTTTCACAGTCAGAGTAGTTCAGCAGTGGAATAGGCTGCCTAAGGAGGTGGTGAGCTCCCCCTCACTGGCAGTCTTCAAGCAAAGGCTGAATACACACTTTTCCTGGATGCTTTAGGATGCTCTGGGCTGATCCTGTGTTGAGCAGGGGGTTGGACTAGATGGCCTGTGTGGCCCCTTCCAACTCTATGATTCTATGATTCTATGAACGAGCTACCATAGGCTAAGAATATGAGGTGAGCGCAAGGTCACGCACCAAACCTCCCTGGCAGAGAGACAATTCAGGCTGGGCTCTCCTGCATCCTAGTTGTCAGGAACCAGACCCCGCAGACTCACGCCATAGACGTCACTCTCGGGCTTCAGGATGAAGCTTTAAGTAAAAGTCATCTATCTATCTATCTATCTATCTATCTATCTATCTATCTATCTATCTATCTATCTATCTATCTTTGGGATTTATAGCCCGCCACTCCCACAAGGCTCGTGACGGGTCACATATAGTAAAAATGCATAATACCCCTAATACAATAAAATCCTCATAAAATAACAAGCCCCATCAAGCAACCCACCCGGTCCAGGTGGTGGCGAAAAGTATACAACTTGACCCAACCAATGGGAAGGAATAGTGACCGCCAGAGTAACCCTGGTGGGAGGTGGGGGGGGGTCCCAATCTTCCTTATTGGAAGAGTCAAGACACAGACAGGAATCTTGACAGAGACTCTGGGAAAAGGGGTTGCATAGAGTATATACCTGGGATCTGGGAGAGGGACACAGAGTTGGCTTTTGCCGGGAACCTGGATTCACACCGGAAAAGAGCAATAGTGTTCTCTGACTTCGAAGGTGCCAAAACAGTTCTGCCTGCCATCTGGTGTTTAGACTGTCAGAGCAAGGAAGCCAACCTTGGTGAATAAGATAAGGGCCGGAGAGCGGAATGAGTCTTTGAAATGCAAGAAGGAGATGGGAGGGGTACTGTCCGGGAGACCTAGAGAGGTGCCACAGCTCAGTGGGAGATCCAGGAATTTGGAGCATGAGGGGAATAAAACAACCATAAAAGATAAATACCGCAGTTCAGGATCTAAGGATTGTACGTCTAACCCCTGTGCCTTGGATGGAACATAGATGGGATGGGCAGTGATGAGCCCTTTAATAAGCAGTTATTTTAATATTTTTTTGTTGCTTGTCACACTTGACATTGCAAGTCCCCAATGAGGTGCCTGACGACACTTTTCCTGGTGTCCGAGAAGTGTTTTCAGAAAATGGGCGGGGCTTTTGCCCAGCAAGGCTTCTGATTGGCAACTGGCAGATTTTTAAATATATATATATATATATATATATATACACACACACACACACACACCACAGCACAAGGATCTTCACTGTGTGGTTGAAGAGCCATTGTGTGGCTGGCTCCGCCTCCTGCAGCAGCCATTTTGCGGTTGGCTCCGCCTCTTGCAGCAGTGATGTTGTGGCTGCACTCACTGAGTCATAATTCCAAAGGTGCCTGCGGGTTCGAAAAGGTTGGGAACCTCTTTTGTAAAGGCGTCATGACATTCCCCCGTGGGTTGGGCAGGGCGCTGTGAGGCTTTTCTTGCATTGTACGTTTTTCCTCAGTGTGCCAAGCTCTTCCACAATAAAGCGTAAGTCGCAAAAGGAGGTCACGGAACTAGAATACTCGGGTCTAAAGAATGACGAGTCCGTTAATGAAGGAATCCCCCAAAGTCTATTTATGTGTTCCATTTCTTTATCTTTACTGTTGGTTGAAGCAGCAGAAATTTCAGCAAAGACATGCACGAGCTGTGTTCCTTTTCTTTATCTTTAATGTTGATGAAGAAGCTCTTCCAAAATGCCTGTTGTGAGTGGATTCGCGTTCAAGTCCTCAAGAAAGGGGGGTTGGACTAGATCAGTGGTTCCCAACCTTTTTATCGCCGGGGACCACTCAACGCTTGACAATTTTACTGAGGCCCGGTGGGGGGGGGGGTGTAGTTTACTCCTCTACTCTCAACCACTGCCCTAACGCTCTCTGATCGCTATGGTAATGTTTAAACATCCCTTCAAAATGAGATACAGACACGCCACAACAACGAACATAAGGAACATTTTATTTTCATGGAAATTTTAACTCATGACAAGGACAAATCAATGGGAACCCTGAGCTTGTTTCTCTGCAACGAGAGAGTCCCATCTGGGAGTGATGGGAGACAAGGACACCCAAAGTGTGTTGTAAAGGGCTGGGGGGGGGGGATGAAGTAAAGGGCCGGGAGGGGGGGGGAGGCGTCCTTCGCGGCCCACCTCCAAGTAGTCGACGGACCACATGTGGTCTGCGGCCCACAGGTTGGGGATTGCTAGACTAGATGACCCATGAGGTCCCTTCCAACTCTATGATTCTATGATTGTAGAACCTTGCAAATAATTACCCTCTGGTGAAACGTATTTCAGCTCGACCAACCAACCAACCCACCAGCCCACCATGCAACTCGTTTTGGTGCCTCTAACGGTGTTCTTTTTTCCCCCCATCCCTCTGCCCCCCCCCTCAGAATGTTGCTGTGCCACCACTGCTGCCTCCGTGATAGACTATCAGTTGAGCATCCAGGCCCACCTGCTGCACCAGAGCTGTTCGCAGGCAGAGCCCAGCCAAGGTATCTATAAACTCCCTCCGGCCAGATCGCAGTGACTCCGATCTTTAACACGTTTGGTTTCCTCCCACGGAAATCCGCTTCCTGGGTTTTGTATTTTTTCTGTAATTCTATGAGGTTTTAATGGGGCTTTTAATTGGGGGATTGTATTATTGCTTTTAACTTTGTATGTAACCTGCCACGAGCTGGCCTGTCCGGGAGTGGCGGGCAGTAAATCCAACAAGAACAACAAAAATACTGCTTCATCTGTGTTTTTTGAGACCAGTTCCCGTTGCTAAGCTTCTGACTCCCCCCCCCCCACACACACACCCAAAAAATACTTTACTCTGTTTCCGTGGTAGGCAGCAGAGTTTCCAGGACTTAGAGAGAAGAAGCCAACTCTCAACTGACTTTTGCACTCAGCCCTGAGATGGCTGCTAATTCTCCACCCCCCACCGCCCAGCAGTCATCTAGCAGTTTCTCCAGAAAGAAATCAGAAGCCGACTCCCAGCTGATGGGGGATCAGCTGGGAGTCTGCTTCTGTCCCCCTGCTGCAAGTGGCCCATTTGTTTCTGAACGGCCTGTCGAATAAGCTGCTGTCTTATTAGAAGCGGAGAACAGGACGTGGGCCCACGCTGACAAGTGCTGAGCATCCTTGTATGCAAACTTAATTTATTAAGTTTTACTTTCTTGGGTGCAGAACTTAAGGCTTCTGAGGACACAAACCCCCAGACAGCTGCTTCTCATTGCTGTTCTAAATGGTGCAAAGAAGGCTGGTCGGTTTGCCAGCCAATTGGCCGCTCTTAATTCTCCTTGTTTTTATTTATATTTTGTGGTTCTTTTAAATCAGGGGTAGTCAAACTGCGGCCCTCCAGATGTCCATGGACTACAATTCCCAGGAGCCCCCTGCCAGCGTTTGCTGGCAGGGGGCTCCTGGGAATTGTAGTCCATGGACATCTGGAGGGCCGCAGTTTGACTACCCCTGTTTTAAATGGTCACAACTTGAAAATTATATAATTCTATTTCCCATTTTCAATTTCTTATAGATGATTATATAATTTTCAAATTATGAACATTTAAAAGAACCACAAAATATAGACAAAAAGAATGAAGAGCAGCCAACTGGCCCGAGTTTTTTTCTTATTTTCTCACTGCTGTTCTGGCAAAAGCCGAGAGAGAAACCTAAACGACGCATGGCACGTCGCGTCTTCCTGAGGCAGATTTCTGTCAACAGGCCTTTCCAAATGCCCCTTCTCCCCAGATCCCCTCTGCATCGTCAGCAGCACCGCCTCTTGCCAGCGGGCGACAGCCAGTAAGAAAGGGATGTTCACGGATGACTTGCACAAGTTGGTGGATGACTGGACAAAAGAAAAGGTGGGGAACTCCCTGATCAAGCCGAGCCTCAACCAGATCAAACAGAACAAGCACCGGCTGGACGCCGATAGCTGGAGCAAAGTGTACGAGGTGAGGGGGGTTTACGTGGAGGTACGGACCCCCTGACGGAGGAGACAAAGCAGCCCATGAGCCGAGAGTTCTCGGTCCTTGGCCTCCTGGAGGAGTAGCTGCTCAGGCAAGCCCCTTCCGTACTCTGCAGCTTCCCTTTCCGTCTTCTTTAGGCTTGAGTTTTGGGACACTGAAGCACGGCTCCCCTTAGCAGCTGGAGCAGAGGCTCATTTTTCACTGGAGATGTGACATCACCTGCGGGAGACGTTGTCTCCAAGAACGGACTGAGTGCAAAAGCTGCTTCTTAAGCATAAAAGCCTGTCAATGCTTCTTTAATCAAATCGGACTTGAGGGCTCGCAGCAGCTGTAGGCCCCCGGCATGGAGAAAAGTTGGGTGGTGGGAAATGCCATGAATTCCCAAGCTGATGTACAATGACCCCAGACGCTTGTCAAGGCAAGAGACGTCCAGAGGCGGTTTGCCATTGCTTGCCTCTGTGTGGGGACCTTGGGCTTCCTTGGGGGACTTTCCCTAGTTAGCTTCCCCAAAACGACACGACCAGGCTAGCCATCCAGGTCATGGTAGATACCAGGGGTGGCCAAATGGTGGCTCTCCAGATGTTTATGGACTACAGTTCCCATGAGCCCCTGCCAGAATGGGCTCATGGGAATTGTAGTCCATAAACATCTGGAGAGCCACAGTTCACTCCCCCCCCTGCCTGGGACAGACAAACAGAAGTGGCTTGTCCTTAGCCTGTCTCTGTGAACTGACCTCGCACTTCCATGCTAGTCTCCCATGCGAGTGCTAACCAGGGCCGCCCCTGCTTAACTTCTGAGATCTGATGAGGTCAGGCCAGCCGGGGCCAGAGAAAGTTTTAGGTATAGGAGCAGGGACTTATGAAGGGACTTTTGCCCTCCGCAACCTGGCTGTCTCCCACATTTATTTATTTATCATCTGGCTTGTGTGTCATGTAGCCAGGAGATCCTAAGAGTGTCTGGCTGTCAGGCAAGAGAGGTTGGGAGGTGGTCTGCCATTGCCTGACCTGCATAACGACCCTGGTATTCCTCGGAGGTCACCCTTCCCAGTGCTTGCCAGGGCTGACCCTGCTTCACTTCCAAGATCGAGGGGGATCAGGCTAGCCTGGGGTATCCCGGTCGGGTCACAGTGTGCATGAACAAGCCCTTGTTTGGTTCCAAAGGTGTCTGTCCATTTCCCAGGATTCTTGTAGCACGACGTAATTAGAACTGACATCATTTTTGAAACTCTCTGTTCAGATGGCTTGAAAAGATCGCCTTTTTAACATGGGGGGGGGGCGCTCAACAACTATGAGGACACCTCTGAGGAGGGGTCTCTTTCTAATATGGGGTGGGCAACCGGTGTGAGCAATCTCTCCGAGGAAGGGTCTCTTCGCTTCCTAAATCCTAATCCTCTTTCACGCTCCCTGGTCAATGTGACGTAGCAAAGAGTCCAGAGTTGCTGAGCTGCACGAAGGACAATTATAGCATGTGGATTTCTCACGCTCGTCTCCTGTGTGTCCATTGTTCTTGTTTTTAAGACGACGTCCTCTACGGCGGGCTACACGTCGACGTGGATTTCCTCGCTCTCCCAGATCCGCGGGACCGTCCCAGCCGCTTTGCCCCAAGGACTCCCCCTGTCGCCCTTTCCCGGCACGCTGACGTCCTACGGAGTGCCCCACGTATGCCAGTACAACGCCATGGCGGGGACAGCTTACCCGGTGCAATGGGTGGGCATTTCTGGCACAGCTCAGCAGTCCGTCGTCGTCCCCGCCCAACCCTTGGGACCGTTTCCGCCAGGGATAAGCATGCCGGCGTTCCCAGCATCACCCGTACAAAACCCAGCTCCCATCCCCCCAGGTCCTAAGTGAAGGCGGATGGCTAACGGAGGATAGATATGGGGACTGTGCCTATAACTCATGATTCCATTCCTCTGCCTTGCATTCTGCGGCCTGGATTTTCGGTTCCGGGGGGGGAGGGGGTGCCTTTCCCAGTGCCGTGACGTGGGAGTGGTGGGGGAGACTGCCCTTGCATTCTTCTCTTTGAAATACTTGATTTAGTTTTCTTGGGGAGGGGGGGGATTTTTTTAAGTACTTGAGAGAGCTTTGGCCTGTGCATCTCATTGTTCTTGAGATGGACGGCATGCCCATCTGCTGCTTCTGAACGAGCCTTCCCTTTCCTTCTCATCCCCCTCCTGTCCCTCTGTTGCTCCTGTTTTGGGGGGGGGATCATTACCCTTAAAACCGTACAGTTTCCTGGTGGTCAAGATAAATTTATCAAAGGGGAGGGATCCGCTGTGGAAGAACGACCCTCTCCAGTTTCTGTCGGCTTTCGTTGACCTCCGGTTTTTAAACTAGCTTGGGGTAATGGTTTATTTTTTTTTAAAGGGCTCTGTTAGCATGGCTAGCTCTTGTGGAGTCCTATCCCTCATGGGCGAGAGGCAGTTTGGAGGATGGAGTGAGACCGTTGGAGGGTGAGGCGCCTAGCGAAGTGCCACCAGCGATTCCGCATCGCAAAGTCTGTACCCGTTCCTGGGCTATCGATTCCAGCCATTCCGTCCAATGGCAGCTAGCTGATCACACGCACACGGCATTCTAGAGATGCATTGGAATTCTCGGCCTGACTTTTTGTATTGAGGTTGTGTCTTTTTTCGTTAAAAGTTTATTTTGCAGTTGGCAAAAAAAAAAAAAGAAACCCCCAACCCCTTTATATCGTGGCGATTGTGGGGAGGGGAGCGGGGGGTGGGGAGGGTATGCCTAGGGATCCGTTTTGAACTCGTCCCATCTCTCCTGTTTGCACCTCATTTGTGATCCATACTTGACGTGTCCTTTCAGCGGACTGGGAATTTCGTGTAGGAACAGGGTCCTGTGCAGAAATGTGATTTTTTTTTAAATTTCCCCCCCTTACATTGAGTGGACAGCCTTACTGGGAATTAGACTGATAAAAGCCTCTCAATATAGATTAACAAGGTTGCCTCCTGCAGGAGAAAATACTTAACGTGGCTGCTGCACTTCACTGCTAACTGCCAAAATTTGCATAGATCTTTGGCGAGTTAAGTAAACGTGTATTTCAGAAAGTAGCACCGGCAGGGGTTCTTCTTGTTTTGTCCAAGCCAACCTTATAAAAGAAAATTATGCCCGTTCCAAACCCGCAGAAAGATTCAGGGTATGGATGTGCGGTTCGGTTCAGTTCGGTTCGGCCCCCTCGGCGATCACCGAAGCCCGAGGCGGCCGAACTGAGCCGAACCGCACATTCCTAGTTCAGGGGTCTGCTGTGTACTTTACATGAGAAGTAACTATTTTCGGGTGTTGCTTATCTCATACGCCCCCCACTAAGACTATATTTTTGCCCGCCTATGAAGCTTCCATTAAATACCTTGACCGGAGATTAGCTCGATTTGATGGTTTCACCTCGGCTTGATCGAGCTCTAAATAACAGAGGCCGTCGTAGCCATTACATTCTGCCGTCCCTTGCTTTCTTTTATGTTTCTGCTTCCCAGCCTCTCATTGGGCCATTTTAAGGGGTTACACATAAGTGGCTCGCTTCTCCTTAGGATCACGGAACCGTTTGCTGATGTGTTCCTATCTTGCTTTCCTCTCCTCTGTGTACCTGGATTAAGAATGGCAGAGCTCTGATGTGTCGAGCTCACCATTAAAGGTTTTTTTTTTTTTGGGTGGTGAAAAGATCAGTGGATTTGTAGAACGTCTGAAGCCATCCTGCTGATGACAGTTTTGAGGCAAAGGAGGAAAGGGTTGGCGTTGCAGTTTGCCGTGTGGCTAAAAGAAAGAATCTGAGCATCTGTCGGCCAGGTACCATTTGCAGCGACTGAATTAAAGGGTTCTCAGCAAAGTAGTTTAGTTGAATGGGGGTTGTTGATTGGGCTGTCGGAATGCCTGTAATGATTTCTCCTTTCGGGGATGGAAACAAGCTGCTTGTTTTTCATTTGGCCTCCCGAAACAGCATTCTCAACTCCACCTGCTGTTGGAGCACCTAGGCATTTTTGTGGCTCTTCTCCACCCATCGCCGGACAAAAGGGACTTGTTTTCCTTGCGTAACGCAGCCTCCTCGTTCTGCCTGCAAAGATTTGCAGCGCCTTGCGATAATCCTCTTTTTCAGATTTTTGCCAGACAGATTTACCAAAAACAAATTTTGCTTTAGTGTTCCAATGACTGATGTTTGAATCGTGCGTTGCTCTCCATCCCATAATGATACACGGCAACAGAGGTGTACATAACTTGGGGAAGAGATTAAGCTTGAAGAGCCGAGGAGAGGACAGTGCCGTGCCCCTTCCTTACTTTAACAAAGCGCATATCCTGTGGTCTGACTTTCTTTGTTCTCGTTTTCAACTCTTTGAAAATAATTAGGCAAATTCACATTTTCTCAGAAGGAAGACCCGGTTTGACAAGAGAGCAGGGTCATTTGGCGTTGCAGGCGAAACACCAGGCCAGGCTAAGTAACCTGAAGTTCCTCCCCAAAGCCACTTACTGTCCTGCATTCTATGCATCCACGCACCGTAGAGAGGCACTCCCGTAGACGAGGCGCACTAAGCATTCTTGCAGTGGGCGAGCAAAGTGTACGTGAAAGGGGTGAGTGCCCTTGAGCAAGGTGCAGCACATGCACCTCAAGGACCCGCAGGCCAATCCCGGATGCCCAGGCACGCTTACACAATGTGAAGGATGCACCTGTCATTCACTCAGGTACTCGCCTGAAATACCGATGTACCACTGGAGCATCAGCTGCAGCATGAAGCACACCTTAGTATCAGAGGCTAATTAGACCAGCCAGTAGTGACGGGCCTGCCTGTCGGAAGCAGGTTGCGATTAACTTCATATAAAGTGTGTGTGATGGGCTGTGTGTGTGTGTGTGTGTGGGGGAGAATCTAAAGCACAGCAGGCGTAGACAAAAGGGGAGTCCTGAATCCTTTCCACACATGCATCCCCTCCGCCCCCAAACAGCTTCTCGCCTTTTTCTTCTTGTAGAACTCCAGTACTTGAATTAATCCCTGTTTGGGAGAGTGGCTAAGGAGAAGCAGTGTGTGTGTGACTTCAGCACCCCTTTCGTTGCTCATGTGGCGCTACGCACCTCACCCCCTGTTTAATGAGGAAAGAAGCAGGATCCGTGTTGTCAGACACCTGCGGTACTGCTGGAATGTCCAGTTTGCTTTTCAGCTGGGGACAGATCAGGCCTGTGTCTCCCGTCTCTTTTTCCCCGTTTTGGATGGATCAGAACGAAGTCGACTGACACAGAATTGGTTTGTAGTTCGTGTAACGGTTACCAGCATGGTAGAAAGACCCTCGATGCAAAACGGAATGTAACGGGGATAGCCCTCTTCCGGCTGCCTTTGTAAAATGTAAGTTTGTATATAGAAACCATAAAGCTCTGCTTGTTCCTCTCAAGAAGTAGAGGCCAGCCCTCTTCTTTTTTTAAATACCAGTTTTTATGATGCTAGAAGAACGGGAAACTACTAAAGGTCTGTCCACGCTAGGCAAGGGAACTGCTGTTTCCACGCTATTTTTGCTGTATCATCTTCTGTTGTCTAGGGTAGAATTGGGCTACCACCTCGTCCAGAAATGAAGCAGAGCACCGGGAGAAACCTGTGAAATCAGTCCAGCCTGAAGAGTAGTTGCATAAAGTACTTTGAAAAGCATCCCTAGGGTTATTACCTGGGCAGAAACCTGGGACTTCCCAACCTGAGACAGAATTTGACTGAGGGCCTTGTTTGGAACTGTAGGACGTTTGCCTTAAATATCTGGATTCTGCAGGAAGGGTGTGCGTGGTTGGGAAGAGGGGACTCTCTTGTGTAGACCTTGCCTCTTTTCTGTCTTCTGCAGCTGGCGCAGGGAGGGATCTGGCCCTTTGCACTTGGAACAAGGCTAAAGGGTTTTAAAAAGCCCCACTGGCTTATAGATGGCAATCCCGAACGCCTGTTTTTTATCTAGCGTGAGAATTAAAGGGGCAGCCATGGAGCTGCATGAGTGACCATGTCCCTTCAGCTTTGCTGTGCTACCATCATGGGGCATTCAAGTTAGGTTGTAACTGTAAGCTACAGAGGATGCATAGCTACTCAGTCAGTTGGCATTTCCTCCTTGTAATGTTGAATAATACACACGTGAGACGTTCTGTTTCCTTGCATGGGGAGCGAAAGGATCGTTGTGTCACAGGTTTTGTAATAACGTGGCGTTGTAAGGAAAAGCGTAGCGGGATGACGTGGAATGTCGATGTCAGCAGCATTCATACATCCTTTAGGACAGGGGTAGTCAACCTGTGGTCCTCCAGATGTCCATGGACTACAATTCCCATGAGCCCCTACCAGCGTTTGCTGGCAGGGGCTCATGGGAATTGTAGTCCATGAACATCTGGAGGACCACAGGTTGACTACCCCTGCTTTTAGGATATCTAGTTACAGCACTGCTTTGGGGAGCCAGAGGCCTGAAAACCTCTTTGTTCGAGAGTCGAACAAAGTGATCTATTCTGTCTCTGATTAAACAGGGTTCCCTCCCCCCCACGTGCTTTAGAAACATCTGTGAATGTCTTAGACCATAGTGCAGGGGTGTCCAAATTGTGGCTCTCCAGATGTCCACGGACTACAATGCCCATGAGCCCCTGCCAAGCAGGGGCTCATGGGACTTGTAGTCCAAGGACATCTGGAGAGCCACAAGTTTGTGGGACAGAAAAAAGGAACGTGGACACTTCGACATCAGTGGTTCTGTTAGAATATCTTCAACTTCCTAGGAAAGAGAACAGCCGTTGCCTTCAGTGCGTATCGTGAAGTGGCCTGAGCAATACAGCCTAGAAAACAGAAAGGGGCAGCAGTATGTCAATTTGAAAACAGGAGAAAAGAAAACGACTCATTATGTGTTATATTGTTTTTGAATCTTTGTAGTTAACCTGGAACATGTTTCCTGGGCTCCTTTTCCTTCTCCCCGTTTTAGATTTTTATTTTTCTTTCCAGTATCAACCCTGACGAAAACGGAATTAAAATGTGAAGTTGTTTCCGGACTCTTTCCAAAGGCATTTTTCTGACTGTGATTCTTGGGACTTAAGCTTGTATGCTATGAATGGAATGTATCGTTTAATATCTGCGTGCGTTTTTCATTATATTCCCAGTTGACTTTTGGGTTGTTCTTTTTTCCCCATATTATTCGGGGGGAAATTATTTTCTTATCTACCTCATTTGTTAGTACTGTTTTAAACCTAGGCTAGAATTGTTCCAGCATTTTATTTTCTGTATAATTTTTATTGTGCATTTTAAATCTGAAGTTGGCATTTTGACACCTGCACCATCTCCCTCCCCCCTCCTCTTCTTTGGCATGAAGAATTCAAATTCTGTTTACTATTTTAAGAAGGATGTTTACTTTCATAAGGCTTTGTCAGTTTAATCATCCGTTTAGCTTATATCGACACATGAAATGGCTGCAATTTAACCAAGTTGTGGGTCTTGCAGCCACGGTACAATCTTCCACTGGAGAGAGAAGTTTGAATAACTTTTTTTTTTTCCAGGAAAGGATTTTCCCCCCTTCGTATTTGTCCTGAATTACTGCTGACAACCCCCTGGCGGGGGGGTTGCCCTCAAAACACACCCAAACTCTTGCCCACGGTTATGGGATTGTGTTCCCCTATTTTCGACCTGTGCGCTCTCTTATGTAAGTCCCCCCCTCCCATTTCCCCTTGGCCCACTTTAGCCAAAATCACAGTTTATGTCAGCAGGACATTTCACTGCAGAACGCTAACTGTTTTGCTGTCCACCCTGGTTTAGAGCAGGTTTCAAGTCCCTGTTTAATAGCAAATCTTTGCTGATTGCAACTAATCTGTCCTCGTGCATTTTTGCCCTTGAATAAGGGGCATGCAGTCCTATGGTCTCATGCTTTTTAACCAGATTTTAAAGAATATCGAGAGCATCACATCAGCACAGGTTCCGAGCTGCCTGCAGGATATTCAAACTCATGGCCTTTGGTGGCTTTTGGGTCAGCAAAGTTCTTAGCAGATTAAACTGTGAAACTCAGCCACAACTGGTAAGAGTTTTATCATTCTGTATACTACAGAGGTTTTCAGGAAGGCTCTTTGTGATAGAAACAGTGCTGACAGA
The DNA here is from genome assembly GCF_049243985.1 of Paroedura picta. Classification (NCBI taxonomy): domain Eukaryota; kingdom Metazoa; phylum Chordata; class Lepidosauria; order Squamata; family Gekkonidae; genus Paroedura; species Paroedura picta. The sequence continues at coordinate 171,497,520 of NC_135371.1, read as the reverse complement.
CAGCAGAAGTCCAATTCAGTTATTTTTTACATTTTTACTGAGCTCAGAACTGACCCCTTCAGCAATTTCAGGGGGTTGTAAAGGCACAATGGGTTTTAATCCATTTACAAATCTTAGGGCTTTTCTGCTTTCTCCTTTGCCTTGCTTCTGAGTTTCCATTTCTCCCAATGGACTGGAGCAAGTTCTGTTCTGCATGTGCTTTGCTGTTCTCTCTCCAGTGGTCGATTCAGTATCACACCAGGTGTATGTCCAGCATATCTCACTGCAAGTTTTTATACCGGACATATACCCAAGTAGATACAGATACAGAAGCCTTTATTGGCATAATACTCAAGTAATATCAAATCAACCATTAGAGGGAGGGAAAAAAACATGCAGAACAGAAATGAAAAAACCTAAAGCAACAGGAACTTCCAAGCAAGGAAAAAGAGAATGCAGAAATGCCCTTTGTCATGATATCCCTATACTTTAAAGACTGTTCTGTTTATATTTCACCCCCCACATCCAAGCAGATGCTGGTGAGCAGCAGCAGAACAACGCTGGTCCATGAAATTTAAGCTGACTCTTAAGCAGCTCGCACAGCTATTCATTAAAGCCAGGCTCGGTTTGTACAATGCAGTTACACAACCAGCTGCCGTCAAGTCTTGGTCTCCCGGCAACGCCTTGTGTCGTTTCCCATCACTTTACACAAACGTCCTGTGGAAGCTGAGCCAGGTTAAACCAGCTTGATCTTACTTACGACGACATTTCAGTATCTCTTTACCTTTGCTTGGCCAGGAGAGCCAAGTCTCCGAGCATTACAGTCATTGCTGCGTGGTAGATTCCCTTGACATTTTCCCCATGTGGGGGCAACCTCCATGCAGGCAGGTCGTCGGCATCTATAACCTGCAAATTATGGTCTGAACAGTTTACTTTGTTGCGAGTCCGGCAAAACGGACATTGGGAAACCAGCGTGTGCCAGAACCCTCTGGGCTCGCCCTAAAATAAACCCGGGGCTCATACTTGCCACATGACGATGCCCTCGTTAGACATTATCTGCGCCCAGAAAATTCAAACCCCACATCTGCGTCAGACCTTTGTATTAAGGCCGAGCGAGAGATCGGCACAACGTGCAAACTTTTTTGTGTTGTTCTCTAGAGCAGGGGTCGTCAACCTGTGGTCCTCCTCCAGATGTCCATGGACTACAATTCCCATGAGCCCCTGCCAGCAAATGCTGGCAGGGGCTCATGAGAATTGTAGCCCATGGACATCTGGAGGAGGACCACAGGTTGACGACCCCTGCTCTAGAGCTCTTCATCAGGCTCAATGTTAAAAATAATTGTAGGTGTGATGGAACTGCCTTTAAAAAATGTGCATCCTGGACAGAACGCACTGCTCTCCATCCAGACAGACGTGGTTGGTATCCAGATGCTCAGCTAGCATTTTGGAAAGAAGCAAAGCAGCAGCAGCTGCCGCCACCCAACCGAAACATCGATGGGGGTGTCTTCCGTCTTTATTCCTCTTTCCCGCAGCTCCCGGAGCGCAGCTGCGGAGACTGACCCACACGCTCAGCCCGTCCTAATCTGCAGCGTAGCGTTCTGTCTTAGATGCAGGATCTCTTCCCCCTCCTGGTTTGTTTTTAAAAATCCAGCCTGATAAAGAGTTCTGGAGACCTCAAAAGCTCACACGCTATTATTTTACTTGGTCTTAATAAGAAGTAGCACACCTTTTCTTTATTGTGGGGGGGGAAGGACTTGCAATCCACCTCCCGTGGGCAGAAATAAATGCGGCCGTCCCTGTACGTTATCACTTATGAAGCTCGCTCTGACCCTCGGTTTGAGCCGGCCACTATACAAAGTTGTCTTTTCTCGTTTCCCTCTGACAGGAGGAAGACGATGGTAGAGGCAAAGGAGGAAAGGATTAAACTGTAGCCGCAAATTGCCGGGAAAGTAAATAGATTGGAATGTGTGTGGTAACGTATGCCCGGGGTTCACTGTAGATGCTGGCAGGTTGACGCGCACGTGCAGAGCAGGGGAGGTAGCTCAAAAGACCAAGGGCTTTCTCCTCCCTCTTTAATTTGCAGGACTCAGAGGAGGGCTTGCACCGGAATGGCGTTGTGTGGCTTGACTTTAGGTCAGGGATGGCCGAAGGGTGGCTCTCCAGGTGTCCATGGACTGCTGGCAGGGGCTCATGGGAATTGTAGTCCATGGACATCTGGAGGGCCGCAGTTTGACTACCCCTGATCTAGTTTAAGAAACAGACCTAACCTAGCTTTTTTTTTGGGGGGGGTGCCGTTGTATTTAAGGTTCATGACGCTTTAGACAAGCCAGTAAACAAAAGTTCTTTCAGTTAAAACTGTTGTGTTTTTAAGAGGGTCTTTTAAAAGGGTTTTTTTTTTTTTAATTTTCTTTTGCTAGAGATTTCTGAGGAGCATGCAGGCCAATTACAACAGCATGGTAAATTCAGGTATATGCTCTGAATAAATGTCTTCTTGGACTTTACACATAAGTTGGCAACTTCTCTGTTTCAGGAGCAAGCCGTTCTGTAATGTGAACTCTACTTTAGCATTTTAGGGTTGGTTTATTCTATAACGCCCCTCCCCTTTGGGACTTTAAGGCTGAGATTCTTACGGCTGCATTAAGAAAGCTGGGGAGCGGTTCACGACAACAGGGTGGAAATAATCCCGTTCTTGAATGGGCAGGGGGTGTTGTTTTTTTGGGGTGGGTTGGGGGAATCATAGCCCTGAACTTAATGATAGAAAATGAATGTCTTTTATCAGCAGTTGTTTCCATTTTTTTAATTATTATTTTTGCAAGCTGTGAGTTGACTTTGTTTGTACACAACCATTGACAAATATTTTTTTAAAACTGTTACAAAGGAAAATAAAGGCTGTGTTGGAAAAAAAAGCAACAACAATACATTTTGACTCAGTTTGACCACAGCTGCCGCTAAATACAAGGTGTGCAATGTGCTGGGCTAATTGGTGTTTCTTTAAAATCGTAGAGAGCGCACACAGGCCCATTCTGAGCACCTCCTTGAGGACTCCAGAGTTACAGATTCGTTGCCTGGGAAAGTAGTCACAAGATCTGTTTGTTGATTTGCTCAAGAGTAGGCTTGGGGCTGAAACCTCGCTGGGGTCGTTCTCTGGGAAAGCACGAAGCCGGCCAAGATGATTAGGTTTTAGAGGCCTGGTTGCAGCTCAAAACTAATTAGCTCCTCTGAACAAATTTTAAGCATTGCTTTAAAAAAACAAACAGCGCTTGTATGCTATTTTGATCTGTAACCTTCCCCCCCCCCCCTAAAAAGAAGCATTTGCCGTTTCCCTCGTGGCTTTTTCTATACCATAGATCTGGTAACCGAACAAGAGGGGGGATGTAGCCAGGAGAAAGAAGGGTATGGATCGGTACACAAAACAGACCACGACACAATCTGTCCTCAGATCTGGTGCCTCCTCCCTAGGAAGGAAGAATTATATCAGGAACAGATTCAAATGGGTAGCCGTGTTGGTCTGAAGTCGCACAACAAAAATAGAGTCCAATAGCATGTTTAAGATCAACAAAGATTTATTCAAGGCGTGAGCTTTCGAGTGCAAGCCCTCTTCCTCAGCCTAATGAACTACCATCGTAACAGTCGAAATATAAGGCAAAAGCTTGGCTTAAACGTGCTATTGGTCTGTAATTTTATATCAAGAACAGTCATGCATGGACCAATTTCAGAGCTGGCCTCGATGACATCTGCTAAAGTTATGCCATGAAGCTTTCGAGGGATAACAAGGGGAGAAATAAATCAATTTTTGTATTTTGAGAGCCCACGTTTTGTGGTTAAGAGCACCGGACTCTAATCTGGAGAACTCGGTTTGATTTCCTGCTCCTCCTCCCCATGCCGCCAGCAAGGTGACCTTGGGCCAGTCAGTGTTCTCTCAGAGCTCTGTGAGCCTCCCCTCCCTCACAGGGTGTCTGTTGTGGGGAGAGGAAAGGAAGGCCATTGTGAGCCGCTTTGAGACTCCTTTGGGCAGAGAAAAGGAGGGTATAAAAAACTCTTCCATTCTTCCCAGGAGAGCGAAAAGGAATTTTCACTCCAAGTTCAATCAAAGCCCTGATGGTTCTGTTTCCAGAAAGCCATTGTGGTTGCCAACCCTACTTCGCCAAAGACGAATTTGTCAATAAACTTTGTCTTTTTCCAGCTGAAGTGATGGAACCTTAAAATGCCATTCCTGTGACTGCAGTTTCATCTGCAGTGTTCATTGTTTTGGAGGGTGAAAGCAAGCTCCAGAGATGCCTGTATTCAGAGTACGGACACGTTAGAGGAGATCTTTGAGTCTTCAAGCCCCAGGGCTTCACGAAAGCCTGCTCCAAGCTATCTAGTGAGTGTTTGGAAGCAGAACTGGTAGAAACCAAAGATTAGAAAGAAGGATCTTTCAGTGTTCAAAAAGAAAATCAAACCATCCCCCCCTCCTTTTGGGTCTTCAGTCAACTGAAGGCCGTTCAACCATCAAAGGCCCCTGCCCGAATGACATATGGTCACCTATTCCTCTTTGCATGTGATTGGCCCGAAACAGCTTTCAACACCTGGCTCGCAATGACAGCGAAGATCGGATATACCCTGGCATTCACCGGGATTCCCCGGAGCAGGTTCCATCCTTCCCCAGATTCAAAGAACAAAGGAAAACAGGACCTCACTGACAAGGCAATTCAACGTCTGGTAAAAGCGAAGGTCAAAAGCAGTCCATGGTTTATTCAGGTATTTTTCTTGGTGTCAAAGAACCATGAAGATGTCCCGGGGATCTTAGATTTCCAGTGGTTGAATGAATTTCTGGTAATGCAGTTCAGAATGGAAACCCTGACCTCAGCGGTGACAGCCTGGCAACCCCCGGGCCTTCTTGACCATTGGCCAAACTGTCAGACCCAGATGTCCTTAAGGTTTGTGTGCATTAACTACAATTTTAACACAAGGCTCTCCCTTTTGGCCTCCTTGCAGCTCTAAGTGACTTCGCCAAGATACAGGTGGCCTTGATGGCCCAATCCGGAGTCTTCCTGTATCCCAGCCTGGCTGACATCCTATTCAAACCCAGTAAGGGGACAACCATCAGCTCCGCCCCGCTGCTTAAGGTGATCCTTAGTCTGCAGTCTTTGATGATGCCTAAGATTTACTCCCTGTTTTGGGGAATGGTGCTTCCTTCTTTTCCTCCTAATCCACATCATGTCCAAGAGAGGAAATGGCATAAGCTGGATGTTGGGAGAGTCCTATTAGACACAACTTTTGGATACAGGAAATCAGATGCAGTGATTATTTCCGGGGCTCAAGTCTATTCACAAAGGCTGCCAAGTGTACATTGGCTTGATGGCTGAGACAAGCAATAGAAAAGACATAAAAGAGCTTCAGGTAAATCTTCCCCCTACGGCATTACGGGCCCACTCAGCCATCAGAGCAGCCAGCACTGTAACGATCGAGGCACACACACACAGAAATCCCTTCGGATGAAATCTGTAGGGTGGCCACTTGGGCGTTTTGATGCTCACCCACAGAAGCAACCTTTGCCAAGAGTTCTGCAAAGAACTTTCAACTCATGAGGACACGGGATTCCTGAATATCCTCTCAGGAATTTGTGCTGTTCAAGATCGCTATGGATCTCCAAGTGCCCTCCTGCCTATACTAGAGAGAGCAAACATTTCTTATAGAGAATTCCTCCTCCAGGAGAAGTAGGAGGGCCTTCACTCTGCACTCTTCTGGATGTGCAACAGGTAGCCAGGGACTCCTGGGAACTGGTCTTTCTCCTCTCCTTTTACCACTGCTTATTTTTGCACCTTCTCTTTGGGCTCAACAGTCGTAGGGCTATTTTTGCACTTTCCAGTTCAGTCCGAAGGAGAACCCTCTTCCCTGCAGGATAAACTGTCTCTGGCAAGCTGGGCCCCGTTTCCTCCATTAACAAGGACGGTCACGGTGGATGCAGAACGAGAACCGGAACGCATGGTAAGAAATTCCCAAATCAGGGAAATAATGTAGAACCGTCTGTCCCAGAGAACATGGCACCCACCCCAACAATACGTGGTAGCCACTGGCATAGCAGCATTATGGGGACAAGGAAGTAAAGAAATGACATTAGCAATGAAATGGAGGAATTATAAATAGTATTCAAGCCAAATCTCGAAATGTCATGGGCTCATTAATTTGCTCAGCACACAGGAAGTTTAAGAGGAGGGGTTGTGAATTTCTTGCATTCTGCAAGGGGTTGAGCTAGATGACCCTGGAGGTCCCTTCTAACTCTAGGATTCTATGACAAGATATTAATCAAAGAGCTTTTTAAAAAAAGGTTACAGCTTGTAACAAGTAGGGCGTTTGATGTATGTTAGCAGGTCAGCACATTGTTTACATGAAGGCGCTATGCACTACGGTGCTTGTGGAATCGAAAGATAATATATGTGACATTAATGATCTAGTTCAGTGGTCCCCAACCTTTCTGAGGCTGGGGACCGGCAGGGCAATGGGCCGCACCCGCGCGGGCCACACCCATGCATCGGGCCGCGCCCGTGCATCGGGCCGCGCCCACACGGGCGCGGCCCGGCCCTGATTCCCTCTCCCCTCCCTCCCACAGTAAGAAGCTTCCCGGGCCGCAGGCTTGCGGCCTGGGAAGTTTTTTACTGCGGGGGGGGGGGGCGGGGAGAGGGAGCCGCAGCCCGGCGCCATGGCCTTCGCGGCCCAGCACCGGGCCGCGGGCCGCAGGTTGGGGACCACTGATCTAGTCCATTTGACTGTTTTTCAAGTCAACGGCCCTAATTTTGTGTTGAAAACACCCAGCAAATTATCAGTTCTGGATGGCTAGTTGTCTTAGCCAGTACCACCAAAATAAAGCAAGACTCCAGCTTGCTTTATTTGTTAGTTAAAGACTAACAAACCTTATTCTAAAACAAAACTCTGTTAAAATCAGAGTCCAGTAGCACCTTTAAGACCAACAAAGATTTAATCAAGGCGTGATTATTTCCTGTCATGTAAGAAGATCATAGTATGACGAAGGGTGCTTGCACTCGAAAGCTCACGCCCTGATTAAATCTTTGTTGGTCTTAAAGGTGCTACTGGACTCTGATTTTATTGTGCTACTTCAGACCATCACGGCTACTCATTTGAAAACTCCGTTAAGACGAACTAAGTTTTATAATACCTTTGGTGTGCACACACGCTTCTAGCGTATGCTTTCATAAGTGAGCCTAAAACTTTTCATCCATTGTACACTGGAAAGTGCCGTTAAGTCACAGCAGAAACGTGGGGACCTTGTAGGCAATAGTTAAACAGAGTTGGTTTGCCATTGCCTGCCTCTTCGTAGCAACCCTGATCTTCCAAGGGGGACTCTTGTCCAAGTGCTAACCAAGACTGGTCCCAAGTTCCATCCTTGGCATCTCCCAGTCAAAAGGACCGGGCAGGAGGGGATGGGAGACCTTGGCCTGAGACCCTGGCTCAGTGGCAGGGCCTCTGCTTGGCAGGCAGAAGGTCCCAGGTTCAATCCCCGGCATCTCCAGTTAGAAGGACCAGGCAGGAGGGGATGGGGAAGACCTTGGCCTGAGACCCTGGCTCAGGGGCAGAGCCTCTGCTTGGCAGGCAGAAGGTCCCATGTTCAATCCCCGGCATCTCCAGTGAAAAGGACCAGGCAGGAGGGGATAGGAAAGACCTTGGCCTGAGACCCTGGCTCAGTGGCAGAGCCTCTGCTTGGCAGGCAGAAGGTCCCAGGTTCAATCCCCGGCATCTCCAGCTAGAAGGATCAGGCAGGAGGGGATGGCAAAGACCTTGACCTGAGACCCTGGCTCAGTGGTTGTGGAAGACCTCAGCCTGGAGCACCACTGCCATTCTGAGTTGACCACACTGACTTTTATGGACCACTGGTCAAGTTCATTATAAAGCAGCTTCATGTGTTCAGTGTCAGATTTGTATCCATTTATTGTTTGGAATATAGGTTGACCAGTTCGCCCTTTGCAGAGAGAAAGGCAGGGGCTCCTGTTAATTTTAGTCCAGGGTCACTTGGAGAGCCACACTTCCTCCTGGCATATGTTATACTGGAGTGTCTGAGCAAGTGATTGAACTCAGTTTTAGGGGATTGATTCGTCATTTTCTGAAGTGGAAACATGCACTGAATCAAGAAGAGGCAGCTTTGTGTCTTGATCAAAAGCAGTGGCCTCTAATCTGGAGAGCAGGGTTGGATCCCCCCTCCCCCTCCACATGCATGACCTTGGGCTAAGTCACAGTAGTTCTTGTGGAGCTCTCTCAGCCCCACCTCCCTCACAGGGTGTCTGTCGTGGGGAGAGGAAGGGAAAGGCGTTAGCCACGCTGGGACTCATTTGGACAGTGAAAAAGGTAAAGGTATCCCCTGTGCAAGCACCGAGTCATGTCTGACCCTTGGGGTGATGCCCTCCAGCGTTTTCTTGGCAGACTCAATACGGGGTGGTTTGCCAGTGCCTTCCCCAGTCATTACCGTTTACCCCCCCAGCAAGCTGGGTACTCATTTTACCCACCTTGGAAGGATGGAAGGCTGAGTCTACCTTGAGCCGGCTGCTGGGATTGAACTCCCAGCCTCATGGGCAAAGCTTTCAGACGGCTGCCTTACCCACAAGAGGCTCATGGACAGTGAAAAGCAGGGTATAAAAGCCAGTTATTCTTCAAAATGTTCTGTAATCGATTTGCACAGGAAAAGTTCCCATAGAATTTCCTGAATTTTTTTCCTGAAGTCCAGCATCACTGCTGTGGCCTCTTTGATCTCAAGCGGTGCGGGACATTCACCTGCTCGCTTTTCTGTGTGGGCTGTTTACTCAGTGCTGCTGGGGGCAGTAGGTGCTGCTGTGTTGTTGGTGCAGCAGACCTGGCCATCTATTGTCTAGTTCAGGGGTAGTCAAACTGCGGCCCTCCAGATGTCCATGGATTACAATTCCCAGGAGCCCCTGCCAGCTGGCAGGGGCTCCTGGGAATTGTAGTCCATGGACATCTGGAGGGCCGCAGTTTGACTACCCCTGGTCTAGTTTGATGCCTCGCTATTGTAGCGCAGGTCATAAGTCACAACTCTTAAAGGTTTCAGAGGGTACTGTCTTTTCCCCAGCCTGACAGGTCCTGCCGTGTTTACACAGGTGTTGTTAGCTCCCGATTGGGGGAGGAGCTTGAGGAGGGGAAGGACTTAGATGCTGTAGACTCCACCCTCCCGAGCATCCATTTTCTCCAAGGGAACCGATTCCTGTCAATCAAAAATAGTACGAGAACATAAAGATCTTTATTCATCCGGTGCAGAACAAGAGGCATTGCTAGAATCACCAGAAACAGAAGCCCCTGGAAAAATCCTAAAGAGACCATAACGAGCTTTCCCAAAACCTTCCCCAATTTCTCCTAGTATTAGTGTTAATTATAGAGCATGCGCTCTATAATTTTCTTTGTCCTGTCTAACCATTTAAAATTATTTCCCAGAGATAACAGGGTCTGTGTACCAGGAAAGGAGAAAGGGGTGGTGGTGGCTGTTTATACCCTGATTTTCACCACAGAAGAAGATGCTCTCGCCATTACAGACAGGTGGGGGCAGAGAGAACTCTGAGAGAACTGCTCTAACAGGACCGCGACTGGTCCAAGATCACCCATTTGCCTGGATATAGAGGATGAGTGGGGACTCAAACCCGGCTCCGATTAGAAGCCGCTGCTCTTAACCACTGGGTTTTAAATCGGGGAATTTGTCTCCCCTGCCAGCGGCTACGAGGGGCTGCAGCCGGCTGGCCCCTGCTGTCCAGCCTCGGTGCCCTGGGCCGCCCTCATCAACGGGCCACCCTGGCCTGGGCTCAGCAGCCCGCGGGGCCCCTCTGGGCAAAGCCACCTCCTGGCTGCACGACTCGCCCACGGGAGGCAGCAGCCACGTGTGGCCTCCAAGACACCGACTCCGCAAGCGTCATCAGCGTCGCCCGCCTTCCTCGCCCCGCAGTGATGACGCCCCTCGGTGGCTTTTCGGGAGCTGTAGTCCCGCCGCAGTCGCTCGCCCCTTCTTTCCAAGCCCCTTCACGCTTCAACCACCTTCCGCGGCGACTACACTTCCCGTCGGGCCCCGCGGCGGCCAGGCGACACCTAGGCGTCGTGACCACAGAACGTCCCGCTCTGCCCTCCTGGGAGCTGTAGTGCGCCGCCGCCCTCCCGCCACCGGAGCCGAGCGAGCGCGGAACTCCATTTCCCAGCAAGCCTCAGCGGCAGCCGAGGGAGAAGGGGCGGCGGCAGGAGGAGGAGAAGGAGAAAGCGACAAGATGGCGGCGGGCCCCGTCCCCCGCCGCTGGGCGCTGTGAGGGGCGACGCCGCGGGGGCTCGAGCCGCGCCGGGCTCCCGGCCGCTTTCCCGTCCCGCAGCGGCGGGCGCGGCGCCATGGGCGTGCAAGGCTTCCAGGAGTTCGTGGAGAAGCGCTGCCCGGGCGCCGTGGTGCCGGTGGACCTGCTCAAGCTGGCGCGGGCCGTGGCGGGGCGCGGGGCTCCGGCCTACTGCGCCGCCTTCCCGCCGCCGCCGCCCCCGGGCGCCTACCCGCACCCGCACCCTCCCGCCGCCCCGGGCCTGGCCTCGCTGGTGGCGCCCGGGCCCTGCCCCCACCCCCACGCGCCGGGCCTGCCGCCCCCCGCCGGCCCCTGCCCGGCCCGCCTGCTGGTGGACGCCGACTCGGCCCTGCAGCGCCTCTACGGCGGCTACCAGACGGACTGGGTGTGCGGCGGGCAGTGGAACGCCATGGTGGGCTACCTGGCCGCGCTCTCGCAGGCCTGCCTCTACCAGGGCGGCCTCGAGCTGGCCGTCATCTTCAACGGCGGCCTCGGCAAGGAGCGCCTGCCCGAGTGGGGCCGCCGGGCGCAGGCCGAGCGCCAGACCGCGCAGCTCATCGCCGGCCACGTGGGCAACAAGGGCACCCCGCCGCCCCGCGCCTGGTTCCTGCCGCCCGCCTGCCTCGGCCACTGCATTCGCCTCGCCATGATCCGCTTCCGGGTCAAGGTAAGACCCCCACCCCCCCTGGAGGAAAGGGCAGCTTGGGAGGGGGACTCTGTGGCCTTGGACCCCACTGAGGGTCAGGGATGCCAGCCTCCAGGTGGGGCCTGGGGATCCCCCGGAATTCCAGCTCCTCTCCAGACTGCAGAGATCAGTTCCCCTGGAGGAAAGGGCTGCTTGGGAGGGGGGACTCTGTGGCCTTGGACCCCACTGAGGGTCAGGGATGCCAGCCTCCAGGTGGGGCCTGGGGATCCCCTGGAATTCCAGCTCCTCTCCAGACTGCAGAGATCAGTTCCCCTGGAGGAAAGGGCTGCTTGGGAGGGGGGACTCTGTGGCCTTGGACCCCACTGAGGGTCAGGGATGACAGCCTCCAGGTGGGGCCTGGGGATCCCCTGGAATTCCAGCTCCTCTCCAGACTGCAGAGATCAGTTCCCCTGGAGGAAAGGGCTGCTTGGGAGGGGGGACTCTGTGGCCTTGGACCCCACTGAGGGTCAGGGATGACAGCCTCCAGGTGGGGCCTGGGGATCCCCTGGAATTCCAGCTCCTCTCCAGACTGCAGAGATCAGTTCCCCTGGAGGAAAGGGCTGCTTGGGAGGGGGGACTCTGTGGCCTTGGACCCCACTGAGGGTCAGGGATGCCAGCCTCCAGGTGGGGCCTGGGGATCCCCTGGAATTCCAGCTCCTCTCCAGACTGCAGAGATCAGTTCCCCTGGAGAAAAGGGCTGCTTGGGAGGGGGGACTCTGTGGCCTTGGACCCCACTGAGGGTCAGGGATGCCAGCCTCCAGGTGGGGCCTGGGGATCCCCTGGAATTCCAGCTCCTCTCCAGACTGCAGAGATCAGTTCCCCTGGAGGAAAGGGCTGCTTGGGAGGGGGGACTCTGTGGCCTTGGAGCCCACGGAGGGTCAGGGATGCCAGCCTCCAGGTGGGGCCTGGGGACCCCCTGGAATTCCAGCTCCTCTCCAGACTGCAGAGATCAGTTCCCCTGGAGGAAAGGGCTGCTTGGGAGGGGGGACTCTGTGGCCTTGGACCCCACTGAGGGTCAGGAATGCCAGCCTCCAGGTGGGGCCTGGGGATCCCCTGGAATTCCATGTCCTCTCCAGACTGCAGAGATCAGTTCCCCTGGAGGAAAGGGCTGCTTGGGAGGGGGACTCTGTGGCCTTGGACCCCACTGAGAGTCAGGGATGCCAGCCTCCAGGTGGGGCCTGGGGATCCCCTGGAATCACAGCTCCTCTCCAGACTGCAGAGATCAGTTCCCCTGGAGGAAAGGGCTGCTTGGGAGGGGGGACTCTGTGGCCTTGGACCCCACTGAGGGTCAGGGATGCCAGCCTCCAGGTGGGGCCTGGGGATCCCCTGGAATTCCAGCTCCTCTCCAGACTGCAGAGATCAGTTCCCCTGGAGGAAAGGGCTGCTTGGGAGGGGGGACTCTGTGGCCTTAGACCCCACTGAGGGCCAGGGATGCCAGCCTCCAGGTGGGGCCTGGGGATCCCCTGGAATTCCAGCTCCTCTCCAGACTGCAGAGATCAGTTCCCCTGGAGAAAAGGGCTGCTTGGGAGGGGGGGGCTCTGTGGCCTTGGACCCCACTGAGGGTCAGGGATGCCAGCCTCCAGGTGGGGCCTGGGGATCCCCCGGAATTCCAGCTCCTCTCCAGACTGCAGAGATCAGTTCCCCTGGAGGAAAGGGCTGCTTGGGAGGGGGGACTCTGTGGCCTTGGACCCCACTGAGGGTCAGGGATGCCAGCCTCCAGGTGGGGCCTGGGGATCCCCTGGAATTCCAGCTCCTCTCCAGACTGCAGAGATCAGTTCCCCTGGAGGAAAGGGCTGCTTGGGAGGGGGGACTCTGTGGCCTTGGTCTCCCCTGAGGTCCTTGCCCTCCTCAGGTACTGTACCCTAATCTCCTGGAGTTTCCCCACCTGGATCTAGCAACTCTTCCCCACCATCCCTATCCGGTGACCTGTGGGAACCTCACAATTCTGTCCGTGCCTTGATCTGCTTCTGCAGACCCGTTCATCCCTTCTATGGTGACTTCCAGCTGTGGTGCTGAAACCCGTCCCCCTCTCTCGGAATCCTTGGGCTGCCCTGATCACTGATCCTGGCTCTGCCCTTGACACGAAGACCCTCAAACCCGCCCTTTCTTCACCTGCCGCATCTTGAGATGGTTCAACACTCAAACTGAGCCCTATCAGTGGGGGGTGGGGGTGGGGCATCGCCTGAACAGAGGAGGTTGCTGTCGTTTGTGCTATTCATAGCTTCTCAATAGCCTCGCAGCGCTTCTCTCTGGTCCGGAACAAACTGCACAGATCCTGAAAAGTGTGTCTTGGGAATAAGCCCCTCCTTGCTCCAGCTGTTTCTGCAGCTCCATTCCGATACATGCTCGGGCATCACAGCTGGAGGCACCACCAAAATCCATTTGAGAGCCCATTAGTGGGAGCCGCAGGACTGAACAGGGTGGGCGACACATCCATCTAGACTCCATGTCTGTCTCACAGCCTATGTTCTGTAGATTCTCACAGAGTCTGAGCCCATCTTGCAGCCCAGAGTTGACTACAGGTGCAGGCACTGGGGTGTACCTGCTTCTCATGCCACCTGAGTGGCAGGTATTACTTCCTCCCATGCAGTAGTTTGCCGTGGCTCTGTTGTCTTTGCTGGACCCAGGTGGCACTGGCACAGTGTGGTGTGTATTGGCATTTCAGCCGCCAGCTTCAAGTGGGCATTTTCCTGCCACTGGGAGGCGGCCCACCCAGCCTTACTTCTGGGGTTGACATGAATGCTTAAAAGTCTTTTAAATTATTTTTCATTGTTGAACATAAAGACTGGATTTGCAGTCGTTTTCAGGGTCAACCCTCTCCTCAGCGGCTCGATCCCTTCTTTCAAGTCAACCTCATGCACTCTTATTCTATATGTACTTCTGTCCGATGTTTACGCAGTGCTTTTAAGTATCCATCAGGCCGTAGGTTCTCATGTTCAATGGATCTTGGAGGATCTTGGAAAGACGCATCACATAGTGACTGGGGTGCCGCCTTTGAATATGGCCTGATGGATACTTAAAAGCATTATGTAAACATCGGACAGAAGGACATAGGTTGACTTGAAAGAAGGCATCAAGCCACTGAGGAAAGGGTCCACCCTGCAAACGAATGCAAATCTGGACTCGGCTCTCGCTGTTCAACAATAAAGAAGAATGTAAAGACATTCACAGCCTTCCATGTCAGCTTTTCTCATTCTGGCGATACTTGAGGCTGGCGGGTCTTCTTCATTTGCTTTGACTTTCGGGGCTGGCAGGAGAACAGTGAGGGGCAGAAATGGTGTTCTGCAGAGTGTCAACATCACGTCTGGCTAAAAACCCAGGCTGGGTGTCAGCCCACAGTTTCCAGAGCATAGGCTGACGTCACATCTGTGTTTTCACCAGGATGTTGGCCCGTCACGCAGTGTCACGTCTGCCCTATGCCCTGTCCTGAAAGCTTGCAGGAGCGCCATGTGGCAGCCTGTCATCCCAGTGGCTTTGCTTGCATTTTTTGTCCGCAGCCCTCTAGGGCAGGGGTAGTCAAACTGCGGCCCTCCAGATGTCCATGGACTACAATTCCCAGAAGCCCCTGCCAGCAGGGGCTCCTGGGAATTGGAGTCCATGGACATCTGGAGGACCGCAGTTTGACTACCCCTGCTCTAGGGTCATTGTCTATGGCACCAGTGACATCACTCCAGCCTTCTGGTTTCCTTTGACATGACTTCTTGTTGGACCCATGAGCTGTAGGTCCCGGGTCCGGAAGCAGTGAAGCCCATTGGCGTAGCAGCCAAAGCAGATGATTGCTGGGGAGGGGGAATATTAATAAGCTTGTTCTTTGTGAGATGGTATCATACGGTACCTAAGACTCCAGATTTCCTTGGTCTAAAGCTCACATTAGCCTGGAATTTGCAAGGTTACTTCAGGCCAGGGGTGGCCAAACTGTGACTCTTCAGATGTCCATGGATTACAATTCTCATGATTCCCTGCAAGTGCTGGGGGACATCTGGAGAGGGCCCGTTTGGCCACCCCTGCTTTACGCTGTTTTCTTAACCGTTGTCCGTAGAAGGCTACGGCATAATACATTTGTCAATCTTGTAGGCTATGGTGTTTCTGCTATAACAACTCATGGCTGGTCTAGTGTCCCTCTCCCTCTCTCTTTCACACATACAAACAATAGAAGAGCCCTGGTGGATCAGACAAGTGGTCTTATCTGGTCCAGCATCCTGTCTCACTCCATGGCCAACCTGTTCCTCTGGAGGCCCAACAACAGGGCATGGAGGCCGAGGCCTTCATAAGAACATCAGAAGAGACCTGCTGGATCGGACCAGCAGCCAATCTAGTACAGCATCCTAGCTCACCAAGTGGCCATCCAGTTCCTCTGGAGGGCCAACAACAGGACAGAGAGCTCCAGGCTTTTATAAGAACTTCAGAAGAACCCTGTTGGATCAGACCAAGGGTCCATCTAGTCCAGTGGCCAACCTGTGCCTCTAGAGGGGTGATGACAGAACATAGAGGCCAAGGTGTTCTTATGAACACCTGAAGAGCCCTGTTGGATCAGACTAGGGATCCATCTAGTCCCACATCTTATCTCACATAGTGGCCAACCAGTTTTTCTAGAGGGGCAATGAAAGGGCAGAGCGACCGAGGCCTTCATAAGAAATCAGAAGAGCTCTGCTGGATCAGACCAGTGGTCCTCTAGTCCAGCCTCCTCTGGAGGGCCAACAACTGGGCAGAGAGGCGGAGGCCTTCTCCTGGTGGTGGGATTCAGAGGTTGACTGTCTTTTAGCATGGAAGTTCCCGTCAGTCTACAGGACCTGTAACCACAGATGAATCTATGAACCTGTCTAATCCCCTTATCGTCTATGAAGGTATCCAATCCCCTGTTAAAGCCTTTGGATATCCCCATACCCTGTGGCAACAAAGAGCGGTGTATGTTTGTTGTAGAACTGATGCAGAGCTTTCTACAATCTTTCCTTTCTGGCTAAAATTAGAGGAGCAAAGGCAAGCCGAAGTCATTCGTGCATTCGCTTTCATGATTTCTCAGTCCCTGACCTTCATTTCTCGTCGATAAATAAGTTTTCCACATTTCAGAATGGCAGTGCAATGGAATGAGCACAGGGCATTTGCAGTGAGCTGGGATTTAGTATTTGCAGGAGGTCAGGAAATGCGAAATGCTGTTTACATACGCCACACAAACTAGACATGGCCCTGGGTATGGAACAAGGTCTCTAGCCTCGTTGCCTCTTGGAGAAAGAGCTGTCTCATCTAGTCATGGCCCCAGGGTCCAGATTTACGTATCCACAAATGGTATGTTGAGAATTGGGTATATTGATGTAGGGTGAACGTCTTCATCGTCTCTTCACCAAAAGGGTTACGCTCTAACCCAGGGGTAGTCAACCTGTGGTCCCCCAGATGTTCGTGGACTATAATTCCCATGAGCCCCTGCCAGCAAACGTTGGCAGGGGCTCATGGGAATTGTAGTCCATGAACATATGGGGGACCACAGGTTGACTACCACTACTCTAACTCTCACCTGACTTCTCCCCAATTCTTCATATCTCCCATACTGCTTTTTAAAAGCACTCTTTTACGGAATAGTCATCGGAACAAGTTTAAAGACAGCTGGTTAAGGAGTTAGCTCCTCTGCCATCGCCGAATGGTGTCAGCGTAGAAATGAGCAAGGACAAGAACGCCTTGCCCATGTATCTGTGCCATACGGCAAAACATTTGGATGAGAAATGTTAAGCCTGTGATTTTCTGAGAGATTCTCAACAGACACTGCAGTAAAATTGTTGCTGGAAATAGCATCTGCCCCTGTGAAATTTCTGCCCCACCCCCGTAACCTGGCTGCTGGGATTTGGCAAGCCCTGAGCTGTCTTAAAATGAACGTGGGCTACGGATGCCAGCCTCCAGGTGGGGCCTGGGGATCCCCTGGAATTCCAGCTCCTCTCCAGACTGCAGAGATCAGTTCCCCTGGAGGAAAGGGCTGCTTGGGAGGGGGGACTCTGTGGCCTTGGACCCCACTGAGGGTCAGGGATGCCAGCCTCCAGGTGGGGCCTGGGGATCCCCCGGAATTCCAGCTCCTCTCCAGACTGCAGAGATCAGTTCCCCTGGAGGAAAGGGCTGCTTGGGAGGGGGACTCTGTGGCCTTGGACCCCCCTGAGGGTCAGGGATGCCAGCCTCCAGGTGGGGCCTGGGGATCCCCTGGAATTCCAGCTCCTCTCCAGACTGCAGAGATCAGTTCCCCTGGAGAAAAGGGCTGCTTGGGAGGGGGGACTCTGTGGCCTTGGACCCCCCTGAGGGTCAGGGATGCCAGCCTCCAGGTGGGGCCTGGGGATCCCCTGGAATTCCAGCTCCTCTCCAGACTGCAGAGATCAGTTCCCCTGGAGGAAAGGGCTGCTTGGGAGGGGGGACTCTGTGGCCTTGGACCCCACGGAGGGTCAGGGATGCCAGCCTCCAGGTGGGGCCTGGGGATCCCCTGGAATTCCAGCTCCTCTCCAGACTGCAGAGATCAGTTCCCCTGGAGAAAAGGGCTGTTTTGGAGCTTGGACTTTATTGTACCCCGCTGATGTTTTTGTCCTCCTCAGGCTCCATCCCCGAATCTCCAGGCGTTTCCAAACCTGGATCTGGCAACCCTAGCCTGGGTGCAGGCAGAGTGTCACTGTTCACAGAGCATTGGAGGGGGGGGGCTGTATTTGTTTTGGTTTTGTGGAGGGGAATGATATTCAGAGAGCAACAGAGGGATGCGGAGCTCTGAGCAGCCATGTTTTGGGTCATGTTATCCCCAGTAGCAAAAAATACAGACGCAACACAAGTACCTGCTTTTTCCCCCTGCTGGCTTTAAAAGCAGCAATCAAGGAAAAGAGAGATGGACGGAGGCTATTCTCCAAGGAGAATTCTTCCCTCCTCCAGATGATTTTGGCCCCAATACAAACAAAATAAAAGTTCCTGTCTTTCCACTAGGAAGCAGGGCATTTTGATAGAAAGGGGAGGAGGATTAAACAGAGGCACTAACCTATAGCCCCCTGCACGACCCCACTCCCCGGTTGCTTTTTGGAGACAAAAAGTCACATTGCCGGTTATAGTTCCAGAAGTCCCCCAAATCGCACATGCTTGACCTAGAGAGTGTTACGTTGCAGCTAATTTCCCATAGAGCTGCCTGGATCCTCCTGAGACCAAAGGTAATTTGGCCCGCAAAGACTAGGCGATCAACAGAGGCCTAATAGACAGTAAAAGGAGCCAGATGAGCCTCAAATACAGCCCTCTTTAGAAAATGAACAAGCCCGTTACCCTACCTCTCTCTTGGAAATGCCTCTTTAGAATACACTGAGGAAATCAATTTAAAATATGTATACCTCATTCTCCAGCCAAGTGAAATATGCTAACATCTCACTGATTTTACTAGCAGGGTGAAATAATGCGCTCAAATCCTTGAGCTTGAATCTAGTCAGTTTTAAATGTTTTTAAGGCATACACTTTGAAGAAGAGTTGGTTTTTTAGACCCCGCTTTTCACTAGCCGAAGGAATCTCAAAGTGGCTTACTATCACCTTCCCTTTCTCTCCTCCTAACAGACGGCCTGTGAGGTAGGTGGGATTGAGAGAGCTCTGACAGGACTGCTCGGTCAGAACAGCTTTATCAGTGCCGTGGCCCAAGGTCATCCAGCTGGCTGCTTGTGGGGGAGCACAGAATCGAACCCGGCTCACCAGATTAGAAATCCGCACTAAACTGCTGTCTTCCATTTTCACTTATTTGTGCTTCTGGGTCACTATAATGTTCTACAGTGCTTCCGATGCTACCCACTTTCTCCCCCACTGTTTTTCGCTGCACAGTCTTCTCAAACTTTTTTTTTTTGGGTGGGGGCATGGTCTAAGTTGAGCGCTATAGCGCTAAACCAATATAGCAATTCATGGTCTAAGTTGAGCGTTATAGCGCTAGACCAATATAGCAATTCATGGTCTAAGTTGAGCGCTATAGCACTAGACCAATATAGCACTTCTCAGTGTATCTCAATAGTGCTGCTCTAGCACTGAAGTTGCTATATTGGTCTAGCACTACAGCACTCAATTTAGCCTTTAAAAAACTGCACATGGGGAAAAACGCAGCACTGTTTGGAATGGCCAGACAGCTTCAGGGTCAGCTCATTAATGGAATGAAATTTCATGTGTGAACCCCCTGTGCATATTTTGCTTTCCTTAGAACCAGGCCAACCAATTGATAACATTCGGTTTAGATAAGTAATGTGAATGGGGTCCATTTGTCGCCTTGTGTTGCTTTAGTTATTGGTGACAAGCCTCCCAAATTTATTTATTTATTTATTCATATTTTTATACCACTCTCCCCGAAGGCTCAGAGCAGTCTTTTTACCGTGGTTCATTTTCCCCTGGGCCCCCCCCCCAAAAGTTGGACCCCAGAGTTGGCAAGAGAGAGTGTCATACTTGATGCTGGAAGACAAAACATGGACTAATTTTCCTGTGCTGCAGTTCCCCTTTTCTGATTAGGGAAGCGATTCTCAGACTTTGCGGCAACGAAGATTTCCTGTACTCAGAAGAGGAAGTTTGGGGAACGATCCACAGGAAAATAAAATGGTTCAAAGGATCATCAACATTGTTCTGTTTTGTTCCCGGAACAGTTGATCATTGCAGAAATCAAAGGGAAGCCACACATTTTAATTTAGTATTGGGTTTTATGCCACCTTATCCAAGAGGCTGGCTCAGTGCCCTGGCTATGTTAAACTGTGATTTTGGGCAAGAGAATGGGAGGTCTTTGCGTTCCTCCTCCAGCAAAGTCATCTTTCGCTGGGGGATAACAAGGCAGTCACGGTCTAATCCTTGCTGGATTAGACTGAGGTCCATCCATCCAGAAGAAGAAGAAGAGTTGTTTCTTCTATGCCGCTTTTCTCTACCCAAAGGAGGTTCAAAACGGCTTACAGCAGGAGTAAAATAAGAATAAAAAATAAATTCAGGATTTTTTTTAAATTGTAGCGCTGTTAAATAAAGCAGCAGAATTATTTTAAAGAGAAAGTTGATTAGCAATGGAAAAAATAAACAAACCTCTAGCTGATAATTTGTCTGAGAATCTAGAATGGGCCTTAATATATCTTCGGAATTCCGATTTGGAAGATTGTCAGAGGCTGCATTCTCTCTTGTTTTTGTATTCATTGCCCTTAAGTTGAATTGTTTGCATCTTGCTTCCAGTCTGATCATTGCTTGGGATTTTTCTCGGACTCTCTCACACTAAAATCGTGTTCTGGTTATTGATGGGAACCCACAAAGGGGCGTGCATCAGGTCACTTCCGTGGACAGTTTCTGTGTGTGTCCTCTGAAAAACTAGTCAGATGGGCTCTGATGACTGTTCAGACACATTCAAATAAGAAGCCCAGAATGGCCTGTTTAGTCTTGAACACCCAGGCCTGGGATGGAGGCAACATTTCATTGTTTCACTGTGGCCAAAAGACCCTTGGGTTCAGGCCTTCCTCCTTGCCCTCTCTATACCCTTCCTCCTCTGATTCTCCTCCTTTCTCCATCCACACACTGTGTTGGACACCTCATCAGGGATAATTTAAACATCTTGCACACCTACTCTTAAAGCAAAATATTTATCTGATCTGTAGGATGATCTGTTTTAAAGATGGTGGGGAGCAGCCGTAGCTCAGTGGTAGAGTCTCTGCTTGGCAGGCAGAAGGTCCCAGGTCCAATCCCCGTCATCTCCAGTTAGAAGGACCAAGCAGGAGGGGATGGGAAAGACCTTGACCTGAGACCCTGGCTCAGTGGCAGAGCCTCTGCTTGGCAGGCAGAAGGTCCCAGGTTCAATCCCCAGCATCTCCAGTTAGAAGGACCAGGCAGGAGGGGATGGGAAAGACCTTGACCTGAGACCCTGGCTCAGTGGCAGAGCCTCTGCTTGGCCCGCAGAAGGTCCCAGGTTCAACATCCCGCATCTCTAGTGGAATGGACCCAGCAGCAGGTGACACGAAAGACCTCTGCCTGAGAGCCCACTGCCAGTCTCAGTAGACACTATTGACTTTGCTGGACCGAAAGGGTCTTTACCTTCCGCCCTCTTCCTGGCAGGTGTTCCAGAGCCTGGAGGACCACCATCAGGAAGTGGTTTCCTTCTTCCGAGAGAATGGCTTCCACGGGCTGATCGCCCACGATTCGGAGTACGCCCTCTGCAACATCCCCTCCTACTACAGCTCCCACACCCTCAAGCTGAGCTGGAACGGCAAGAACCTCACCACCAACCAGTTCCTCATGCAAGAGGTGGCCAAGCAGCTGGGCTTAAAGCTGGCCAGCTTCCCGGTCTTTGCTGCTCTGCTAGGTAAGTGGGAGTGGGAACGGCTTGGCTCCGTCAACAGTGCCGAATCACGCGTTCAACGCTACATGGTCAGACCTCTGGGCTTGTAAGACATAAGAGCGTCAGAGAAGCCATGTTGGATCAAGGTCAGTGGCCCATCCAGTCCAACATAACGTGTCACACAGTGGCTAAAACCCACTGGCCTGCAGGAGTTTTACCAGCAGGACCAGAAGCCTCCCCTCTGTCGCCCCCAAGCACCGAGAATAGAAAGCGTCACTACCCCAGGCATAAGACATTGTGTTTAATAAGCTGGAGGATGGGCAGAGGGGTGTTGTGTGGAGAAGATGAAGAAAAGGAGTGAAATGTAAGTTCTGAGAAAGCAAAGGAAGTCTGCTATCCTTAACACTGTTTCGCTCCCTCCTCCCTGGGAGGAGACTGTCCGGGGCCTTCTCTGTCCAGGTCTACCCTGATTGGCCCTCCCCCTCCAACTCCCGCCCTCCCTCCTTGCCTGCTAGAAGCCTCTTGGCAGTGGCCTCCATTGTTGCCCACAAGGAGAGGCAGCGACAGGGCTTTGCGGTCCGCAGGTGCAGGAAGGGAACCGGGGGGGGGGGGAGGAGGAGTTTGCAGCCTCACTGCCGGCCAGAAATCCCTGTCACTGCCGGTGGGGGGGGGGGGGCTTTCCACTCCCTTTAGCCCGTTTTGCAGGCCAAAGGGAGCCACGGCCACCCTCTCACGCCCTCCTGCCTGCCGCCCCTTTCAAAGCCCATTTTTAAAATGGGCTTTGGTACTAGTCGAATCAGTAATGCGTTACAGTTGTGCACCTGCAGAATAGAAAGTGCATTAGCAGAGTGGCTTTTGAGAGTTCTGGGGGGAAAGCACCACTGAACTGATAGACTCTGGCAGGCAACTGGCCACTGCACGCACTCTGGATACTTTATCCGAGGTTCCCGATTGAAGGTCTGCAAAAATACAGAGTGGGGGAGGGCGGGGATACCATTCTTTCCATCTCAGGATTTTGGCAGGGATGGGTTTAATTAATATATATCTGGATAGGCCAGGCTGGGCCCGTCTCATTAGGGCTTAGAAGTTCAGCAGGGTCAGACCTGATTAGTGCTTGGATGGGAGACCACCAGGGAAGTCCAGGGTTGCTGCAAGGGGCAGGCAAGGGCAAGCTACATCTCTGCCCAGGCTAGCCCCATCTCATCAGATCTTGGAAGCTAAGTAGGCTCTGGTCAGTATTTGGATGGGAGACCAGCAGGGAAGACCTGGATTGTAATGCATTCCCTTTTGCTGCAGCTAGAGTTTCAAAAATTATTATTATTATTTATTTGATTGATTTTTATACCTCCCATCCCGATAGACTGGCTCTGGGCAGTGAACAACATAATATAAGCATTTACAGTAAGGTAAAAACACTCAAATTAATTTAGAACAATTAAAACAACAGTAATAAGCACTTCTAGTGTCTGGTGTCTTAAGTCT